>NC_134777.1:58662685-58665185 GCF_046742065.1 Oratosquilla oratoria
AAAATCTCTGCAGGGTCACCCATATCGAACAGGTTTTGTAAGAAAGATCAGACAAAGAGCAGCTCACACGCACAGTCGCAGGACCCACTGCTAACTGGCACGTCCCTGATGGCGAACAGGGAAATTCCTCATAGATATATGGGGTACCGTCATAATGACGGCGTGGACCATTGGGCACCCTATAGATATAGGGCTTCACCGAATATAATGAATAAGGTGACACCAGAGAAATATTTCACCAGAAATCAGTTGGCACGGAGGCGAGATTACTGCCATAAAAGCCTTTCATAGCAACCACGAACAGCTCAATCATAACAAAACCGGGCGTTCCTGTTGGATCATCGTCTCCTAAAGGTCCAACCGCATTGCATCATGTGCTTACGGGCAGTGTGCCACCGAATGTGAATAAGCACTATCCAAGCAGTTCCAAGTCTTGGACATTAAACAACATGAAGAAAATGAAGATCTACATTTGCAACGTAAGAAGTCTCTCAGAAGACCACAGGCTGGAGAGTTTAATGGAAGAACTAGACAACATCAAGTGGGACATCGTAGGATTGAGCGAAGTCCGAAGAGCGGAAGAAAAGCTGATAGAATTACAAGATGGTCACCACCTGTTCTACTATAGAGCTAAGGACAAAGAAAGATTAAGTGAAGTAGGATTCTTGATAAACCGAGAGGTTTCTGGTAACGTAGTCAAATTCAGTAGTTTGTCAGACAGGGTAGCTTGGATTGTGATTAGGCTGTGTAAAAGATACACTCAAAACTTGTTCAGTTTATGCACCAACTTCACAGAATTCAGACGATGTCTTTCTATGATGATTTAAGTGGGGGTAATGGATCAATAAAAAATAAATACACGTTGGTAATAGGAGACTTTAATGCTAAAGTGGGGAAGAAGATGGGAGATGAGACGTGCATTGGGAAATTTGGAGTAGGTGAAAGAAATGACAGAGGCGAGATGTTAGTCAATTTTGCAGAGAACTACAACATGAGGATAATGAACATTCTCTTCCAAAAGCACGTAGGTCGTAAATGGACGTGGAGAAGTCCAAATGGAACAACAAAGAACGAAATAGACTTCATATTAGATGAGAGCAAAAGCGTTAGCAATGTTACGGTGATAAAGTCAACATAAGTAGTGACCATAGAATGGTAGGTTGCACAGCTAAAATCAACTTCAGAGCTGAGAGAAATAAACTAATTTTAAGATAGAAAGTCAGCCTTGCAAAGATTAAGGATAATAAAAAAAATAGTTAAAAATTAAAAATAGGTTGGAAGCTCTAAGAACCATCGAGGACAGCGTGGAAGATATTAATTTGAATTTAGTGAATATCTTAGGGAATCGGCAGAGAAAGTAGGGAGTAAAAAAAACATTAGAGAAAACAAATACTCCAAAGCTACAAATGACCTAATTAAAAGAAGAAGGACTATGCAGATTAAAAGCAGGAAAGACGAAATAGAAAGAATAGAACTAAACAAGTTTATCAACAAAAGGCAGAGTTTAGAGAAAAGAAAGAGAAACATGGACGAAATAGAGTAAACTATTCGGAAAGATAAAAGTATTAAAGTGACCGAGCGCAGACATGCTTTAGGAAGACAGCAAATGATATGTTTGAAAGATAGAAATGGAGAAATCATTAAATGCAGGGACAGAATGTTAAAAAGAGTAGAGGAATTTTACCAAGAGCTTTACTCGTCGAGGAAAAGCCCCTGGGGAAGATGGTATATCGATAGATCTGTTGAAAGAAGCAAGTAAATTAGTTCATATTAAATTAGCCGAGTTGTACACCCAGTGTTCACGTCAAGAAAGCGTTCCTGATGTGTGGTGCAATGCTATAGTGATTTTGCTTCATAAAAAAGGAGTCCAGAAGGACCTTAGTAACTATCGATCGATTAGATTTCTATCGAATGTATATAAAGTATTCTCCAAGATCCTTACAAATAGACTAAGTCAAGTTTTAGATGGAAACCAACCGAGAGAACAGGCAGGCTTTAGGAGCGGATATTCGACTCTAGACTATTTGCAGGCGATAAACCAACTAATCGAGAAAACGACAGAATACAATATACCTCTGTGTTTAGCTTTTGTAGATTACGAGAAGGCCTTTGATTCGGTAGAACAAATATCAATACTAAACTCGCTACGCAAGCAGGGTACAAACGAACAAATCGTAAGAATTTTAGAAAATATTTATGCGAAAGGTATCGCTATAATTCGACTACATAAAGATACAGACAAGATCAAAATCGAGAAAGGAGTACGGCAAAGCGATACAATTTCACCCAAACTATTTACAGCTTGCTTGGAAGATATTTTCAGAAGATTGAGTTGGGAAAAGAAAGGTTTAAAGATTAATGGCGAACATTTGAAACATAAGATTTGCGGATGACAACATTCTTATTTCAGAAAAAACAGAAGACTTGCAGGATATGCTGAGTGATCTAAACAAGGAAAGTTTCAAAGTAGGTTTAAAAATGAATAAAAGTAAAACGAAAG
>NC_134777.1:58677685-58680185 GCF_046742065.1 Oratosquilla oratoria
CCAAGGGCTCGAACCTCAGCTCAGACGTATTAAAGTAACAGTGACTAACTACTGCGCCATCAAGAGAGATATAAGTTGAGCACAATTTCTTATATTTGTATGCTCGAGCTACACACATATACACGAATTTTGTGTTCAACCATCCCCGCTATGATGGTACAATAGTAGTATGTGCGCGTGGGCAAGTGTTATATGGGAATCTATATATTTCTATAACACTTGCCCACGCGCACATACTACCATTGTACCATCATAGCGGGGATGGGTTGAGCACAAGTTTCGTGTATATGTCTGTTGAGGAAGGATGGGAGAGGACAAAAGATAGGGGTGAATGGAGAAGAGCTGTGTATGGATGATGCTGTGATGCATGAGTGGGAGTGGGTGGAGGATGGGGGGTGAGGGAGCATGTATGAGAAATAAATTGACGCAGCCCGAAGGAATTTCTCCCCGTCTTCTCCTTTTCTGCATGAGGGGACGGAGAGGGGGAGGATCGCCGAATTAATGAAGCGGCCTTGCTGTGGATGTGCTGTGTCTTGCGACACTGCTTCTGACCAGGGCAGTGGATAAGATGCATGGATGACACGTCATCCAGAAGGAGCCAAGATAAGAGGGAGGGAAGAGGTTGGAGGGGAGTGGAGTATGTAGGGAATGGAATGGGTGGGAGTGGTTTCTATGCCTTTGTCTTTTGGCTACCTCCCGTGTAAGGGGGAAAAACCTTTGGTATATGTATATAGGTAGGTAGGTACGAGTATATATGCATATATATATATATATATATATATATATATATATATGCATATATATATATGTATATATATATGCATATATATATAAATATATATATATATGTATGTATATATATACGCATATATATATATATATATATATATATATACAGCATATACATATATATATATATATCATATATATATATGTATATGTATATATATGTATGTCTATGTATATATATTCATATATGTGTGTACATATATATATTTATATACATATACATATATATATACATATATATATATATATATATATATATATATATATATGCATATATATATTGAAGTGCATAAGACAAAATGAGTGGAAGGGTGGTGAGGTAAACACCAGGAACCGTTGGAGTTTTATTACTAACGTTTCGTCCTCACCACCCTTCCATTCATATATATGTATATATATATATATATATATATATATATATATATATATGTATATATATATGTATGTATATATGTTGAAGTGCGTAAGACAGAAGGAGTGGAAGGGTGGTGAGAAGTGGAAGGGTGGTGAGAAGTAAACACCAGGAACCGTTGGAGTTTTATTACTAACGTTTCGTCCTCACCACCCTTCCATTCATATATATATATATATATATATATATATATATATGTATATATATATACATGTATATATATATATATGTATATATATTGAAGTGCGTAAGACAGAATGAGTGGAAGGGTGCTGAGGTAAGCACCAGGAACCGTAGGAGTTTTATTGCTAACGTTTCGTCCTCACCACCCTTCCATTCATATATATATGTATATATATATATATATATATATATATATATATATATATATAATATGTATATATATTTATATATATATGTATATATATAATATGTTTTACATATATATATACATATAGTGATATTTATATATATATGTATATATATGATATATAATGTATATATATACATATATATATATATATATATATATATATATATATATATATATATATATATATATATATATATATATATATATATATATATATATATCTTAATGGATTAGGTCACTGACACTTTGTCACGTCCGAGCTGAGTTTGAGTCCTCTATTCGACCACGTTTCAATTTCCAATATATGCTTCCTTCGTAAAGCAGATAAGTCATCCTGCTTTGTAATTTTAGACAAATTCATCTATATTCAAAAGTGTAGTGCCATCCTGAAAGACCGTACTAAGTTTAAAAGAATTTCTCGTAACCCTATTGAAAACTTAAAGAAAAAGTTCAATAAACTTATCTCTGTAGTGAATGCAGAAGCAATAGGAACCAAATTTGCTAAAGTAATGGTGATTTTCAACCTGGTTACTTCTATGGTAATGTAAAATCTCACAAAAAGGGAAACCCACTTAGGACAATTATTTCCTAAACTCCCATCCCTTCATACCAAGTTGCCAAACGGCTTCATGATATCATCTCCCCTTACATCCCTGAAACTTACTCTCTCTGCTCTACCGAGGAATTTGTAGATATCCTACAGGTTAATAAAACTGATGGAATCCTGGCATCATTAGATGCTTAAAATCTTTTCACTGAAATTCCTGTAATGAGAACCATGAATATCATTCTTGACTATGTATATCACAATAGCGACATCCCACCTCCCCATATCCATGAGTCAACTTTAAAAGAATTACTTGTCACTTGCACCACAGAAGCTCCATTCAGGTGCCCAGAAGGAAACCTATACGTTCAGCAAGACA
>NC_134777.1:58690185-58705185 GCF_046742065.1 Oratosquilla oratoria
GAGAATTTTGCTTTGTTTGAAAATCCTGCTAAACGAAACGTAAATAAGCTCAACCTTGTGAATTACTGATTAAAAACTCGTAAACGACGTTGAATGTTGACTCCCGTGCACGGCTTGTGAAAGGAAATGCGTCGCCAACGATGGGAAACCAACTCGCCAAGATCGACTCCAGGAATAAAGGAGGAAAAACGGAATGGCCACGCTATTTGTACTTCACCCAACGACTTGTGAAATGAGACAAGTGTGCGCTAATGAACAGTGCGTAAATAAACTAAACGGGCCAATCACAGGCAAATGTTTCTCGATCGTTCGACCTAATGGGCCAATCACCAGCTAATGTTTCTCTAACGTTCGCTACGGGGCTAGATGTGAGGTTGAACAAATCTGGATAGAGTTAGACAATTTAGACACTAACCCTGAGAAGGGACGGATCTGGGCTTAGGATACGCGAGGTAAGTTGCATATAAAAGGTTAGGTTAAGGCTTAGGGTTATGAATGGATAGCATAACCATTATGCAATCGACATCTAGCGCTAAGTTTGTGATGGATCAGTTCGGTTAGGTTCAAGAATGACAGCTAAAGAGACGCGGCGTTTGACTGCGAGACACCCTTCCGTCCAAGGTGGTACTTTTTATTCTATTCAGGCTGTCGCCGAGCTATTTCAATCACCTGCGTGGCACACCATTGATTAAAAAGGAGTTTATCTCTATGAACTCGTTCCATATTTAGGGGTATCTAGCCCTTCATTAAGGCAGCTGCCAGGCTGTTTAATATGTCTTTGTCGCACCCCCTCGGTGCGTGTGTGCTTGATATATATATGTATATATATGTATGTATATATATACTGTATATGTATGTATGTATATATATGTATATATATATGTATATATATATGTGTATATATATGTATATATACAGTATATATATACATATGTGCATATATATATATATGTATATATATGCATATATATGTATATGTATATATATGTATATGTATATATATGTATATATATATATGTGTATATATATATGTATATATATGTATATATATATATGTGTATATATATATATGTATATATATATGTATATATATATATATATATATATATGTATATATATATGTAATATATATACATATATATATATATATATATATATATATGTGTGTATATACATATATGTACATGAACATATATTAACATCATATATAGATAGATCTTTTTCACACTTTAAATTACAAAAAGCTATATGATGTTAACAAATGCAAAGGTATTATTTAAGGTGCTTTAGCTAATCAGTTAGCTCCCAGCTGTCCTGAACGTTTCCAATTTACTATTAACACGCTCAAAAAGGACAGTGATTTACATATCACAAAAGCAGATAAATCGAATGCTGTAGTAATTATGAACAAAAAGGATTATTTAAACAAAATTTATGAACTACTCAAGTATCAAAATACTTATGTCCAACTTATAAAGAATTCCACTGAATTATTAAATAGCCATTTCAATAAGATCAAAGAATTGTGAAGTAGAGTGAATTTTTTTATTTCTATCAGCCCCCTTTACCTAACACGTTAGGTTTAATTAAGGCACATAAGCTAGATTACCCGGTAAGACCAATCAATTCTTTAATAGGTTTAGCCTCGTATAAACTCTCGAAATGGTTGGTAACAAATCTAAGCCCGTTAACTGGAACTATTTCCACTTCCCGTGTTAAGAACAGTTTAGACCTTATTAACAAACTAGGTGAGGTAAAACCAGATTACAAATTTAAATTAGTAAGTTATGATATTGTTAGTTTATTTAGCAAAATTCCTTTGGATGAACTTCTAATCTATCTAAAAGAAGAGTTAAATAAGCACGATTTACCATTACCCTCAGGCACCTTAATTGAACCGATTAAATTGTGTGTTAAAGAATGCAAGTTCCAATTTAATGATCAATTTTATTCCCAGAAATTTGGCATGAACATGGGTAATCCTTCCTCCCCCGTGCTGAGTAATCTACATACGGAGTTTTTCTGAAACTAGAATTTTAAGTAAGATCATTCCCTCCAACATCATATGCCTACGGTACATTGATGACATCCTATTTTTGTGGCCCATTCAAGTTAATGTGATTTTTTATCTAAACTTATAAATTTAGTCAGTTCTATTAGGTTCACGGTGGAGATAGAGAATGAAGGGCATTTGTCTTTCCTTGTTTGTAATATCTACCGCCGTGAAAGTGAGTTGAAGTTTAGTGTATATCGCAAACCAACCAATGTTTGTTCATATATACACTATTATTCCTCACACCATGATGGCGTCAAACGATCTGTTTTTTCTTCAATGTTCTTTAGGGCTTTACGCATTTGCAGTCAAGAGTACATCGATTATGAAATAATATGTAATTACGACAATAGTACCAAGCTGAGATACCCTACACATGTTCTTGATGCAGCTTATAATTGTACCAAAAGAGCCTTTCACAACCTCAGGTCAATTCAAACTTTTAATAAAAATACCATGTTAGTTTTACCGTACCAAGAAAACCTGCATAGCATCCCAAATTTATTACGTACTTTTAACATTAATGTAGTTTTATGCTGGTCTGACTGCTAAAACACTCTAAACACAAATTAATCAACACAAGAAATACGTTAGAGAGGAAAACCAATCTAGCGGTATATTCAACAACATGAACAATTGACTGGGATAATGCTAGTCATCAAATATAACAATAAAATCACAGAAAGAAATTGAAATGAAAGCAGTTTGATCAAATCTAGTAAGTGAATAAATGTTATTCTCCATCAAGGTTTGTACAAATTAGATAGTTATGTTTGCCAAGAAATTTCAAAATAGTTTAAATTGTAATACTTGTTGGTTACCAAGACGGCAGTAAAAGTCACGTGTACTTCTTCCACTACCTCTCCGAATTCCTTCTTCACCATGTCTCACTCAGTCATATATTCTGCACCTTGTTTCTTCCTTTTATAATTCCATCTTTGTATTAGCACTGAAGATATAATTATATGAAAGTGCTCTGCTTTGTTATTTTTCCTGGTGGTTATTCACGCATTTGTGAACACATGTTCTTATTGTTTTTATTGCATATATATATATATATATATATATATATATATATGTACATATAAATATACACATAGATATATATATGGACATATATATATATATATATGTACATATAGCTGTATATACAGATATATAATATATATATATATATGTATATATATATATATATATATATATATATATATATATGTATATATATATATATATGTATGTATGTATGTATGTATGTATAAAACCCTCTCTTTTTCTTTGTTCTCTATCTTCTCGTACCTATAAAGAACGAGTATTATCACTGAAGCCAGGCAAGTTTTTTCTATAGGGCGGGGGGCCGGGGGAGCACGAGACTGTGAACCGGACACTTAAGGAGGTTGAAAGAAACCTGTTATTAAGTTATCATAATACACTTCAGGAAATGCTTAATCCTTGCTATTGTAAAATTACACCTTCCATAATTCCAACTAGATCATCCGCTTACTTGTTTTCATTATGGCTGACGCCAGACGATTTTATTAATTTCCGTGGCACCAGCTTAGCACTGTGTGTGTGTCTAGGTACAAGATTCACCACGGTCTTGGATCATGTGCTGGACACGTGATCGACATCATTTACTCTCCCGGATGAGAGCTCAAAGGTCGTATGTGGTCCGATCTATGGTCAATGCTGTGACCACACACACACACACACACACACACACACACACACACACACACACACACACACACACACACACACACACACACACACACACACACACACACACACACACACACACACACACACACACACACACACACACACACACACACACACACACACACACACACACACACACACACACACACACACACACACACACACACACACACACATCTATGTGTGTGAGTATATGTGTGTACATGTTTGTGTGTATGTGTGTTGCAACTGTATTTTTTGCCGTTTACATCGTAAACTTCTTTTTTCTGTCGCTTTTTTCTGCTTGCAACAAGAGTTATCGTGTGTACTTACATAAATAACGTTGACATATCATAAAATGCGCATTAAGCGTGAATGTCTTTGCACTTCTAAAGTGTTTCATGGCCTTCCCTTTACATGTGGTGCCAGAATAAGTTCGGATCGTATTTCTGCCGATTTCAAGACTACTGATCACTATCTGATGCCTCTTGAGGAATTTTGATTCATTTAGTTTTGAATTATGATTGTATTCTGTTTCTGTATTCTGAGAAAGAGAAATAAAGAGAGAGATGATGAATTTCTTTTTGAATTGTAGTTGTACTCTAGTATTGTATTCTGAGAGAAAGATGTAGAGAAGTGATGAACTTCGTTTTGAATTTTCACGTGAATGTTCTCTTTTGTTCTTCAATCGGTTGTGCAAGTCAGGAAATGTCCCGAGAACCTATCACTGTGGGGCCTCCCTTGGGGCTTCCCGTATTGACTGCATACGTTCAGGGACTTTTGCGAAACCTTACGGACCAGAGGCACGCATCGTTCTTGTATGAGGTTAGTCTTCATTTGAAAAAAAAAAAAAAAAAAAAAAATCATCATCGCTTTTAGCTTCTATAGTCCCTCCTTTCGTCCACCATCGTTTAAATCTTCCTTTTCCAATTCTTTGATTTCATCTCTTCGGTACGATATTGTCCTTACGCGGATAGGAGCGCTGGTCTGACTCGGCTATATAGACCACTTTCTTCGTTCCTAAAGTGGTTCACGTGGTTACTTTTCCATAGGGTTTTCATCCAGGGTAATTCGTGCCGTGGGTTGCTAGGATAAGGATAAGAACGTTTTCATCTCATTCTTTAGAAAAAAGGAGTCTTATATCTATCGTATCCCCTTCCCTTGTCGAGGGAGGTGGTGCCACGGGTATGAATATAATAGCCTGGCGCCAGGCTGATTAAAAAGAAAAGTACCACACGGTACGGAAGCAGTTAATAGAGGCGCGGGGGGAGGGGGGTGCCACAGAGATGAATGAAACAGCCTGGCGCCAACAAGAATGAAAACCTGTATAAAGTGGCACTCGATAGGGATGGCGCCACGGAGGGGGTTAATAGAGGCGCGGGGGGGGGGAGTGCCACGGAGATGAATGAAACAGACTGGCGCCAACAAGAATGAAAACCTGTATAAAGTGGCACTCGATAGGGATGGCGCCACGGAGGGGGTTAATAGAGGCGCGGGGGGGGGGTGCCACGGAGATGAATGAAACAGCCTGGCGCCAACAAGAATGAAAACCTGTATAAAGTGGCACTCGATAGGGATGGCGCCACGGAGGGGGTTAATAGAGGCGCGGGGGGGGAGTGCCACGGAGATGAATGAAACAGCCTGGCGCCAACCAGAATAAAAGACAACGTGGCACTCGGCAGGGATGGCGCCACGGAGGTGAACAGTATCGGCTGGCGGGAGAAGTAAAGGCAAATAAGCCACGTCATTCAGATGGACTACTAAGGAAGAAATTAAGAGAGAGAGAGAGAGAGAGAGAGAGAGAGAGAGAGAGAGAGAGAGAGAGAAGCGTACCTGGTTAACCCCTTCCATACCAGGCTTTTCTTAGAGGCGGGGGGGGGGGTGTCTACCGCTAACCTATTCTATCTCGGTAGCAGAGGTGTTTATTGATGACAACAAACCCACCGAGCACAGACACTTTATGTGTACTGATGCAAGGGTAAGGAAGGGGAAAGGGACAGGCAGAAGGGAAGAGGAGTGAGAAAGTAGAGGAAGAGAGAGAGAAAGAGAGAGAGAGAGGGGGGGGGAAGGGGGAAACAAAGGGAGCGGCAGGGAGAGTGTTTTGTCGCTAAGGATGGACGTAATGTTATCAGTGTTTTTCGCAAAAGTGCGCAGGTCGATTCCGAGAGGGAAGCCTACCCAGTGCCGCTTGTTCTTTGATTCCAGCTGGCGCCAGGCGATTCTATTCAGTCTGGCTCCAGCCCTGTCTCGGTGGATCGTTCCTGGTTCACTGGAGAGCTGCTTAGTATATCCGGACCTCAAAAGGGTTGGCGCCGCCATGTGGTTTCATTCACTTTCGTGATACCCTCCCCCTCCCTCCCTTTCTCCCTCCTTCCCTCCCTCATTCTTCATGGAAGGGGTAACAGCACCTTTCAGCTAATCCCTTTCATCCCTAGTGGCACTATTTTTTATTATCATTATCATTATTATTATTATTATTATTAATGATCAATTATTATTATTATAATTATTATTTTAATGATAATAATAATAATGATAATAATGATAATAATAGTAATAGTAATAATGATAGTAATGATAATAATAATAATAATAATAATAATAATAATAATAATAATAATAATAATAATAATAATAATAATAATAATAATAATAATAATAATAATAATAATAATTAATAAATAATAATAATAATAATAACGTACACACATATACCAAGGGATTTTCCCCCTTCCACGGGGGGTAGCCAAAAAGAAAAAGGCATAGAAATCACTCCCACCCATTTCATTTCCCATATATTCCACTCCCCTCCACCCTCTTCCCTCCCTTCTATCTTGGCACCTCATGGATGACGGGTCATCCCTGTACCCTGTCCACTGCCTTGGGTCAGAAGCAGTGTCGCAAGACACAGCAAATCCACAGCAAGGCCGCTTCATAAATTCGGCGATCCCCCTCTCCGTCCCCCCATGCAGAAAAGTAGAAGACGGGGAGAAGTCCCTTCGGGCTGCGTCAAGTTTTTTTCTCATACACACTTCCTCATCCCCCATCCCCCACCCACTCCCCCTCATGCATCACAGCCTCATCTATACACAACCCTTCTCCATTCACCCCTATCTTCTGTCCTCTCCCGTCCTTCCTCTACAGACATTCCTCTCTTTTGTAAAGCCCCTTTCACACCATCCATCTATCTCATCCTAGGACGCCCCCTCATATTCACTCCTTCCACCTCCGCCTTCCACACTTCTTTTACTAATCTTTCTTCACTCATTCTTTCCATGTGTCCAAACCATCCTAATACTCTTTCGTCAACCCTACCTCCCAGTTCCCTTTCCACCCCTGTTCTCCTCCTCACCTCCTCATTTCTCACTCTATCCAGTCTAGTAACCCCTATCATACTTCTCAGACATTTCATCTCAAACACATTCAAACTCCTTCTCTCTTCCTCTCTCATGTTCCATGTTTCTACCCCGTACAATGCTGTTGGCACAATCACTCCTTCATATAACCTCCTCTTAGCATCCATTGCCAGATATCTATTTCTCATTACACTTTTCAATCCACCAAGGCATTTACCCGCTTCTCTCAATCTACATTCTACCTCCACCCCCACTCCTCCCTTTCCTGTCACATTCGCACCCAAGTATCTGAAACTATCCACTTCCTCCAGTTTCTCACCCTTAATGCTCACTTCCAGCCTACCGTCACTCTCTCCCCTTGTACATCTCATTACCTTACTTTTGCCCACATTTACTTTCAGCTTCCTTCTTTCACACACCTCAAACGTCACTAACTTCCTCAATCCCTCCTCTGATCCTGCTACAAGCGTAGTGTCGTCAGCAAAATATATAATATAATAATAATATAACAATATAATAATATCATAATATAATAATATGATATGATAATACAATAACAACAATAACAATAACAATAATAATAATAATAATAATAATAATAATAATAATGATAATAATAATAATAATAATAATAATAATAATAATAATAATAATAATAGTAATAATAATAATAATAATAATATTGATAATAATAATAATAATAATAATAATAATCATAATAATAATAATAATAATAATAATAATAATAATAATAATAATAATAATAATAATAATAATAATAATAATAATAATAATAATAATAATAATAAAAAATTAATTAATAATAATAATTAATTAATAATAATAATAATATAATAATAATTAATAATAATTTATAATAATTGATAACAATGATAATAATAATAATAATAGTAATGATAATAATAATAATAATAATAATAATAACAATAGTAATAATATAAAAATAATTATAATAATAATAATAATAATTAATAATAATAATAATAATAATAATAATAATAATAATAATAATAATAATAATAATAATAATAATAATAATAATAATAATAATAATAATAATAATGATAATAATAATTAATAATAATAATGATAATAATAATAATAATAATAATAATAATAATAATAATAATAATAATAATAATAATAATAATAATAATAATAATAATAATAATAATAATAATAATAATAATAATAATAGATCCCATAAGGTCCTAAAAAGTCTCCTGTCGCTATGGGGATCTCTTTCGTTCTAAGACTCCCTTGATCCCTGTACTTCTCAGAAGACCTTAATAGATTTATTCCCTCACCTCCTACACCCACCCTCTTGATGCTTAGATTCAACAACTTCTGTGTCGTGTGCGTTTAATAATTAATCCCATTTAATACACCATCCTTGTGCTGCTAATTGGTACGAGGAAGGCTGATCACTTTAAACTTCTTTTGGCACTCATTTACAAAGGATTTCAAAGGCGGAGCCTGCCGACAGGAGACCTTTTGGTCCATATCAAGGTCGGATGCGAAAAAAATAATAAATAATAATAAATGAATAAATAAAAACTATAATAATGTAAATAACAAATAAAATAAATAAATGCATAGGTATAGTTAAATAATAAACAAACAGGTAAATAGTAAATAATAATGAATTGACATAACTAATAATAAATGAGAATCAGACAAATGATAACAAAACAAAAACAAATAATATAAAATAAATTATAATCATTACAGCATATTGCTTAGGTGTTTATCTAAATGATTCTTAAAGCTTCGAACTGAACTACATTGCACTGCCTCTGCAGGAAGTCTATTCCATTCATTAACTTCACAGTTGGCGAAGTTGTTTCTACCCACTTCCAAATTGAATCTATTTCTGGACAGTTTGAGACCATTGTTTCTTGTCTGATTCTCATCCAGTGTGAAGATTTTGTGACTTCTGATGTTGTCAATTCCCTTTAGAATTTTAAAGACTTGTATCAAGTCACCTCCGAGTCTATGCTTTTTTTAGGGTTTTAGTCGATTTTCGTATGATTTATTTTTGATATTTGGAATCAGTTTTGCGGCTCGCCGTTGTACTTTTTCCAGTCTGTCAATGTCTTTAATGAGATTCGGTGACCATACGGAAACAGCATATTCCAAATGTGGACGAACTAACGATTTATATAGCTTGTTAATGAGTGATGGACTTTTGAAGTCAAAAGATCGCGCAATCAGTCCTAGAATCTTATTTGCTTTCTCAGAGGCTGAAATACACACCTTGGATGATTTGAGATCGTTACTGATAATTACACCGAGATCTTTTTCACTATTCACTTTTGTTAACATACATACATGTACCAAGGGCTTTTTCCCCCTACACGAGGAGTAGCAAAAAAGAAAAAGGCATAGAAACCACTCCCACCTATTCCATTTCCTATATATTCCACTCCCCTCCACCCTCTTCCCTTCCTCTTATCTTGGCACCTCCTGGATGACGGGTCATCCCTGTATCCTGTCCACTGCCCTGGGTCAGAAGCAGTGTCGCAAGACACAGCAAATCCACAGGAAGGCCGCTTCATAAAGTCGGCGACCCCCCCTCTCCGTCCCCCCATGCAGAAAAGTAAAAGACGGGGAGAAATCCCTTCGGGCTGCGTCAAGTTTTTTCTCATTCATACTTCCTCATCCCCCATCCCCTACCCACTCCCCCTCATGCATCACAGCATCATCTATACACAACCCCTCTCCATTCACCCCTATCTTCTGTCCTCTCCCGTCCTTCATCCACAGACATTCCTCTCTTTTGTAAAGACCCTTTCACACCATCCATCTATCTCATCCTAGGACGCCCCCTCATATTCACTCCTTCCACCTCCGCCTTCCACACTTCTTTTACTAATCTTTCTTCACTCATTCTTTCCATGTGTCCAAACCATCCTAATACTCTTTCGTCAACCCTATCTCCCAGTTCCCTTTCCACCCCTGTTCTCCTCCTCACCTCCTCATTTCTCACTCTATCCAGTCTAGTAACCCCTATCATACTTCTCAGACATTTCATCTCAAACACATTCAAACTCCTTCTCTCTTCCTCTCTCATGTTCCATGTTTCTACCCCGTACATTGCTGTTGGCACAATCACTCCTTCATATAACCTCCTCTTAGCATCCATTGCCAGATATCTATTTCTCATTACACTTTTCAATCCACCAAGGCATTTACTCGCTTCTCTCAATCTACATTCTACCTCCACCCCACTCCTCCCTCTCCTACCACATTCGCACCCAAGTATCTAAAACTATCCACTTCCTCCAGTCTTTCACCCTTAATGCTCACTTCCAGCCTGCTGTCTCTCTCCCCTTGTACATCTCATCACCTTACTTTTACCCACATTTATCTTCAGCTTCCTTCTTTCACACACCTTCTCAAACTTAGTCACTAACTTCCTGCTCTGATCCTGCTACAAGTGCAGTGTCATCAGCAAACAACAACTGGCTCACCTCCCACCATTTTCTTTAAACATCTCGAACCCTTGACCCAGTACCCTTGCATTCACCTCACGCACCACCCCATCCGTGTAAAGATTGAACAGGCAGGGCGACATAACACATCCCTGACGAAGTCCCACCTTTACCTCAAACCATTCACTCTCTCCATTTCTAATCCTAACACAAGCTCTACTACTCTCGTAAAAACTCTTGACTGCTCTTAACAGCTTTCCTCCTATTCCATATATCTACAGTACCTCCCACAGTGCCTTCCTGTCTACCATAAAAGCCCAAAAAACATCCTTACCTTTTCCTATAACTTTCTCACATATCTGTCTTACCACAAAAATCTGATCTACACAACCCCTACCTGTCCTAAACCCACACTGTTCCTCACCAATTACTCCCTCTGTTCCTCTCCTAATCCTCTCAATCAAAACCCTCCAATAAGCCTTCCCAACTACACTCAACAAGCTGATCCCTCTGAAACTACTACACTCACACTTGTCCCCCTTTCCCTTGTAAAGCGAAACTATACAGGCACTCCTCCAGTCCTCTGGCACTCTACCCTCTCTTAAACAAACATTAAATAATCTCGTCAGCCAGTCCACCATAACTGTACCTCCTTTCTTCAGACATTCTGCATGGCATCAATCCAGACCAAATAACTTGTAATCGTACTTACTGTTATTTTTACCTATGTGCATTACCTTGCATTTACTTGTGTTAAATTTCATTAGCCACTTTTCAGACCATTCCTTTAATTTATCTAAGTCTTCTTGAATATCTAATTGGTTTAAGTGATCATTTGCCATTTCGCACAGTTTTGTATCATCAGGAAATTTGGAAACAGTAGATTTTAGTCCATGGTCTATATCATTTATATATATTGTGAATAGAAGTGGCCCAAGAACGGAACCTTGAGAAACTTCACTTGTAATATTTTTCCATCTAGAAGTTTTTCCATTTAGAACAACTCTCTGTTTTCGATCATTCAACCAATTACTAATCCAACTTAATAGGCTACCACTTATTCCTTGTGGGGGACGGTTTCAAAAGCTTTTGCAAAGTCTAGATATATTAAATCTATGTTGTTTCTTTTGTCATAATTCGAGATAACTGTGTTGTAGAATTTGAGTAAGTTAGTTACGCAAGAACGTTTCCGTCTGAAACTATGCTGGCTATCATTAATCAAACGGTTACTTTCTAAATGATGTTCGATAGCATCTCTGGTGATAGTTTCCATTATTTTTCCTACGATTGAAGTCAAACTTATAAGCCTATAGTTATTTGGCTTCTTTTTGTCACCTTTTAATTTTTTCTTTTGTTATATTTACCGTAGTGAGTAAGTTTACCCTAGACTTTTCACAGGTTTCAGATTGGAGTTCACTTTGAGGTGTTTCGTTTACGAATACCGAGCTAAAATAATTGTTTAGAATATTACACATTCCTTCTTCTTTTTCTGCCTACCTTCGTGTTCTCTTTTGCTACATTTATGACTTCGGAGCGATAGTGTCCTCAAGGTTAGAAGCACTGGTTATTGCCAGCAAAGTACAAGTCACCAAATTAGCGATTTTTTTTCACGTGTCACTTTCTCTGGTCTTGTAACTTAATTATTTTGCTTATTTTCTTGGGATTTCTTTCCTCACCCATTTCCTCGACCTCACAGTGTTTTGAATCCTACATATACGGCTGATTTGGTTAAGTTGTCTTTAGACTTTGAAATATGAAATGCCTTGCCGACTTCCTCTGATATTTTTCTACCTCGACTGAAAAGTAGTCCAACCCCTTCCCTCCTGAGAGGGAGTTACGGAAAACAATAAAATATGTTGGCGGCAGCCAGTATAGAAGAGAAAGTGGCACCCGGTACGGAAGGGGATCTTCGCGATAGATGCACCCTTGCCCAACACTATATTTCACAATGAAGATGGATTTACGTCACAACTCTGATTATGCCGATGTTGCATATTCAGAGTCCGGTCGCGACTTATGCTGGGCCCGCGCCAGGGCAGTCTGTCATCTGCACGACTCCTAAGCGGAGCCACGCAGGTAGTGTGGTTGTAAATAGGTCTTGTGAAATACTATAATGGTTTCATAGCTGGAAAAGTGCTCGCCCTTACGCACGGGAGTTGGAGGTCAACCACAGAGAGAGCGAAAGCTCGGACCAATCAGCGCGCTCCATTCTAAGACGTCTTGCAAGACGATCCACTAGGAAGGAATATATTATGATTATCTGTATTAGTATGTTACTCTGAAGAAGACGTAAAGTCGAAACGTTAGATTACATTAGTGTTCCTGGTTCAACCTGTGTTTCCTTACCACATTTTCCATTCAATTGTCTCACCTTCAAAATAATACCTGCATATCTATCCAACCTTCTCATAGGGAGGGAGTGCCTCGGAGATGAATAAAACAACCTGGTGGCACCTAGAGTAGATGGAAAATGCCATCTGGTACATAAGGGGTTGCTTTCCCAACTATAAGAAAATTAAATTTGCGAATCTATTGCATAGGGAAGAGAGTAGAGGGGAGTGGAGTATGTAGGGGATGGAATGGATGGGAGTGGTTCCTATGCTTTTATTTTTTTGGCTACCTCCCGTGTAAGGGGGAAAAAGCCTTTGGTATATGTATGTATGTATTGCATAGGATCGAATGCTTCTCAATAGTGTCACATAAACTCTTCGATTTCTTGTCTTCGATGATCGGTAGACTGTCGGGTTCCTTCATTAAAGTTCTTGTGAGGGAAAAGAGCAGAATCGTTTGTACAACGACGCCAGCAATACAAGTTAGCCGTTGCTGTTGATTTTCGGGTTAAACCTGCTTATGGCTACCAGTACATATACGTACGTACGTATACGAACGGCTTCCCCCCACCCTTTACAAAGGAGGTAGCCAAAGTCCAAAGGCATAATTCCATTCCACCCCCATTCACCCCTCCCTCCCTCCCTCCCTCCCTCCCTCTCACCTTGGCTCCTCCTGGATGGCGGGTCATCCCTGAATCTCGCCCATCGCCTGAGTCAGAAGCAATGCAGTAAGACACAGCACCTCCACAGCAAGGCCACTTCATTTAATCGGCGACCTACACTCTCCGTCCCCTTATGCAGTAACATAGAAAACATTGAAGCCGTTTCTAAATTTTGATTAAGAAATGGCTATCAGTACTCAATTTAAATAGCTGTTCGAACTATATAATTATAATCAACTAATTATGATATATAGAGTTATATCATAATGATGTATATAGTATATATAATTATATTCATTTGTTGTAAGAATATCAGGATATATGTTAAGAAAAGGAAATTTTCACGATTACGCTGCATGCAGACAAAGGCCTTAAATAGAGTAATCTATTATACAGCATCATGCACAGCTTGACATTCTTTTTAACAAGAGACCGTAAGGAACAGGCATTGTGGTGACACGTGGCATATTCATCTCACTTTATCCCTTTTTCCGTGACAGATAACACTTTTCATTTTATTCTGGTTGTGGTACCACCTTGGTAGATATGGGAGTAGGGAATGTGCTGGCTGATGAAGATCACATGTATCTCACCGTTTTCTTCATCGGGGAAGACAAGGAGTGAGAGTTTCGTGGGATGAACCAAACGGAAAAGACGAGATAGTGGCGGAGTGTCATGTGCGTATATCAATACCTGACCGAACGTTTTCAAAAAGAAATAAAAATAGAATATGAATGAAACGGTTTAACAAATTACAAAACAAGATAGATGAAATCACACAAGAATTCATAAAAATGAATGGAATATTTTGAATTTACTAATACTCTTCACGTCAACATCGATCATAACAACTTATCATCTACGTTACCAGACGTACGATGTCGCTCATCTAGGCGTGTTCGTGGAATTCCCAAGGCCGGGGTCCATGTCCCTAGCAAGCAAATGATCTTCGTTGCTCTGTCCGTCGGCAGCGGAACGAAAACACGACAAATGCATTCTTGGTGCTTACTGTGGTCGTGCTTTTGATAAAGTAACCTATATCGACGCCTCACGCCATCGGTGAAGCTGCGATAACGACATCGCTGTTATCTAATCGCAATGCGTTTAGCAACAGCTCCATCTGTGACTGTAGTTTCTATTACGCCCCCCCCCCCCACCACACTCTCTCATGGTGCATGGAGACGACTCGATGTGCCTGCCTGACTGATCGGATCGTTGTATGGTGAGAATATATTCCTCTTGTCATTGCCTTTCGGTGCCTTCGTTGCCGAGAGGGTGCAGGAATAAAACGAAGAGTGCCAAAGAGACGAATAAAATAGTCAGTTAGCAGCCAGGATATAAGGAAACACGGCTCTGTAAGTATTAATCGGGATGGGATATAACCCTTCATTACCGAGGACTGGGTGCCACGAAAAGAATGAAATGTCCTTTCATGGTGGCGGCGGC
>NC_134777.1:58712685-58735185 GCF_046742065.1 Oratosquilla oratoria
GAACTCCCATTGAGAAGCGCTGCCTCACGGGGTTGCCAGGCAGACATCCGGTCTATCGCCAGTGTTTCCTGTCAAACACGTTTATCGGACGCAGTGCTCGTCCAGCCCGGGCAGCCTCGGTAGATGATAATAGGACCTCAGTGAGGCAAACTAATGTAAGTCGAGCTATTTGGCCCCTTTGCCTTCAGTGGCACTCTGACGGGGTAGATAACTCTCCTGTTGCCCCGAGGCGCCATTGGATAAAGGCCTCAAGCTGTTAGGGTGTAGATTGATAAAAGTAGGTGTAAACAACTTGGCCAACCGTGTAGTAGATGGAGTTTACCAAAGTTCGAAGTTTTGATAGTCAGCTGGAGAAACACACAAGCGTTATGCTGTCATGTTTGTGCTTTGGTTATTTCGTTTCCGTGTTTGATTTTACCTGTCTGCTTGTTTATTTACTTCTTTTTCGAGCCCGTCACTGTTTTTCTGCGCCCGACCTTTTGTCATTGGACAGAAAGGTCTCCTGCTGATATGTTTTGCCATTCTGACCATTATTATGTACGATTTGGCATTTGTGAGGAGATTCGAGTGGCAATAGTATTCAATTTAGTCTTCCAGGAATTTTCAGTCTCTAATCTCCGTGGTCATTCAGGTTTCCAAGGACCTTGAAGACCCTGTCCTGGAAAATTGTATCCCGGGGTATTCGGGGAGTGACTGTCCACGGCCGCAGAGACCACTTCCAGTCTTCCAAAGACTAAACTTCAGATCCTCAGTTGATCCTTAATTTCATTAAGATAATAAGCAAGTGCCATGTACATCTACATTCTGTCCATATGCAACTTTGGTTGTCTTGATCGTTGTACAATGTATCTAGAACCTTGTGAGAATGATGAATTTTATTGACCTGAATAATATCGTCTAATGTTAGCCAAAATATTAACTTTAAAATTTTGTTACATCCTGTTAAAACCTAGAGGCCCCTCTGAGCTGAACAAAATCGTTTGGTGATAGGCAAAAGGAAATCCTTAAGAACCCCTTATTCTGGAAAACGGGTCCCGGTGGGATGCCTCTACATCCAGGGTCCAGTTCGTCAACCGGTGCAAGGATTACAAAAACAAGCGACTTGATACGCAATCCAGGCATTACCAGTGCTGAGCCTACATCCTGTAGCAGCCATGCCACCGTTCGCCCAGTCCTTTCGAGCAGTGAAAGGTGAAACAAGAGCGCAACCCTCCTCCGCACCAGAACGGATCTGAAAAAAAAAAAACTGAAAGCGTTTCACCACATCGCACGACTGAACTTTCAGTTGTTTGTATTCAGAACAAAACTAAGACTGACAGTATTTTTTGGTGTGGTTCCGTAATGATTTTTCAAGCCAGTACCCCCAATGTGGTTCAACTTTCAGTCAATCTGACCCCCTTATCTAATCTCTTTACGCTTCCAGTTCCCTGTAAAAGTCAAGAGAACGGTTTAGAATATACCTGAGAAGTCATTACGATATCCAGGGGTGCGGGGTGCGGGTATGAGATATTTCTTGAAGAATACAAATGCTTGAGAAGCCCCAGTCCAAGAGTAAGCACGAATTTTCTCGGGGATATCCAGCGCTTCTATCCATTGGGACACTATCGCATCGATGAAGTCGAGTCGTAGAAGTGGTAAAATAAATTTTTAGGGAGGGCAAGAGAACGTATGGTTAGTAGAAATTAAAATTGATCATCCTTTTTTTTTTTTTTTTTGGCCTAGTCTCAGATCATAGAAAAATGCGTAATGACTTGGTCCGTAGGGATATCACTAAAGTCAATTCTCTATACGGTAAGACTGAAGTGAACTCCTCAACGTCAACTGACTTTTACTTTTGTATTTTGCCCACATAAAACAGGCGAAAGTGTCTAAGAGGACGGTTGGTACATATCACCGCCGGGCTGGCTTTGGTGTGTTCAGCGTAGCATGACACAAAACCAGAAGGGAGTGGTCAGTTTAGGGACGTTCGTCGGGAAGCTGCACCTAAATGAGGGCGCTGCAGATTCTTGGGTGGGTGTTGTACCCCCCGACCCACGTAGGGAGTGCTCGCTTTGCCCCCCCCCCCCTCTCTTCCTCCCTCCCCCTCTTCTCCACCCACTCCCCTTTGACTGGAATCGCCACGTATTCGAACGTTCATTTGTGGATATCTTTAGACCTCCATTGTTTTTGGCGTAACCCGAGGCGGTATGCGGTCCTGAGAGAACAAACTCACTGGCCTCGACGAAGTGGTCATATGGCCTGAATGGGTCACATGGCCAGAAAAGTGCAGCAGAACGTTATATTCGGCGTACCAGGAAAAACTTGTGGGACGGGTGAGATTTTCTTGGTTCGCGCCTGTCACCTTCCCCCATCCCTCCCCTCCCCCCCTCCCCCGCCCCTCACCTTCCCTCCCCCGCCACCCAGACTCCCCCATCCCAAGGGAACAATCTCGACTACTCACACCATAACTTTCGATGAAAATCTTTCTGGAGTGAGGCGGTGCCCTCCCCCACTCGCTCTCGTTCCCCAGTGCCTGAGGGCGAGTTCTCGAGGTGGCGGTCTGGAGGATAAGGTGGCACTCTTGAGGGAGAGGTGTCAACAGCTGGGGCTGCACTGGAAAGGGGTCGCCGTCGCATCAGGAAGCCTGGAATGATGCGTCCCATTTTCCAGAGACCAGGTCGGGGTTTGTGGGTAGGGAGCACGAAAACCACGATTGCTTTAGCGTTAGCCATCCCTTATCCATTTATGCATTCATTATTTTTTTAGTGTGGTTGCCCGGAAACAAGCATTTACATCTTACATTGAACATGCGATTATCCTTTGGTTTAGTATGACTTCCAGAATTTATGAAACGTCAGGAGAAACGGAAGCCTGGTCCGACGCTTTGCGGAAACCGACCAAATCTGAGCGAAACATGTTGAAAACCAGCGAAACCGGCTAATATCCCATGAAATGTGTTTAGATCCCTAAATAATTTGCTGTCTTCATATAGATTTTACTCAGCTTTCCAAAAATGCGATTTTTTTTCTTCCTAACTGCCTTGGTTCATGAGTTATTGACCAGTTTCGTAATACCCACCAAACCCTAACCTAACCTAACCTAACAAACCTAACCAAACTTCACCATTAGAAAGAGCAATTCAAAATACATGTTCATAGTTAGTTTCAGCAACATATGAAAATATTAAGTGGAGAATTTTGGTGGGTTTTGCTGGGTTTCGCGGTTTTGATATTCAGCTGGACGTCACTTCAGGATCTGAGCTTCTTTGCGGACAGTGGACGGTGGAAATTCACTATTCTCTTGGCACGTCTCATTTCCCGTCTTCGCCGTCACCACTGTCTAAAATAAAACCTTCAGACAGGAAAGTGGGTGGGAGGGGACGGGAGGGGAGGACGAGAAGATGGCACGGCATTGCTTACAGATCTAAAAAAAAAGAAAAAAAAAATCTAGATCATCACTGAGGCCAATACGATGTTGACTTTAGCTTGTCAAGTTACGGATTCAACAAAATTGCAGCAGCAACAACGCTCGGCCGTGTTCAAGCAGCAGTAGACCCTCCTACTCGCAGCCCCCTCGTCCCTCGCAGCTACAGCAGCACTACAACCCCATTTTCCACTACCCTTTCCGCCACAGTTCGCAAACCTACAAACCTGTTCCTCATCTTCAAGCCTTAGAACCCTGGGGTCCGTGGTCCTCCTAGGGGCCTACAGAGTTTCACAAGTGGGACCACAAACCTAAAACTAGTGGGGGTTATTGGATGTTTAGTGATTTTGTTTAGTACCGAAGTTGTCTCCAGAGGGCGGAACAGGAATGCATAAAAATGGAATACGTGAGGAAACAAGATAAGAGCTTCTGGACCAGTGGTTCCCAAACTATCTTATATTACGCCCCCTTTTTGTTTCTAGCAGACCCCCCCCCTATCTTCTTGTCTTTTTTCTTTTTTAATTATATATTATTCTATTTGTATTTTTCTATTCATACCTTTAGACACTGGTTCCTAAACTGTGGTACGTGAAGGCCTTACAAGGTGGTACACGTGCACTTTCGGGGTTATGTGCGATTTTCAGTTGTTGGCAACTTGGTTCCCAGTAACTGAAAACACGTCGCGTATAGCAACCTACTGGCCTAGACCGTGGTACGCGGCGATGGTACGGGACTTACAAGTGGTACGCGATCAGGAAAATTTTGGGAACCGATGGCTTTAGAAAACGGGTTGGAGTGTCGGATAGGATTATACTTTGCACGTCTGTAACGGCAGATACGTGTTCTTAGAATTATGTTTTATTAAACAATGATGTTTGAGTAAGATGACTTCACGTCTGGCCCTGGTATCAGCCTCACGCTTCCCGGGGTGGGTGGGGGGGGGGACCCCTAGTTTGGGAACCACCACTGTTTTAGATAGTCGAGGATATTATTAGTGGGTGGTGCATGTTGGGAGAAAGGAGGGCTGAAGAATGTAACGGAATGACTTGTCTGCGTTTGAATACTTTCTTCCCATTCATGAAAAAAGTCTTTATATTTCGTATTGACATTCGGCATGAATATCGTGCACCGCACAATGTAGGTTTCATCTTTTCATTTCGTTCATTTGGTGAGCATAGAATATGTGAGGAAGCAAAAGTAAAAAACAGAGATGAATCAGTTGCTTTTGTATTCATAATTTGAGTCGCTCTGGGAATCTGCTTATGTTTCGTTCACATGCTTGTAAAACATTAGAGATACGCGTTCCAAAAATGAAGAAAGCAATACACTTGCATCTAGGGTCTCTATATCAGGGATAAAAACGTAAAAAGAAATCTACCAATATAGATTTTTCTCATCCACCCTTTACGACCGTCTTGCGAAACGCATCAGAGCGTCTGTGACATTCTGGAACTCACATAGGAAGAAACAAAGTCAAACTGGAAAATATTCGGAAGGCAAAAGTGGCATTGGTATAAAGACTGAGGTTACTAACACTGAAGGAAAGAAGAGTGAGACGGGGGTGGGTGGGAAGACTACACTACAGATATACCAATAATCTTGCCAACAATATCGTCAACGAATAGAACATAAGCTCCCAGCCGAGGCAACAAAATGTTATCCATGTGCTTGTTTATTCAATAATCTATTCTATTTATTTACTTTAGTTATCTATTTTTAATTAATTTTATTCTATTTCTTTATCTTATTATGGACTTAAAGGTCTTCGTGCTTTATTATTGTGATTAATTGAATAGATAACAAAAGAAGACAAAGATACACAAATAAAAAATGACGACAAATATAGACGCAAAAATACAAATAGACAAAGTAAATTTAAAGACAAAGAATTTTTGTTAGTAGTACAAGAAAAGAGTAAAATAAAATAAGATAATTGAGCACCCTTCGTCCCTCAGACCAAACCGTCCCTCCATATCAGTGTTGCGATTATTCACGACGTCAGAGCTTTGAGGAATACTCGACCCAGGGACACGGAGGAAAGGATTCGAAGATTACACCTAACCATAAAATTAAAATTTAATGAAATAGTCTAGAATCAGCCAGAACAAATTCATTAAAATGGACACGGTGCTTCACAGGTTTACGTTTTAATAGGTTCAGAGACTTGGCACGAGAATTTCATGATTCAGTTCGATTTGAAAAAAACATTAATGATGAGCATGCAACTACTGCTACTATTTCTATTAGTGATAACAACAATAACCATAACAATAATATTATGATTATGGGCAGTTTACCGTAATTTCCCCACGTGATACATTTGATCACTGACCTTTCGGCATTTATATTTAACACTATATTAATATTTATCCTACTTACCACAACGTTTTATTCAGCTGAGGGAAACCTCAATTGATCAAATCTATCACGATTACCTCTTGGGCTTCTATAGTATACTCAGCTTTATTCTAATTACCTCCAGGCGATTTTAATCAGCTAAAGGCAGCTCCCACGGACATGAAGGCCTCCCTGTGAAAAGGAATCCATTCGACTCAAATGCACATTTCCCGCCAACGAGCACAACGACGCGACGCCGAAGTATCAGTTTGACTCCTTCCGTATCGGGTGACATGTTCCTCTGATCATAAGAGCCTCCAGACTATTCTATTTATCTCCGTGGCACCTTCCCACTCCCTCTCTAGTGAGGGGATTATAGCCTGTCTCCATGGACCCTTTCTGTACCTGGTGGCATTTCAGTCTGGTTCTTGAAGAGCTGTTTTGTTCAATTCCGTGGTACCTCCTCGGCTGCCAAGGGGTTGAATAAGTTTCTCACCGCTAGGAAAGAAGGTTCGGCTCGCTTCAACGATTGCGCTCTCTCTCCTGTGTATTACTTTGAAGGCTACTAGAAATGCGGATTTTCTGAAAGTTGTTTGGTTTGCACGTATTTCTCCATACGATTTAATATAATACACATTTAATATGAAAATAAAAGAGAATAGATAACAAATCTTCCGTCTGCGTCGCTTGTGCATGCGTATTTAAAACAGCTCGGTTGAGGACGCCATGTACGCAGAAAATTTACACGCATCATGAAAAATTCAAAATCATTATACGAAATGACCTAACTGTTAACGAATACTATTAAAATGTAATTTGTGTATATAATACCTCGCACTGCATTCAACATGAGGGATTTGCTGTGTACATCTGGTTAATTAGCTAAATCTCGATCACACAGGAGTCCATTATTGTAAAGGCTGCGTGTGGCTGACAGTGTGAATATCAACGCTTTATGTATTTGTGGAACCAAGATGACTTTTTTAATGTATCTTGCTACATAAAAGATGTTTTTTTCTACGTGTATCAATTTCGAAAATAACCTTGCCTTTCAAATCGAAATATTTCACTTTGTTCATTTTGTTCTCTGGTATTTCGCCAAGAGCTGTTACAGAGAATTGTCTTCGTTGTCATTATCACGTACGTTCTCCGAAATCGACCTTTTGTTTTCCTAGCATGTCGTGTCACCATGGATTATTTATAATATTTATTTGTTTATCAATTTATTAAATCATTTCCTTATTCTTGTTTATTTATCTATTTCTATTTCGAATATATTAATTAATATCGTAATGATGATTATCTATTGATATACTTGTTTATTCAATTTATTTTTCATCTTTTCATTTGATTCTATTTTGTTTTTATTCATTAATTCAATTTATTTTTTTATGATATTTCTATTTTTGTCATAAAATTACAATATACGAAATATACGTAGGTTGTTTTCAGCTTACGACACCTGGAACTCAGATGGGTTCGATCCTGCGATTTTTGACACAGTAACTAGCTGCTCTACCAACTGAACGATCGTACTTCCCCATGTCAGGTAAACGATTAGGGTCTTAATCAGACTGGTCAGTAAGCCGCACAACAAATAAATATAGTATTATTATTGCAGGAATGGGCAACAATGGCAAATACATTTTCATTTGTTTGGGGTGACTATGTCGGGTCTGGCTTGATGCTCGTTTTGTTTACACGCGGTTCTCTATTGTTTACTCGAAAATGGGGAGGGAGGGAGGGGGCGTCTGTTTACCTGGATGAGTTTTACAGGACTCTGAGTCAGATCCATGACACCCCCATCGCTTTTTTACCCTTCGTTTCAAAATTGACGGCATTTTTCTTGGTGTGAACTGAAATACACAAGGTAGGACTCCTTTGAAGATTTGTATCAAATTGTTTCAGCGGTGTGTGTGCATTTACGTATCTAGCCGTATTTACTTTGTTGTGTCTTACAGGAAGGGGGGCTATGATCGTCGTGTCCCGTCTCTGTATCTCGCCATGTCTAATTTGTTCTTAAATTCGTGTATGGTTTTTGCACACACTATTGTTTCGTCCAATTTGTTCCATACATCCACCACTCTGTGAGGAAAGCTGTTCTTTTTCAGGTCTCTTCTATAACTGTCCTTTTTGAGCTTCCTTCTATATCCTCTTGTGTTCCTCTTATCCCAATTTAGTAAGTCTGTTTGTGTGTGTGTATATTTACCTAGTTGTATTTCACGAGATGAGATCTATGCTCGTAGTGACCCGTTTTCGTATCTCTCCGCGTCCAGTTTATTCTTAAAATCGTGTATAGTTTTGGCACTCACTGTTTCTCCGTTTAGTTTTTTCCAGACATCAATTACTCTATGTGGGAAGCTATTCTTTTTCAGGTCTCTTCTGTAATTCTCCTTCTTTATCTTCTTTTCGTGTCCTCTTGTTTCTCTTCTGTCCCACTTTAATAAGTCGTTTCTATCGAGCATTTCCATTCCTTTTATAATTCTGTAAATGGTCAGCAAATCACCTCTTTCTCTTCTTTGTTCCAGTGTTGATAGATGTAATATCTACAATATTTGTTCGTATGTCAGATTTGACAATGTAGGTCTCATTTTTGTCGCTGCTCTTTGGATTCTTTCTATTTTTTTTTTTTTTCTTTTTTTTGGTACTAGGTGCCCACAGTGTTGCAGCATATTCTAGTTTAGGTCTTATCAGTGTAACCACTATTTTTTTAACCACCTCCTCATCCATGTAGTCGAAGACCACTTTCATTGATCTTAATAAGTTACAAGTCTCTCCAAATAATTTATTGACATGTTTATCAGGTGTCAAGTCACTTGAGATGATTACTCCCAGATCCCTTTCTGAATCGACTGTTTTGACTTCCTTGTTACCAATTTCATATTGATCTGATAATCTATTTTTGCTTTTTCCAAATTCCACTGTGCTACATGTTGAAGTTCATCTCACACCTGTGTGTGTGTGTGTGTGTGTGTGTGTGTGTGTGTGTGTGTGTGTGTGTGTGTGTGTGTGTGTGTGTGTGTGTGTGTGTGTGTGTGTGTGTGTGTGTGTGTGTGTGTGTGTGTGTGTGTGTGTGTGTGTGTGTGTGTGTGTGCCTATTTTATGTATTTTATGCTGTTTATCTATGCATTTACGTGAGATATTTGTGGACATTTGTTTTCCTTTCGGGGTCTGTACATTGGTTGTTTGTTTCGTACTTCATATATATACATACATATATATATATATATATATATATATATATATATATATATATATATATATATATAAATTCTATTTATAATTCTCAATCCGGTAGTTTACTTCAATTCTCTACTATTCGGCTTCAAAAGCTGAATTTCTTGACAACCTTACTGTCATTTTTTTTTTTTTTGGGGGGGGGGGGTTTAAGATTGTCTTCTTGGTATTCCTAGAGATAGATGCCTTGGCATAGTATTTGTGTGTTCTTTGAACAATTGCAACATCTTATCTTTAATACATACCTTGTTTCTCGACTTCCACTGCAGTCTGTGGTACTACTTTTTTCTTAATCCAACGCAACGCAGTCCGCTTATGTATTGCTGTCATGCATTGCTCTCATTCACAATGTTCATGACACACACAACCCATCCACGTTCGAATACATTTTTCTCGTTGTTATCTGTTTTGTGGTGTTCTAATACAAATTTACGCTTAGCTTTTCTAGTGATTTAGGCAACATCAGTTGTTCATTGTATTTTTAGTTCCGTTCTCGAGTACTTGATGCCAGTATTTCCTATACATTCAGCCTTTGGTGTAGATTATTTTCATGTACATTTTATTCCTTGTTCATTCCTTTACTCCCTCCCTTACCAGGCAGCACTTATCCTTGTAATCTGTCTATCGCCAGACTATCATATTTATTGTCGTTGCGCCACCTAGTTAGGAACTAACATTCTAACTGAAACCTTAATCAAAACCATAGTTTTATTTGAAACAGACCCGACTTGTTTCTGCATTCTTCTATCTTTTGAAAAAAAAAGACTTTAATATTGTTTGGCTTCTTCGTATCCTGCTCTAAATTGCTTTCCTCAAATTTCTTTTCCTGTGTGGAGACTTTGTTCAGTACTGTACACGTCCCTCTCCCATCCCCCCACACTTACTCTCATTCTCACTCTCTCTTTCTCATTCTCTTACTCTCTCTATCTAATCTCTCTATATCTATCTATCTCTCCCTCCCTCTCTTTCTCTTTCTCTCATTTTCTCTCTCTCCTCTCTTTCTCTCCCTTTCTCTCTCTCCCTTCTCCCTCTTTCTCTCTCTCTCTCCCTCTCTTTCTTTTTCTCCCCTTTTCTCTCTTTTCCTTTCTCTCTCTCCCTTCTCCCTCTTTCCCTCTCTCTCTTTCTCTCCTTTTCTCTCTCTCCCTTCTCCCTCGTTCTCTCTCTTTTTCTCTCTCTCCTTCTCTCTTTCCCTCTCTCTCTCTCTCCCTTTCTCTCTCTTCCTTTTTCTCTCCCTTTCTCTCTCTCCCTTCTCTCCCTTCCTTCCTCTTTCTCTCTCTCTCCCTCTTTCTATATAGCATCTCGTCCATTGATACTTCTGATTCTTTATTTTTAATTTTCGAAATCGTCTTGTATATCTTCTTTTCTCCAGCTTTCCGTATAATCTCTTTTTCAACTAAAATTTCTCTTGTCCTTGTGGCTCTTATGTAATCAAATCTCGTAATTACAAACCAGAATTGGAGTGATGGTACAGAAAATTTTAACTTCATTTAGATAAACGCAGTACATGAAACAATGTACTTCAGTATACGTTTTTCTTTCTTTCTTTTTCCTTTCTTTCTTTGTCTGACCTCGCCGAAAGGTCTCCTGCCGTCATGTTTTACTATTGTAACTCATTGCCATTGTAACAGTTGGGGGGATTCGCAATCCGCCCTTGTATTGGCCCTGACCTCATTCACGGCCCTCCTTGCCCGTAGGCGCGTGCCTGGTCGGTCGCGGCACTCCAAAGGTGTCAATTACATTGGTTATCACGTATTCATGAAGCTGCTGATGGTGTGTTTATATCCTTAATGCATTTTTACTCTAATAACATTACCACCAACCAGGGTCGATATCAAATCCTCTTCCGTTACCGAGGGAGGGTGTGCCACGGCGCCAGGTAGAATGAAGTGGAAAGTGGCCACACTATACGCAGCTGATGCAGAAGCCATGAGATCTTATTCAGGTAAGGGAGGGTTAAGGAAAGGAAGAGGGTGCATCGATCAAGCTTTTGTTGTAAGACATACGAGAAAAGTGTTTAACAAAGAGTAGGGCTGTCTTTTGGTCTTTCATGGATTTAGAGAAGATATGTGGCAGGGTTGATAAAGGGGTCCTAGGAAATACGTTGCGGATGCATGGGATAGGGTGAAGTCTGTTGAGAGCGGTCAAAAGTTTTTACGTGAATAGTTGAGCTCGTGTAATGGTCGGGAATAGAGATAGTGGTTTGAGGTGAAGGTGGGGGCGGCGCCATGGTTGTGTGATGTCACCATGGTTGTTCAACGTGGATGTGGATGGCGAGGTGAGATAACTGCGTGGGTTCGGGGTTGGTGATTGACAGTGATGGGAAGTGGGGACTGTTGTTGTTTGCGGATGAAACGACGCTTGCGGCGGAGTTTGAGGATAGACTAAGACAGTTAGTGATGGAGTTTGGGAGAGGGGAGAATTGAAAGTAAATATGGACAAAAATGAGGTGATGAGATGTACAAGGAATGATGGTGGTAGTGAATTAGAGGTTGAGCTTACAAGGCGAGAGTCTGAAGGAAGTAGAGAACTTTAAATATTTGGCTCCACATGTAGCAAGGAATGGAAGAGTGGAGATGGAGATGAATTGCAGAGTATAGAAAACAAATAAATGATTGGGAGAATGGAAAGTGCCATGGAGAATATGTATTTGGAGAACAAAAGAGGTTATATGAGGTAGATATTGTGCTCACGGCACTGTATGGAGTAAAGAATGAGACAGAAAGGGAAAACCTAAACGTGCTTACAATGAAGTGTTGAAAAAGTATGGTCGGGGTTACGAGAATGGATAGATCGAAAAATGTAGGGTTGAGGTGTAGAACAGGAGCGGAAAGCTGCTGGATAAGGTTTATCAAAGAATGCTGAGATGATTTGCTATATGACAACAAAAGACCAGTAAAAAAGAATGTGGGAAGCAGAAGTCAATGGACTTAACTTGGGAAGACCAAGGTGGGTGGACGGGGTAAAGGTGGCACTGGATGCTAGAGGAATGCCTGTCGAGTAGGGACAGAATGTGTAAATATAGGAGTGAATGAGAGTGATTGCATGACGCGGGCCGAATCCGAGAGCTACTTGCGAATTCTACTCGTTCTGAAGTCTGAACATATATAGGGCAAAGATGTCGACGACTCTGCTCATGATTAAGCGCCTCTTTCGTGAATCCTTCATCCCCGCTCTCTCTCTCTCTCTCTCTCTCTCTCTCACACACACACACATGCAATGTTGACTGGTAGCGGACCACTCGCCGCCGCATCATCACGATGAGGCGTCGCTTCGTGATCTTGGCAGCTCCAAGGCTCTCTTTTATCTTTTGCGAAACTCCCCCATAGGATGAAGAAATATCCTCCAGGTAATGCCTCCAGAGACAGAGACGTGCGTATACAACCCCCCCCACACACACACACATTGATGAACATGGTAAGTAGAAGTAGTAGTATTGGTTTATTGGTTATGGTGGTGGTGGTGATGATTGGTAAATGATGATGATGATGATGATGATGATGATGATGATGATGATGATGATGATGATGATGATGATGATGATGATGATTAATTATGATGATGATGATGCGGCATTAGTATTAGATACATAAATGTATGAAAAAACTAAATGATGCTAGGAATATATTTTGCCCCGTCAGGCCATAGAAGTTCGAATTTTCGTTTACAGGCGTTTTATTTTCTATTGCGAAACAATACTGGTAGGATTTGTGCAGTTATTTCTTGACGCACACAGTTATTTATATTTTCCTACGTCCTTTTCACGGATTTACCTGAAATTGGCTTTGAATGAATGTAGGGTATATGTGGGCTGGAAAAATAGTACGCTTATAAAGATTACGCCCATGTCTTTTTTCCATATATAATCTATTTATCAAACCTATTCCGCACTCCATCCCTGTCTGTACACGTTTCCCGACATCCAATGAGTACGAGTACATGGGGAGCTATTCCTGCTGTTTACCCAAACTCAGATTTTCATATGACTAGAGGGTATTTGCGGTGGAGTCTTAGGGTGATAGAATTTTAGGTACAAAGTGAAAAATAGGGTCAGTAAGAGAGAAAGAAAAAAAAAAATGATCCCATTATTTGTAGGTTTTAATCTATATCCCCTTAAGACCTCTAATTTCAAGGGCAGTGTGACGTCATTCATGTGCTTCGCATTACTGCGTGTTTGGAGACTGATGAGATTTTAGGCAAAAATCTGATTCCTGTACTGAGAATCGCGCAGCGAGTATACAGGTCATGTCTACGCATACATACATATATTCTTACGTACATTATATGCAGCTTAACACAATGACAACACTCCACATACAATATACATGCTCAAATAGTTGAACCCTGTCGACATCGACGGGGCACCACGGAGATTAATGGCAAAAAAAAAAAAAAAAAAAGTAAAGGATGGGTTACTTTCTAGGTTCATCGTCTTTAATGCCGAGGGGCACCACGGAGATTAATGGAAAAAAAAAGTAAAAAAAAAAAAAAAAAAAAAAAAAAAAGTAAAGGAAGGGTTAGTCTTCAATGCCGAGGGTGTGCAGTGGAGATTAATAAAATCACCTGACGACAGCCAGAATCAAAGGCTTAAGCCGCCCACTTAAGAAGGGGTGAGGTATAGTTATTCACTTCTGAAAACGTGAAGAATAAACAAATACATACGTATTCAAATATAGGAGTAGTGGGTCACTTTACAAGAACGTATTTGATAAGTTGCCGGACAATTCAAACATCCACGTGCGCGCGTGCTCACACACACAAACACACACATTATTAATACTAGCACGATGCTGAGAAACTGTAAATTCCGTTTATACGAGTCGCAAGACAAGATCAGTGTGAGCGTAAACGAACACAGGTAAATTACGAAATCCCGCGTCACTGGCGGCCAGAATGCAAAATAAGGACTCACAGTTTCGTTTTTTTAATCAAATTTGGAATCACAACGACACGCAGAAAACATCGCCACAACACAATAACCGAACCCTATCAATGCACAACCAAAAAATCCAAAACCCACACAAGTTTGAACCAGCTTATGACGACACTGGCGCGGCGAGGCCCGACCCTATAACCACAGGCCAACCTCACAACTAAATTCAAACACAAAACGTATCGTAACGTATTTTGTCATGTCCACATTCAATCACGAGCAACGGAGTGGGGGTGGGGGTGGGGGTTTCAGGATGGTGGACAAGGGGGGAGGCAACGGAGGAGAACAGCGCTAGGATAGGGCAGGTACAGCACGTGTGAAGTGTCAAGAGGAGTTTCGGAAAACTCCGGAATGGAGTGAACGGTGTCAGGGAGATTGAGCTGAGTTAGTTGAGATTGACTACAGTGTTGGGAGCAGGGAATGAGTGGCTTTGTGTATTATATTATGATGATTATTATTTTTGTTGCTCAGATGAGAGGGAGGGTGGGAGGGGTGTGGAGTGTATTTAGGGATGAAATGGGTGGGAGTGTTTTTATGCCTTTCCCTTTTTGGCTACCTCCCTTGTAAGGGGGAAAAAGCCTTGGTATATGTATGTATGTATGTATGTATTACTATAATAATTAATTAGTTATCTATTATTATTATTATTATTATTATTATTATTATTATTATTATTATTATTATTATTATTATTATTATTATTATTATTATTATTATTATTATTATTTCTATTATTATTATTATTATTATTATATCATTATTATTATTGTTATTAATCATTATTATTATTATTATTATTATTATTATCTATTATTATTATTATTATTATTATTATTATTACTATTATTATTATTATTATTATTATTATTATTATTATTATTATTATTATTATTATTATTATTATCATTATTAATTGTTATTGATTCTACTGTTATTCTTATTACTTGATATGTGAATGAAAAATGCTACAGTGAGAGACGAAGAGGTGTCTGACAGAGGATTAGATTGTAGAGACTTCGAGTCTGACGAATTATTTGAAAAGAAAGGTATACTGTGCCAGCTGAGACGGTGGATGCGGGGGAATATTTGCAGTGATGCTGAGATGAGATGAGATGTCTGGGGAATTCTCGTTTGGAGTACTGTACTGGAAATGAGCGTGAGTCACATTGGTACCAGAATTGTTAGGACGGGTGAGGGAGAACGATAGGAAGATGGGTGAGTTTTGTGAGGTTAGTCTGTATATTTTATATTGGTGGGGATATATAAGAAAACATTTTTATCAACCGTTGAAATAGTAAATGCTGACGAAATGCATACATCCGCATAAGAAAATTATAGAAACATCTGGAATTCAGTGAAATCTCTTCATTACTAATTATTCGGCAACATTAGAAAAGAAATTTTCTGTAGTAAAGAGTAGTTTTGGAAAACCATGAGTTCTTTTTTTGGGGGGAAGTTGTAATAATTTATGGGAGTTGGAGTTGGGGTGTGTGGGTAGTTTTAGAAGCATGTAAATAGTGAATATAATGTAAATAGTAAGAAGGCAAGCAGTGAAGGTAATGTTGGGGGTTGGAAGTAGAACTGGGGAGATGTAGGTATATCGGTAGTTTTGGGAGGACATAAGTAGCTCAAGACAGATGATGGGAGGGTAAGGTCAGTGTTGGAAAACTGTTGGTAGTTCTGCGAGCCATAGGTACTGGTAGATATGTTGGTAGTTCTGGGAGGATGTATGTAGTTCAAGACAGATGTTGGGAGGTTAGGGTCAGTGTTGGAAAGATGTTGGTAGTGTTGGGAGTTTTACCATCACGTCACGCGTGGTCTGGAGCCACGAGGAATGTTGGTGAATGTCAGAGGAATGTTGCGATTGGTGGAGAGGCGAGAAAAGTGCCGAGTGGGGCAGATAGACGGTGACTGTGAAGTGAGGGAGGAGTTGGAAAATTGGAAGGCTGATGGAAATTGGAAGGGGGCGTTGTAAATTGGAGGGTTCGCTGGATTCGTCTTTTATTTTATTTTATGTTTTTATTCTTTTGGAGGGCATCGCTGTAAACTGGTGGGGGGAGGGGGGGGCGTTAGAAACGGATTGTTAGGGGAGGGGGCTGATGTGGAAGTAAAAGTGTTGCAGCAGTATGGCAAATGGGATGTGTGTGTGTGTGTGTGTGTGTGTGTGTGTGTGTGTGTGTGTGTGTGTGTGTGTGTGTGTGTGTGTGTGTGTGTGTGTGTGTGTGTGTGTGTGTGTGTGTGTTTATGTGTGAGTGTTTGTGTGGTCACTAGTTTATCCTTCTTACGGTTAGTGACGAATACCTGCTAGGTGGATATCTTAGAGCATCATCTCCCTGCCATCTTCAAAACCCATCAAAATACTCATCTCCATCCGGAGGTCCAACCGTGAGGGGCTGTCACTCAGTTTACATAGTATGAGCTGACAAATAGCGACTATATCCTTTCCTCCTCCTCCTCCTTCTCCTACTACTGCTACTACTACTACTACTACTACTACTACTACTACTGCTGCTGCTGCTACTACTACTACTACTACTGCTGCTGCTGCTACTACTACTACTACTACTACTACTACTACTACTACTACTACTACTACTACTATAAATCGGTATACAGCAACCCAAAATTTCTTCCCAGGTAGACGTATGGGACTCCTCGACGACCATTGCCAGCCACTGTGAGGCTGCGGGTTCCCAGTAAGAGAAACTCGGGGCACAACTATTTTTTCTTTGTGCTCTACAGGACCAAGATGAAATCTATGGTATCTTCTCAGTAAGCGGTTTACGCGCATATATGTGTGCGTGTAAGTGCACACGCGTGCGTGAGCGTGACTTCACACATACACACCATCCCCTTGCTCAAGGGGGGCAGTAACTGTTTATAGTATCAGTGAAAGCTTCTGAAGGCGGGAGCGCGGCGTGCAGATGTATGCTTACATGTGCACCTTTGCGCCTGCGCTGATTGTATGATTGTGTTTGCTCTTTGGTACCAATGGGCGCTTGTATTGGCTGCAGCGTTCGTTCCTTGCTATCTAGAAGCTCTTTTTCCCTTTTTAAGCTTTTCGTCTCTTCCAACTTTTCTGGAAGTTTGTTTCAGTTACCTGTAGCATGGATTCAGTTTGGGAAATTGAACTTGTCCACATCCTACTTGCATTTTTTCCCTGTTAACGTGTTAGTCATGCCTTGTCCTAGCCGGTGGCAACTTTGCAGTTTTCCTCGTTTGCTTCTTGGCGCACTTGTGCAATAGAATGACCACATCGTATGTATACAGCGTGTGTGTGTGTGTGTGTGTGTGTGTGTGTGTGTGTGTGTGTGTATGTGTGTGTTCGTACATGTTGTGTATAGGATATGCTTAAAGGGTTGAATGTGATTATATATACGCATGTGTGTATACGGTGTGTGTGCATGTGTGTTCACATTATTTTAATCACCCAGTTCAGTACTGGCTTTGACAGAGCTGGCTCTATTTCATTTTTCATAACTCCTTAAAGAATTAATTTCTATATTTAAAACCTATCTCGACCAGTCCTTTCTCCCCTGCCGTTATGGATAAAGTTAGCTTCTCTGGGGTTCTGGGCTTGGGTGGCCAAGTGTATTCTTTGTAAGAAAAAAATAATAATGTATTAAAGTCATATCAACGAATACTATATTTACTTAGATCATGGATCAGGTTTTATGTCCGCCATTGAATTGTATATCCAAGATGTCCCCAGGTTGACAAACAAGTTGAAGCAACTGCTCTAATCTTCCATATTCGAATTTCTGAGAAAAAAAAAAAGAATTAACGGTTGTGAACAAGCAGCCGAATGTTGTTGTTTCGCTTATGCTTTTGATACGATATCATTCACATACAAAGTAATTTTTTCAGTGTAAGTTTCCTTAGTATATTGCCATACGCGATTATCTATTTATTCATTTATTTATTTTAGGATGCTTTTCTGTGCACCCCAAGAACCTTTTTGATTCCCTCAGAGGACACTGAGGCCTAACTAGAATCACCTACTATGCGCAATTTACCGCTGCTTTGCTCCAGTTTTAAACAACTATATTCGTTTCATCTATGAAGTTTATTTTAGATTCGCACATTACTACGACCACTACCTTCTCTTTATTTATAGTGATAACAATGCCTCTTGCATTTTATTGCTCTGGTTGGATTTCTAAGTCTATTTACGACCGTCACGCTTATGGAAGATTGTATTTATTATTCTCATACTGTGTTTCTCTCCCTGCCCCCTTCTTTATGTGTGTGTCTATTAATATTTGTGACTAATTCAGCAGGCTAATACTAGTAGAAACAACTGGTATTAGCCAGAACAATAATGTAAAAGACGTGCCACGGGAGCAAATCGGTCAAGGAGTTTGTAGATTCTGCGAAGACCAACTAAAGGAGTACCGTGGAAGTCTCGTGGCGGGAACACGAGGTATGGCAGAGGCGGTGGGAGGTGCCCTCCTCCAGCCGGGCGTGAGGGAAGGTAACGGGGGAGAAAAGTTACTCCGGAAGGGTAACGGAAACTGCGGGAGGAATGGGGAGGGGGGCACCTGGGCGTGGTGGGAAGTAAAACTGTGAGGTGAAACTGAGATTGGCCATAGAGGGAGGGAGGGAGGGAGGAGAGGTGCCCTGAGAGCTGTATGGAGAAATAAAAGGATGCCAGTGAAAGTAATGTATGAAGCAATCGTTGTGTCGACTGTTAAATGGATGAGAGTGAGGTCTGGGTGATGTATGCAAGAGAAAGGAGGGAGTCGTGTGTAGGCAGCACGGGTGATGTGTTTGATGACTTTGTACGCAGGTACGAAATATGGTAAAAATAAGGAACGATAGATTTCGTGGGTGGACTGGGACTGGGAGAAAAGGTCGAACAGGCCAATCTGATTCAGTTTGGTCATGTTATGAGAATGGATGAGAGTGGATATCCTCGAAGGATACATGAATGGATAGTGTTGGGAGTGAGAGCAGAGGGTAGGTGGATAGGGTGAGTGAAGCCCGGGGAGTTTGTAGTCAGACTGTTAAAGAAGAGGAAATGTGTGTTGAGTGCACATAATGTATAGATTAAGGCGAAAACTTGTTCCATGAGAGAGGTACACTTGGGACGATCTGGCAGTATTGCTTGGAGAAGAAACGAGGTGCAATTTTTACACGGTTAAAGAAGAAAGGGTGAAAGGGTGTGACGGGAATGGAAGGCATGGTCTTTCCTCATGCATAGCTACCTCGCTTAGCGGAGCAACGGCATATAAGTTGAAAAAAGTAATTAACATATGATTAATCATGCACAGCGACAGAATTTTAACATGGCGTGCCGCTCATTCACCAAATAATGCAACTATTTTGGATTATATGAAAATGATTGGGTCTCGAATTTCATGATGGCATTCCAAATACGAATAACGATGGGAATGATACAACATTGCAAATGAATGTTTATTTATTGTTACTTATCTATTTATCTATTCCCTTTTAGGCCTGAGAATATGGATCGCGTTTCCGAATTTCGTAGGAAATAAAGATACGAATCTTTAGAACTTGGTGTAGTATTGTCACATGTGCCGTACCAACGGTTCTCCTATTATTTCATTCATTGAATCATCACTCGCGGGTCGCTGAAGCAGCAGGTGCTTGCGAAGGGCGTGGGGTAGTTTCTGCGTTGCAAGCAGAGCGCTGAGTTGGTTAAAATATACGTTATTTTTGGTTCATTGATTCATTTCCCTAGGAAAACCATCACTGGAGATGACTATGGCAGAACTAATAACTGGAGTGTTGCCGAGCTTGTCGATATCTTTCTTTGTGTAGCCAAGTTTAATTTTCCCAAATTATTCAAATTTTTCTTAAGGTGGGCGTATTTTTTTTTTTAAATAAATTGAAGCAAGCTAGCGTTTCACATTAGGTGAAATAGTTCCAACGGTCTAAGGGAGATTGATCCCAATTTGCAATTATCCCGCAGCACGGTGTTATTTAATTTGCTTCCAATAGCCTAGAGTTGCCTGGAAGGGGAGTTTAATTTAGTTGGCTGATAACTTCGTGAGATATAGTATTAACTGTTGTTCAGGACCTCGATGAACGGACTACTCCCTCATATAATATTGCGGATTATTAGTATAATGCGTGTCAATTAAAATTATACGGTGAATTAAGTAATGTTTTTTGAATCTGGATTTGCATAGGTGATGACGAATTAGTGGCTACTGCAGGTTGTGGTGTAGGCGACTCAAGCCATACTTTTGCCTATGCAGGCTTTATTTTTTTCTTCTTCTTTATTTTTCTTCTCCTGTGCGACATGTATGGATCCTGTGATCGGCTTGACCTCGTAAATGCTTGTTATCACATCTAAGTTTTACTTTGCAGACAGCTCGACAGAAGATAGGTTTTGTACCACAAACACTACTATAGCAGGGTTGTGACGTTTGAATGCATGCTGAGGTTGCTGACATGCTATTCACGAACAATCTATTAATCTTACAATTCGTTCTGTTTAGGTTTGGATTTTTATTGTTGCCTAACTAAACATGCCTGATCGAGCATGGTCCAACCTACACATAATTTCTTTTCTGTAACGTGGCACATACATGTTGTCGTCGCCGTCGTCGTCCGTTATAACCGTCCCGACGCTAACTGACTCGACCCTGGACACCCAAAACCAAACGAGACCAAATGCAAGCTGACCAATGCAGATGTGGTTTCCTCTTTCCTTCCATTATGGCAACTCTTTCAAGCGGTGTTAGGACCATGGAGGCCATCCCGAAACCCTATTGAAGCATTCACGTCGGCTGGTTTGAATGGCCTCACAAAGTCGCCAAGCCACGTATGAAAAGCATTTGATCTCTCTCGTCTCTGCTCTGCGGTGCTGTCGTGCACCGGTTGACAGGCCGGTCGTCGTGCAGATAACTCGATGAATAGATTATTATGGCTCATGTTGTTCATATGGTTATTATTATTTTCATATCCAAAAGCTGCATTAAAGGTTTTAGACAAATCAGTAATATTTTCACAGAGTAAGGCCCAGCTTTTCTCAATATTAGAAATTAATGGCAAAGTATTATTATGGGATATGTGTCAACTGACAGAACCGATTGGTAGCACTGACAAGCAAAGTTGAAATGACTACTGACGCCTATTTTTTTCTTTTCTTGTTTCTCAATCACTTCATCAATTATTTGCCAGCTGCCCAGTTCTTTTAATTGTAATCATATTTTATCAATCAATGCCTCTGAACATAAACAGGAGGTACACAAAATTATTTTGAGCGTTCCCCTCTCCTCTTATTAATCCATTTCTTTATTTATACACATTTACTGATTTTTCTTTCTTTATTTATTGTAAATGTTTACTTGTTACGAATAACTTTTGTCAGTTATGTTCATTTCTTCTTTCCATCCACTAGCCTAGGAGGCGTACCAAAGACAACTCGCGTGCGATTTTTTCAAGCGGTGGAGTACTCAAACTCAGTCAGTCCTCGTGCATAGAGGGAGGGGTTATGAATGACGTCACATTGCCCCAAGCCCTCCCAAACCACAGAATGTCTGAGGGCTACATGACGTCATGTCAACTCCGAAGATATATATATTTCAAAAGTTTGGATTTAGACTTTGTGTCAGGATGGATCATGTAAGTTTGACTTCGTATTTTCTTGTTTCTGGCTTTTGCGGAGCCATTTTGTGGTCCTGCATGACGTACGTCAGAGAGGATAGTTTACTCACCGCTGGTCTTCGCATGACATCATCTTCACCTCAGCCTGGAGGTGCTGGCATTCGGTCTCTGTACTGAGTCCAAGATCTATCAGAATCGAATGTCTTTTACTTTTCCATACAATGGGAACTGACAATAAGCGACTGTTCCCTCTCTTCCTACATTCCTCTTCCTCTTCCTCCTCTTTACCCTCATCATCTTCATCATCACCTTATCCCCCACCACCTACCAGCCGGTGACAGACACCCACAATGACAACACAAATAACAGTGCTGGTGTTATTACTTACAGTAGATCTATGGGATGGCCCAAGGACCGGTCTGCGGATTAATCCGTGAAACCGGTGGTCACAGTTTATAAAGTACATATATACTTTTATATACTTTTTCATGTAGTTTTTTTTTAAATACGTACCGACCAGGCCACCAGGAAAAAGGAAGATCGATTTACATTGACAGTTGACTCTCATATACAGTGGGTAGCCAAATCTGACAACGGACTGTTTTGTAATTACTGAGATCTACTTATGATGGAAGGAGTGCCGGGTGGTTCAGGGGTAGCGCTCTCGCTTCACTCGTGAGTGACCCGAGTTCTAACCCCCAGTTCGGACACATGAACGTGTGCTAATGGTACAAGGGTTTTATATGTACTTATTTATATTTATTTATTATTCTTATATTTGTTATATCTATATTATAGCTATGTTAATTTATATTCACATTCGTATATGAATACTAATGATACATGTTTGCGCCTAAAACGGTCTTACCTAATGGTTTATCCAGACAACTAGAGTAGGAGGAAAAATGTCAATCATTATGGAAGGAGTTAATAAAAATAAGCCCTTCGCCGAACGGGCGACCAGGATTAAAGAAAAAATATACATACATACATACATACATACATACATACAT
>NC_134777.1:58740185-58760185 GCF_046742065.1 Oratosquilla oratoria
GTGAGGCTAGTAATGAATCACAATGGCAAAAGCCGACAAGACTGTGAGAATAAACACCTTGTGAGATCGAAACCTTTATTAGTACTACGTTTCGCTTGTTACAGCTTTTTCAAGTACAGACATGACACACACTCTGAGCACATATAAGCCAACAGGGAAGGAACTGGGAGAGGTTATCAGGGAGGGGTGGGTGGTAGGTGGAGGGGGAGGAGGGGGAAGGGTGGGACTTGTCTCCACCAAGTCCCACCCTTCCCCCTCCTCCCCCTCCACCTACCACCCACCCCTCCCAGATAACCTCTCCCAGTTCCTTCCCTGTTGGCTTATATGTGCTCAGAGTGTGTGTCATGTCTGTACTTGAAAAAGCTGTAACAAGCGAAACGTAGTACTAATAAAGGTTTCGATCTCACAAGGTGTTTATTCTCAGAGGCTAGTAATAATGAATATATGAAAAAAACATTTGTCGGCTTCCTATAAACACTAAACTTAAATTATTACCATTTCTATGAATAAGGCAATCCAAAAAGGGCAACTTACCATTACTTTCTAATTCAATAATGAAATTAATAGAAGGAACTAAATTATTCAGAGATTGTAAAAATGCATTTAAATCCTCAGATCTGGTCTACGGGCAAAGATCATCATCAACATATCTATACCAGATCACATTTGGTGGCAAATTTTCACTTAATAGTTTATTTTAAAAAAAAATCCATATAGAGATTTTTAAGGACTGGAGATAGTTGATTACCCATTGCCATTCCGAAATTTATTAAAAATTTACCTAGTGTCTCAAGTGGTGCATATACAGGATCCCTTGCAGAGATTGTAGAAAGGATTACCATGGGCAAACGGACAAGAAGCTCTCAACAAGGATTAAGCAACATAAGTACGGTGTTAAAACAGCACCGTTTGTCCATATAAGATATTTTGGTCATCGTATTGATTACTGTAATGCTTCATCTATTATGTCTTGTGATTCATTTCCCAATAGGAACATTATTGAAGGTTGTATGGTAAAAATCTGAAGGCTCAAACATTGATATTAGCAATGGTATTTTTAAATTAGATAATCTTATCATTGACAAAGTTTGTAATCACATTACATCTTTTCAAAAATGATTTTATTATATATATTTTAATGTTTGTTGCATTTTCTCAATTTTTTTTTTTTTGTACCTTTCCCGGTTTATTTTCATACCTCTTATATACCTGTGCAACTTTTTCTTTTGTATTTCCCTGAAGATGTGAAATATCACGAAAGCTCCCGGGAATTTTAGTTTGTTTTCCGGTTTTCTTTGTGGTTATCAGCAATTTATTAAATCAGGTGGTTTTGTGATCTTTTTGCATATATATATATATATATATATATATATATATATATATAAATATATATATATAAATGTATATATATACATATATATATATACATATACATATATATACATATACATTCATATATGTATATATACATACATACATATGTGTATATATATATATATGTACATATATATATATATATATATATATATATATATATATATATATATACAGTATATATATATTCACCTTCGTTTTTTTCACACCTCTTTCGAGACGCTCACTTCATTCCCGCCTTCATTTCTTTTCCTGCTCGTCATCCTACTCACGATCTCCTACATCCTTTCTCTCTTCCTCCAGTAGCTCCTTACACTATCACGCTTCCTCCTTTGTTATCTTCTTTCTCGTCAGACACTCTCACTTTTCTTCCACCCCATTTTTGGTTCTCCTCCCTTCCCTCTCGATCCTTATTTGTCTCACACCTTCCATTCTCTCCTCATGTCCGTACCACTTCAGCAGGGCCCTATTTAGTTTTTCCTTTACAAATACCGCAGCGTTGCATTTTCTCTGCATTTTCTTGTTTGGAATTTTGTCCATTCTCCTCATACCACGCGCTGTCAGTTTCCACTGATACTTGATTCTTCAGTATGACTGGTCCAAATGTCCACGACTTACATCCATACAGCAACGATGTTTCCACTGGATATTAGAGATGCCTCCTACATTTTTGTTATAATTACATTTGGATGTTCGCTGGCCTAGCGGGTTAGGACATCGTTAACTACAGCGAAGGTGGAGGGGGTGGTGGCTCAAACCCTACCACCGGTGAAGTTGAACCAAGGGCATGGTTCTTTAAATTGCACGTTACAAAGCCCTCTGTAAGGGGCACCGTCCTAGCCTCCCGATAGGGGGTAGTTTGTGACGCTAGATAAAATCATATATAAATACACACACACACACACACACACACACACACACACACACACACACACACACACACACACATATATATATATATATGTATTTTTTTTTTTTTTTTCAGAAACCACCGGGAAATTGAAAAAAAAAACAGATACCGAACGTTTTCGTCTATTTAGACATTTTCAAAGGTACAAAAAAGCAATACAGAAAGAAACAATAAATACATAAGAAGACAAGGATGCTCGGAGAGGTCCCATGTTACATTTATTAACACGAAAATTTAATCCATCTTCCTAGCATTTTTGAAAATTTTTGTATCCAGATAGTATTCAAAAATAATAATAACATTAAGAGTCTGTTATTTAAAAATTCTCCAAGAAGTAAAGAAGGATGTATTTATAATATACCATGTAAAAACTGTGATTTTATTTATATAGGCCAAACAGGCAAAGGCTTAGAAAAAAGAATAGGCCAACATAAATATAGTATTAGAACGGGGCAAGTGTCCAGTGGATTATTTGTCCACCAAAAGGATTATGGTCATAATATTGACTGGGGAAATTCTAAAATAATTACTTCTTGTAATAATATTATAGAAAGAAATATTATTGAATCTTGTTTTATAAAAAGAAATTTTGGAAATAACATGAACTTGAGTTTGGGTTTATTTAAATTGGACAATTTTATTATTGACAAAATTGTGTGTGATAAAATGTAACATGGGACCTCTCCGAGTATCCTTGTCTTCTTATGTATTTATTGTTTCTTTCTGTATTGCTTTTTTGTACCTTTGAAAATGTCTAAATAGACGAAAACGTTCGGTATCTGTTTTTTCAATTTCCCGGTGGTTTCTGCAAAAATAGTTTATCACGTGTGTTTTGTGATTTCTTTGCATATATATATATATATCAATCTGACTGTCGTCCCCGGATTCGAACCTGGGCTCGTAAATTCTCACTGCCGTAGCCTTACCGAATGAGCTATTGACCCTATAAAATTCACTAACCTGGTAGTTAATCTACTTCGCGAGGAACTAAGTCGACTGCTAACTGCCGTCCGTACTTAGATTTCACAGTGAACCATGGCAACTCTAGCTAGTGATTAAGACTGGTACGTTTCCTTGATGGACTTATCGCCGTTGTCATACCTGAAAAGAATCACCAGTGACGGTGATGTCGATCAAATAATTCCAACTGTCGTCCCCGGATTCGAACCTGGGCTCATGAATTCTCACTGGCTTCGCCGTACCGAATGAGCTATTAACCCTATAAAATTCATCTACCTGGAAGTTAATCTAGTTCGCGAGGAACTAGGTCGACTGCTAACTGCCGTCCGTACTTATACTTCACAGTAAACCAGGGCAACTCTAGCTACTGGTTAAGACTGGTACGTTTCCTTGGACTTATCGCCGTTGTCATACCTGAATAGAATCAAGAAAACGTACCAGTCTTAACCAGTAGCTAGAGTTGCCCTGGTTCACTGTGAAATATAAGTACGGACGGCAGTTAGCAGTCGACTTAGTTCCTCGCGAAGTAGATTAACTTCCAGGTTAGTGAATTTTATAGGGTCAATAGCTCATTCGGTAAGGCTACGGCAGTGAGAATTTATGAGCCCAGGTTCAAATCTAGGGACGACAGTCGGAATTATTTGATCGACATCACCGTCACTGGTGATTCTATTCAGATATATATATATATATATATATATATATATATATATATATATATATATATATATGTATATACATATATATATATATATATTGTGAATGTCAATTACATAATTCAAGCTAAATGCAACTTACGGCGTACAATGTCTTGATTTAAAGTATGTAATTCACGATGTATGAAATATGATATATGAAGTGTTACAAATCTGGATTTGAGCCATATTGTATTGGTTCATTATTTATGATATAATTGTGTTGTGAAATTATGTTGTAAACAATAGTATTGTAACTAAAGAATGTAAACTACAGATTCTACGACGCTCTTGTTGTATTGTTCCGTGATAGAAAGTAGTGCAAATGTATGTTATGGAAATGTGTTACTGAACAATGACAATATGTTGTATTGGAGCCAATAAATTGTTGTTGAGTATTATCAAATTGTGAACCAAGGAGGACATGTATGGGTTACTACAAAGTACTGGAATTGTTAGCCTCTGAATACAAATAAATTTGACGTAGACTACTTCGGTAAATATCACCTTAAGGCGTCCCTTTTTGGTAGCAGTCTGTCACGGGAACAAGACGTGCATTGAGCAGGCAGAAGGGAACCCTCTCTTATTGGTGAGCATTGAGTGAGAATGTGAATTTACCATGTTGAATATGTGAAAGTCAATGAATTGAAGAGGTCACATTATTAATAACTAATGTGATTTCTCAGACCATGCTTGGATGAGAATAGTAGGCAGCGAGTTATGGAGAAGCCATGCCGGCGAAATAATCATGGTAGGTTTCATCATGTCAGTGCCAGGTGAAGTTATGTAGTGTAGGGAATCATGGTGTAAATGAGGTGTTCAAAATTGTAAGAATGTAAACTGTTCAAAGAGGTAAATTGATTTGTCAATGTAATTACAGAGACTGTTAATTACAGAGAGTCTGTGGAAGCACAAGATAGGCCCTAATGCTTCGGATTCTATCAGGAGTCCATCAATAAAGACATGCGTCGACATGAATCCTCGAGTTTCTCGTACCTCTAAAGACAGAAGGGCCACAAGCTGTGACACACACACACACACACACACACACACACACACACACACACATATATATATATATATATATATATATATATATATATATAATATCATATATACATATGTATATATATATATATGTATATATATATATATATATATATATATATATATATATATATATATATTGACGGCATGTTATTGTGAGGTTAAAAGCTGCTCAGTAGCATGCAGCTGATACTTTAGGGTCTATATGGGGCGCCCCTACGGACCAGAGTCACACATCATTTTGTCTGTGGTAGAGGAAATCTCTATTCATAGAGAAATGATACTTTATTATATTGCAACTGTCCTTCCATTATGCTGCCCCCTCCCCCTTTTGATACTGTCCTGTACCACTTCTCTGAATATTCATTTTCTCATTTCGCCGAACCCTGTGGTGGTGGAAAAGAATACTACCACCAAGTCTTTCCACTTGAGACGTATAAGGCGACAAAAATGGGACGGGTATAGGACTAGGTGTCCTTCTCCTTGTAGCCCCAAAGGTGACATTCCTTAAAAAAAAAAAAAAAAAAAAAAAAAAAAAAAAAAAAAAAAAAAAAAAAAAAAAAAAAAAAAAAAAAAAAAAAAAAAAGGGGATAAGAGGGTCTGGGAGTTACCTAAGGTTTGGGTCTTTTAATGTGCGCGGATGTGGTACAGATGAGAGTAAAAGGGAAGATAGGCAATATGTTTGTGAGTAGAAAGATGGATTTGTTGCCATTGAATGAAATTAAGTTGAAAGGGAGGGACGAGTTTGAGTTTGGGAGTGTAGTTGGGAGGATCTCAGGAGTGAAGAAAGGACGAGGGAGGGAAGGGGTGGCTATACTAGTAAGTGAAGAGATAGGTAAGCGTATGGTGGAGTGGAAGGTTTCGGATCACATGAAGAATCGTCACCCCAGATTTCGACAGGGTGACAATTCTTCATGTGGGCTATCCTAGGGTGACAATTCTTCATGTGGTCCATCCTGGATTTACGATTCTTTAGTTGTATAAGTTGATGACAATAAGCATAACTCTCATTCAACCTAACCTAATCTAACCTAATCTTTATTCCACTGTTGATATTTGGCGTACTGGGGTGACAATTCTTCATGTGATCCGAGGTTTCTTCAAAGATAATGTGGATGAAATTGAAAATGGGAAGGGAGATGTGGGTTTTTGTAAGTGCATATGGGCCTGGTAGTGAGAAGAGTGTAGAGGAAAGGGGGGCTTTTTGGATGAATTTAAACGAATGCATAGAGGGTTTAGGGAAAAACGGCAATGTAGTGATATTGGGAGACCTTAATGTTAGGGTAGGAAATTAACCAATAGGTGGAGTGTTTGGGAAGTGTGGAATTCAAGGAAAAATCGTAGTGGAAAGTTGATGGTGGAGATGTGTCTAGAGAGTCGATGAGAGCAAATACAGTGTCTAGGAAGAAATTCAACCATAAGTACACATGGGAGAGGGTGGTGGATGGAAAGGTGGTAGATGGAACGTTAATGGACTATATAGTGGTAACCAGGAGAAGAGTAGGAAGAGATATGGACGTGTATGTTCCAAGGGGAGATGGTGGGGGAATATCAGATCATTTTTTTGGTGGAAGGAAAGTTGAGAGTGGAGGATAGATAGAGAAAGAGGGAAAGGACAGAAGGTAGGGAGGTGCTTAAAGTGAACTGCTTAAATGAAAAAGAAAAGAAGAAGGAATACAAGAAAAAGCTGAGAGAGAAGTGGGAGGGACTGAAGGATAGAGTAGAACTAGGAGTGGAGGAGGAATGGGGATGTTTCAAGGAAGGAGTCACAAGGTGTGCAAAGATGGTGTGTGGAACAAGGGGGACAGGAGGAAATAAAAGGAAGGATAGTGAATGGTGGGATGAGGAAGCAAAGAAGGCCGTAGAAATGAAGACGAGAGAATCATATGAGAGGTACTAAGAAAAAGAGAAGTAAAGCATAATATAAAGGAGGCAAAGAGGAGAGCAGATGGGAAATGAGGTAAGAGTATGACAGAATTTTTTTAAAGTAATAAAAATATGTTTTGGAAAGAAATTAAGAGAGGAAGAGGAGGCGAATCAAGTAGAGAAGAAAAGGTAAAAGGTACAGATGGAGAGATGATAATGGAAAAGACGGCAGTAAGAGGAAGATGGGCAGAGTATTTTAGGGAGTTGGTAAATGTGAAGGAGGATAGGGAGGGAAAGGTAGTTGCAGTGGGAAGCGCTAAGAAAATGACCGTGATGAGCGAGGAAAATTGAATAGAAATAAGGAAAGATGAAGTGAAGTTAGTTGTTAAGATAATGGGAGCAGGTAAGACACCTGGATTGGATGACTGCCATGCAGAATGTCTGAAAAAAGGGAGGTACAGTGATAGTGGACTGACTGGTGAGGTTATTTAATGTTTATTTAAGAGATGATAGAGTGCCGGAGGACTGGAGGAGTGCCTGTATAATTCCACATAACAAGGGAAAGGGGGACAAATGTACGTGTAGTAGCTTCAGAGGAATCAGTTTGTTAAGTGTAATTGGGAAGGCTTATGGAAGGATCTTGATTGAGAGGATTAGGAGAAGAACAGAGGGAGTAATTGGTGAGGAACAGTGTGGTTTTGGAAAGGTAGGGGTTGCATGGATCAGATTTTTGTGGTCAGACAGATATGTGATAAAGTTTTAGGAAAAGGTAAGAATTTTTTGGGGCCTTTATGGATTTGGAAAAGGCTTATGACAGGGTAGACAGGAAGGCACTGTGGGAGGTATTGCAGATATATGGGATAGGAGGAAAGCTTCTGGGAGCTGTCGAGAGTTTTTACGAGAGTAGTAGAGTTTGTGTTAGAATCAGAAATGAAGAGTGAGTAGTCTGAGGTAAAGGTGGGACTTCGAAAGGAATGTGTTTTGTCGCCATGGCTGTTCAATTTATACATGGATGAGGTGGTGCGAGAAGTAAATGCAAGGATAATGGGTCGGGGATAGAAGATGGTAAAGGAAAATTGAGAAAAGTGGGAGATAAGCCAGTTGTTGTTTACTGACGACACTGGGCTTGTAGCAGGATCAGAGGAGGGATTGAAGAAGTTAGTGACAGAGTTTGGGAAGGTGTTCGAAAGAAGGAAGTTGAAGATAAATGTGGGTAAAAGTAAGGTGATGAGATGTACAGGGGGAGAGAGTGGCAACAAACTGGAAGTGTGTATTAAGGGAGAGAGACGGGAGGAAGTGGATAGTTGGGTGCGAATGTGGTGGGAAAGGGAGGAGTGGAGGTTGAGGTAGAATGTAGTTTGGGAGAAGCAAGTAAATGCCTTGAAGGATTAAAACATGTAATGAGAAATAGACATTTGGGAATGGATGGTAAGAGGAGTTTGAATATGTTTGAGCTGAGATACCTGAGAAGTATGATAGGGGTTACGAGGCAGGATAGAGTGAGAAACGAGGAGTGAGGAGGAGAACGGGGGTGGAAAGGTAGTTGGGAGATAGGGTTGATGAAAGAGTACTATGATGGTTTGGACACATGGAAATAATGAGTGAAAAAGACTAGTAAAAGAGGTGTGGAAGGCAGAGGTAGAAGGAGTGAACATGATGGGGCGACCAAGGATGAGATGGATGGATGTGGTAAAAGGGGCATTGGGAAAAAGGGGAATGTCTGTTGAGGAAGGACGGGAGGAGGCAGAAGATAGGGGTGAATGGAGAATGGTTGTGTATGGATGATGCTGTGATGCATGGAAGGGAGAGGGTGGGGGATGGAGGGTGAGGGAGTATATATGAAAAATAAATTGACGCAACCCGAAGGTGTTTTCTCGTCGTTTCCTTTTCTGCATGAGGGGACGGAGAGGAGGGTTCGCCGATTTAATGAAGCGACCTTGCTGTGGATGTGCTGTGTCTTGCGACACTGCTTCTGACCCAGGGCAGTGGGCGAGATGCAGGGATGACCTGTCATCCAGGAGGAGCCAAGATAAGAGGGAGGTAGGGGGTGGATGGGAGTTGATTTTATGCTTTTGTTTTTTGGCTTACTCTCTTGTAAGGGGAAAAAAGACTTTGGTGTATATATATATATATATATATATATATATATATATATATATGTGTTTGTGTGTGTGTGTGTGTGTGTGTGTGTGTGTGTGTGTGTGTGTGTGTGTGTGTGTGTGTGTGTGTGTGTGTGTGTGTGTGTGTGTGTGTGTGTGTGTGTGTACAATGTTTGCAGATATATTTCCAATATAGATTATGGGCTGCATATCATGTGATTTTGATTTATAAGATTTATGTCCTATAGCCAAGCGTCGGTGCATATCTTATGGAGTGATATCCTGTAGATTATGGAGATCGTAGAATCTATATGATTGTCTTTTGTAGACAGATTAAATTTTTTCCAGTAAGTTGAGTTTGGAAAACATGTGGCCCAAATTCAGCACTTCTTAGTGGAAAATACTGCGCCGAAGGGGTCATAGAGATGTTAAATAAGAAATTCATGGAGGGTTACAGAATGGAGGGATAGTTGACGTTCAAAGAGATTATTCATGAGTGGTGAGTCTCCAATCATTATAATAGGTGCTAGGTGACTGGCCCGTAGGGGACGCGTGTAAGTCTGTCAAGTATTGATTTTATGAAACTCATACAGTCAAGGTTTATATTACTGAACATTATCTCTAGATATCTAAGGATAGTTTTGTCCTTTCTCAGTTATTGGTCTGAATCTTATTTTCTGATAGAAATCATATTCTATCCTTATTATATATCGTTTGTATTACATGAGTATAAACTCGCGCAACGCAACCAACATGGTCGATACACTCTGTGTTGCCTCATACTCTTTAGTCTTCAGATAGTTTTAGGTGTAGCAAGGAAATCTTAATTTGTTTTTTGATGGCATCTGCTGGTTTAACATCAAAACCGATTCGTTCCTGAAAAAATCAATATTAGTTTAGCAAATAAAGTAAGAAAATAGATTAAGTCGAGAGTACACGTGCAAGCGCGGGCAAGCGTGCGCTTTCTGTTGCTACAGAAAACTCAGGTAATGGAAGTGGAAAAATAAAAGACTAAGAAATAGAGTAATGGAAGTTCGAGTTTTTTCATTTCATTTACACAAAGTTTATGGTTACCAATTATGGTCACTGCTTATAGTAGCCTTCCATCAAGTTCATTTGTTTAGAATTCTGGTTTAATTGAGGTTGTTGATATGTGTATTTTCTTGGTGTCGGCCTAGTAATTCACCAAGTAATACCAAATAATGAATCAGCCTTTTCATTGCCTAGATATTCTGATATATATATATATATATATATATATATATATATATATGTATATATATATATATATGTATATATATATATATATATATATACATATATATTTACATTTATATTTTCATATTGTCCAGATTACATATATATTCAATCTGTAGTTCATAAAAATATGCATACGTGACAAGATTGCCGTAAGGTGTCACTGTCGCTATTTCTTGTTTGCTCTAACGAATTGAATATTATTTTACATAGAATATCATTTCTAAATACGCAATTTTAAGTATGATATTTTTAAGCTCTTGTTCTCGTTTTGTATGTAATTTCATTGAGTCCCATCGAATTAATCGAATTCTTTAATTTGAAATTTTAACGCCGAAAGCACTGTCGACAGGACGTCACAGTGACAGTTGAGATTGTACAAGATTCAAAATTTCAAATGCAGTAGAAGCCAAGGCGTACGAGTGTGAGGTGCGGATGTGTCTGGAGTCGGTCGTATATTTAATCTTAGTCTGACAAGGTAATATCCTGTCGAACTTGGCACCTAAGTATTAATTATTTCATGTTACAGATGTCGCATCGATGTACTTTTCCACGAGTCAACGGAATATACGCAGTCTAGTGTTTGTTCTTTAAAAAAATAATCAGATTTCAAGTGTTTCACCAACGAAGTACAGTAAGGTATTTACTGCATTATTGATCAATTAATATTTCGAAATAAACGTACACTACACTGCAAATATATTTTTTTATTTTATGAAAATACGTTTAATTGAAAATATATGAATTTATATGTAGCAAGGAGTTCCCATATATATATATATATATATATATATATATATATATATATATATATATATATATATATATATATATATATATATATGTATATATATGTTAAGTATTATTAAGTTACTTGATCTATAATTTGTAATTCAACAAACACAAAATTGTATAAAATAAAAGATTGGAGGGCATTTTGTGACACCCTTACGGCCCAGAGTTACGTACTATATATATATATATATGTGTATATATATATATATATATATATATTCATGTATACATATATATATATATATATATATATATATACATATTTTCATGTATAAATATATACATATATATATTTATGTATATATATATATATATGTATACATATATATATATATATATATATATATATATATATGTGTGTGTGTGTGTGTGTGTGTGTGTGTGTATGTACAACACTGAATGGGTCCCAGTGATTAGAGATACATTTTAACAACCACAATGCACTTTAATTCTAAGCCATCAAAGGCCAGCATGCTTGAAATTGAAATGTGGTACTGCCCAGGACTCGAACCGGACATCCTCAGGACAAGTACGACAGTGACTTTCCAACTCTCTCTTGATGGCCTAGTTGGAAACTCACCATCGCAATTGTCATGAGGAAGGCCCGGTTCGAGTCCTGGGCAGTAACACATTTCAATTTCAAGCATGCTGGCATTTGATTGCTTAGAATTATAGCGCTTTGTGGTTGTTTATATATATATATATATATATATATATATATATATATATATATACATATACATATATATACATATATATATATATGTACATATATATATATATACATATATATACATATATATATATACATGTATATATATAAATACATATATATACATATATATATATATACATGTATATATATACATGTATATATATACATACATATATATATATATATACATATATATACACACACACACACACACACATATATATATATATATATATAAATATATATATACATATATATATATACATACACACATATATATATATAATATATATATATATATATATATATATATATATGTGTGTGTGTGTGTGTGTGTGTGTGTGTGTAGGAAACTAATCTCCACTCATAAAGGTTTGTTTATTAGTTTTTAATATTTAGTTCAGCTATTTCTTTTTCACGACAATTTAGTTTTCCAGGTACTTTGTTCCTTTCATATATATCTTGTATTTTTATTTATTTGTTTATTTTTACATTCATAATCATTTGACTCATTTTTCTTCGTTTCTACATCTCGGTTTTCTTATTTCATCATTTCTTCATCGCCCCTATGACATGTCGCCATCGAGTCGTTCATACTATTACAAAATCTTCCTGTTTGGGATTTTCTTTGCAGCTGAATCAGGGTGAGTCTAGTGTGGGCACAATGAAAAAACAATATAACATGAAATATAACATCTATTTACACTGAACTTAACTCAAAGAAAACTACAAGAACTAAAGTAACTAAAACAACAAAGGTCAAATTTAGCTGGCTCCCTGGGAACTGAGACGAGGCGACGGAGATCTTTCGGAGAGTCTTTGAGAAGAGTGAGCAGCTTACGCTCCTTATAAACGGCCAATGACCCCCACGCCATAACCCGACCTGACCTAACGGTCAACCTTCTTTGGCTGTTTTGACCATCTTTACCACCTTAGTCGGGTCCAGTACCTTCTCACTCCAAATGCATTGTTTTTGCACTTATGGCAGCATACATGTGGGTATGTGTGCATGACAATACCTTGAACTGGAATTTCATCTTTCAATTCAGTTATTCCTACAGGCTAAAGAAATATGAAGCATTCTTTTAATCTGCCACGATATTCACATAAGCCAGAAAAATTGCATTGGTTTTAATAGACTGTAATAGTCATTTTGCCTCGAGCCCTCAATGGAAAGGTTAGCCGAAGAGGCGAGGTGGGTGCAGAACATTGTAGACCTGGGTATCATCATCGCATAGTTTCATGGGCAATGAAGGACAATAAATGTGTTATTACAACTTGTCTACGTTTACCTGTTATTAGTGTTTAGGATTTATCTTACTTATGACATGAAATTGACGTCACACTATGACGGAAATCTTGCTAAACTAAATTTCATGCAACATAATTATGCTGTTTCACTTGTAGCATGCACTCTTGATGACCAAGTAAGTGTTTTACATTTGTATCGTGAACTCTTTATCCCTAAGTCGATGTTTCATCGCTTGTACTGTATATATTATTCACCAGTTCAGTGTTTTACAGTGTATGTGACCTTGTGCATGTAGTAATCTTTCATAACTTTCGATCCAGAATTTATATGAAATGTATTATTTTTTGGCTTAAGTTAAACGGCTTACTTATTAAAACTAGCACCTGTCGACACGTAATGTTTTGTTTCTCTACTTCTGATGAACTTCGTATCTTATTGTGCACATTTAAACCGATGATTATTGTCACACTCAGTTAACAGGAGCAAGAATTTTTCCCACGGTTTTTGTCATCTGTCACTCTCCAAACTATTATTTTCAGTTTATACTTTTAAAACCCTTCGCAAGCTTGGAGAACACTTTCCACCATTAGCAATTATAGTTTGACTAATTTCATCTGACTACAGTTATGAAAATTACAGGTCGGTTTTATGTAAATGTTTTCACATTTAGATGAACGTAACTATAGAAACCGGATAAAATTATTTCTAATGGTAAAAAGCATTCACCAGGATTGGCGAAAGTTTAAGAACTGTCCTAAGTCCTTCACCACAACCCATGACCTCTGATGACCGGAATCTTCTGACGTCAGAAGAAAAGTTGTTAACGGGTTCGTCACGAAAAGGTGGATTGGTTATTCCGGACCAGTTTATGGTACTTCTAACCCTGAGGACAACCTCGGGCCTCCGTCGTGCGTTATCTAAGTTTCATGTGTTAGTCTAGTTGCTGGAGTGCTACTTATACTTTGGTGAGTCCTTATTATAGGAAGTTATGGACATTCTTGAGATATTTGTATTTTGTCGTTCAGGATCTGGTGGAGTCATTGTTGATTAAAGGTTGTAGATGAGAGGTTGGAGTGTTATAAATCGGATATTCTTGTAGAATGTGTGGTATTGTGAGAGGGAAGGGGTGATAGGTATGTGGCATAGTCTTAGGTGAGGATATGGGGGTTGCATGTGCCTAGTTGTGTCTCTTGTAAACAGATGCATTCAGGTTGCATGATATGATGGAGTGCATTATTATTTGGTTTGATATGATTTGGTGGTTGTTTAGGGTCGTGTACACCCCTGGTCTTGGTGAGGGACTTGTGGGTCGCTGTAGTCAGAAGTCTTTGATTGTGCTTAGGTTTAGTTTCTAGAAGGATGGGGGAGGTTCTTAAGAATGAGTATGAACTTTAGTACGGAGTCGTTCATTCCAGTTGGGTCTATTATAGTAAGGGTTTTGGGAGGCCCAGGAGGGTTATGTAGAGTTTGGTGTTAGTGTGTGTAGTTCGTGTTGGGGTGAGATGGTGTTTTATCTGCTACCTCCGCTTCTGAAACTGTGAGAGCTCCGGTGGGTATTGTGGATGGGGGAGATTCACTCCGGCTGTTTAGGGAGTAAATGGTTTGTTGGAGCTCTTGGGACAGGGAGTTTACTGGTGCAGTGAAGTTGATGCACTCCAGTACGTTTTATATGCTTTTTCCTGGGGAGTTGGGTCTTTTCTTCGGGTGGAGTGGCTGCAAGTTTCGGGGTGGGTGAAAGAAGGGGTTGGATGGATGTGTGGATGAGGATTGTGGGCTGGAGGGGGTGGAAGGGGTTGTAGAGGAGGTTCGTGTACATCGGATGGGGAGTGAGAGAGGGGTTGCGCGAGGGGTTCTAGTGACACAGGTGAGGGAGGGGGTGTAGGTAGGGGTGCACAACACTTGGTCCGCGTGCAAAACCTGTCATACTCACGACTTTTTCCTCCGGCAGGCGAAACCCAGAGCTCACCTTAAAACAAAAGAACTAGTAAATCTCCAACTTCTTTTGTATGGCTATTGGTAATCGTAAGCTGAGCTGGGCAGAGTATAGGAGCCCTTATAGGTGAATGGAGGGGTCTATAGTCATATGTAGGCCTATGATTTTACTTCGTTGGCACGCGAGAATTTACTTATTTCATTTTATTATTATTATTATTATTCATTATTATTATTTATTATAATTTATTATTATTATTATTATTATCATTATTATTATTATTACTATTATTATTATTATTATTATTATTATTATTATTATTATTATTATTATTATTATTAATATTATTATAATTATTATTATTATTATTATTATCATTATTATTATTATTACTATTATTATTATTATTATTATTATTATTATTATTATTATTATTATTATTATTATTACTATTATTATTACTATTTACATAAAATATTTGGCTGGTTTTGGCACCCATATTTAAAAAGGTTATAGGGGTCTGTGTAAGGATATTGAAATATTCTTTACCTCTAGACTGGGGTGGGGGGCAGCTGTCATCTGAGCAGAATCTTCCAACACTCGCCAAAACATTCATTAAATGCGTCATCTCTGTAGTATCTACTGATGTTAAACACAAGCGGGAACATACATACACATGTGTGTGTGTGTATGTTGTACAGTACATAGTTTACAGTATAGAAACGCGTACCAGGATATCTCAGAGGGAAAATTGGGAGTCATTTTAATGAGCTTCAGATTATTGATAATGTATTTCATAATTACAGTATCAGGGAAAGTAATCTTTGCCAAGGTTTTATTGCACAGCAGGTTTCGCTGATATTCATGAATGCATTTTAGGGTTTATTGGGAAAATTGTTCATTTTGCACCACGAGTCGATTGACCTGTTTTGTTTCCTTGTTTGAGAACAAAGTGTAATTTATGATACAGAAACAGGTACTGTATTGTGATGTATTACAGCGGGAATAAACTTGGTGCGACCTTATTGCTATTTATTTATTTATTGACTTATTTGTTAATTAATTCGTTTGCTTATTTGATACACGTAGACAAGACTATTTTGAAGTGAACCTGTTTAACAGACCCAGCAGCTATCATATCAGAGTATCAATAGATTATTCATAATCACACCGAACGCTATGCAGAAGATTACGTAATCAAATTAGTTATATTTAATGATTTGGAGAATAATCCAGCAGCAAGCGGCCCAGTTTTATCCAGGGCTTAATGTTCCGATATTTGCAGGCCCGTTTGCTGCAACTGCCCACTCATTTCGACCGCAGTTAACGAGCACACAATCCGCAGCTGATCATCTGATATTTATGACGTGGATAAGCTTCTTAAAGACATAAACCCGTACTGGGCTATCGTCTCTTTATAAGAGATAGATCAAGCCTGGTTTGGCCTGGCTCAGAGACCGAATGCCAGCCTCTAAGGGTCGAGTGGGGTAGGGCGTGGTGGTCTGTGGAGTTGCTCTTGCAGTAAGGCGTCCTCCGTCGGTTCAGAAGGGACTCACACACATTGAGACTCAGAACTCTCGCTCTGTCTGTCTCTTTCTCTCTCCCTTCCCCCCCCCCTCTCTCTCTCTCTCTCTCTCTCTCTCTCTCTCTCTCTCTCTCTCTCTCTCTCTCTCTCTCTCTTTCACACACACACCTACACACACACACACACACACACACACACACGCACCACCACAATCTGCTCCTCACAGAGATCATTATAAACAAAAGCTATGAGAGCTCAATGTGCTTTAAACAGCTACAGGCACATATCTTCGTCTAGTGCACGCTATACTAACAATTCATTCTAACGTCGGTCTACTGTACACTACAGCCCGGTTTCACACAAGAAAAGAACACCAACTAGAATACATACATATACCAAAGGCCCTTTTCCGATTACAAGGGAGGTAACCAAATAACAAAAGCATAAAATCCATTCCCACCCATTCCATCCCCATATACTCCACTCCCATCCACCCCCTACCTCCCTCCCTCTTTTCTTGGCTCCTCCTGGATGACGGGTTATCCCTGCATCTCGCCCACTGTACTGGGTCAGAAGCAGTGTCGCAAGACACAGCACATCCACAGCAAGGTAGCTTCATTAAATCGGCGACCCCCCCCCTTCTCCGTTCCCTCATGCAGAAAAAGAGAAGACCGGGAGAAATCAGTTAGTGCTGCGTCAATTTATTTTTCACACATACTCCCTCATCCCCCATCCCCCACCCTCTCCCTTTCATGCATCACAACATCATCTATACACAACAATTCTCCATTCACCCCTACCTTCTGCCTTCTCCCATCCTTCCTCAACAGACATTCTCCTCTTTCCCATTGCCCCTTTTACCCCATCCATCCATCTCATCCGTGGTCGCTAACTCATGTTCATTCCTTCCACCTCTGCCTTCCACACCACTTTTACTAGTTTTTTTTTTCTACTCATCCTTCCCACGTGTCCAAACCATCCCAGTAATCTTTCATCAACCCTATCTCCCAACTCCCTTTCCACCCCTGTTCTCTTCCTCACCTCCTCATTTCTCACTCTATCCAGCCTATTAACGCCAATCATACTTCTCAGGCATCTCCTCTCAAACATATTCAAACTCCTCTCTTCCTCTCTCACGTTTCATGTTTCTGCCCCGTACACTGTTGTCGGCACAATCACTCCTTCATACAGTCTCCTCTTAGCCTGCATTTCCAAATGTCTATTTCTCATCACACTTTTTAATTCTTCAAGGCACTTACTTGCTTCTCACAATCTACATTCTACCTCTACCTCCACTCCTCCCTTTCCCGCCACATTCGCACCCAACTATCCACTTCCTCTAGTCTCTCTCCCTTAATACTCACACTTGTCCCCTTTTCCCTTGTAAAGTGGAATTATACAGGCACTTCTTCAATCCTCCGGCACTCTATCCCCTCTTAAACAAACATTAAATAACCTCATCAACCAGTCCACCATCACTGTACCTCCCTTTTTTAGACATTCTGCATGACACCAATACAACCCAGGTGCCTTACCTGCTCTCATCTTCTTAACAACTGCCTTCACTTCATCTTTCCTTATTTCTCTTCCATTTTCCTCACTCATTACTGACATTTACTTAGCGCTTCCCACTGCAACTACCTTTCCCTCCTTATCCTCCTTCACATATAACAACCCCCTAAAATACTCTGCCCATCTTCCTCCTACCGCCGTCTTTTCCATTATCATCTCTCCATCTGCACCTTTTACCTTTTCTTCTCTACTTTATTCGCCTCCTCTTCTCCTCTTAATTTCTTTCAAAAAAGATTCTTATTACTTTAAAAAACATTTCATACTCTTACCCCATTTCACATCTGCTCTCCTCTTTGCCTCCTTTATATTATGCTTTAATTCTCTTCTCTTTTCTTTTTACCTCTCATATGATTCTCTCGTCCTATTTTGTAACAAATCTATGAATGCTCGCTTCTTCTCTTCTGCAACCTTCTTTGCTTCCTCATCCCACTACTCACTACCATTCCTTCTATTTTCTCCCGCCCTACTTGTTCCACACACAATCTTTGCACACCTTACGACTCCCTTCTTGAAACATCTCCATTCCTCCTTCACTTTTAGCTCTACTCTATTCTTCACTCCCTCCCACTCCCCTCTCAGCTTCTTCTTTGTACTCCTCCTTTTCTTTCTCATTTAAGCAGTTCACATTAAGCATCTCCCTACCTTCTGTCCTTTCCCTCTTTTTCCATGTACCCTCCACCCTCAACTTTCCTTCAACCAAAAAATGATCTGATATCCCCCACTCTCTCCCCTTAGAACATGTGCATCCTTAACTCTTCCTACTATTCTCCTGGTTACCACTATATAGTCCATTAACGCTCTATTTACCACCCTTGGACCCACCACCCTCTCCCATGTGTACTTATATTTGACTTTCTTTCTAAACAATGTATCTCCTATCATCAAATCTCTTTGTAGACATACTCTCCACTACGATTTTTCCTGGAAGTCCACACTTTCTAATCACTCCGTCTATTGGTTCATTTCCTACTCTGGCATCAAGGTTTCCCAATGCCACTACATTGATATTTCTCCCTAAACCCTCTATGCATTAATTTATATTTATCCAAAAAGCCTCCCTTTCCTCTACACTCTTCTCACTACAAGGCCCTTATGCACTTACAAAGACCCACATCTCCCTTCCCAGTTTCACCTGCATCCATAAAAGAAATACATGGACTCTGAAAACTGATCAAGACTAAAAAAAAAAAAAAAACGAGATAGTCCTGTGCTTCACGTTGTACCCGTGGGAAACATATGGACAAGAGGAAAACATTACCAAGACAAAGGCAGATTACCCTCCATCGCCACCGCTTGGGTCACCATCCAGCACTAAAACATTACATCTGGGACGCTGCATGGTCACACCTTACAGAAAACGGGGAAAAACCCACTTCCATTCTCTCTTCACATAAATATTTCTGGGAAGACTTATGGACCTTTTCCTCCTACCTTGAGGCCGCGGGATTCCGGCAAGAGAAACCCAAGGCAATATCTGGTTTAAAGGAGTGGTAAGGGAACTAGTTAACTCCAATGGGAGGTTAAACACACACACACACACACACACACACACACACACACACACACACACACACACACACACACACACACACACACACACACACACACACACACACGCATATATATATATATATATATATATATATATATATTTGTATATATATATATATAAATATATATATATATATATATTTGCTAACGTCTTGACCTCGTGATATTCGACGCACGGGTCAGGGTTCGTATCCCACGGCGGAGCTTCTAAAAATTTTCAATCTGTCATAAGAAACATACACAACTTGTCGGAAGGCTCGCCTAATACGGGATTAGATGAAATTGAGATTAGATCTTCCAATGTTACGTGAAGCGTGGTCGGGGACTAGTACAGTCCTTTTGAACCATCACCATGTAGCATAGTTGCTAACGTCTTGACCTCGTGATATATTCGACGCACGGGTCAGGGTTCGTATCCCACGGCGGAGCTTCTAAAAATGTTCAATCTG
>NC_134777.1:58762685-58767685 GCF_046742065.1 Oratosquilla oratoria
CTTTCTCTCTCTCCCTCTCCCTCCCTTCCTCTTTCTCCATCTCCCTCTCTTCTCCACTCTTTCTCTCTCTCTCTCTCTCTCTCTCTCTCTCTCTCTCTCTCTCACTCTCTCTCTTACACACACACACACTCACACACACACACACACACACACACACACACACACACACACACACACACACACACACACATACACACACACACACACAATCTGAACTCTCATCCAGGAGGATAATAGCTGTCGAACACGAGTCCTGCACGTGATCCAAAACAACGGTGAAGCTTACACACGCGCGCACACACACACACATCCACACACACACACACACACACACACACACACACACACACACACACACACACACACACACACACACACACACACACAAACAAACGCGCGCGCGCACACGCGCACGCACGCACGCACACAAACACAGGTGTTTGGAAGCGCCAGACATCTGTTCCTCTTTAGGTGTGTAATGGTAGGAGCCCACCTGGTCGGGATTGAGTAAATATTCCGGGTAAAATAAGTATATCATATACACTCAACCTCTGACGTGCGCTAGGTCGACTGACCAATCACTGAACAACGATTAATGTACCCCCAAAACGTTTAGACTTTAGACAAACAAAGTTTCTTGCGGTAAAGATAGAGGAAGAGAGAGAAAGGAGAGTAATATTACGAGATTGCATATATCCTCAAACACTCAACTAGGTGAATATATTTCCACTTTGCTGTAGATGTGGTTCATACGAATGCTGAACAACCAAGGCGACTTTACACATTTAATGTCACCTCGATATACACGCCTGGTTCCTCCTTCGTTGAATGGACTCGTTTCACTGTGTGTAGCGTTTTTAATATCTTACAATGTCTTTCCACCACTTCCCACTGTAGAATCCTATTGACTCTGTCATACGTTTTCTCTAAATCCACGAAGGCCATGCGTAACCCCATGTCATCCTGATCCTCCCTATTGCGAACTCTTGAACCATGAACGAGTATCAACATCTCTCCTTTTTTGTCTCTCCAGCCTACCTTCTCCCCTATTCTGTCAGTGCCTATCCTTGCACTTCACCGTTGATAGTTAAATCTTAGCTCTCATTATTTTGTTATACCCTGACGGCTTCCGGTAATTTGTAAGTCAGTATACAAAAGAATCCCTTGGATTCCTAACTATCTAAGGCGCGAGATTGTCCACAAGGATAGAAACGCTGGTAAACTACAGTCTTGTCCGTCTACCCTCGTCAGGTCGGTCTCGCTCACAAGGTCGTCTACTGCGTTCTCTCCAAAGTTGCCTTCCATTCTCTATTTCTTTATCATCACTGCGTCCTCTTGCTTACCATCCCATGTTTTGACCCCCAACCCACCCCGAACTCTTACATACGGTGTGTATACCTGTTTTTTTTTTTTTTTTTTTTTTTTTTTTTTTTTTTTTTTTTTTTTTTTTTTTTTTTTTTTTTTTTGTATGTGTGTGTGTGTGCGCCATGAACACTGACAAATCCTATATTCTCCGCCTCCCTCGACTCACACGTTTGAAAACATTCTCTCTCTCTCGTCCCCACTTTCTCTCTCTTACACACACACACGCACGCACGCACGCACACACCACACACACACACACTATTTCTCTTCTCCCACCCACCCCTCTCGCTCTACCTTTCTCCTTCTCTCCCCTGCCTTCCATCCCCACCCTCATTCCTCTCCGCTCCTTCTCCTTCCTTTCTTCATACGGTCACACAATACGCACACCTACTGGGTTACAGTGAGTTACAACAACGCGTGAATGCCGACGGGAGGCCTTTCGACCCATAACAAGGTCGGACGAAAAAAATAATAATAATCAAGTAAACAATCATTCAAATAGAATACACACACGCACACACGCACACACACACACACACACACACACACACACACACACACACACACACACACACACACACACACACACATACACACGCACGCACGCACGCGCGCGCTTACAAATGCACGACTCGCGTGCTCGCATGTGTATTTATGTATATATGTGTGTGTTTATTTGCCTGCGTGTTCAGGTAAGGTACACTCTCCCTATGGACGTATTGTGTATTAACCCATTTATCCATCAGTTGTGGCAGTCTTCCTTGTGAGGATGATGGCGAACGGTAAGACGTCTAGAAGTAAAAGAGATTAACAGGTAGAAGTGTTTTGTCATTCTACTGTACAACGTTACTCCTCCCCAAAAGCGCACCATTAGAAAGAAAATTCTCAGTACAAATAAAACCGTTTTGTGTGTGTTGTCAAAAATCGTAGAAATAGCCCTAAAAGACGGCAAATGTGACATCTTTGGCGCGATGATAAGGACTATGATGTTGGCAATGACATTCATCTTTCCAGAAATTTCTTTAAGAAAATGCCATAAGAAGAGCCGATTTACTGTAGTATTTTGAACTTTGGATTTTGTGGACCGTAGTTTTTTTTTTTTTTTTCTGGCTCCAGTCGTGATGTTTTATTCATGTTTAAGGAAATCTTTGCGGTAATGATATATACCCTGTCATGATTAACCCTTCTTTCATTCCCTGTCACTTTGGTCTTTATTTTGGCTGGCCCCAAGGTTTTCCATTTTTTCAGCGGCATCCCGTCGATGAAACAGGCAGCAAATAACAGGGACTCCTATACTGATTTTGTCTTTATTTTCTCCCATAAGTTGTTTATTCAATAGAGATTTTTTTTCTCTTTTTGTTTTTGCGCCGAAGGTCCAGCCCTCCGTAGGAACAAGTTATAAATACCGCTCCTAAAGCTTGTGTGTGCGTATGTACGTATATATTTCTAGTCCACGGTATTTCTCAGAAATGTGTTCATATGCAAGCAGTGTGTTGGTGCGAATGGCCGAACGCTTGTATTTTCCTAGTTGAAGGGCACAGCCTCTTAATTGATTGAAGTCAAATTTTAATTCAATTTCAGTTCTGTAAACGCGCTAGGTGTAATTCATCCGACAGCATACATCAGATATTTGTTTTTATCTTTGTATAGTATTACCACAACTATTTTTCTTTGGAGTGTGTGTGCGTGTGCGTGCATTCTAACCTTAGGTCCTCTCTCGTGAGAATAACACCTCAAGAAACTCTGATTGTGCTCATTCGAACGAGGGTTTCTTAATCAAGGAGTGGGGAGATGTGCAACGTCTTAAAAAGCAGGAGCCGAGGGCAGGCAGGCAAGATGGAGATATTTGACGGGAGGAATCCTCGACCGAATGCATGTGGACGAGATGAGTCAAGTTTTCTTGAGAAGTGAGGCTCAGCGAAATGAGAACCTTTAGTGTGTGATCTTTTTTTTTTCTTTAGGTTTAATGGATCGAATTATGATCTAATGGAGAATCAAATAATCAAACCCACGACTCACTTGGTAATGAGAGACCAGTTATTAACCTTATCACAATGGCCTGGAAGGGAAGAGAACTCAGACTTTACAGTTATAGTTGCAAAGGGGAATCGTGCTACTACTGCGTGCGTGCGCGTATGTGCATTTATCTAATTGCAATATATAGGATAAGAGCTACGGTCGCAGGATCCCGTCTCAGGACCTCTATCGGTCAAACTGGGCTTTAGATTTCTTTGTTGTCTGACTGGACTATATCTGCTTCCATGTTGCCCCACAGATCAGTTCATTCGCACAGGAAACTGTATCTCATTATACGTTGTATTTCTTTTTAATCTTTTTCCATGATCTTTGGCTTTGTTCTCTGTCACACTAGAAAGTATTCTTTGTTGATTGTGTCCTCTACCATATCACTATTGTGTGTATTTACCTAATTTTATTGAACTAATTATTGTATACAGGATAGGAGCAACGCTCTCATTCTCCAATTTATCATACCTAGCTTCAAATTCATGTATGGTTACGGCCTGGACTATACCCTTTTTTTCCAAATGCCATACTTAGATTTTAATTCTTACATGTTCCAACTTAGGTTATAGCACCCTCTAAGCTATTCCAGGCATCTGTATGGAAAACTGAATTTCTTTACATTCTTTGGACATTTAGCCTTCCTCAATTTGTTCTCACGACTTCTTAAAATCCTGTGTGTGTGTATACAATTCAACATGGTCTTGGATCACGTGTTGGACTCGTGATCGACAGCTATTTCCCTCCCGGAAGAGAGCTCATATGTGACCGATCTATGGGTAATGCTGTGACCTTACACGCACACACACACACCCAACTCCCTGCCCACGAGTTAGAGTAACGATTCGCAGCGCAGCGATACTGAAATTATTTCAGCCGTGGACAGGATTCGAACCCGGACCGCCGTAGTGGCGGCCGCGATCGCTACCATTGCGCCGTCAAGTGTGTGTGTGTGTGTGTGTGTGTGTGTGTGTGTGTGTGTGTGTGTGTGTGTGTGTGTGTGTGTGTGTGTGTGTGTGTGTGTGTGTGTGTGTGTGTGTGTGTGTGTGCGTGCGTGATTACATGTGTTGACGTCTGTTGCCAGACTGTTAAATAGAATCATGGTGTCTTCTGTCTTGAACCAGTTCTCTGAATTGTGGGCCGTGACGCGCAAGTTGATCAAGAGGAGGAGGAGGAGGAGGAGGATGGAGAGCGGACACACCTGTTTTTGTTTACAAAACAGGATTCTGGCTCAAAGTGGCCACGACGGAGCAGCGATAATCACGTCTGAGTGGTACTGATGTAGAATTAAGTACCGGTATTTAATCTACAGGACCGTATCCAGGGGACTGGAGGGTGGTGGGAAAGGGTGAGGTCCTACTTGAATACAGCACACAACCTTCTCCTATTCTTGGGAAAATAGTTTTATTCAAACCTTGTGACTTCAGGTTTGTCTGCTGCTACTGCTTGTGCTGAGTTGGGATCCGTATTCTTAAAACCTTTCGCAATCCCTGGCGAACTTTTATCATCATGTAGAATGTTACCAACTTCACTGACTATACTTGTGAAAATTCCAGGTAGATTTTACAGGTAAGCCAGCAAGCCAGAAGACCGTAACTAGAAAGTCAGTTGAA
>NC_134777.1:58780185-58807685 GCF_046742065.1 Oratosquilla oratoria
CATGACTCCTGATAAACAGATAAATGAAATTGTCGGAGAAACCTACAACTTGCTAAGATCAATAAAGGTGGCCTTCACCTACTTGGACGAAGAAATGGTAAAGAAAATACTAGCCACAATGATAAGGCCAAAACTGGAGTACGCAACAACATTGTGGACACCCAGCACTAAAAAGAATATAATTGAAAGAATCCAAAGAGCAATTACGAAGATGGCCACAACACTTTCACCTCTGCCGTATGAGGAGAGATTGTCAAACTTGGAATTACCGACTCTGGAACAAAGAAGAGAAAGAGGTGACCTATTGATCATCTATAGAATCATGAGAGGAATGGAAGTCCTTGATAGAGAAGACTTACTAAATTGGGATAGGAGAAATACAAGGGGACATGAAAGGAAACTCAAAAAGGACAGTTGTAGAAGGGACCTGAAAAAGAACAGCTTTCCCCCACAGAGTGGTGGATGTCTGGAGCAAATTGGACGAAACATTAGTGTGTGCAAAAACCATACACGAATTTAAGAGCAAACTAGATACTGCGTGATACAAAGACGGGACACCACGAGCGTAGCTCCCCTTCCCGTAAGATACAACTAGTAGTCCTAAAATGTTGTCTATACACCCGCCTTCAATTATCCACCTGCTGGATATCTATCAGCTTTGAGCTATTTTCAGTATGTGACTCACCATATGCGACTATAACTCAAACAAGAAAACTGAAATTCCTTTGTTTGGGACTTTTTTTGTTGTTTATGTTGTTGATCAAGAATGGGAAATGATGTCTTTTGAAAGTGCAACTTCAAAACTACTAACTTATTTAATACCTAATATATTTCTTTGCAGGTAATGACAGAAATGGAGAAGACATGCTTCTTTGGGAAGCTGTATGCATGCAACAAAAGAAACCCCCTTTCATAAGCAACAGTTGGAAGAATAATCAGAGCTAACAAACAGTATGGTGATGGTTTGCACAATGAATTGGAAGGTCAAGAACAATCCAACAAGGATTTATCAAACCATGTTCACCGTAAATGTGGATAAGTATTGTCATCCAAAGACAATTCAAAAGGCTTTGAGGGACAAAGGCCAAGAACTTCAGTGTTGTTCTAGCAGTAAGCCTAAAATAGCAAAGTGATCAGACCATTCAACATTCATTGCTCCCCAACACTGTCCTTTTTGTGGGGGGAAATGTGACACTGAGAAAGACCCTAAGAATCCAAGTCGCTGGCGACCAGCATATGTTTGCAGGCAAGAAGACACACACGGAAACAAAGGTTTGAAGGAATCTATTTTAGAAGTGTGCAACACACTGAAAGATAAATAAACAAAGCATATTTAAGTCAGACTTGCAGGGGTTCTTACTGATTTGCATGCAGCAGACATCAGGTATCATGTTGATTGCAGATGCAAATTCTTGAATTCAAGAAGATTGATAAGTGCATCTACCCTCTCAGTCCTGATACACACCCAGATAATCTTGTTAACTTAGTCACTGGTTCTGGTGCTCCATCATCAGTGAATGTTGACAAGGCACTAACCATTACTGAGGCGCAGGTTGCTGAGTTTCAATTATCACTGCCACATGGATATTGGAATGATATTGAAAAGAGAGTTACTACCATGTCTGTCATGAGGAAAGGAATAAAAGTTGTCCATAAAGTCCTGTATGATACAGAACTTATCTTCTCAAGAGTTATTGGACTTCAAGCCAGCTCTAGAAGTGTGGGCTTCAAAGATGTTGTCTCCTAAGAACTAGCATCTATTTCCACAGCCCTGTTTGACGAATCAGGTAAGTCATACCATCAGCATGCCTTCATTACCCTGATAATTATAGCCCCTATATAAGTATCTCCATCATACTGGTAGACATGTAACCGTAATTGATGACATCTGTTTTGGTAAAGTGTGCGCACTATATTTAAGCACCTGATGTTTTCTGAGCGACCATATTTTTGCATTTATTTCAGGAGAGATGAGAATCTGCAAGTCCAAAGCAGCTGTCCTTAAGAAGCAAACGAAGGTTGGGGTGTCAGTGAGGTATGTTGACCAAGTTAACTGCACTATTCTGGATGGTTGTGCAATCCTCTAGGTCATCTCTTGGCCCACATCAACTAAAACTAGTCAAGCTCTAGTCAGTAACTATGTGGAGTCATTCAAACAATATTTGCAGAGAAGACTGAAAATTGGAGATGTCTACCTTGCATTTGACAGGTACATTGATTTCAGTACAAATTATTCTACTCGCAAGACCGGAGGACCTAGTGGCTACAGTGTGTTCCAGAGTCTCCACTTCCCCCTCAGAACCAATTTCTCAGCACCCCAGAAAATAAGAGCCAGCTTATACAGGTCACAGTAGAGTCTTGTGAAAGACACCACATTTGTTGAAGGATGCCAAAGCAAGCTGGTCATAATTGGATAAAAACCCTATCCCTACAGAGATTTCACAAGAGAGTATCATTTCAAGACAAGATCTGAAAACACACATGAGGAGGCCGATGCGATTGTGGTTTCACAAGCCATTCATGCAGCAATTGCAGAGGGAAAACACGTTGGAGTTGTTGTAGATGACAGTGATGTCTACATCATGTTGTTATATCACTATTACAGCCAATCTCTCACTATCTTCATGATATTACTTCCTACAAAACCTCAAAGGTCAGTCATTGACACACAAGCGACAGTACACAAGCTTGGAGAGTTATGCCTTGAGCTCATGCCAGCTCATTCTCTTAGTGAATGCGATCAAGCTGCAATGCACTATGACAGAAGTAAAATGAAAATGTGGAAAGCTGTTAAAAATGGTAAGTGCAGGCTTAGTCTGTTCGGTGATTTAGCCACTGATATGGAAGTTCTCGTTAGCCAAGCTACAAAATTCATGTCTTTTTGTTATGGTATTGATAAAGTGGACAGGGAGGAAAACTGCAATTAAAATGCCAAAAATCTGCTTTCTACCCCCAACATCAGAGTCCTTCAGGGAAAATGTAAAGAGAGGCCACCTTCAGTGTGCTATCTGGAAGAAAGCTCTTCAAGAACCCCCAGATGCAGACCCCACAGAGTATGGGTGGGAAAAGATTGCAGAAAAGTAAGTCCCAGGCGCCTGTTACACTCCCGGGAACACTACAACCAGCACCAGATTTCATCATGAGGTTAGTCTGCTGTTCTTGTGCTGCAGAAAAGCCATGCAATGCCGGAGCCAGTGGATGTGTGTCAGGCAATCTTGCTTGTACGATGTATTGTCACTGTCAAGGAAGTTCCATTTGCAACAACGAACAAAATGCAAGTGTCAGGTGAACTTTCTGGTCAGGAAAATCCTGACGAGGAGAAAGAAGCCGATGATTAATCTAAATGTGGGCTAGTATATCTCTTTATCACAGCGTTCTATTTGTTTATATTCTATATTGTAAAACAATACTTAAATTCACAATTTCAGTTGAAATTACCTTTTCTGTCAAAAGGAAATAACAAATTAATATAAATGATATTATAAAGGAGTAAATATGTATATTCATATGTTTACGTGGAGAAACCCTATTTTGAAAAAAAAAAATGCTCAAAGCAGAGGAAGAGTCAGCAGGTAGAAATGTGCTATCTAGATGCAGAATGACCTAAATCCACATTTGAAAAAACTTTATACCTCGAAGCGAACCTCACTTAGGGTTCTGCCGTAAGTAAATACACACACACACACACACACACACACACACACACACACACACACACACACACACACACACACACACACACACACACACACACACACACACACACACACACACACACACACACACACATAAACACACGACTCGGTGGCGCGGTTGATAGTCTTCGACTGTCACTACGGCGGTCCGGGTTCGAATCCTGCCCAGGGCTGAAATAATTTCAGTATCGCTGCGCTTCGAGTCGTTACTCCAACTCTCGTGGGCGGGGAGTTGGGTGTGTGTGTGCGTGTAAGGTCACAGCATTACCCGTAGATCGGTCATACGAGCTCTGAGCTCTCTTTCGGGAGGGAAACAGCAGTCGATCACGAGTCCAACACGTGATCTAAAGACCAAGGTGAATCACACACACACAAACACACACACAGCGTGTTTTAATCATTCCATCGCTGTATATTCATACATTCGTCTTTCGATTTTCATACACGTTGCCCTGGTCAGCTTTCCCCCACGACGCGCATGACCGATATTCTCAACACAATTTTCTCATCCAGGCCAGAACGAAGACTTTGTCCTCACATTCCCCTCCTCTTCGGAAACCACCCAGCAGTTCCTCCACTGCCCTTGCCTCTGTGACCTCCTTCATTCGAGTGTTAAAAAAAATCTTCCTTATATTTTCTATACTCAGCAAATTGGTTCTCCTGTGGTTTCTATGTTCCCTTTAGTCTCCCTTGCTTATGTATATGTACACTGAGAACATACAGTCTTTTCTAAAAGAAAAGAAGATCTGGAAGGTCCCCCACTTTTCTCGTGACCTCTCAGATCACTGGGTCCCGACTACTTCCATTAGAAAGCAGTTATACTTTCTTTTCTAGTTAAGTTTATCTGGCGTACTGGTTTATCTACAAGACCTACCAGTAATTTTCACAATTTTATTCAATGACGTTTGTAAGTTTCTACTTTCGAATAGTAGAAAGAGTTTGCCAGGGCTATCGAAAATCACGATTCTAAGGCCTTTGCATATGATATATATGAGGAATTGTGGTGTGTGTGTGTGTGTGTGTGTGTGTGTGTGTGTGTGTGTGTGTGTGTGTGTGTGTGTGTGTGTGTGTGTGTGTGTGTGTGTGTGTGTGTGTGTGCGTGTGTGTGCGTGTGTGTGCGCGCGTTCGCGTGCGCCGAAATGCCACAAAACATACCTGCCGTCCTCTTGAAACGCGAAAAGAACTTATCATTGACAAATTCATTTGCATTACTTATTGTCCAGGCAAATTGGCAGTGACGTACTTGAAAGATGGGGACATTATTATCAATTCAGATAGTAATAGGATTTTGTCAGGAGCTCTCTTTATTGAATGCTATATATACCGGTAGATATGTCAGTAGACGTCGGCAGTGGAGAACAGTGTCTAGATCATTTTGCACTGAGATGTATGAAACGATAAAAAAGCCATTGCAAAACACGCGATGTACGCAAAGAAAACTTGCATTTTTATACGAAAACTTATAACGAGGCCGTTTTAAATAAAAAGAAGAGTGGAAGACGTTCATCGTTTTATTTGGGGCTTGAAACGTGATCCACCATAGTTTTGTCTGCAGCTACGGTAGTAGATGTTGACACTGTACCAGAAGGTATAGTTTATCATAGTCGGGCTCAGCTATTCACTTAATGATGAAGTGTATAATTATTTTGCTCAGTAAGAAGAGGAGTCAGAAAGTTCTTAGCAATTACCCTCCTGTTGTTTGTGTACCCTACATAAACACGTTCAAAGTTCCTACAAACATATTGTCAAGTTTTAGCTGAAAACTATAACAAAGAGAACGAGCAGGACGAGAGCAAGATATTCGGCTAGAGATCTTGTGCAGACCAACATATAATAATCCTGTATTTAGTCTTCGTAGATTACAAAAAGGCCTTTGACTTGGTGGCCCCAAATTCAAGGCCAAATTCTATATGAAATCCGGATGTAAACAAAGATACCCTGGTTCTAGAGAATATCCACGCGTATGGTAGTGTTATTGTTGTTGTTATTGTAATGGACTGTAGTTGATGGATTTCATGGCGTTGGCCAAAGGCCCAGGTACTGAGGACGCAGCGTCGGGTGGAAATGCTCCGAATTTTTCGAGTGCCTGTGACGTCATGCCCCAAGACGCTGCCATACAATTTATTATTATTTACTATTTACCTGTTTGTTTATTATTTAACTATACCTATGCATGTATTTGTTTTATTTATTATTATTTATATTATTATAAGTTTTTTATTTTTATTTTATTTATTTGTCATATTTTTTCCGCATCCGACCTAGTTATGGACCAAAAGGTCTCCTGTTGGCATGCTCCTCCTTTGTAATACTAGCGCTTCTGTCCTTGTGGACAATCTCATGGCACTGCCATGATATGATTTCATTTTATGATCAGAACAAAACCTGAGAAAAGTGTGTGTAGTAGGGATCCATATTTACTCATTTTACTAACATACTTTGAATGGATTTTCTAAGTTCAGCTAGGAAAGGAAATACTTCAGTATGAATTAGGAATATATTTGTTACTCAAGGTTTGTACATGTTTACGTCTCAGAAGCGGCTAAAATGTGAAGAAACGTTTAGTGACTTCATCAAAGTGTCATTAAGTATAATAGGTATAAAACAAAGGTAATGTTCAACTGAAGTTCAAAATAATCCGTTGTAATTGAAGATGAAACTCTCGAGGAAATTGGGAGATATAATGATGAGGCCAAATGCTGGACACTGTAGCGAAAGCTGAAAATCCAGTATGGTGGAAAGTGTAGTATGTTATGATGTCTGAAAGATTGTTATTTTGATTGTTTTTCATTGCCTCTTTAGGGTGTCTATTTAAGTATTGATGTATGGATTACTTATCTATCTATTTTTATTTACCTATTTATATATATACATATATATATATATATATATATATATATATATATATGCAATAAAAACACTAGGAACGTGTGTTTTATAAATGCAAGGTAACCACTTAAGAAAAACAAACAGATCAGAGCGCTTTCGTATATTACATCTTCAGTGTAAATTACAAAGAAAGAGGGTACAGCAAACATAATATAGTAGGACAATAGTATAAGGAACTCACTAGGAAAGGTTGTGGAAATCACTAGGGAAGGTTGTGGACGAATTGTCCGGGCGTGGGTCACACGTCCAGCATTCTTACATTTTTGCATATATATATATATATATATATATATATATATATATATATATATATATATATATATATATATATATATATATATATATATATATATATATATATATATATTGCTTTATTTATTTCCTGCGTCCTATCTCGTTATGGACCTAAAGGTCTTAACACAAAATTAAAACATCCCTATCTGCAAGGTTGGTGCGCATAGTTGAGTATACCTAACTTGTGCTTGGAAACTAAGACATTGAAACTGACGAGTGGTCATGCTGGTAATACCATTGAAAAGCATCGGGGGTAACGACTTGAGTAAGAGAACAGACCTGAGGGATACCAGTGGGAGATTTTGAGCAAAGATCTAACCGGTTGGGGCAGATAGCCAGAGAGAAGAAAACGCCAGAATGGGACACGCCATACTGACAGGAACGTCAGGTACGTAGCTTTACCAGAAAGTGGCCAGTCCATTTTTAGGCGTTACGTGACGTCATCGTCGTCGTTAGTCGTCGGAAAGGCTTTCGTCCAATTGTTGACTTTGGTTGGATGATAATGATGTTGCTGTGCTCTGCCGTCTTTCTCAGGTCCCATTTATTGTCAACATGTGCTAGAGTGACTTTCTTTCCTACTGCACGCTTTCTCTAAGTCCATTAACGCCGCCGCCGAGTTCATGAATCAGATTATTTTAGATTCCCCCTCCTTTCTCTTTTATATATCTATTTATTATTACTATATATATATAAATATATATATATATAAATATATATATATAAATATATATATATATATATATATATATATATATATATGTGTGTGTGTGTGTATGTATATATATATATATATATATGTATACATACATTATATATACATACATACACACACACACACACACACACACATACACACACACATACACACACATTTTTTCATTGACCTGAACCACTCGTTACCTTTGACAACCCACAGTGTCCCCTGCAATACACATTTAACTCTGTTTTACCACTCCTTTATTCTCACTTTCCACTCGAATAGGTGCAATACTATTTTTCCTCACCCGTTTCCGTGACGCAATATCGTTCTTTCCTACTCCTCGGGACTATTCTACCTCATTCCATGGCCTGATGACTTAGGTTCTTTGTCTCGTTTTTATCAGTGACTGCTTCAGGTTTTTCGTCAGCATAGTGGATCGTTTCCCAGCCACATCCACACGCAATTCGCCCTGTGCCTCGGCGTGGCGTTGAGCTCCCATTTGTCTTCTACTACAACAGGAAACGTACCGTTTCCACGCCTGTTGCACCTTGCCGTTTATTGATGCCTTTCAGATTACACTTTTTATCGACAGCTTCACCTATCGTCTTCGGTTTCCTGTAAGTGTTGTCGAAGAAGATAACGGTGTGGACCGAAGCTGACTGGATTAATCTTTTCAAAGTCCTTACAGCCTTTCTCTCTCATCACTCCCATGGTCCTCCTGTGTTTGGCTGCCGGGACCCCCCACGCTTTGGGACGATGACGCCGTCTTCCGAAATTGGTTCTTACAAAATGGCTTTTTCCATTAAGCAATTCCCTCATCCCATCATCCAGTAATTCACTTATTCTCTACACTGTCGCGCAGTAAACCGATCAGTGGTCCTGCATGGCGATACACTTTGGCGCCGTCGAGCGTGCACGCACGCACGCACGCACACACACACACACACACACACACACACACACACACACACACACACACACACACACACACACACACACAAACACACACACACACACACACACAAACACACACACACACACACACACACACACACACACACACACACACACACACACACACACAAAATGTTGCTACAGCGGTCCAAGTTCGAATCCCGCCCAGGGCTGAAATAATTTCAGTATCGCTGCGCTGCGAGCCGTTACTCCAACTCTCGTAGGCGGGGAGTTGGGTGTGTGTGTGTGTGTGTGTGTGTAAGGTCACAGGAGTACCCATAGATCTGTCATATACGAGTTCTGAGCTCTATTCTGTGAGGGTAATAGCTGTCGGTCACGAGTCCAACACGTGATCCAAGACCATGTTGAATCACACACACACACACACACACACACACACACACACACACACAGGTGTGGGCATACGTACACGCGCACACACATACGCATACGTGTGTATATGTATGATATTTTTTTTCCATGATTGGAGATTCCATTTGAACAGCTGTGGTTAAATGTCATATGTGTGTGTGTGGTGTGGGAGTGGGGCTAATAACAACGACGTGTCATGGGAATGAGCTTTGACATTCCACGTGAATGTATCTGAATGTATTTACTTATTTTTTATTGATAGTTTTTAGTTCACCTCAGACTGTACTTTGAATTTTGCTATCGGTGTAGATCACTCTTTGGGTGGCTATAAGGTCAACCACCTCAACCTGCGAAATCTCTTATGAATATATGGGGTTGCACCGCTGCCACCATCATCACCTCACCTAGAGAGGAGCTGATGTTGGGCATATCTTTGTTTTCTCTACGGTTGTGATTAACCATGGTTATGAATCATGTACTGGAGTAGTGATTGACAGCTATTACACTCCCGAATGAAACCTCAGATTTTATACATGCATGAGCTATAGGTGATGCTCTGCCTCCCCCACCCCAGCTCTCTCTCTCTGACCTCCCGGTTATTAGGTTAAGCTGCTAACCACTACATCAAGTTTTGTATGTATACAGTATATATATATATATATATATATATATATATATATATATATATATATATATATATATATATATATATATATATATATATATATATATATATATACAGGTTCAGCATAAGCGCACTTGGGGAAATTGTGTCCATACTGCATGACTAAAGAATCATTCAGTGCAAATTCTGAAATGGTCATGCAGATGAATTGGTTTCCGCAAAAGAGTTTGGCACTTTCGATCTGGGCCAAGATCCAACGAGACACTCCTCTCGCTAGAGCCAGGGGTCAGAACTAAGTCAACGTTCTTATCTGCAGAAGTATTGCCAGAGGGTAAGGGTGGATGGGGAGGGGAGGGAGGAGTGAAAGGTGAGAACGGAGAAGCGGAACTGGGTGTGGTTGCTTGGGCCAGGCAGGAGGAGTGGGTCAGCCGGGTTTGAGGATCTGGGATGGAGAACGTGGTGACCGCTGGGAGCAATCTCCACGACGAAGAGGCCGCCAGCTGACTTCGGGGAGAAAATGCTAACGACATGACGTCACGAGGGGATGGGGCAGTCGACTGACTTGACCTCTATAATCATTATGTCACCGGTATGAGCCTCCTTATGACGTTTTGCTGTTAGTCTTCGTTCTGAAGTGCACAGACCTGTTGTCGTCTTTACCTTAAGCGGGGTTTGGTTCTTCTTATTTTATTTGTCTCTCTTTTTTTAAGATGAACTGGGGTGGAGTTGAGCGTGAGAAACTGAAGTCTTCAAGAAGAATGTGGGAAGAAAGTCGTGTTTCCATGATTGAGTGTCTAGCATGGAAAGATATATTTTGTATCCGGGAGGTTTCGGGAAGATGAAGGAGCGTGTTTGGTATCGCTACTTAGAGGATCCTTGGATGGGCTCGTGGTAACGGGCTCACCTGATTGTGAAACCAGACCTCAGATCCCGATTTGAGAAGACACAGAAATGGGTGGTTGTTTACGTAAGGCTTCATAGGTGCGTATCTTTTCACCCTGTTGGGTTCGTCTGGTGTCTTCAGACAGCACACACGACGCACAAAGCCGCTCTATACTTCGTAGTACATGCACACACTATTTCTACACTAATTGTCTGTGTGGTAGAATACATTATCGACCATGAGGTCTTCCCTAAGGCGGGGGCTGTCTGGAGTACTGTACATGACGACATTCTATAGGGAACCAACTTGAAAGACTTATGCACAGTGTCTGGCTGTTCCGGAGGAGAAGGGCTGTTTCCGGAAGGGTGGCTATGAGGGATCTCCGCAAAACATCCGGGTCTCCTTTTTGCCTCGTCTTTGCTGCTCCTGAAGCGAACCGAGCCCTGGGGAAGGGAGAGAGGGGGCGAGTTACTGCTGGCTTTCTTGGAGTGCGCACGAAAGGGCGTGTGAGGGTTAGGGGGGGGGGAGATTTAAGTTAATTTATTTAGCTATTCATCCGTTCTATCGATCGGTGGTTCAAATATGCATGCCTTCGGTGGACTGCTAGTGCACACTCGCGTACGGTAGATGAACAAGTGCCACAGACTGGGACGTTTCTTGCTGCCACGGGAGTTGCGCATGCGTGGAAACGGGTCTCTTCAAGAGGTAACAGTCGATACGTTCATAAAACACACACACACACAAATTTATACATATATAGGTATTTATATGTGTGTATATGCATATATATATATGTGAAGTTCTCATTACGTTCGGAAAATATTGGTTGAGGAAAAACGGGTCCTCGTGGCCAGTTGGCCGCTGGGTGGGTCTATTTGCCGGAGTGCCCGACCTCTTAAGGGAATTGTTTGCCCTTGCGAGGGAATGTGTGTCTACCCACGATGAGCATCTATGCACCTACGTAAACGGGAGCGAGTGTATCGCTGGACCCTCACTTTCCAGGTGTGCCATGAGGACAAATAAAATAGCCAGGCGGCAGAACGAATAAAGAAGAAAGTACCACACAGTACAGGAGTAAAGGGCCAACTACACAGTCAAACGGTTTGTCAAACAAGTTTTTGAAGTGATGTTTGACAGTTTGAATGGAGTGTTTTGTTGTCAAACACGTTTGTCAAACGTGTTTGACAAACCGTTTGACCGTGTGAATGGCCCTTTACTCGCATACACGACTCGAGTGAGTTCGTTTGAGTAGAAACGACCTCGTTTACGATTTATTATTATTCAAATCTCCAAATGTTATGTTATCTTTGCGTTATATATTGAGAAGCTGAGTGACGAACTAAGAGAAGTTAAACCTACACGAATATTACATACATTGTTGAATTGTAGACTTAATGAATTCTAGAACATTGTAAGTGAAGTCTTCCTTGAGCTCTTCAAATGCACAACATTTGACGAGAATCGTGATAATGAGATCGGGGCTTTAGGTGATAGCCCTGCGCTACGGAGGATGAATAAAACAACCTGGCGTAAGTCACATTCAAAAGAAAATAGACGCTCAGTACGAAAGTGGTTAAGTAGTGTGCAAACAGTATTAGGATCTGTATATTTCGACTGCTGGGGTCGCGTGGCCATGAATGGCTTGTTTGTGTCCCTTCGTTTACTGTAATCAATTTATAGAGATTGGCTCCTTTTACACGTATCGACTTTTCGCCGTCCACGATACGACGCTATGCTCTCAAATAACCAGAAGTGTATATGGACGCTTTCATGCATGCCTGTGGTCGTGACGTCGCTTGTTTGCGAAAACGTCGTCATAACTCAAAATATCGAATTTTTCAGGAGAGGCATTTTAAAGTTTCAAAACGCTCTCAATATTATAAAAAGCCCTCGAACACCATAGGTGGAAAAATTTTTGTAGCATCAAATATGCCTCTAAAGTTTATAGAAGTTGAAACAATCATAATCTTTACTAAGTCTAAAATATTTGTTGGAACAAGTTGGAACATGTAAGGTTATGTCGTTGGGACATTTAGCACTCCCTAGCGGTCAATTTTTGAGCTACAGATATGACACTGTTACCAAAAAAATCCGTGTTTGAAGATGAATATGTCTGTATAGATAACTCAAAAATTCAGTTTTTTGAGTTATGACGACGTTTTCGCAAACAAGCGACGTGTGAAAGCGTCCACAGACACCTATGGTTATTTGAGAGCACGACGCCGTGTCGTGAACGGCGTGCTACACGTGTGAAGCAATCCATTCGGTCTTCGTGAATAATTTTATTTCTATGTCTAATGGAAAGCATTGCCTGTAGATGGTCGAAACGACAGCAAAAGAATGATTAATTAACTTTTTCCGTGAGCTCTCAAACTTGCGAAGAGTAGATTTCTGGTAAGGGGAGAGGGAGTAAATCAAATTTCCAAAACTCAGAGGAAACACAAATGTTATAATGAACACAAAAATACAGCACACAAAATACAGCAAAAAACAAAATACAAGCAGAACAAATTAAATATCAAGACGCTTCGAAGATCTTCCTGCATCCTCAGTTGAAATGAAGAAAAAGGAAAAGGGAGCATATTTTAAATGAAATTAAAAGCACGGGGAGAAGTCGCCGTGTTGTAACTGGGGGAGGTCACACGTATGACCACGAAACACGGGGAGAGATCATGGGTAATGTGGGGGGGGAATGTACTCCGATAGGTCACTCCCGGGTTCGGCGCCAGTCTGCTTCTCAGTCTTTGAGAACGACGTATGGCTGCACGTTCTTCACTTTGACGGGGAATGGGAGGCCTCTGTGGAAGAGACTCGGATTTCCTGGGGTTGTCCATCTGGCTCCTCCGAACAGGTTTCATGCTAGGGAGGAGGGCGAAGTCATTTACTTGCCTATTAATGGCAAGATTATAGATGTCATCAACGGGGTAGTAGGTGGTATAAAAATCTTTAAATTGTCCGGCGAGTATAAACTTAGTTATTGTTATGGTAATGTAAAGATGCATAAATTCAACAACCCTCTAAGACCCATCATCAGCCAGATACCTACTCCTACATATCAGTTAACGAAAAAAAATAAACTTAATGAACTTTTAACCCCTTTCTCCCCAGCAGATTCAGCCTGGCATCTCACGAGTTCATAGAACTGGTGAAAGACGCTCCCATCCAGGGATTCATAGCTTCTCTGGATGCCGAATGTCTGTTTACCAATGTTCCTGTGGATAGAACGATATATTTCATATGCGACAAAGTTTACAGAAGCAGACCAACCCCCCTGACTTAACATACTTGAAGAACACCTACAGACCCTGCTTCAACTTTGCACCAAAGTAGCCCCATTCCGCTCTCCCCGTGGGACACTCTACCGCCAAACTGATCGACTTGCCATGGGATCCCCCCTTGGTGTACTGTTTGCCAATTTTTTCATGGGGACTGTAGAGGAATTTATTTTAGCCAACTTGAAAAACCTAGCCTTTATTGCAGATATACAGATGATATATTTGTAAAAACTGACTCCCTTTCAGAAATCAATATCTTGAGGAGAAAGTTTATGGAGGTGTCTGGAATTAACTTCACCGTAGAGCACGGTGAAAGGGGTTCCCTCCCCTTCCTGGGCGTCCTACTCAAGCAGACTAATTGTCCTTTTTCTTATAGTGTCCACGTCAAAGATACCAATCCCTGACTGTGCATGAATGGAGAGAGCGAGTGTCCCCAGAGATACAAAGACGCCACAGTTAGCGCCTTTTTCAGAGAAGCCCTCAGCCACTGTTCTTCTTGGAGTGACACTCAAAAAAAGTTTGATCGGGTCCACCAACTCCTTATCAACAATGAATACACGAATCGCGAGGTCCAAGACAATCTCCGCAGAGTGATCGACAGTTGGCACAAACACGCCCCACTACAGTAGAACACGAAGGGACCGCAATTAAGGTGTTCTACAAAGCTTACATGTCTACCAAATACAAGGAGGATGAGAAGATTATAAAAAAAAAATAATCTATAGAAATGTGGTTCCCAAAAAAAGAAAGTGACAAAATGTCCTTCACAATCTTTCACAAAAGTTGAAAGACCTATTCTCTACTTTTAGCTACCCTGCACCAGAACCTCAGGAGGTTCGTCAATCCCACGTAGTATATAAATACATATGCCCAGAGGAAGACTGCACGCCCCTTTCTGGCTACGTAGGAAGGACGACTACCACATTATCCAGAAGAATCACCATGCACTTGCAACACGGAGGACCTATGCAACACCACTGGACCCAGCACCGACGCCACCTCGATAAAGAGACTATGGTCAAAAACACCGAAGTTGTAGCAAAAGAAGAGGACCCACAGCGCCTGGCCATCCTGAAAGCCATCTGGATAAAGGAGCTGCAATCTGCCATTAATAGGCAAGTAAATGACTTCGCCCTCCTCCCTAGCATGAAACCTGTTCGGAGGAGCCAGATGGACAACCCCAGGAAATCGGAATCTCCTCCGCAGAGGCCTCCCATTCCCTGCCAAAGGGAAGAACGTGCAGCCATATGTCGTACACAAAGACTGAGAAGCAGACTGGCGCCGAACCCGGGAGTGACCTCTCCGAGTAAACTTTCATTTAACCCATGATCTCTCCCCGTGTTCCATAATCATACGTGTGACCTCCCCCAGTTACAACACGGTGACTTCTCCCTGTCCTTTTCATTCCTTTTAAAATATGCTCCCTTTTCCTTTTCCTTCACTTTAACTAAGGATACAGAAAGGTCTGCGAAACGTCTTGATATTTAAATTCTTCTGCTTGTATTTTGTTTTTTGTTGTATTTTGTTTGCTGTGTGCTGTATTTTTGTGTTCATTATAACTTTTGTGTTTCCAATGAATTTTGGAAATTTGATTTACTCCCTCTCCCCTTACCAGAAATCTACTTTTCGCAAGCTTGAGAGTTCACGGAAAAAGTTAATTAATCATTCTTTTGCCGTAGTTTTTAACACAATATGCCTTAGAGAGAATCTCCTGCCACGCTTCACCAACATATATATATATATATATATATATATATATATATGTATGTATACATGTATGTATATATATATATATATATATATATATATATATATATGTGTATACATATATATATATATGGGTCTTTTTTAGGTCAGGTTAGATTAGGGTAGCTTAGGTTAAGTTAGGTTAGGTTTCAGATTAATATTCATTTGTTACCTCTCTTAAATTGTTGAAATCAACTACATGCCGTAAAATGGAGATCCATATGTGTGTATATATATATATATATATATATATATATATATATATATATATATATATATATATATATACATATATATATATATATATATATATATTTATATATCCTAAAAATATTCCTAGAAAAAGCGCTTGGGTAAGTCGGGGTCAGGTGGTATTCTTCTTCTTCTTCTTCGCGTTCTTCTTCTCCTTCTTCTTCTTCTTCTTCTTGTTCTTCTTCTTCGCGTTCTTCTTCTTCTTCTCCTTCTTCTTCTTCTTCTTCTTCTTCTTCCTCGCGTTTTTCTTCGCGTTTTTCTTCGCGTTCTTCTTCGCGTTCTTCTTCGCATTCTTCTTCGCGTTCTTCTTCGCGTTCTTCTTCTTCGCGTTCTTCTTCGCATTCTACTTCGTGTTCTTCTTCGCGTTCTTCTTCGCGTTCTTCTTCGCGTTCTTCTTCGTGCTGGGGATCCCGTGTTGGGGTTCCGCCCCGAGGCCGAAGGGGAAAACGAGGGGTTAGAGCGCGGAAAGCTGCGGCCATAGGCCGCTGTTTGCGCAGCCAAGCCCCCGGCGAAGCCCGCCGCTTGTATATATATATATATATATATATATATATATATATATATATATATAGTATATATATATATATACAGTATATATATATATATACAGTATATATATATATATATTAATTAAATAGAAATAAAATTAAATAGGGAGAGGGTCACGATGACTTCCTCGAATACTCGCCCCGTACCCAAAGTAGTCTTAAGATCCATGTCACTTACCGAGTATTACACTTTGCATTAGATAGATATCCAACATGTAGGATTCTCACTCCATTCTAGATAATACCTCAGCATCACCAAAGACTTTAAATTGGGCCTTAGAAGGTATCTAAAAAGAAGTACGGTGGTTGTGTTATACATTAAAGAAGGTTCAACCGCGTGTTTGTATTAGAAGATGCACGGGATTAGAAGACAAGTTTACCATTTTGAAGAAACCCAACGTCTTATTATCAAAGAAGTTACATCAGGTTGATTTGGAGTTGAACCCGTGGGCATGGAGACCGGAAAATGGCATAAACATTGGTCTGCGTGGTTGGCAGTTGCCTACACAGCTCTGGTTAAGGTTGCAAAGGTTGTATAGGTGGTGGTCATACACCACTGCATGGCGGTTGGTTGCAAGAGGTGTGGACGGAGACGGAGAGGATGTATGATAGAGTTCAGGGGAGGGTAAACGGATGAAAGGGCGCCCGATAGGTTCGAAGAGCGTTTGGAAATGGTTCCACGGATGATGGTGAATCCGCCGACTTGCCGGCGGATATACATAGCGTGCATGCGTTCGTGTGTGTGTGTGTGTGTGTGTGTGTGTGTGTGTGTGTGTGTGTTTCACCATGGCCCTGGATCACGTGCTCTCTTAATAGACGACTATTACTCTTCCGAAGGAAAGCTCAAAGCTCGTATTGCATCTGTGGGTAATATCATGACGTTATACATATCCCCATCCCCTTGTTCGTCTTGCAATATCAGTGAAAGGTTTTCAAGCAGATAGATCGACGATTAAGGAAGAAAAAATCAAAACTGCTCCAAGTATATGAGAATACACCTGTGTGTATGCATATGTATATATATATATATATATATATATATATATATATATATATTATATATATATATATATATATATATGGCATTACCTGACAGACAACACTGCTTGTTAGATTTACCGCGAAAAACTCTTGTTTCGCTTTGGATCTGCATGGCTAACATTTTTTTTTTTTTTTTTTTTTATAAGTAGAGGGTCTCTTTTGCAGGATAAGTTCAACCCGTCCGCACACAAGATGTTTTTGCTAAAACACACAGAAAAAAAGCTAACAAGTGGGTAAAGGGTCTTTTGAATAATTTGCTTTCTCTGCAATATTACTGTCTCATAGGTGTGGGTGTAATGAATGGATTTCACACCAGAGCCCCTAGGAAGGAAAGAAAGAAATGACATATACCCTCGTCCCCTACAACTGTGGAAATGGGTGGATCAGGTTAGAGGTTGGCAGTTCTGTGTGTCTACTTCCACTTTTGTCTGGGCTGCTTGACCTAATGTCATAGCCTAACCTCTTAAAGCCTTACCACAGTGGGCTATTTTCCTTCCACTGTTAGAGGAGATTTGCAGCCCGGTGCATCTTTTGGGAAGGAATCTCATAAGCTGGCTAAAAATTAATTTTCCCCAGCACATCAAGTGACATTCCATGTAAATTATCGATCAAAAATAATTTGCCATACTGATATTACGACGGAAAAAGTGCTGGAGGTGGAGGGAAAATAGCCCAATGTGTTAAGGCATTTAGCCAGTGCCCAGCTACCGAACCTATCTGCCGGACCAAGATATGGTCGTAAACCTTGACTACTTGTTGCATTTTAGCTTTGAATTAATATAACTTCTCTGTGGGTCCCTCGACCTAGCCTTGTCCACAGAAAACGGACTGTGAAGGACCTTGTCACTTAGCTTACCAGGGGAGATGGTGACAACATCGCTCAGTAGTCTAAAGCGGCCCATGCACGATCAATTATATTGCGCAATTTCATTGTCAATACTCTGAATTGACAATTAAATTGACCGTGTATGGGCACTATATCGCCCATACACGGTCAATTTAATTGTCAGTTCAGAGTATTGACAATGAAATTGCGCAATATAATTGATTGTGTTTGGGCCGCTTAAAAGAGAGGAAAAAATCAGCATCTTCTTGGGGTAAAAGACTGAAGCACAACACAGCGCTTGTATTCAGACGAAAGACACAACATTTATTAAATGATACCGTGATCCTTTTAAAAGTACTCGAAACACTACTTTTTTCGACACACTAAAGTAAAAAACAAATTTCCAGAACGAACAACCACACTAGGTAGAAGCCAATTCAAAAACTAAGAAAGCGCCTGGAGATTTCGGTTTTGTTTTGAAGGAAAGCCCTGTGATCGGCTGGACTCGGTCACGTGATTCGAAACAAGTGCGTAATTGGTCGAAGGGATAATGTGTGACATTAAGTCTTGAGCGCGCAAGAGCGTGGAAGTGTGGTAAACAAAAAAATATACTGGTCATTGCACTGTGAGAATCAGACCTATTTTCTATGACTACGCTTTCATTTTCTAATTCCTAAGAGGGTTTAAGTGCTCCCTAGACAATTAGATCCCTGGTGGAGGGCGAAATAAAAACAAATGAGCGCACAAGGCAGATAATACATTACATAGTAAACAAGAATTGTGATGTCACTAAAATGACTTTTAATTTCACTCGGCGCTTCCCACTATTAAATCCGCAATGGCGTCGCCGGGTCGAAGGGGTTTCCATCAGCTGAATAGAATCGCTAGAAAGGAAGAAAGAAAGAACAGGGTCAAGGGGCTGATCGAAATGGGCGTCCACACGGGTTTCCCTTCGACCGGAAAAAAAAAATCGACGGACGGCAACCAGCTTAGTCAGTATCGAACATGGGCGTCAAAGGGCGATTCGAATCTGTGTGTGTGTGTGCGCGCACGCGTTGTGTACTCGAAAAGGGCGCAGAGCAGAGGGACCCAGGACGGATGTGCCTATGGTTACACAAGTGGCATTAACTCGGCGGTCGGGCGCGTGCGTATGTTCGGAAGAATGTGATTTTCCCTGGAACGCGCGCATGCCAACGCATGTATCGGGGTGGGGCCTGAGGATGAAGCCGCAAACAAAAATGTGGGTGTTTGGCGTTCCCGTATAGCCGTAGAGCTTGGTAGGACCTCGTATACCAAGGGTACAGTTGGAGGAAAGAGTCTTTCAAGTCTGCATCCATTTTTCAAATTAGTTTCGAGTTTTTTTGTTTTTGTTTTTTTTTTTTTTTGGTCTTTGAGTGAGCGGAAGGAAAGAGTAGTCTTAGGAAAGAATTCTAGAAAATTTCGTCTGACAAAATCGGCTACTATCTTTGCTTATTTGTTGCGTTCTTTTATGACTGAAAGCTACTCCACTCGAAGGGAAATGCTGACCTGTTTTACTTTTTCTACTGCCTTTCTTAAACCTCTCCTCTACCACCTGCATGACTCCACGCCTTCTGCGCGATATTGAGTTCAAGGACAGAGGCGCTGGTTTTTGCAAACAAAATACGTTGTTGCCAACTAGAGCTACTGCAAGACATAATCGTGCAAGAACTTATTTCCTCGAAATGTACTCGTACATATCTCGAATCAGTGCCAGGCTATATTTTATGTATGGGTTACCCACATACCCGAGTAACATTACCAAACCGGACCAAGACACTGTGGTAAGGTAGATGCCTGTAGCTTCACCTCAAGGGATATAGCAGCAGCATAGGTGCGGTCCTCCTCCGTTGGACCCTGATTCCTGAACAGTCGTGCCTGTCCGCTAAAGAGCTCGATAGGGATGATTCTAAAGCAAAGCTGGGCAAGTTAACGCCGGACAGGTAGTGCGTTACCGAAAAATCTGCGTATGCGTATATACATATGCACATATGCAATAACGCGGATCGCTCTAAGGCTATTAAAATCGGTAACGCATTGACGGAAATGCATCCGAGATTTTTCGGTAACGCACTACATCTCCAGCGGTAACGCGCCCAGCTCTGTTCTTAAAGACTCGAGGAGAAGGGGGAGCGTGGCTATGCTCAGTCACGGCGTTGCCCCTCGTGTAGTGGTTAGTGTGTCGATATCATAAATGGACAGTTCTAAGTGCCAGGAATTGTCCACTTGGACAAATGCTTGTTTTACTCCTGAGGGTGCGTCGGACAAGGTGGTGTCATTGTAGATGCAGAGTGGCATACCTTCGTTTAATTTGCGTCGTGTCATGCTTGTGACGTCACTGGACGGTGTTCCTGTGACGTGACGTGTGCTCAGTAGTTAGGTGTGAGTGTTTGACGTGGATATTTTTCGTCGTCAGTTATGCATGTGCACGTTTTGCTGCCCCCCCACCCCCCGTGCGCGGGGTGCAGCATGACGGCGCTTCTATTCCTTCAGCATAAGAGGCCCTGTCCCAAGTTGAGTGAAATCAGCTAATGTCAGCATGGGCAACGTCTTTAGGGTCGTCGTCATTGTTGTCTTAGCGAGCGAGGTCATAATATGTCTGTGTTCCGTATACTGTAGTATATCGACTGCTTAAGTTTTAAGCAATCTATATTTTAGTGAATTACTGACATACCTAACGGTCCAGAGTCACGCAGCATGTTTTTATGTCTGTAGCATTTCCGCTCAAAAATGGAACCTAAAAATGCTGGTCACTTCAAGGTTTTACTGTTCAATATATTTACTAAACATCTCCATCATGACTTCACCTCCTCGGAACAAATCGTCCCCAAGGATGGAAGCGCTGGTTATTGCCAGTGAAACACCAAATTCTTCCACACGTGGGGGTGACGACGCACATTTGCAGTGGCGTGCAGGTTTGTCCAGACTTGTCCAGAAAGGGAGTCTGTGCACCCTGTATGGAGTGTCCGCACACTTCACCTGGAGTGTTTGTGTCCATTTGGCGGAGTGCGCGCAGCTCTAGTGTTATGTACACACGTGCAGGGTGACGCCGATGTTTGCTCACGGGTGGGGGGGTACTGTTTTCCGCGGGTCCGGCTGTACTACAACTCCTCTTAGTGCTCGGACGCGAAGGCGAGGACACCTGGGCGTGGTTGTACGCAGAGCGCGCGTCACGAAATGCACGCGCCTCCTTACGCGCGTGCTACGCATGCGCGTAAAGGCTTTCCGTGAGAAATGCTGTGCAGGTCTCTGGTTACCGCTTCCTTCAATACAGTGGCGTAGTTCTTGGGTTGTTTTCGGCTTATGGACACGGGATGAATGGGCTGCCTATTGATCGAGACCCCTCTTCGGCCCTTAGCATGGAGATACACCCACCCAGTCCTTAACCAGAAGGTAATCCGAACGTTACTATATTGAAGGGATTAATATTTATCTATATTTCTTATTCATTTATTTACTTATGTATATATTTACCTATCATCTATTTATTCATTCATATATATATATATATATATATATATATATATATATATGTATATTATATGTATATATATAGAGCGAAACCTCATCAACATATATATGTATATATATATATATATATATATATATATATATATATATATATGTATTATATATATATATATATTATATATTTATATATATATAAATATATTGCAGTAATTCACAAGGCACACGTGTCATATGCAGAAAAAAACACTGGGAAATAAGAAGCTTAGTCCGAACGTTTTCGTCTATTTAAGACATTATCAAGGAATACACAGTTACAGAGACAAAGGTGGATAGATATACATAAAGTAAAAGGCAAGCTAGGAACATGGGAAGTACACACAAGATGCTTCACAATCAGGTAGAGCCGACTAAGCTTAAGCTTCTTATTTCCCAGTGGTTTTTTCTGCATATAAATATATATATATGCACTGGCAGGCAGGTATGATCGGACTTTTGGCCAATGACTAAGCAGACCGTATGGAGAAGGTTTGGCATGGCCACGTAGATGTTTCACGCAATCTTAAAGCTTCCAATTTGATCAACATGTGATTACATGTGCGGGAAGTCGACCATTTATGTAACAAGATGACTGGCAGAATTGCAGTCCTAACTACCTCACCCTTAAATGTTTCGGGTTCTCGGTTTAAGCAGGATGATCCTGTCACCCTAGTTAGTAGTGTGCATTTTGTCTAGAGTGAGGGTGAATGAGGATAACAGGGTGGGTGGTAGGGAGGGTGAAGTGGGGGGTGGGGATCGCATAGAACGACGCAAAAGAATCAGATAATGTGGGTCTAATTTGGGCGAATGTAATTGGTAACTGGACTCGTTCGGGCCGGATCCGGTGTGTATGTGTGGCAAGCGGGTATACCTCACAAGCTAATGGCAGCCAATCAGAGGACACTTCAAAAAACGATAGAGAGAGTTTCCTGTGTTAATTTGTTCAGGTTTTTTACTTACATATGAATGCTGTGACGAAATGTAACCTTACTAGGTTACTAAGTTACTTACTAAGCCAAACACATGAGCTCTGAGCTCTCTTTCGAGAGGGTAGTAGCTGTCGATCACGAATCCAACACGTGATCCAAGACCATGGCTGCCACTACGGGGTCCGGGTTCGAATTCCGCCCAGGGCTGAAATAATTTCAGTATCGCTGCGCTGCGAGCCGTTACTCCAACTTTCGTGGGCGGGGAGTTGGGTGTGTGTGTGTGTGCGTGTAAGGTCACAGCATTATCCGTAGATTGGTCATATATGAGCTCTGAGCTCTCTTTCGGGAGGGAAATAGCTGTCGATCACGAGTCCAACACGTGAACCAAGACCATGGTAAATCACATATGGGCATGGACGCCCATGTTCTTTTATTAATTAATTAATTAATTTATTTATTTATTTATTTATTTATCTATTTATTTATCTATTTATTTATTTATCTATTTATATATTTATCTGTTTATCTATTTATCTATTTATCTATTCATCTATTTAGCTATTTAGTTATTTATCTATATATATATTTATTTATTTATTTATCTATTTATCTATTATCTATTTATCTATTCATTTATTTATCTATTTATCTATTTATTTATATATCTATTTATCTATTTATTTATATATCTATTTACCTATTTATTATTATAATTATTATGAGGAAGCCCTCTGCAAGCGTCAGTGGGTTGACCCCTCTCGATTTACCTTTTGACCTCGATTCTCTGTTTTTTCAAGTTCACCCTGGCTGCCCCTTCGACCCGACGACACTCTTGTGAATTCGATTTTCGTTGACGCCGAGTGAAATTAAATTCTTGAGGAGAGTGCATGTAGTACATTATCGCTTCAGCCAATTACTCCTATATTTTGAGTCGCGTGGCCGATCACAAGACGTTCTTTTAAAACGAAAACTTAATCGTTCGGGCATTTGGGTCTTCTTCTTCTCCTTATCATCATTGTTACTATCGTTATCATAATTTTTATCATCATCATCATCATCATCATCATCATCATCATCATCGTCTTCATTATTATTATTTTTATCATTATTATTATTATTATTATTATTATTATTATTATTATTATTATTATTATTATTATTATTATTATTATTATTATTATTATTATTATTATTATTATTATTATTATTATTTTAATTTATTATAATTGTCATTATTATTATTATTATTTTTATTATTATTATTATTATTATTATTATTATTATTATTATATTATTATTATCATTATCATTATTACTATTGTCATTATTATTATCATCATTACTATTGTCATTATTATTATCATTACTATTGTCATTATTATCATCATTATTATTATTATCATTAATTATTATTACTATTATTATTACTATTATTATTATTATTATTATCATTATTATCATTATTATAATTATTGCTATTATTACTATTATTTATATTATTATTATATTATTATTTTATTATTATTGTGGATAGGAGGTAAGGGAACACGGGCAGAGGGAAATACTTTTATTCCTGACTAGTTTCGCCTGAGTGGCTTTCTTCAGATGAACATAGTTTGAAGTCAAGTTGGTCAATATATATGGTCAAAATTCTAGCCGCCCCTCTTTCCGCGGCTTTGGGTAGACTCAGCCAGGCACATCTTCAGAATTCATCAGATCTTAAAGAGAGATTACAAAAAGTGAATTTCAGGGCCAAGAAATTTGGTAAGTTTCGATGTGAAAAATCTTTTTTACGAACGTCGCAATTGATGGTGCCCTAGAAGCAGTTGAGGAAGTACTGGAAATGTTCGAGGATAGTGATTTACCCGTGTGCAAACGTGATTACAAGAAATTATTATCCATGTGCGTCAGGTTCGGTGCTTGTGATTTAACTGTGAAGAATACCGCCAACATGCAGGTTTAGCGATGGGTTCTCTCCCTCATGTGCAGTTATGGCCTCTCTATATATGGAGATGTTAGAAAACAAGTTTTTTCTCCGCATGATATCTGGAAATACTGTTTGGCCTGAGATACGTGGACGATGTTTTTAGTGATTACCCACTACAATACTAAAATTGAAAATTTATTATCTAATCTAAATAGTGTGAAACTCTAAATCCAATTCACAATGCGAAAATGAGATAGACGGACAACTACCTTTTCTAGACACCGTGGTTAATAAGATCAGGATGCGGCGTTAGATTTAAAGTTTACAGGAAACCGACAAATAAAAAATGACTTCATTCATTTCTACAGTGCACATAATAAGAGGACAAAGACTGGTGTGGTGATAGGCCTGTTTTTAAGAGCACTTCGTATTTGCAGTGACGAATTTCTAGCGGATGAAATTGAAATAACTAAAACAACTTTTGAAGAGCTCAAATACCCCAGAGGGTTACTTTGCACCCTGGAGGAGAAGGCTCGTAGTATACTACGCAACAAAAGAGAAAAATCCATCCCTAAATATTGGGTGGTCCCAAATTCCAATCTAACAAGAGATCTAGACAAAATCTTATCGTCCTCCAACATTCGTCTTGCGACTTCCACAGGTACGAAAATAAAGGACCTTTTAATCAAGAAAAAAGACCCAACCACAAATACAAACAGCGTAGTTTACGAAATCCCGTGTGGTGGATGTGACAGAAAATACATCGGTGAAACCGGCAGAGGCTTAGACACCAGATTTTGTTTTTTTTTGTGGTGGTTTGGTTTTTTTTTTGAAAGAACACCGAGCAGATGTAAGGCACACACAGGGTTAGTAGTGTATTAGTTAACCATGTCGATGAAAGAGGCCATCTCCAAAAATGGGGGACCAGGGCAAGAATTCTCATGGATAACATTATACACCTGGCAGGAAAGAAGGCGATGGAGTCCCCGTTTTTTATCAACATCCATGATAACATCAATAAGAGAACTGGGATTTAATATGGGCTAAAGCAGCAGCACACTTTTATTGTAATGAATAATAAACACAGAGCCCCTGATCCAGACGGACGTTTCAGCCACGCGAACAACAGGAGGATACTTGGGTCCACCCTCTGTGACAATCCGCCACACCGACAGTTGAGGTCGAGTGGGGGACCAACCTGACACTTTGCCACGTTCCTTCTTTTTACCATATATATTGACCAACTTGACTTCAAACTATGTTCCTCTGAAGAAGCCACTCAGGCGAAACTAGTCAGGAATAAAAGTATTTCCCTCAGCCCGTGTTCCCTTACCTCCTATCCACATTCGTCACAATGTATACACATTATTATTATTATTATTATCATTATTATTATTATTATCATTATTTATTATTGTTATTATTATTATTATTATTATTATTATTATCATTATTATTATTATTATTATTATTATTATTGTTATAATTATTTTTTATTATTATTATTATTATATTATTATTATTATTATTATAATTATTATTATTATTATTATTATTATTGTTATTATTATTATTATTCATTAATACTTTATTATTAATATTATCATTATCATCATCATTATTATTATTATTATTATTATTATTATTATTATTATTATTATTATTATTATTATTATCATTATCATTATCATAATTATTGTTATTATTATTATAATTATTCTATTTGCTTATTTATCTATTTATTTATTTCGCGTGGAAGAAAAATGTGCTTTCAGATTTACGTGCTTTTCATGTGACCGCAAATTAAATTTACAATAACATACCTCAAAAAGAAGATTCATCACTCTTCAGACTTCATGTGCTGAGTGTGAGTGTTCTCAATTTGTATGAAAAAAAAAATGGACTCAAAAGGACCACGGTGTCCTTCGAAAGAATTGTTTAATGCCTCTCATCTGACCGCAATTGCTGTGCAAAAGTGTATTACCCCCAAGATGACGATGACTCGCCCTTTCTTCAGACCGGAGAACAACGCGCCAAGGTTTCAGACCGTTTTCTGTGGACAAGCCTAGGTAGACGGAGGGGGGTGAGGTCCTGTGGGCACGTCGCACAACGAAGTTCTTCCAGAATGCCTTCAGCAGTTAGGGTCGTTATGTTGGCCCGCTGAGAGGTTAGGCCGTTAGATAGCCCAGATAAAGGGAAAAACAGAAAAAAATAATCACCTCTAACTTCTACTGGTTCTCCTTACTATTGCCTTCCGCAAATCCCTCCCTTATCACCCCTTCGGTCCGATGTTGTCCACAAGGATAGGAGAGCTGGTTATGTCAAAGAAAATGCTAAATTCTAATGTTTTTTTTCTCAACCATTTTTTTTTTTCGGGAATTATCTTGACTTCGGCGGCTCGTGGCAGCCACATTAACCCTGTCACTGCCAAAGGGTTTTCTTGGCTGAATAAAATCGCCTGGCAGCGGCCAGAGTAAAGCTTGTGTCGAGGAGCGGGGTGAGGGGGGTGGGAATGTTAATAAAATCACCTGACGGCGAGGAAAGAGTTAATCAGGAAAGGATTATACACTTCAACGTCGATGGTGCGCCATGCATGTATATGAATAAAATCGTCTGGCGACAGATAAAAATTCAATAATATGTGCCACTCTGAAAAGAAGGGGTTAGGCTCCTTTCACACGTATCGTCTTTTCGTCGCGCGCTTTCCACGACACGACGTCGTGCTCTCAAATAACCATGGGCGCTGTCACGTGTGGTTGTGACGTTTCAAAGCGTCCACCGGCACCCATGGTTATTTGAGAACACGAGGTCGTGTCGTGGACGGCGCACGGCAAAAAGTCGATACGTGTAAAACCAGCCTTAAAGGAAAAAGATTACAGCCTCTCACTACCGGGGGGGGGGGGGTGCCACGGAGTGAATGAAATCGTCTGGCGGCAGAAACGGTAATGGGAAAAATGTTTTGGGGAACCAAGAGAGGTAGGTAGTAGGTGCTGCCAGATCAGTTTTAGAACCCTCCCCT
>NC_134777.1:58810185-58812685 GCF_046742065.1 Oratosquilla oratoria
GCTGCAATTAACAGGAAATCCGGATGGCTCGGTGGTAACGTGCTCGTCTCTCTCGCAAGAGACTCGAATTCAAATCACTGGTGGGGGGACACAGTACTTGTAAAGCTTTATGCGTACGTGTGTTTGTACCATACCTGCCTCCCTGACGTTCTGCTCAGGCAATATACACCCACACAAATGTAAAGTCAGTTCAACACATTACTACATGCACACTTCAACCCTACATGCCCGCGTTGCAGAAGTGAACACACCAGCGGTCATTCGGTTTCCCAGTGAGACGAAGGGTGTCCATAGATTAGTATCTTTTTATCAATAACGAGCCTCGGGCTGTGCCCGTCCTGGTTCCGCCTTTAATGGCCTTCGGCGGCCAGCTGTTCATCGTTCAATAACTTAACATTCTGTTCAACGAAATAACACATCTTTCTCTCATTCTATATAATCATGTCGCCTTTTCTTCTGACTGGCTGGTCCTCAGTCATGACGTCATGTCGACTCTTCTAATTGGGTAGCCCTCAGTCGTGACGTCATGTCGCCTCTTCTTCTGATTGGCTGGCCCTCAGTCGTGACGTCATGTCGCTCCTTCTGATTGGCTGGTCCTCAGTCGTGACGTCATGTCTCTTCTGATTGGCTGGTCTTCAGTTGTGACGTCATGCAACGTTTTTAGATTTCGATTATTTCTACAAACTATTATTCTTTATATACCATGAAAAGCGCCTATATCCTCGAAGATAACATCGCAGCGGAGGTGGAGTCGTAGAGGTATTTAAGAAGGATATATTTTAAGATATTTAATATTAATATTAAGTAAATAATATTTAATAGTAGGTGGAGTTGTAGAAGTATTTAAGAAGGATATACTTAAAAAATTTTATATTAATATTAAATATTAGATCATATTTAATGATAATATAAATATTGATAATCAATATCAGGAAATCTATATAAAGGAGATTAGGATGGAAGAATAGTAGAAGTTAAAGTTATCTTTTTTGAGTGGGTGCAAGTTTCAATCATCAAAGAATACTGCGTGACTCTGGTCCATAGGGACGTCATCAAGGATTAGTGCATCCTCCTCCTCTGTATAATACCCAATACGGAGTCCATGAGATAGTGTGGTGTGCTCGTGTTTAGTAGTCAACGTGATGTAGCCAACAGACCGATTCGCTTGTTGGATGGAAGGAGGGGGCTCTCATTCTCCTAATTCTTAAAGATGAAAATTTGGATTCGAAGCTCGCGTGTAGTGACTGCAGTGTTGTAGAAATAAATCAGTACCCAGTAGTGTCAGGAGGATACAACTTTGTCAGCAAAAACTGGAATTTGATTGCATAGGCAGTAGGTTCTCTCCCGATGCTTTGTGTCTTTCATGATGGCCGTGATCTTTTTCTTGTTTTGCTCATTGTCCTTGGATTATTGTACAGCGGTGTCCTGATAAGGATTCTGTTATGGGTCACAATCATAAAGCATGTCATAAGGAGAGACCTTTTGATCCACAGCAGTGGTGGATGGAAGAAAAAGAAGAAAAAATCACACCTGGTATATATATATATATATATATATATATATATATATATATATATATATATATATATGTATATATATGTATATATGTATATATATATAACATATATATATACACATATATATACACACACACACACACACACACACATATATATATATATATATATATATATATATATATATATATATATATATATATATAAAAATTTACATAGGTCTTCTGCGAGAAACCTGGTCAAAAACCTTTCTAAATTCCAGGGGATTACATCCCGCCATTCATTCCTGTCTTTCAGGACGTCCGTGACTTTCACAGAAACATGGAAGATGAGATGCGCTCGATCTTTCCAAGCGGAATGTGAACCGGCTCTCCGGTACCGGTTTGTTTCCGGGCAATTTATCATCCCTCTTCCTCCCCTCCCACCCGCCGGTACTTTCCCAGCCGTACTGGTGAGGGAAACGGTTTTCTAGATAGAGGAATCATCTTTTGGCTTTCTCGTCGGCAAGGAATCGCATCCACGTCTTAGAGGGGGTTTCCACTTTCTAACGGTTCGTCGAACGCGGTTCGACAGACACGTGTTTAAAGTGATGTGTGAACGGGGTATTTGGTTGTCGAACAGCGTTTCCCAACCTGGGGTGCCAGCACCCACTGGGGTTGCTGAAATCAATTATGGGGGTGCTGGGAAGTGATACACACAAAAATCACATTGATATATATATATCATTGATTATCTAGTTGTGCATATTTGATTTTTTCCATGCCATCTTATTTTTCTAGAGTGTTCTTATTTCTTCTACAAACAATATTGTCAATTTGTTTCAGTTCTAAGGAATTAAGAAAATAAATCATCAAACAGTACATTTCCCTTTCTTTTATTCTCCTAATAACAAGATAGGGGTGCTGGACTGCTTAGACATGACAACAGGGGGTGCTATGGTCGGAAAAGGTTGGCAAACGCTGTCTTAGACAGAACCTTTCCTT
>NC_134777.1:58815185-58820185 GCF_046742065.1 Oratosquilla oratoria
TTATCTATAAATGTATTTATTTTGCAATAGCTCATTCTTGTATTCCCGAAGTTAGGATGCTGTGAAAGTTTTATTGTAAAATTCAATTTTTGCGCACGATAAGGAACTTATTGTTCACTTAATAGCTTCAGAGCCTTGTGCAGTGCATCGAACGTTCAAACGATAGATAACGTTTGTGAAACAACAGAACGTTGGCACAGCCTCAAGATGACGAGGAACGTCTCGAAATAACAAGGGGATCTACGTCCTTATAGCGCCCGCAGAAGCTATACTCTTAAGATACAAAAGCCATTTGCTCTACTTGAGCTAGAAGGAGCCCAATAGAGATGATCAAAAAGGTTATTACCTCCGGTTTGTCCAGAAGGACCCCAACAGAATAAAAAGTATACACAAAAGCGTCTAGGTCCGTTTGAGCTGAAAAGGCTATGAAAAAAAACTGGGTACTACAAAGGTTATCATTTCTGTTGGTTTAGGTCTTCCTTGGAGGAGACACAAGGCCCCAAGGTATCCGGCAACGAGCACTGGGTTGGACCATGGATGATGATGAGGTATGATATTTCGAACTGTATTACATTCAACTGCCTCGCCTGGAAACTTATTCCATTCGTTGACGGCGAGATTTGCATCATTGTCTCTAATTCCTTGTAAGTTAAACCTACATCCTAACAGCTCGAAGCCAATATTTCTCATGCTGTTAGTATCTAATATATAGTTGAAATTGATAGAGATCTTGGCCCTAATCTGTACTCCAAACGTCAGCCTTTCGGGGCTGTGGAGGTGAAGAAATTGACGAGTTTTGACACTGGGCAGCAGGGAGATCATTGTCTTTGCTGTTCCCTCTTGGAGGACCACCATCCGCAGGCACCTGTCATTGACCCTTAGATTGGAGAAATTTCGTAGTGTATATGTGTGTGTTAATCCTCGTTCAGACACACATACATACCGACTGTGATAGTTCTCAAAATGTATATGCCCTCCAGTATGTCTCGTATGGTTCATCGAACCATGACAGAAAAGACCGTTCTGGAACTCCAGGTAGTGCTTGTTGCATCCACTCCCATGAAACCCAACCGTCCTCCTCCTGGGAATAATAATTATTATTGTTACCTCGAGTTTCAATTGTTGGAAACCCGTATCCCCGCAGTGGCTGGCAACAGTCCCCGAACACTGTCATAGATATCTCAAGGAGGAAATACTGTATTATTGTCTGTGTTGTATTAGTGTGGGGCTGTTCCTATGTCAGGTTTATGGAAGTATTGGGAAGGGAAGCAATCTCCAGTTGTCAATTTCTCCTTATGTGAAAAGGTGGAGGAAAGATACTTAAAGTTTATGGAACTCTTCAGAACTGTCCGGAGAATGAATGCCAGTCCTCGGGGTGCACCTTCAGACAAAGGTGAGGGTGTTGACGGGTCATGAAGACGGGCGACAGGGAGATGACTCTCTTTGAGGTCCGTCTTGCAAGACCACTGCATGTCCGTCGCTGATCCTTGGAATTCACGAAATTCAAATATGAAAGGGATGTTCTTTTCATCTAAACCAAAGAGAGGATAGGCTTTGCATTTGCTGGAAGACTCGATATATTTTTTTTTTCTGTTTAAGCTGAAACGCTGGCTATGCAACTCGCAACAAGTTCAGTTCTAAGCTCAGACCAGGAAGAACTGAAGAAGCCCCCCCCCCCCCGTTTCACTCGCCTCTCGAATATTGACAGAACAACCGCATCAGCAACAGCAGCAGTACCTCCTGTACATCTTTTGGAGTCTCCGAATGTGCTAAAGGTGTTTACACAATAGTAGGCCCTCCGATCCCCCACCTCCACACACAAAGAGAAAAATAAATAAACACATAAAAGAAGAAGAAGAAAAAGGAGAAGATGAAAAATGCTCGCAGGCACTGTGATATCGACCCTGCCCCTGCTGGAAGCCTCCTCTTAGATAGTGTACCGCTCCGACTGGTCCTCCGGTAAGACCGGCTACTTTGGGGAACTTCCCAGAGAGTTGCATTGTCTGGGACCCCTCCCACCTTTTCAAAGGAGACATCAGAGAGCCCAACTTACGCCCGCTCTTCTCGTACGAAGTCACCAGAAGCTGAGAAGTTGGGCGGAGGTGGGACGGGAGTTGGGGGAGGTTTCTCGGGGGTGGAGGAGGGGGGGCACCGCCTCTTCCTTCCGGAGTGTGGTCGTCGGGACTTGTTGAGCCTTTGAAGACTTTTAAGGTTTCAGAACATAACATGACCATTCACACATCGATTCCGACTCTGACCATATGTACAGTGATGAAAGTCAAGTCGGCTTGACTGCCAACATATTTTCCACAAAGGCTGTACAAAGGCACGCTAATAATTTCGAGAAAAGCTGCCGCCAAAACCATATAGGTCATGCCACTTTGCAACAAAAGTTGAAAAAAAAAATTAAAGTCTCGTGTCCACAGTGAAGGAAATTTTCTGTGTCAGCATCTAAAATAAAAAGGCCGAAGTCTGCTCCCGGTGCCGCCGTGGCTAGCTGCTCTGAGTATCGAGACCCTGTCTGTGGTTGTTTGTACCCATTTGTAGAGGGCAGTGCGTTCTGTAAATGACGCAATGGTGTGATGGTGACTAGGGTGGTCTTAGGTGGATGGAAGAATGGGTAGGTGGCATCTTGTAGCTTTCTACTGAAGACTCGCCACAACTCCTTTAGTAACTGAGAAGTTATTTGCCACAAAGCTTCACCAGATGTAGCTTCAGTGCAAGTGTTCAAATGACGTCGCGTGATAATACACAGGTGTTAAGGAATATGTACAAGGACAGGTATTGTGTATTATCGAGTATACAAGTGGTACAGATATTACACAAGTGTCGTGGATACGCGAGAGTGGAGCGAAGATGCAGCCAACGGAAGTGGACAGATGGTCTTGGTGGGTTTAGGGAAGATGGTGTAGGTGTTGCTGTGAGTGAATTACAGAAGCAGGGCCTCCAGATGTAGGCTGCACTAGACACTTGGCTCCGTCCAGCACTGTTCGGCTGTCTGTGATAGCTGAGGGACGTCACTTTTATATTCATGTGTAAAGTGACGTCATGGATTTAATCTCTCTCTCTCTCTCTCTCTCTCTCTCTCTCTCTCTCACACACACACACACACACACACACACACACACACACACACACACACACACACATACATACATGCATACATACATATATACATACATGCATACATGCCGTACATACATACGTAAATACATACATACTGTACATACATATGTACATACATACATACATACATACATATATGCATACATACATACATACATACATACATGCCGCGTACATATATATCGTACATACATGTATACATGCATACATACATTACATATATACATGATACCGCACATAAATACAGTATATACCCTTTATACAGACATATCTGTCGTAAATAATGATATAGATATGACGTCAGTATTTACAAAGAGACAGATGTTTATAGAATTTCCGTTCCCACAGTTAGTAATCGGGATGGGAAGGCGCACAGTGGCCTAAGGGCCTCCGAAGTAGGACGCAGCTGGGCTTGCGAGAATGCCGCAGGACACAAGAACAGAACACAAGGCTCAATTGTCTTTGGGCAAGATTTTCATGATACAGACAGACAGACAGACAGAAGCCCAGCAATATAAAGTGGATATCATCGGCAGGCCACTTAAGATAGAGCATGATGACGACATGACGTCATATCGTTAAGTTTTCTTTCCTAAGTGTCACGCGTCATTTGATTGATGCAATTGAAATTAGATCACTAGCACTGGTGAGGTAACAATTATGCCAGACACAGGATCCTAAGCTGCAGCTAAGATCATTCGAATATTGTCAACCAGAAAGGAGTCAGAAGAGCCTTGCCGGTCGGGCAGAAACACGTTTTCAATGACAGTGGTGCTTGAGTCGTTTCAGGCCACGGAGGGCCACCACCAACGCAGTTAGGATATATAGCTTGCACCATCTCCTTTTTGAGTAAGGATTGAAAAGAGTAGATAGCAAACATTTTGGTTTGAAACATTTCCTACAAACAGAAAATCGAGTAATTATATGAAATCGAAATTTTTGTACTGTATTTTGACAAAAAAAAAAAAATATATATATATACATATATATGTGTGTATATATACATACATACATACATATATATATATATATATGTGTGTGTGTGTGTGTGTGTGTGTGTGTGTGTGTGTGTGTGTGTGTGTGTGTGTGTGTGTGTGTGTGTGTGTGTGTGTGTGTGTGTGTGTGTGTGTGTGTGTGTTCAACAAGAACCCACTGTGTTGGATAAGAAGAAATGAAATAAATGATATCCATATATTTCGATCACGGACTGTGATCCTCTTCAGTGGAATACAGAGTAGTGGAGCAAAAGTCATGTCTTATGTACTCCACTGAAGAGGATCACAGTCCGTGATCGAAATATATGGATATCATCTGTTTCATTTCTTCTTATCCAACACAGTGGGTTCTTGTTGAATTTTTACGAATGTGTTACGACATTACTTTGTAGATATGTATATATGTATATATACATGTATATATATATATATATATATGTATATATGATATATGTTGGTACATTGTGACAAGTTGAGGAAAGTGGAGAAAAAAGTCACGGGTCTAGTTCCGAGTTCCAAAATCATTCCTGACTGGTTTCGCTCTAAGCTTTTTCAGAGAAACGTAGAGCGCAACTGGTCAGGAATAAATCCGCAACTCGGAATTAGACCCGTGACTTCTTTTTCCACCTTCTTCAACATATATAATATATATATACATATATATATATATGTATATACATATATATATATATATATATATACATATACTGTATATGTGTGTGTGTGTGTGTGTGTGTGTGTGTGTGTGTGTGTGTGTGTGTGTGTGTGTGTGTGTGTGTGTGTGTGTGTACCATTCTCCAGTTCATTTTTAATATAGTGAACGTATTGTGGACCACCAAAATGTCATCATGAACCACTAGGTGATGAGGCTACAGCGAG
>NC_134777.1:58842685-58845185 GCF_046742065.1 Oratosquilla oratoria
GAGAAGAGAAAGAGGCGATTTGTTGACCATTTTCAGAATTATGAAAGGGATGGAAATTCTCGATAGAGACGACTTATTAAAGTGAGACAGAAGAGAAACAAAAGAACACGAAAAGAAACTAAAGAAAGACAGCTACAGAAGAGGCCTGAAAAAGAATAGCTTCCCACATAGAGTGATTGATGTCTGGAACAAACTGAACGGAGAAACAGTGAATGCCAAAACTATACACGATTTTAAGAATAAACTGGATGTGGAGAGATACGAAAACGGGTCACTACGAGCATAGCTCTCGTCCCGTAAAATACAACAAGGTAAAACTAGGTAAATACACACACATACACACACACACACACACACACACACACACACACACACACACACACACACACACACACACACACACACGTCCCAGTGTGTGTGGGAGGAAATATCCGTGTTCATCCAGAGATTCTTGTTGGATAAGTCAAAATGTTTTTGCATGTTGATGCCTTGATAAATGTCACTTTGATTAATAATCAGTTAAGTAGTACCACAGTATCTGAGAGTTCACTGGCTGAAGCGTTGAGTATCCCAACAGGACGTACAGAGATTTTGTCCTTACAAAGACCAGCAAGTTTATTCAGTGCACCAAGAACCTTTGCTCGGTTAAAGGCTGATAAACTATCTCCCACGAGCTATCTTCTTTGACCTTTTAAGAGATGAATACTGCAATTGGAACGGTTAATGTGTTTTTTTTCTGACTGTCTTCAATCTATCTTCTATGACGCCCCCTTTGTGCCTCAAGCAGACCCATAACCCCGCCCCCCTCTGTTTATTGCATTTGTATGAAATTATGTATTTTTTCTATTCTTATATTTTCTATTTATATATTAATAGAAATCAGGTTGGGGTGACTGATAGAATTGGAATTACACTTTGCCCGTACGTAACGGCAGATACGTGTTCTTGGAATAATTTCATTATTCTTATTAGACAATGATTTTTGAGCAGATGACTTCACCCCCCCCCAATTCCTTATATCCTCTTCACTCCTCCCTGGTGGGCGCGAACCCTAGTTTGGGAACCACTGCCCTCGAGGTTCTCGAGAACGTCGAAGTCTGACGAAGTGGCATGGGAGGAGGAGGAGGGGGAGGAGGAGGGAGGGACCACCGCATGGATGGTGTGGTACCAGAAGGGGGTGGTGAGAGATACGACGTGATAAGGTGGGTTTGAGACTAAGCTTAACCCCAGGAGGGGGGCTTAAGGTGGGTTTGAAGGTAAGCGGAACCCCGAAGCGGCTTGGGGGAAGTGCGGGGGGGAGGAGGGGAATGTGTGGGAATGGAGCCTGAGCTGAATGAAATAGCTTGGCGTCAGCCAGAAGGAATATACAAAGATTATATCAAATGACGGGCTGGGGGTGGGAGCTCCTACAATTTAGTTTAATGAAATCATGTGGCGGCAGCTGCGAGAGCGACCGCCTCCAGCCATGCAAGGGTCGATGGGCACATGGTAACACATTATAAGATAATTTGTTTTGTGGAATAATGGCAAGGCAGTGGCGATAATACATGATTATATCGACCCGTAATATGGAGTGGAGCTAATGTGTGCTGGTGCGGTGTGGAGCTGAGATGATAAGTGTAACGATATTTACATGCGAGTTATAAAGCGGAGATAAGGACTAATGTATGCCCAGCCCGGCAATACACGGGATACAGTTATTGCCGTACTGTATATTATGCCCTGAGAAAGAATTAGCCTCCGGGCCATAGCAGTCTTGCATTTGTATTTCGGCCGGGCCCTTCTTTGCCCGTATGCCCTTGTCCGCCCGCAGCTGCGCGGTTGAATACTGTACAAGAGAAGCGGACCCAGGTGCGCGATGGCAAGTGAGAACAGCAGCGTTACGACGACGCTGCCTGACCATGTTACATTCCTGGAAGCACTTTGTCGTCGTGACGGGTGCTGTAACGGGTATGAAGCGGAGAGGAGGAGGACGTAACGGATGCGGTGTAACGGGTAATCAGCTGGACGCACTTGGCTTGCTTCGGTGTAACGAATTGCCGGGCTGGGAGAGTTCGGGGTTGGATTTGTTCCCGTGTCGGGGTAACGGTAGGGCTTGGCGTGGTGGAGCGGGACTGCGGCGTGCTCGAGGCTCCACTGCTTTTGTCCAAACCTTTGTATTAAAAAACACGACTATTACGAGGCCGAGAAGGCTGACACAAGTAGTTAAAGATTCGGAAGACGCAGGTGAGCACTGGAAACGTCTATTATCCCGAGCGGTAATATACGGGCCTTTTGTTTTGTGTATTATTTTTTATCCGAGCCCATGGGCTATGTAGAGAAAAAAAGGGGCATTCCATGAGGATTCCCGGTGCACTGGAGGAGTGTGGCGGAGTCTTTACAAGCTTCGAAGGGACATGAATAGACCTTTAGCTACCCTGAGTCGAATTTCGCACGACCACCTGGGTTCGGGTCTGGGATGAACCAGTCAGACTGTGTTTGCGTGACTCCGCAGGTGGTT
>NC_134777.1:58850185-58937685 GCF_046742065.1 Oratosquilla oratoria
GAAAAACAGTTTTCGTCACTAATGCAGTCTTCATTGAAGCGAATGATCTGAAGGATTTGTCCCTTGTTTACACCCGTGTGTCCGTGTTTTACTATGATTAATTTGTTGGCTAACGTCAGGCGATTTTATTCGTTTGAAGGGGACCCCTGAGCTCATGGTGTCTTGATTATTTTCCTGTCCATGAATTCCAGAATTGTTCTTCCGGTAATCCTTTCCAGGGGTCGTATTCTTAAAACCTTTCGCCAAGATTGGCGAACGCTTTTCCATCATTAGAAAGTAGAATCTTATCTAATTTCCTAGTTATGCATTTTTTTCTGATTAACTGGCTTATCTACCTGTAATTTTCAAAGATATATCCAATGAATTAAGTAAAATACAACTTTCTAGTAGTAGGAAGCGTTAGCTAGTGCTGGCCTGAGTTTTTTTTTTAAAGTACGGCACTAAATTCCGCGACACTGCTCACCCGTATTGGTACTGGAATGGGTCGTTAGGTGTGAATTACTGGAAGGGCGCCGGGAGGAACGCAAGCAAGACTTGGCTACAAAGATAAATAAACCAGCTTGTTCTTTCGTTCACTGCAAAAGTCCCTTGTTCTCTTTGTTGCCAATGCCAATACACTTTTAATTTCTGGTCACCTTCCTTTCGGCTATGCGCCCTTAAATCTATCTTAGACCACCTCTACGACGATATTACCACGAAAAAAAAAAATCTTTGAAGCCAGACACCACTATCGTCACTACTGTGGAATGGCGCCGAATACTTATTTTCCATACCTGAAGATGTGTAAAGGCCTCCATCCACGGTGCGGTCTGGTCTTGAGGCCGCCGGACAGCTCTGGTCGAATTCGATCAGATTGTATCGTGTAAGTATTGATTTTGGTTTCTCCGACCGCCATATACCATCCAATATAGTCGGACCCGACCAGATCTGTCCGGCGCCTTCAACATCTGATCGTACCGTAGATGGGGACCTTAAAAGAAGAGGGTCGGGTTCGACTCCGAGACGTCGACACAGATAGGCAGGGCCAAGGTAAAATGAATACTATAAGGTACGTTGAGCACCACCCTCTGCGCACCTCCACCGTGACGTCATAGGAAATCCAGAGGGGGAGAGAGTGAGAGGTGAAAGAAAATGTAAACTTAAAAAAAAAAAACCACCTGTATGTATGGTAAACTTTAAAATTACACTATGATGTTCACATAATACTGAAATTACTCAGTATCACTTTCGTATCCTCAAATTATAATTATCAGTATCTGAGATATGACCGCCAGAAAAGTTATAAAAATGTTTTCCATGCTTTCACATTAGGTGGGTTATATTAATATGACGAGTTATTAGATGGGATGACATGTCAATTGATATGTTGATCAGGTAGATGAGGAAGATATTATACTGTTGATACACACCAACTAGCTGAATATAAACCCAGTAATAATGACACATAAAAGCATCATATGGTTTTTATTATATTACATTTTGGATTTGCGTGGGTTTCCATATCTCCTCAAGCGTGGATTTTATATGTAGACCTTTATCTCCACCAAGCTCAGTTATGTTTTAACCGGATTCTTTAGTCTGTTTATTTGCAATTGAATGAAAATTTCAGGGAATGTTGCTAATAAATAGTTACTTTCAAAATGACGGTTGCATACATATCCAGATGACCGGGTATTGTGTGTGCCACATAATTCAATCCATTTCTTTCTAAGTTCTTTATCTTTGGATAGTGAAAAGAAATGTATATTTCTATCGCCTTTCAGTCTAACGGCATTGCAGTTCTGCACTATACAAACTGTTGGCATTTTTATATGTTATTTGTCTGCCTTAGCTACCCCTTTAATCAAAAGATGGAGCTTCGCTCCACACACTTGTGTGTGAATGACTGACAGCTCTCGACCCGCGGAACCCTGGTCTCGATATTTCCGTTGACGTCATCACCTACCTGCGCAGTGGAGAGGTTTTCTGGCTCTCCCTCACTTCCCCGTTAACTTACCTTATAGTATTCGTTTTACCTTGGGCAGGGCCACAAATGCCACGTCCACGGGAAGTCTCTTCCTCGAGGAGAAATCCTCCTCGTGAGGTCCACGATCATAATTTCCCGGGAGTTTTTCTCCTTATTCCTTAGTAAATTCTAAGTTGCGCCCACGTTGTCAATGAAGTACTTTCTGCATTTTTTAACTTGACTTCCCCTAAAAAAAACTGCGTTTCAAGTTTTAGATTATTAACCAAATTATCCCACAATCTTTGTTTGTTCGTGATTATAGTCTTATTGTCCACTCTCGTCGAGTTGTGCTGGATCAAATTATTTTGTAGATTATTCTACATCCACCATATGCCCACTCGACTTGGTCAAATGCATATACTGTAATGTACTCCCGTAATTTCTATAACAAATTTATTTTCTTAAGAAAAAAAAATGCTACGGTGGCTTGGTTTTATCCTATAGATATTTTGTTATAGCTAATACCAAATTATTCTATTCATCTAAGATCGAAGTTGGTGGGTATGGGGATGATCATCCCGTCATCCATGAGGAGTTGAGATGGAAGGGGTGGAGGGAATGATGGAAGGGAGTGGAATGGGTTGGAATAGGTTGGAATAGCCTCTGACTCGGCTACCTCCCTTATAAGGGGGAAAAACTCTCGGTACATAGATAGATAGAAAATCGGGGTTGACGCCATGTCGATTTCAGCTGGACGACATGTTGGACTAAAGCGGTCAGGCTTTGGGTATATACCATGAACTTTGGTGTGTAGCCTTTTCATGTTTACACAAACACTTTTTTCCAACACCCCTCCTGCCCACGTATGTAGAGTGGTCGTCTAGTTTCTGCCTACAGAGACGTTGCTAAACCTGCTTATGGTAAAGTAACAGTTGTAATTCATGTTCTTATGTTTGTATAATGCAACGGAAGTTAGCCAAAATGTTTAAATCAGTATGTAATGAGACAACTATAATAAATATACCCCGTTCTATATAAAGGCTACAATCCCACTCTATCGGTGATTCCTGGATGTCCTACATAAGAACATAAGAATGAAGGAGACTGCAAGAAACCATAAGGCCTACACTAAGCAGTTCCATGTCCATTACCATCTGTCATCCCCATCCATAAAGTTGTCCAACATTTTCTTATAATCGATAGTTTCAGCGCTCACTACATGGTTACTAAGTCTATTACATAAGTTGGCCATTCTATAGGTAAACCAGTTCTTGCCTATTTTCCTTTTTAAATTAAATTTGTCCAATTTAAACCCATTACTGCGAATCCTGTCCTGTTGTCTTAATATGATGACCTTGTTTGCGTTACCCTTGTTAAAAATGTTTATCCACTTGAACACCTCTATTAGATCACCCTGCACTTTGCGTCTTTCCTTCTGAGCGACCTAGAGTCCAACGGGATCCTCCGAGTATTGTCAGCGTCGACGTTCTACGAGGTTCCGAAGCCGCACTTCCTCTCCACAGCGGCTGCGGCGTTGCGCCCCGGGTCGACCTCCAGGTCGTCCGGGATCCGCCGCGGCCTGCCTACAAGATCTTACCTCTTCTCAATAAAAAATATCTGGGTATTCGAAGACTCCAGGGTGGACGAGGAGTGGGAAGGGGTGGGGGAGGGCGTGGAGGAAAGGGTGGCGAGGGTGAGGGCCATAAGGGTGTAGGGGGGGGGATGGTGGACTGGAACAAGAAGTTGGAGACGTCAAGGAGGGGGAGAGAATGGGAAAGAGAAGAGTGTGGGGGGAAAGTGATGAGAGAGACGGGAACAGGAAGGAGCGAAGGGGGTGGGGAGGACCAGGAACACGAAGGGCAAGGGTGGGGGAAGAGGACAGTGACCCTGTGTGTGTGTGTGTGTGTGTGTGTGTGTGTGTGTGTGTGTGTGTGTGTGTGTGTGTGTGTGTGTGTGTTTTCCTAGTGTGAGCCATGACATTTCCGTCGCTGTGTGTGAATGACATTTGGTGTAGGTTTCCAACTCTGGAGGTCGAAATAAGCGCAGGGTATCCATCCACGTGGGTCTGTATAGGTCACCTTCGACGTGGGTCACCCTTCGCTAAGGATCGCCCTCCAGCCAGACATTCTCGACCGGCCAGTAGGCTGAGTGAACAAGGAGGGGTCTTGCTTTCTAGAAGGTCTGCTCATGTTTGGGACGATCGAACAGAGTTTGCGCAGGACACGACGACTGTCTTTCGTAGGCTCTTCGGGTTTGAGTGACATGACACGGCGCCAACATGCACAACGGGGGAGAAGGGGAGTACAAGGAGGAGGGGTGAAGGGAATCTGTGGCCAGTGACGAGGAGGGCTGGGCATGCCAATGGGCTATGGTCCAGTGGGGGTCAAGAACAGCGTGTCACGGACATGCAAAGTATTTGTCAAAGCGAAAGGTAGTTAAATGGCTCTTCTCTCTTCGAACTGAGTACTCACGTTCTCGCCTTCGTCAGGAGAGGTTGAGCTTGTCTCAGGTAGGCGCACCTGGACCTTGTGCCCAACGTCTGCGCATGCCCTGCAGGAGTAAGGCCTAGCGTGCATGGAAGCATTGCTTGCGTTGCATGCATGACCAGGAAGGCAGGCAGGCAGTCAGCGTGCGTATCACATGGCTGCGCGGTAGAATGCTCGCTCCGGGGCCGGGGGCGGAGCCAACGGAACGCATGCGCACGGCTGCGTTAAAGCTCTGAAGGAGGGTCTCGGTGTGGCGTACTACCTACCTTCAGTTGGAGGGGAGCCATGACAGAGGGTAGACGTGTTAGTGTGGCCCACGTGGGCAGCAACAGCAAGCTGGCTTCGGCCGGTGGTAGCCATCATGCCCTGGGAGGTGTTGCAGTGGTGGGTGGTGGCAAGTCAATGCGCAGTGTGGAATCCTTACTGGATATTTGTGCCAAAATTGTGGCTGAACATGTTCCGTTCCAGCGTATCGAGGAGCGGTACAGCCGCATCCCGGAGCCTGTTCAGCGTCGCATCATCTACTGGTCCTTCCCGCGCCACGAGTCGGACGTCAGGATGTATTCGTCCTTCTCCTCCGTCGGCAGCGACCAGACCAGCCTTCCCTTCTATCGCGGACTCCGGCTCGTCGAGGCTGCCTGTGTCGAGAACGTCCTTCAAGTTGGTGAGTGTAGAACTGATACTCAGCAGGTCAGGGGAACGGACGTCGAGCGGGCGCCCAACCAGTACGCCCGCTCGCCCTGCGGAAGGGCCAGCCTGGTATGGGTGGTGTGGTGGGTGTTCGTGGCTGCGGTGCGGGTCTGCGGCGCCGTGGGCTACCGCAGACCCGCACCACCACGACGGTCTACTGATGCTCTTTGTTCCACACCTGGACACAACTGCTACTCCGGACTCTGTTTCATCTTCGACGACCCAGCTGACCACCACCACCTGCGTGCGTGTGCGTAGGTGTGCGTACATGCATGCAGGCAGGCAGGCAGGCGTGCGTGCACGTGTTAGCACGGCGACAGCTGTACACAGCTGTGCCGCTTGTTGGTCATGTGCAGCAGCTGTGTTTCCTTCTCCCTGGCATGGGCTGCCTGAACAGGTTGTGCTCGGGACCGCAACGGGCCTCCTGACACTGGGGCTGAAGGAGGAGGACGACAACACGGGGCCGTGACGTATCTCGTGCCCGCGTTCTTAACGGGTCTTCTTCTTCGGTGGAGTTCGAGGGGAGGTCGTTCCCGATCTCCCGTGATCCTTGCGTCACGTCGTGTCAGTTAGGGACGTGATGTGTGGACACCCAACTTCGGTGGGCCATGTGTACACGCCAAGTTTGGAGCTTTTGATACAACTCTGGGAGTTGTGTGCGTGCAGAGACGCGGACGTGTGTGTGTGTGCGTGTGTACGGGTTAGCATGTTCCTGTGTTGCAGTTTCATTTTATACAATTGGAGGAAGTCTCTCTTCGTAAATCTCTGCTATATAACATCGGACATACCCTACGCGCGCGCGCGCACACACACACACACACACAACACACACACACCATTTAAACACCACACATATCCAGTCACTACACATAATCCGTACATCCCACGGGCACAAATCCAGACACCATTCACAGACAAATCTACACACACACACACACACACACACACACACACACACACACACACACACACACACACACACACACACACACACAAATAAAGACATAACACACGGACACACATGTACGTACTTACATACGCTCCCGAATTACAATAACTTAGGGTAGGCAGCCGCGGTTACCTTCTCTGTACTTGTTAGATCTTTTCCTCCGCTTGGAAACTAAGGCTTCTGTCGACATTGGTAGAGGTTCTCTCGCTCTCTCCGACACACACAGAGAGACGTGTGAGTGCGACGTTTTCCCAGGGTCGCACCGTCCATGCCCTGACACAACATGACCCGTGTTGTTGTTGTTGTTCTCGTCTCCACGAGACAGTGTTGTCCTGCAAATTCAAGTCCATGAGTGCCTCAGGCCGCAGTGCACCTTTACGTGACATGCACACAACTTGGACGTTGCTACGTGCATGGCCGTTCGTGGTGCATCATGCGGCTCTCGGGTGTATTGTGCACGCTTTCATGCACGCAGAAACCTGGGAAGTGCATCGTTGCGTGCGTCGTAAGAAGGTAGTGGAGAGTCTCTCTCTCTCTCTCTCTCTCTCTCTCTCTCTCTCTCTCTCTCTCTCTCTCTCTCTCTCTCTCTCTCTCTCTCTCTCTCTCTCTCTCTCTCTCTCTCTCTCTCTCTCTCTCTCTCCCTCTCTCTCCTCTCTCATCTCTCCTCCCTCTCTCTCCTCTCTCATCTCTCCCTCTCTCTCCTCTCTCCTCTCTCTCTCTCTCTCTCTCTCTCTCTCTCTCTCTCTCTCTCTCTCTCTCTCTCTCTCTCTCTCTCTCTCTCTCTCGGGTGGGAGGGAATGGACACAGTTGCATGTGCAACCGTTCTTGCACGAAGTATCAATCAAGTTGGTTTTCTGTCCCCGAACTCACTTCGTCGTGTGAGACATGTTGGGCCGTGCGGGGGCACACCTTGGTCGCATCGATTATCGATGTGGGCATTGTGCCTCCCTCCCCACCCCCCTCTTCGGCAGAAAGTACAACATTGTGCTATGCTGTGATCATCGCGTTTGATACAACGGTCCTTTGCGTCATGCACCGTTGCTTATCACCGCCGTGCTTAATAGTGAGGAGACTTGTGAGCACGGGAGAGATCGGTGTGATGCGAAAAAACACGGGTTCATGAACCTTAGTTATGTTCGGGATTCTTGCCTCCGGAATTTCTTTGCGTAACGCCAAATATCTTAGGTTTGAGTGATTTCCTGTTGTCACTATGAATATTCCCCAGAATTATCCGGTAGTGCAGGCCCGGATCGAAAGTGTGTGTCGTAAATTCGGAGCCTTAACCCTCTTCTAACAACGATTTTTTTCTCTTAAACCGGATAAAATTGTGGCATTAGCCAGAACGAAGTCCATCAAGTGTGACGCGTTTATCACTACCGCCTTGTTTAGAGCAAGATATCAAGTACGAATTCATATGCCGTCTCTCATCACCCAGTTTTCTTTCTTCGTCATTGGTTGTAGCTGTGTGTTACCAGAAGTTCTCCATTGTGCCCAATATAACAAACTCTACATGTTCCTTGCGGGATGAGGAACTTAGCTGACGTAAAATCCTCAAATGGTTTCCGCTCCAGTTTGGGATACGTTGTGTGTGCCTATAGTACTCCCTGTCATATTCATGAGCTGTACTCTACATAGGTCGAGTGGACACAGCAGTGTGCTTTAGTCACAGTGGGCGTTGTTGCAGTGGAAATCCCAGTGACATTAAGTCACTGTACTAAACGTTTGGTTTTCAATCGGTTTGTTCGTGCTGCGTTTGGACCTACGCTTCATGTATAGGTTCGTACATTGGAGTTGGTTAAATGCAGCAGAGTAGGTGGAATTTTCTCCTCTTTGAAAGGATGAACGTGTTTTTCGCGACGTATGTGGGTTATATTGTGCATCGGATTTTTTTAAAGTCGTTAGGTTTTCACCGATAGTATAATTTCAATGTTGGAACAGAAAATCCGATGTCTGGCCTACATGGCCCTGTGGTACTCCATCGATTGTGAGGACAATAGAGCAGTCATATCCTGGGATGGAGGGGAAACGTGTTTACAGAGTTGTATCTAACATCGCCTTTCCTTCTCCAAACCTTTAATATGATGAGTCTGGTGTGGGGAGAAGTCGATTGGTATAGTGTACAACCACCAGATAGTTAACATGGGTCCCAGAAAAGTGTAGAGGAGGGTACAACCACCAGATAGTTAACATGGGTCCCAGAAAAGTGTAGAGGAGGGTACAACCACCAGATAGTTAACATGGGTCCCAGAAAAGTGTAGAGGAGCAATATACATGAACAATTTATTACGACTGGTATTTTTGAAGCAGCGTACTTTGTGTGTGATTATATATATATATATATATATGTGTGTGTGTGTGTGTATATATATGTGCATATATATATGTGTGTATATGTATATATATATATGTGTGTGTATATATATATATATATATATATATATATGCTAAGTATACTAGTACGCGCTTTTGTGTATAAAGGTTCTACTGGGAATGATTCGACTACATAAACGCACAATAGAAACTAAGAAATAATGACGAAAATGAAGTTCAATTTCACCCAAGCTATTCACGGCTTACCTTGAAGGGGTTTTCAGAGTTGAATGACAACATTAATGAGAAAATTTTAAACATCTGAGATTAGCGAATGTCATTCTCGTTTCATATAGTACAGAAGACTTGCATAATATGCTTCGTGACCTGAACGAGGAGTCTTAAAATAGATTTGTGAATATGAGTAGAGCCAGAGGAAAAGAATTGGAATTAAAAGTGGTAGTCTTGAAGGCAAACATGTAAATATATGGACCAAATCCCAAAACTGGAGATAACGAAAATAGAATAAAAAGACGTAATGTTTGGTAGGTAGATCATCATGGAGGACTCTGAAACGTAGTGTAATTTCTTAACCATGATCGTATTTGAAGTACGGAAACTGGTGAAGGCGACGGAGACAAATCTAACGAGCGCACATATAGAGCAATTACAAGATCGGTGCTGGGAATGAATAAAGGATGGGAGGAGGGCAAAATGGGCGAGAACAGACTTTATTTTATTTTCTTAAGCGATGCAGTGGAAACAGCATTGGGCAGGAAAGGTAACCAGAAAGATACATTGAGAAATTGTGTTACTGACTGGACACCGCGAGATTGGAAGTGGGAGACCAGACAGGCAGGTGGGGAAATTTTTTCCGAGGTAGCGTGGCAGAGGTTGATGTATGACTCGCGGAAGAAGTTGGGAGAGGCCTTTTTCTAGCGGTGGACTTAGAATGGCCGGTTGATTGAACGTAGATGTGTGTACAGTATATGCATAGATGTTTGTATGGGTGTAAATATAGAAATGTGTGAATATATAGATGTGTGCATGTTTGAATTTATATGTGTGAATATATAGGTGTATGCATGTGTGTGACTTTATAGGTGTGTGCACGTGTGACTTTATAGGTGTGTGCATGCGTGTGAATGTGTAGATGTGTGTGAATATGTAGAAATGTGCATGTATGAGCATGTGGATGTGTGTTAATATGTAGATATGTGTGAATGTGTAGATGTGTGAATACATAATGGGATGTTCTTACACCGGATCTGACGAGAACTATGCTCCCATGGCGGGTCGAAACTTTCACATGTACTATATGTACGTATATGCTCCCGTATGCGTGGTCTCTCTCAAAGGAACTTTCTCTTGTGTAGGCAAACGCCGTATCGTACCCCAGCCCACCGTAGATGCAAGAGATAACATCCTTATTTTACGCAATACTGTGTAGCCGCTAGCTTGGTAGCTCTCTCTTCAGCACCCTCTTCTGTATGGGGCCTTGACTGCATGTTGTATGTCGTCGATGTTTCAGACTTTAGTGATGAACCAAGACACTCAGCATTTTTTTTCCGACAAGAGACAATTTCCACTAAAATAATGCTGATCATTTTTTAAATTAAATTTTCCTTCGTTGTACTAATACCTTCTTTCAATCTCTTATTACTTCGACTCCAACTCTTCAGTGCGGTAGTGTCCCCAAGGATAGAAACGCCTGTTATTGCTGGCAAAATGCTTCTGCGCCCTCTCTCCCCTTTTAATGTTTGCACACATCAGCTCCCCCTCTAAACCAAATGTTTACATATTGCGCCTCTGGGTTCTGTAGCTTATGTTTACACATGCGGACGGAGTCCGGTGCTGCTAATGATTACTTCGTACGACGTGGCTAGTAATTATCCCGATCACCTGTGGGCGTTGCAGAGAGGCGTAGCGCTGTATTATACCCTTGCATTCTGCAGCAAATATTTAATACTTATGCTGGCGAGACACGGAAATGAATCAAATAGCCCACCGGCAGGCAGTAGACTGACCGGAAAACTGCCACCCAGCTTTGCACTACTCAGGCTCTCCCTTGGCTACTAGCGGAGTGCCATGGGGATCATAAATGATTACCTTTCTCGGGGAACGATCCGGGCTCCGTGTGGTTTCTAGCCCACGACGCAAACCAATGATCTTGTTAAAGGAGGGCTGTCACCCGGTGTAAGAGGCGTTGAGGTGAAGCCCATATTCTTGTAACAGCTGTTTACCTCGTAACCAGATGTGGGGGGGGGCTACTTTTAAACAGCTGGCGCCACGGGTCATTTGGCAAGGTAATAGTGTGCCACAGAAACCCCTTCGCCGAAGCCCCCCCCTTTTTTTTTTACACCTTATCCTCCTCAGTGGACTGTCCCATTTTCTTTTCCATACCCCATACAGTCTGTCCAAATGACCAGTTCTACTACTTGGAACTCTTTCCAAGAGATGTCTGTACATGGGTTTTCTTTAACCTGTGGAGAGTTTCTGGTAGACAACAAGACAGTGTTACTAATTTAATCTAACCTTTGTAATCACAGTTGTACAAAAATCGAAACCCGAACCCCCAGACAGTCTTCCATGATGATCTACCTACTTGGGGATTGCCTGGTGGCCTTTGGAGCACACATGCGTGGAGTGCAGCTGGGGACGTCTGTACACGACATCCATGGCACTATCACGTCCCTTTTCATGAGCAACTGAATGCTAATGCACGGGTCGCGGTCTTCTTTTGGTCGCCCATGGTCCCGATGTCGCGCCCCCTGAGCACGTAATACCTCTGTCCCCCCCCATCCTCCCCTTTCCCTCTCGTATTCGATAAACTTCGTATTCGTGGGCGCTGGTCGATGTATATGTTTATCTCGTGTACTTGCATGTGTCCGTGCGTGTGGATGTTATACGGGTATATGTTCGTGCACGAGCATTTGTACGTGGTTTCGGGTGATGGGGCGAGCGGGCGAGCCACAGGCCGCGCCCTGACGTGGTCGCTCGCTCGTTCGTTCCCGCTCGCTTGACGGACAAGTTTTGTATCGTTGCGAGGATCGATTCGTCTTGTCGCAGTGTGTGCTTCTTCTGCCGCCGCCGCCTCAGCTACCTCCTGAGGGCCTCTGGCTCTCGGCGCCGCTGCTTGCGCCATTGAACTGTTTCTTCAGCTGGTGCCGCAGCTGGTTCTTCTTAGAGGTTGCACGTTCCCTCGCCTGATGGGTTATCTTGGGGCGCTGTTGTAACTTCGCTAGTAAGCTGTCCCCGCTGTAACTGCTCTGAGGGTCACTTCTTCAGGTTCCTGTGTAAACTGTTCTGTAATTACTTTCGTGGGGGTGTGGGGGTTGTTACTGTAGGTTCTTGTGTTAGGGCAGCTGACGCTAATGCCAGAGGCGGCGCCTTTAGGTTGACTTCAAGGTGGATCCACCACTTCGTGACAAACATGTCGGGTTTAAGTGTGACGTCGCCTTTGGACTTTGTGACGAGGCCGTGTGGAGTTCCTCAATCCCCGACATTTTGTGGTTGAATAGCCTTCGTGTACTTGGGAATTTGAGCACCGACCCCATCGTTCTCCGTAGTAGCTACTTCGGGTGGGGTGGGAGTCGGGTGGAGGAAGTGAAGTAGATCCTGAAGGCAGCCGTCCTACACGTGCGTGCGAAACGAAATGCCTTTATTGCTCCCTGATTACTGAACTTTCAATTTCACTGCCCCCTCCTTCCTTCCCTTTTCCTCTTCCCCCCTCTCTCTCTCTCTCTCTTTCTCTCTCTCTCTCTCTCTCTCTCTCTCTCTCTCTCTCTCTCTCTCTCTCTCTCTCTCTCTCTCTCTCTCTCTCTCTCTCTCTCTCTCTCTCTCTCTCTCTCTCTCTCTCTCTCTCTCTCTCTCTCTCTCTCTCTCGTTCGCATTAACCAACAGGATCCCCGTTTCTGATTCCGTTATTTTTATTTCTTTGTGATTTTGTTTCTTCTCTCCCGCTCCCTTCCCCCCCCCCCAGCGGCCTCTTTCGAACACTTTGAGCCACCTTCCTTCTCGTGTAGATCTGGCGTGTCGTGCAACCGCGGGCGGTTTTACTCTATGCATGGCTGTGTACGCGACGCGTTAGGGATCGCACTCTGCACACCGCATGTACTGTATACTGTACCGTGTACGTGGCTGGAGGGTGCGCGCGGCATCGAGCTCGACGCGAACCAGTGGCTTAAGTGCTCGTTCCACTCCAAGTGCAGCATGTCGTGGCCATGTGCACGTCACTCTTCCGTTTCTCGCGGCCGTGATGCACGTCGCCTGGAGGTGCACCTCGGGCGCCGCAGCGTGACTGGGTGTGGTCGGGTGCCGTGTGAAGTTACTCGTAATAGGTTATGTGGAGTGATGGGAGACATGCTACGTTTGCTGGGGAAGTCCTTGGCGTGGCACCAGCGTCCCCCGGTGCTGTAAAGCTGCTGCTGTGGGGGCCTGCAGGCACGCTGCTGTGGGGTGCGCGATGCTGCTGCTGCGAGGTGTGGAGGCCGCCGCAGGACGTGTTGTGGTATCCGTAGAGGATGTGGCAGTCGTTTCGACGACGATGATTTCAGCGGCGGCAGCGTGACGCGGTGGTGGTGATCGACGCTGTGATAGGGGACCGACGACGCCAACGCCGACGAGACCCACATAAAACTTAGGTCCATACAGTGGATGTAAGTTTTGTGTGTGTGTGTGTGTGTGTGTGTGTGTGTGTGTGTGTGTGTGTGTGTGTGTGTGTGTGTGTGTGTGTGCGCGCGCTCGCATTAAACACACACACACACACACACACACACGTATCTATGTTACAGGGGAGACTGTAGTCGGAGCTACGATAAATATAGCCTAACTCCGATTTACTAAACCTAAACTAGTTGTGATGGGTGTAACGTAACCTAACCAAACGTAACTCCTGTCGCATTTTCCTATAGGAGAATTGGAAATCACCCCCGACTGTGTCACCCCTTGTGGCATTTTGCAGAATACTTATCGGTAGTGGATACACTGGTTTCAGGCTACGCTAAAGACCACAGGCCATCTTAACACCACATTCATTTTTCATCATGCTTTACCAAGCTGCAGTGGTGATGCACAGACTATCATCCCGGATGGGACAGAGCGGCTCCGCATAGGGCCATTAAGGTCGAGTTCAAACGTATGTACATGGTGTGTGTTTCTAATATGTTCGGAAATTTGTACTATAGATGACACCGTTGTATGTCAGACATAGAGCAGAAATGTAGGTTATGTTGTGAAATACTTTCCGTTTCGTGAGGAAATAGCTGAAGGGGAACACTTCCATGGTACCGTGAGCTCGTGTTTGGTGTCTAGTAATAGTGGTGATGATGGTTGGTGTTATCCCCCCCCCCCCCGTGCCTGGTGTGATACTGGTTGGTGGTGTTCATTCTCGCTGACTTTGGTCCTGCTGTCACAGGCTATTTTAGTCATCTTTCTCGCAAAAGTCCAATAGACTATTTCAAGTTCTCGAACTATCTTCTATGACGCCTCCTCTTTGCTTCCAGCAGACCCGCACGTCACCCCCCCCACCTTTTTACATTTATATGAAAATTTATATATTTTTATTTCTTATATTTTCTATTTATATCTAGAAAACGGGTTAGGACGACTGATAGAAATATACTTTGCATGTAACGACAGATATACTTGTTCTTGGAATGGTTTCGTTATTCTTATTAAACGATTATTTTTGAGCAGAAGACTTCACCCTCCCCCCTACTATATCCTCCTCACGTCTTACTGGCGGGGCACGCCCCCCCTAGTTTGGGGACTTCAGTGATTCTCAGAGTGGAAGTGGCCGAAAGAAAAGATAACTAGACGCGTCTTATCAGTGACTCAACTTCGACTCCGTTTTCTATTGCGCTGATGAGAGGCAGCAAATTATGCATTCAGACTGATGACTAAAAGCATTAAAATAGCTGAAGAGCACCAGAATTGGTTATTTCTGTTGATATTTATGAGAGAACTGAAGAGACTAAGAAGATCCTTCTAAGTGTGGGGTAAAGGTGCCGTTTAACATTTCGTCGTAAATAATCAGCGAGTCTATCCAATATTGCGCCGAAGAGGTGCAACGATAGTGGTAGTAAAGGCGCAGTTTAAAGTTGGAAAATTTCTTTTTGTTATTTTATTCGTTTTTCTTATTTCATTATATATGTTTTTTAAGTTATCTTCATGTTTATTATTTTTATCGTCATTAATTAATTTGTGTTTATTTTTGTATCCAATTATATAAGAATGCTGTGTGGCAATGACGATATTGTGGTAACGGAGCTTGAGTACGTGGGTGATGGAAATGGGTCCACAAGGTTTTGCGATCTGGCCTTAACAAGGCTTCACCCAGGATGTTAACTCACCGATGCTGCGGTACATATTATATATATACATATATATATATATATACATATATATATATATATATATATATATATATATATATTGAACATTTTTTAGAAGCTCCGCCATGGGATACGAACCCTGACCCGTGCGTCGAAAATCACGAGGCCAAGACGTCAGCGACCATGCTACATGGTGATGGTTCAAAAGGACTGTACTAGTCCCCGACCACGCCTTTTGAACCATCACCATGTAGCATGGTCGCTAACGTCTTGGCCTCGTGATTATGGACGCACGGGTCAGGGTTCGTATCCCATGGCGGAGCTTCTAAAAAATGTTCAATCTGTCTTAAGAAACATACACACACACACACACACACACATATATATATATATATATATATATATGTTTATATACACATATATATAAAGATATATATATATATATATATTAGTAGTAGTATTATGGCCAACGCCAGGAGATTTTATTTAAAGGGTGTGTGGACACTGGCCCGAATGAAATCGTATAGCCTAAACAGAGTATCTATACAGTGCGCACATCTGTGAGGTTAATATTGAGGTGGGAGTAGCCTAACCGGATGGAGAGGAGATGGGGTTGAATGTTGCGGCGATATTGTGTTACAGGAAGTGCTATGAAAGCGGTTCTCGGTGCTACGAGCTTCAGTAGACGACCTGGAGAAGACCATGCAGGTGCAGGAGGTGTGCGTGGAGGTGCTAGCTCTGGGTGTGGCTAGAGCAAATGAGTGGTTATGGGCGTAAACAAAGTAAGTGCTGGGTGGAAGATTGCGATGGGCGTGGAGATTCAATGTGGGCGTGTTTGCAGGCAGTAAGATAGGCGTGACTGACTGAGGGCATGGTGGTGGTGGTGGTGGTGGAGAGGGGGGATGTATATGCAAGGGGTGGTAATCGAGTTATGGAGGGTGGTGATGCAAACGTGGGGAAGGGAGTAGATTACGTTGGATGGGTGGTGGACGGAGGTAGGGGGGGAGGGAGAGGGATGTGAAGGGGGTGGGGGGGACGGACGAGGCAACGAAGTTACGGCCTGGAGTCAGGGTGGGCGGAGGGAATAGATTTAAGGGAGATATTGGATTAGCAAGGGAGTAGGAGAAAAAGTGATGAGGGAAAGGGAGAGTGGGGAGGGGAAGGGATCTGGGAGGAGTGGCCAGTAATAAGAGGAAAGTGAACGGGGAGCAAGGAGGGTTGAAGCAGGAGGGTGTGTGGAGTCCCGCAGGGTTTGGGGCGGATGTGTCGCCAGCCTGGGGCTGCCATGCCGCAAGGACCGTGACGACACGTCGTCGTGTGTACGCTCGCAAGTCGACGCCGTCGTCGTCATACGCACCCATCAACGCGGGTCCTGCTGTAGAAGCGGCACGTAGTTGTGAAGGTGATGTACCGTGCGAGAATGGTCATGTTTTCCACAAGATCTGCGGCAGTTCACACTATCAAGAGGGCACGTTTTCTTTCGAAACGTGGATTGTATGGTATATATATCGCCTGTATCCATCAGTCAGCCATTCGGAGTCGACGACTGAAAAAAATAAGTATCTTTCAACATCCTCCACAAGTCATACGACTTCGGCCACCCTATACCACGTCACTTTTGCCAACTTCTCTATCTCTCTCTGCTCTGCCCTCCTCCCTGCTGGCCACCTCCCCTAACCAATTCCATTTCCGCTTCTTTATCGCCTCCACCACATCTCTCACTCCAGTCTGTTCCCTTGCCCAACTTGCCCTTTCCCTGTCTTGCAGCGTTATTCCTAGCATCGATCTTTTGATATATAGTTAGTGTAGGCTACGTAGCTGTTTGACGTCAGTTCATATTAGCGTACACAACGAGAAACAAGCCGTGTGTGTGTGTGTGTGTGTGTGTGTGTGTGTGTGTGTGTGTGTGTGTGTGTGTGTGTGTGTGTGTGTGTTACAACGTAGGGTCAAGTACTGTATAGTTTGTTTCCTTCAAGGCAGTCACAAAAATACCTTCGCCATGGTGCTTTGTATATTGTGTTGTGGCCAATATATATAATTATATTAAACACAATTCACTTTAATTTCAAGCCATCAACGTCGAGGAACTCAACTTAGTACAAGGATCTCTTGTTCGTGTTCAGATTAAGTACGGTCCCTCTGATTGGGATATTAACTTCAATGGCATCCCTATGGACCAGAGTCACGCAGCATTCCTTTATGATTGGAAACTAATCTTCCTTCCAAAAAGAATGATGATTACATGTACATTTTGCCATACCAACGTTCTGCCGATTTCCTTAAATCTCTTGTACTGCCTCTAACAAATCCTCCTCTTTGGTGCGATAGTGCCCATGAGGAGAGAAGTGACGAGTGTTTCTGGAGAAATGTTAATCCTCCATGTATCCGAACACCTGGTTTATGCCATGATACACACGCACGCACGCACACGCACGCACACACACGCAATATGTGTGTATATATATATATATATATATATATATATATATATAATATATATATATATATATATATATATATATATATATATATATATACAGGACGAAGCCTCCTGTTGGTTTTGTGCGCCCGTAAGCAGCACCTTCTGGTCTTCAACGATACCTAGGTTACAGTCGCTGGCTGTGGGATCGGTTGTGTACGCTAAGTGGTGTTGTACGTGTAACTTCAGTAGGTTGCCCCGGAGGGGGTGGGGGCAGGGAGAGGGCGGCGTTTCGCTGCAGAGCTGAACTATTCCGATTGAGCCGAATACACTGTTCACTTGGGCACAAGGATGGATGTGATTAGTCTGTTGATCTTACGAAGCGATACTAGTATTACATTTGTGTGCTACGTATGTCGAACATAGCGCAACTTATGAATGTTGTAGTATTTTACATCAGCACTTGTGTGTTGTGTTAGCTTTGTTTTGGTTGCTGGATGAAAAGGGTTTCTGTGCCAATAGGGCAGAGGTGAATCGGCTTAGGGTCTTCTATGTTTAGCCGCGAGTTTTGTGGCAAACATCAGATAGTATGTTTTGGTGAGGGATGCCGGTAGGTCGCTGGTTCATGAGTGGTGTTGAACACGCGTGAAGACAGAATGTTTGGTGTTAAATGGTGTTTTACATGGTGCAAAGTTCAAACTTCTCTCAGAATTTCTCTGTAGTGCCGCGCGAGGCTAGAATGTTTCTTCTGTCCGTAAACGGCAAAATAATAATAATAATATTAACAGTAATAATAGAACTAGACGCGATTCTCCGAAACCTTAAGGCACAAGAAGAGGTTCTCTGTCGACTTTCTTCCGGAAACTGGTCGTGGAAGTGGTAAGAGCAGCGTTGGTACAATTGCTCTTCGATCGCGTAGGAGAATGCTGAAGTTGAGCATTCGTCTTACCTCCCCCCACCCCCAACTCGCCTCCTTTATTCTGTTACTTAGAAGGGGAGTCTCTCTTTGAACGACGCATGTGGGAGACTATTGTTTTCCACGTACACTTGTGTAACGAAGCCATTGTCGGCGCGAAAGTTCGTTTACAGGAGTGCCCCCGTGACAAAGGTAATCTTACCAGTAATCTGTGGTGTGTGTGTGTGGGGGGGGGGATGGGAGAAGCCAGCTCGGCATCCACCCATACCCCGTCCTCCCCTCCCCACACACATACGTTTGTTATGATGTATAAATGGTTTGGGGCGGGTGTGGTTCACCCCTGATTAAGGAACTGTTGCGCATGCGCCGAAACTGTACCAATACACAGTTATTTGTTCACAAATACAAACGCGCAGATAGTGTGAGCGCGCACCGCTATGTATGTGTGAATACGAACTGGTTTACGCGCGCGTGCGTGTGTGTGTGTGTGTGTGTGTGTGTGTGTGTGTGTGTGTGTGTGCGTGCGAAATGCTATATTTATATGTACATCTTTTTTCTGCTTTGCAAATGGCAATTCATGCATCCTCCTTCAGCCTCCTGAGCAGAAGGCGACAGCCTCGGCAGTTCCCGTGTTTGGAAGTTCCTCCTTCCACTGTCCCCAGCTGGCGCCGCCAACCCCTGTCCTTAATAGGCGGCTGCGGGGGTTGCTACAGTTGCCACCGCCGTCACCGCTCTGCCCCCGGGAACGGGCGACGCTTCCATCGATGTCGTTGCTGTTGACATGGCACATGGTGTGGGTTACGTCATACTGCCAGGTGGTTATCAGGTAGTGCCGCAAACAGGGTCCCTATCGCGCGTATCGCGGGGTCCGCCTTATCAGGTGACGTCATTCGTATTTACGGTCCATGCGTGGCTACCGGGGGTGGGGGGTAAGGGGTGAGGGACTGCACGAAGCAAGGGAGGGGGGAGTGGCCGGCGACGCTGCTGTCTTGTTTACAAGAGACTTTTGATGGTGTTTACATCTGCGCTGTTCTCGTGTGTGGATTATTGTTCGGAACCACGCTCTGTGTGTGCGCGAGTTTCCCACTCCCGCCCTTCAGGGCCAACGTCTGCGTCCTGATGCGCCATCGAGGGCGGATGCAAGCGGAGGGGGTGGGTGGAAAGGGGGGGGGCAGGAAGGAGGGGTTGGAGGTCTGGGAGTCGTTCATGTCTGTACACCATCCGCAGACTCTCCCCCCACCCACACTCCTGTCATCCACTTCATTTACGCCCGCGCACGTGCGTGAGCGCGGACTAATATACTGTACAGTACCAACATTGAGTGCGCGCGCGTGTGCGCGCGCGCGTGCTCGTAACTGATATATGTGCAATTTTCGAACATCTGTGAGGTAAGAAACGAAGTATTGGCAGCAAGTTTTGATGAGCGGCATATGGAAGGTCTCGTATGAGATATAGAACACATGTGTTCCCAGCTACACAGTCCACACGCACACATGCACGCACACATCACAAATTCCCATCGGGCAAGGATTACCTCCAAATGGAAACTTGCTAAGGTGGTCTCCATTTACAAATAAATAGATAAACGAATAAATTAAGATAAGTGTTAATAAATAGATAAAGTGGAGATGGGTAGGACCCCTTGAACTGGAGACCTGTGTCACTCATAAACGTAATGGGGAAGGATACTGAGGCCAGTTGAGGGTGCATGGTCTACGTGGAAAATAACAGGATTGTATTGGATGAGTAGCTCCACGATAAATCGGGACATTTTTCCCATTTCTAAACCAGCCTTTGTACCACTAGGCAATCCTCTCTCGGCCGGATATAGTCTGTCGTTAGCATGAGTAAAATGTCTAGAACTGTTATCTTGTCGAAAGGGTTTGGGATGTGGTTCTCAGCCTGAGCCATGGCAAGAATTTAGGGTGCTATTGCACGAGTCAGTGATACAAGTTAAGCATATTGCAAAAAATGTATCTATAAGGTAACTATGATTGTCAATTTTGTTGCAATAAAGCAAAGGGTTTATCATTATCATCATCATCATTTATTATTACGGTTGTTGTTGTTGTTGTTGCTTTTTATATAGATATATTTATTTTTGTTTTTCACGGGGTGGGCTTTGGGAATGAAATGAAGGGGGGAGCCACACAAATGTTGATAATTCATAAAGGGGAAAATGGAGTGAGAATGGTTGAGAACCACTGGGTTATGCTTTTATGATAGTAACTGATATAGGTTGGGTGCAATTTTTTTCCACTGAACGAAAAGGTTGACTGGTGGAACTTTATCCGTTGACTGTATTCCTAAACCATTAGGTTTAAAAATGAATGACCTCGATAGATAAGTAATGTCAGTACCTCACACACTCGGAGTGAACAACCTGACATACTCGAACACACACACGCAACATATCCACACAACCTATGTTTGTGTGCACGGATGTTGACGAAAACCGCGAATGATGACGGTGAAGGTGGAGCTGATCTTTAACTCTGTTTAGGATTGGCTGCTGCCAGGGAGCTTTATTCAGCCGAGAACCTCCTCGCTCCTCATAGTCGATAAACCCTTTTGGATGATGCCGTGGCCTTGGTATATCTATCAAGGTCTTCGGCAGTCGGTCTTGTTCAGCTCGGGGAGACTTGGCATCCTGAAGGTACGAGGAAGGCACGTGGGGGTTGAAGAGGAGACCATGCAGGAAGGAGGGGGAGACACCTCCCACCCTCCTCTTCCCCTCTGAAACATGTTTGGCCATGATATCCTCTTCCCTGTCATTTTTTTTTTTTTTTTTTTTTTTTTTTTTTTTTTTTTCATCCGACCTAGATATGGATCAAAAGGTCTCCTGTCGGCATGCTCCGCCTTTGTAATCCTTTGAGTCTGGAGTACATAACCTATAGGCGCCCCGATTCCCCCCCCCCTCCTCCTCCCAGTTTGGATTGTTGTAGACACTACCCGGATGGAGAAATGGATTAGTGTTGCTCGTACCACTACGGGGTTTAGGGTTTTGTGGTATCAAGAGTCGTTCTTCAAGAATCTAGTTATGAATTCAAGGTTATCCATTTTTCATGTGCATGTCGGTCTTGATCAGTTCAATAACTGTAGTATATATACGAGTTTTACAGTACTGAAAACCCCCTTTTTTCAAATATTTTCCAAAACGAATCGAGTTCTTCAGGGTAGAGATCCCATGGTCATTTGCCCTGGGAATTCATTGTGAAGAATACAGATGTTCAGTTCCCCCGTGTCTTCGCATCATTTCTTTGCTGGTGGGCTTGCATCACCACGCTCGGAGGGAAGGAGGTTTGGGCGTGCATGTTTATTTGTTTCACAAGAGAGGGAGGGTGGGCGAGGATACGGGGGTGATAAGGGCGTGGGAGAAAGAAGATATTCGGTGTGGGTGGGATCCTTAGGATAATGGGAAATCGGGGTGTGGGAGAATGGGCAACCGTGGACCTACGGGTACTACAGGACGCAGGCCACACGTGGTTTTAGTGCGCGCGCACACACACACACACACACACACACACACACACACACACACACACACACACACACACACACACACACACACACACACACACACACACACACACACACACACACACACACACACACACACAGAGAGAGAGAGAGGTGAGCCACAGTGATTGGAACCTGAATTATTGGTGTGAGGTGGTGTCACAGTGACATGAACTTAAGTTGGTCCTACCGCCGATAGCCAGTTTGTCGTGCCAGGTGCCGGGCTCGACGTGGTCTTCTTCGGTGGGGCTGCACTTGTAGGAGGAAGGTTGTCGTTTTTTAGAGTTATTGGGAGTTAGTTTGCATTACCCCGATTTTCTGTCGTTGGAGAGTGGTGCGGGTGTATATTAAATTATGTAGGAGACAGTTTTGAATATAGTACACACAATATATCTTTGCTCGGAAAAGCGTTAACGTTTAAATATTGTTTTGGGTTTAGTGAAACGCAATCCTTGAAATGAAGTTCCTGAGACGGTTAAGCGAATCTGAAGCGTAACTACGTAATGCTTTCACTTAACCCCGAGGGGTGTTGGTGGGCAGGCAGGCAGTTTGCGGGAAAATTGTTATTACGAGAGCGTTTGCGGTGCACCATCCTGATGTCCTGAGCTAAGAATGGATCCTTCCTGAGGGAAAGAGGCGCGCGCGCACGTACGAACACACGTACACATTCATGCACGCATCGCTGACTTTGCATGCGAATGAGAGCTTGGTCAGCACTGGCCTTGATTTGGTCCCTCGATGCGGTTGGATTTGAGCGTTCAGCATCAAGACGCCAAGTCACACATCCTTTGGTTTACGCATCAACAGATGTCACCCTTGTCCGCCCCCACTTGGGGTGATCGCACGTTCCGACGCCCTTCGAGTTCATCTTGTTCGCGTGGTCGTTCTCCCCACCCCCATCCCCTCCTTAACCTCCGCGGTCAGTTGTATTTTTTTCCGTTTGCATGTCCGCTTTTCCGGCACCTGTGAATAGCTCATTTGTGTGCTATTCAAGCCTCTTACGAATGTACACTCCGATTCTGTCACCTGTCCTTTCTCCCCCTCTTCATGACAACTAGCCTATTCTCCAAGCGCACTCCGGGCCTGGGTCGTTATCATGCTCCAGCCTGGGCATGTGGTGACAGGTCATTGCCACGGAGCAGAAGTTCTGGAACTCTCCTGAAGCCGAATATACCATCACGGCATCAGTCATAGAAGTCATTGTGGTCTTTGAGTCACTGGTGTCATTGTCTGTAGTTGATCGACATCGCCGCTTCCCGGACGGCGAAACTGGTCCAGCAGCCCAGGGCGAAGTAGCCCACATGGCCCATAGTGCGTGTATGCCCCGGAATGCGAGACTTCTCGCCGGGGCGGGGCAGGGTGGTGTGGAGGAGGGGGAAGAGGCCGAGGTTGGGGCCGGGGGCAGGAATACATATTCTCTCCAGAGTTGCCCAGTTTCAGAACAACCCGGACATTTACTCGTGCACTGCTGAAGCGTTCAGAAATAGGCGACTCTTGGTACTTCACCTTTGGTGCATGTGATGGTGGGAGAGAGTCCGGTGTTGGAACTCCACCACCGCCCATGCCTCTCTCTCTCTCTCTCTCTCTCCCCGCCCTCCCTCCCTCCTCCACGAGGCAGGTTTCGGGACGACGGTGGTGGTCCTCTGGTGTGCATTCTACGTATCAGAGCTCTGACGTCTGTGCCCCCAAGTGTCGCAACTGAGGCTCCAGCGATGAATTCTTAAAGTGCACAGACTAGCTATTGATTATTAGGGTCCATATGTGGTGGCTCTGGTAACAGCGGTGGGTTGCTGGCTGGCGACTAGGAACTTCTCCATACGCGGGGACGGGGAAAAGAAACAGTTGTATGGGCCAGAGAGAGAGAGGGGGGGGGAGAGGGAGGGGGGTAGCGTGGGGGGGGAGGCTGGGTGGGAGAAAGACCCAAGGTGATTGTCGTAAGGGGAGAGGTCATCCTGTTTCTGCCCGGAGGCTAGGAGTGTGCGAGGTCGTGACCGTGGCTTGATATGCATCTCCCCGATGTTTAAGGTGTATATGTATAAATATTGTTGATCTTACTCTAGGCACGTTTTCGCATATTTAGATGTACCAACGTATCATGCCCAGCGATGGTTCCATATGTTTGTGTAACATATATGATGTGTGTGGAATATACGTATGTTTGTATTTCGTTTACGACAACCAACGCTTATGTGTTTAGGACAGAAGTGCTTCAGTGGGGTTCTTCCTGGTCAGTTATTCCCAAACAGTGTTGACTCGCCCTTATACGCTTGTTTATTCAAATACAGGTGTTGTTCTCTGTTGTGCTATTTACCCCTACTGGCAATTATTCCAAACTTCGTCTTCAGCGCGGTCAGTCTGATGTTACCTGCAAGTGGGTGCTAGATTTCGTTAGCGGATGTTAAAGAAGAATGAGGTCGCACTTTTGATACAGTACGTGCCTCTGCCGCCACGGGTATACGTGCGTGATGTTTTCACATTAAGTACTCAGAATTAATTGTGTGGAAACAATCGTTAAAAAATGTCTATAATTCGTGTTGTTTATGGGCGTATTGTGTGATGGTTGGGTGCACACTCATTTATAATCCCCGACACGAACACACATTACACACACACACACACACACACACACACACACACACACATATAGATCGGTCATGTATGAGCTCTGAGCTCTCTTCCGGGAGGGAAATAGCTGTCGATTACGACTCCAACACGTGATCCAAGACCATGGTGAATCTCTCTCTCTCTCTCTCTCTCTCTCTCTCTCTCTCTCTCTCTCTCTCTCTCTCTCTCTCTCTCTCTCTCTCTCTCTCTCTCTCTCTCTCTCTCTCTCTCTCTCTCTCTCTCTCTCTCTCTCTCTCTCTCTCTCTCTCTCTCTCTCTCTCTCCTCTCTCTCTCCTCTCTCTCTCTCTCTCTCTCTCTCTCTCTCTCTCTCTCTCTCTCTCTCTCCTCTCTCTCTCTCTCTCTCTCTCTCTCTCTCTCTCTCTCTCTCTCTCTCTCTCTCTCTCTCTCTCTCTCTCTCTCTCTCTCTCTCTCTCTCTCTCTCTCTCCCTCCCTCCCTCCCTCCCTCCCTCCATGTAGCAGGAAATTGAGGCTAGAGAATTGGTTATAGTTTTTCTTGACGAGTTGGGAATGCGCATCAGCAGCAGGAGAGACGTGCGGAGATGGATTATGGCAATGGTTTTGCAAACTTGGGAACTCCAGACACCGCAAACATGTTCGTCGGAAGGTCATGAACATGTACTCTTTCGTTAAGGTATAATAATTGAACAAAATTAAAGTTGTGTGTTCTGATTCCCTTAGACCCCCACCTCTACCCCAAGAAGTGTCTTGTAATGGTCATATATTGCTGTTATAAATTCCAAACTCTCTTGTGGTGTGGTTATGGGGTGCAATGTAGTCGAGTCCAAGAAAATCGTTTGGCGTTTGGGATGACGCGTACTGTGCGGCACGGCGTTGGGTGTTTTGTCGGCAGGAAACGGCGCTTCCATTCTTGGGGACAGCATCGCGGCGAAGAGGTCATAGGGGGTCATACGGGGTCATTACCTCCTATGCCTCTCTCCACTTATTGTAGGAGGGTAGCAGAACGGATTTTTGTTTTTTTTTGTTTTATGGAGACTAGTTTCCACGCGTTAAAGAATGCTGGGTGACTGGTCCGTAGGGACATCGATGAAGTAATTGAAATATGGAAAGTATGAAATACCTGGGACGTATCCCGTACAGGGGAGGAAATGTATTTGAAATTCTCTCAGGCTGCTTTCAAATTTCGACAATGATGTGTCAAGCTGTGTGGGGACGACTCCGACTGGTCCGTCCGCTCTACAGTGTGCCCCGTGTAACAAAACTATACAATATAAAACAGAACAAATTCCTTCCCCTGTATAATCCGTTTCTTGCTCATAGTTTCCATCAACCATGGGAGCTCTTGCCTATTGCTTCACTCACAGGCTGTTACTTGTAGCGTTTTATTCGAACACGGTAAACATGTCAACAACGATAAAACGAGAATGCAAACAGGAATGGAGCCTTGGCTGGAGTAAGGCACGAAATACGAGCCGTCAAATTCCAGGTATATGTTGTGATATTTCATAAAATATAACACGCGGGTCTTTGTACACCCCGTTCTTTGCTGCTGTCCTCAAAAACAATTGTATATTCTTCCTTCCTTCCTTGTGTACTTCTGAGAAAGTCTGATGCACACAGGGGTGTTTCATACCCTCCAATTTCGACTTGTTAGTTTTTTTTTTAAAGAAATGTTTTGAAGGGGATGATGTGGAAAACGTGTAAGTCTTTTGATCGGTGCTTCAGGTGTGTGTGTGTGTGTGTGTGTGTGTGTGTGTGTGTGTGTGTGTGTGTGTGTGCGCGCGCGTGTCTGTGCGGAGAACCATGTCACTACAGAAGCCGAAGGCAAATTTAAAGTAGTCGGCATGTTCGTGTAGAATATGTACAGAGGTTTTATCTCTGTCAAGATTAGCTTTTCACCGTGGAACCTAAAAATCACAATGTCAATCCAGAAAATCCACGGGACTCTTGTCTTAAAGATGGAAAAACACATTCGAGTACATGTAAAGACTGATTCAATGGGGTTGCATGGGAGAGAGAGAGAGAGAGAGAGAGAGAGAGAGAGAGAGAGAGAGAGAGAGAGAGAGAGAGAGTTTACCAAGAGAGGCCGGGAAGGAAGCTAGGAGGGTTAAGGTGAGGTGGGGGTGGGGGTGGGGAGAGGGGCAGGTGCTCGGGTCACGGGGGAGTAGGTACAGCCTCATCAGTTCGACCAGTCCTCTTCTCCTCCCCCTCCCCTCCCCCTCACGGCCGCCGCCGCCGCCGCCGCCGCAACGAACAAAGGGAACAAGCCAAGTGAAAGGAGGAACGCAAAAACTCCACATCGGAGGCGAAGAGGAGTGGAGGAGGAGCAGCAACAAGAGCGAGGAACTGTCGGGTTAGGCAGGGGAGGTGACTGAATCGGGGCAGGGGAGGGAGGTGGTAAGAAAAGGATGGGGGATATGTAGATCTGGGTAAGATGAGTTTGAATGGCGACATGAGATGGGGAGGAGATGAACCTGTGTGTGTTTGCGTGCGCGCGTGCTTGTGTGTGTGTGTGTGTGTTTGCGTGCCCGCGTGCTTGTGTGTGTGTGTTTGCGTGCGCGCGCTTATGTGTGTGTGTGTGTGTGTGTTTGCGTGCGCGCGCTTATGTGTGTGTGTGTGTGTGTGTGTGTGTGTGTGTGTGTGTGTGTGCCCTCTCGCGCGCGTGTTGTGTTCGACTGGATACGTTTCCAGTAACGACTCAGATTTAACTTTACCTCGTATCTCTTTTATACTTCGTTAAAAGCCGGACAATTGTATTCTGTGAACTCTAGATCAAGATCTAAGAATATAAGGTCTAACCACTTCCGACCGAATTTCGATGTTTACTTAGACCTTGCTCTAGATGTTCATTTTGTGTGTGTAAGGAGTACGTAGAAAACGGAAAAGGAAGAGAAATTTGATGTCAAGTTAAACGTGGTGTCGGACGCCTTGTGACTGTCAGGGCGCATTGTGCCTATATAGCAGCGATAGCAGTGAGGAAGGGAAGCAGTGGGAAGAACTCCGGATCCAAGGTTTTTGTTACCGCGTAACTGAAGCAGGGGAACGGGAGAGGATGCGTAGTGCAAGACTGGGCAGCAGAGGGGGGGAGGGAGAGGAAGAAGAAGTGAGTAAATGGCGCTTCTTGCGGAAGAGGCGACGACCTGATGGGAAGAACATGCTCTCCCATGATGGGCTGTCGTTGCGAAGGCTGATCCTGCCTATCGTGAGAAATGATCCTATGAGCCCATCTGCTGCTGATGCTGCTTGGGAATCTCGCGTCACCCTAACGGTGTACCGTAGGAGGGCTGCTCGAACTTAGGATAACCGTTTCTGATCGTGGAATTTATGGTATTTGGAAGTTCCGCGAGGCTGTACCTTTTGCCCCGAAAAAGGCGACGTGGCGTCGTCGTCCCTTCACCGTCGAAGGGGTGCCACGGGGGTAGGAGAACCCTTAGGTTTCGTGTGTGCGTGTATGTATGTGTGTGTGTGTGTGTGTGTGTGTGTGTGTGTGTGTGTGTGTGTGTGTGTGTGTGTGTGTGTGTGTGTCTGTGTCTGTCAGGGTAGTATTACAAGTGTTGAGAGAGAGAGTAACGCCATGGAAAGCTATAGCCTCGCCTAACAGGACTGGAACTGAAAACAAACCCGTAGTTTTGTTTCGAAATGGAGAAAAAAATCGTGAAATCTATGGGGGAACGTTGAGGGGCATACGGGGGAGGAAGGGAAAGATCGCCGAGGATAGCATTTCAAAACGGGCGAAGAAAAAAAGTATTGTCGAAACTACTCGTCGTTCAACTTTTCTTGATCAAACCATATTCTGATCAGTAAGCTTTATACATATTGAGGCGAGAATTATAGTTATTACATTAAAATAAGTGTTGAAATGTGAATTTTTCCCTTAATATTTCACATATTTTATAGCTATTTTAGAATTTAGAATATTGATTGATACTGCCTTTCTACGTAGACTTCACATGAATACTGCCTGATCATAAATAATATCAAACCTCTGAGATATGATATTGCAGTTGTATTTGATACACCAAGTGCAGCAATTGTCTTTTTTCTCGTGTAAATGACTTGTTGAGTATATGACTTGAAAATTGAAATGCCTTTTTGTCTTTGATAAGTATGAGCAGCAAATTATTATCGCAATAGAAATGAGTGATTAGTCGAGCAATAACCATGATGAATAAAATGGCAAACTCAATGTTTTGTTTACTTTATTTCAATGGCATTTGTTAACAGGGGAATGAATACAAACAGTGGGACTATGAAGATACACTAGTTATTTCCACGAGATATTAGAATAACTTACAATAATGAACTGAGTGTGTGTTTTCCCAATGTTTTGGGTTTACGTTGTGTTAGTAACTTTATCGAGGTATTACAACACCGTGTGACCAACGAGGCTACTTGTTGTAGATATAGCTCGTTTAAGGGATATAACAAAGAGCACCCCTTTACTGTTTTTGTTCCGTCCAACGATATACACTTGTGTTCATCTAAATGCAAAGACCCGAATTAGATGGATTGAAGAGGCAATTTGAATTATGGAAGACGTGCACTTACAAGTAAAACTGGAGCGAAAAATGTTTTTTTTAACCCAACATTAACATACATACGTAAAAGAATGTGCAACGCAGGCCCTTAGGGGTATAGAGGCATTGCTTGTAGTATTGAAATGCATTCAGTACACCACATAGGCGTTCATATATAGGGAATATCCATTTTCCCAGTGCAAAAAGACAAGTTGGAGAGCTCCTTCACTCTCCTCATCCACCAAACACACGTAGGTGGGAGGAGTTGAAAGTACATATGTCGCACCGGTAGTTTTGTGTGCACACGTGTAATTACTGTATTGTTCATTATATCGACTGGTTTATTTGAGTGGGCGTGCGATAGTTTTTGTGTGTGTGCACGCGCTCGCCTTGGGTATTTGTTTTGGGCAAGTTCCTCTCTAGAGCGCGAACTGGAACCTGGACTGGGACTAGCGTCGGCAAGAACCACAATGCTCAACAAATCCCAAACGCAGGAGGAAGAAAAAGAGGAGGAAAAGAACGTGAGCAGCAGCACTCGACCGATGGAGTGGTGGTAGATCTAACCTGCTCTCCACCACCTGGTCTATGCTCTCCTCTTCTACCCTCTCTCCTATCCTCTCCTCCACTTTCTCCTATCCCCTCCTCCACTCTCTCCTATTCCCTCCTCCCCTCTCTCTTATCCCCTCTTCCCCTCTCTCCTATCCTCTCCTCTCGTCTATCCTCTCCTCTCGTCTATCCTCTCCTCTCGTCTATCCTATCCCCTTCTCCTCTCGTCTATCCTATCCCCTTCTCCACTGTCTCCTATCCCCTACTCCACTGTCTCCTATCCCCTCCTCCCCTCTCTCCTATCCTCTCCTCTCCATATCGCGACCGGTTAGTTGGTTACCCTCGGGTGCCAGATACTAGTCGTGGCTTGGCTGGAGGTCGGTGGGGGGGAGGATGTTGCCTTACCCTGTACGGTCTCTTATCTTTTGCGTATTACTTGATGCACTGCTCCATTTTAACCAGGTAGAGTTATGTTACTAGGGTATGGGAATCGTTACCTGTTGCCTTAGTGCACATTTTAACATGGCCTATTTAGAAATTAGGGAGAATGAATTTCGTTGAAGTTTGAGTTTTCAGCTTACGACGGGCCTACACCAAAACTAGAGGCGAAAAATGCCGCGAAACTAGTGAAGAAAAAACTTCAGAGTTTAGGTGAATGGAGTACATAGTTTGTAAAAACAAGGATTGAGGGTGGGGAGGTGGGGGGACATGAACCTTGTAGTTTTCTCATTTTGACATGACTCTCCTGTTCCCCTTTCCCCCTCCCTATCCCTCCAGTCCCCAAGCGCCTGCACGCGGCGCCCAGGCTTGGCATTGAGCTGACTGGCGCCCAGGTATCACAGTAACCTGACCGTGTACCTGTGGGTCTCGCATGTCGTAGTAACACGATTCCTCCTGCCTAGGGGTCCCCCATACTCGGCTGACACCCACACACTCGCGCACACACTCGCTTCGCTTGCTCTATCACTCATCCCAGTCAGCCCCGCAGTCCACTCGCTCCAGTCCCTCTCGCTCCTTATACCCGCCACCCAAACCTAGGACCGTTCCTCGTAAAGTTGAGCAGTGGGTGAGAGATACCATGGAACGTTCCCATACCTAGAGGCTGCGGGACGGCGAGGAGCTGACGGTGACTGTGGTCCCGTGGTACTCTGCCTGCAAGCAATCGTGACTGCGAGTCTCTCACGGGTGTCGGGGCTCGGTCGGAAGCATTAAGTGGCGCCAGAGTTCTGGAGTTACCGCCAGGGCTGAATGAGACGGAGGATGTAGTTACCATCCAAGCCACTCCTTCAGCCCCGGTCCGAGTCCCTTTGTAACTCCCTGTGCGCTCTTCTTACCCTTTATAACCCTCTCCAGCCTCTACCAATCTCCCAAGGCTCCACTCTACTTCTAAAGCCTGCCAAGCCATCTCCATCCCATATTCCCTTGTTTATCTCGCATACCTCTCTCTCTCTCTCTCTCTCTCTCTCTCTCTCTCTCTCTCTCTCTCTCTCTCTCTCTCTCTCTCTCTCTCTCTCTCTCTCTCTCTCTCTCTCCTCCCTCTCCCTTGTTCTTTAGCCCCACTCCAGAACCTTAGCCCTAGGTACCTTGAGTTCAGAATACCCTCGACCCTCGCTAATGTCACGAGCGCCCTTCATCTCTGCATTCTCATGTGAGCGTCTTGGCTCCCCCTACGCCCCCCCCCTCTCCACTGTCCTAGATTCCTAATCGCAGCAGCTACTCACCATTTGCCAGACCTTAGCTAAGGTACTATCCCGCCAGATGCTCTGCCAATGCTGTCAGTAATGTGCTCCACTCTCTTCCCTCCCCCCACCTTTTTTTACACTCTTCTCGCACTGACGGAGGCCGCTCCATTTCTTCAGGAGCAGGTACCCTTGCCCCTCCGTCCCGTTTCGCAAACCACCTCTTCATCCCTCGAGTGAGAACACTTCAGCCCGCCGCACCGCGCCGCCCCGGTGCCTATCGGACCCAACATCTCACTGGACGGGCGCCGCTTCTTCAGACGAAGTCCGCGGGGAGGCGTAGGCCAAGTGTTCTAAGAAAGCTATCGAGTAGATCGCCGTCGCCCGGGTTTGGTGTTGGAGAGGAGAGTAGAGAGGGGCTCGAGAGGCTGGCAGGCAGGCAGGCTGGTTGGCTGGTTGGCAGGTAGTGTACTGGTGTGTCCGTTCCCATACGGCGCAGAGAGGGAGGGAGGGGGGAAGCAGGCAGGTAGGTTCGATCATTTAAAGAGATTCTCATTCTTCTCTCTTACCAACTTCGGAAGGGGAGGCCGTAACAGACGCAGCAACGCCGAGAATAGGGTGAGGTTCCTCGGGGTGAGGCACCCCAGGGGGAGGCACGCCTGGCTTGCGCGGCTGCTGAGAAGGGACCAAGGGCAGGGCAGAGAGGCGCCGGGTTGGACGGCGGCAGGAGTTGGGTGGGATGGAGTGGGGTCGAGTAGAGTCGAGTCGAGTGTCGGAGAGGTTGTTGGAGTCCCGAGACTGAATAAGGGAATGGGCGGGGATGAGCCTCAAGCAAGGCGATGTGGTCTATGGCGAAGTGTAGCCGGGCGGCGTGGGGTCATCAAAGGGCCGCCCACGGGGATGGGAACGGCTGGCATTGCCATAGACCGAGGGAGGAAAGGAGAAGCGGGGGGGGGGAGGGGACGGACAGACAGTGAGTGAGCGAGTAGTGCTCGAGGGGCCTCCCGTCCCTCGCTCTACTCTCTCTTCTCTCTCTGACGGCGACGGCGAGACATTGTCGCTGACCCAGGAGGAGGAGGAGGAGGAGGCGGGGTCATTTGCTCGTTTGAAATGCAAAATACCCCAGGAATTTTACGGAACCACGACACACGCTCCGCCCACAGGCGATTGTGGGGGTGGGTGTTGAGGGCGGGGCTGGAAGGGTAAGCGGGCGGTATGGGGGTGGGGGCGCAGCAGCAGCTGCAGCGGGGCGGCCGGAGAAGGGCAAGTGAGGAGCCAGGTTTCCTTATGAGACGGGGATGAAGAAGACCGGGTGTGGCGGCGAGAAAGGTCTCAGGTGAGATGGAGAGGTGGTGCTGCTAAGGGCCCTTTTGGGTGGGTGGGATCAGGGACGAAGTGCGAGAGGCTCAGGGACAAGGGGCCAATTCAGGGTAGGAAAGGGAAAAGTACCAACAGCAGTACGTGAAGTGATTAAGATAGAGAGAGAGAGATGTGTACAACAAGGGCAGAGGAAGTATTAGTGTTCGTCCGTATGTGTGTGTGTGTGTGTGTGGAGCAGGGACCGGGTGGTTGCTGGGGGGGGGGGAGCGGGAGGTGGGGAGGGTCAGGGGGCGAAGGAGGAAGAGGTGGGGTTAAACGGTGTGAACCAGACAGGTGGATGTTGAGTGAGGTCAGCGTCACTGTTGAGATTCGAAGAGAAAATGGGACTCGATCCCACGACTAGGAAGATGAAAGTCTGTTATGCTTTCGGTGACGCAGCGAGCGTAGTAACGGGGAGATAACAAGAGGAAGGTGGGGGAGGGGGAAGGGAGATAAGAGGCACCAACAACTTAATGAGGTTTTAATGGATAAGATGAACCTTTTCGGCTCTTCTAACCTTTAACCTGTAAGATCTTTGTGCGTGCGTGCGCTTGTTAGTTTCCTCTTTTATGTTCTCCCTCTCTCTCTCTCTCTCTCCCACCTTCATGTTGTTGTGCCCGGACGATTCCTTCCCCTGGCATCGGAGCCAGATTTCAGATGCTAAAGTATTAGAAGACTACTCTATCGTTCGGCCCCGGTGAGGGCAATGTGACGTCGCTATTAAGCCCCGCCTCTTCCCTGTGCGCCAACGACCTTTGTCGACTTCGATTTTAGGTTCCACGTGAGTAGCTTTACGTCCTCATCACAAGAGCCAAACCCATGTTGCACTTCGGTAATTACAGATACAGTACTCTTGGTAATTACAGTTACAGTATTCTCGCTTGTATTGGTTAACTATGTATCAGCAATTACCAGGAGGTATATCATTACAGCTGGTGAGGATTGCATTTGAAGTTGTCACGATAATTTTGTTATCTGGAACGCTAGTACCATGTGTTAGAATTTGACACGGTGTTGTCATTGACGTAGCTTCGTTCGTACGTGCGTGGCCACATTGTATGCGTCAGCTGTCTCTTCATCTGCAACACGTCACACCACGTTACACTCGTTTGTGCTCGTGATTGGGCAATCCATCCCACTTGTTTCTTCATCTTTCCTTTACTTCTTCCTTTCCCACATCTTTTTCTTTGGTCTGGGTACTTCATTGATCGCTCAGGTGGTCACGGCAGCCTTGTGGCAATAAAAGGTTCATTAATCGCCTCCCCCCCCCTCTAATTAAACCTTGATTCGTCATTGGCATTGTGACTCTTTTGCGCCTTCGGTTACCGTGAAAGCTTTCCGCCCCCGTCGCCTCTCCCGACTCGTGTTCTTCCGTCGAACTGTTTGTCCTCTTGAAAGGAGAGATCATTTCGATTAGTTTCGAGAATTGAGGGACTCGCCTAATTCCGTATCGACCCAAGAGTATTCTCGGTATCGGTTTCGGCAAAGATTTAATGCTGAGAGTGATAGATTCTGGCCTACCCAAGCAGAGGCACTGTACTGTACAAACGCTACTATACTTACAACCGAAGAGATGGGATGGATGTGGATTACACACACACACACACACACACACACACACACACACACACACACACACACACACACACACACACACACACACACACACACACACAGAGAAGAGAGAGAGAGAGAGAGAGAGAGAGAGAGAGAGAGAGAGAGAGAGAGAGAGAGAGAGAGAGAGAGAGAGAGAGAGAGAGGGAGAGAGAGAGAGAACCTGCCGCCTCAACTTAGGATGCTCGACTTTAAGGCGCCTCTGAAGCATATATCATTTAAGTACCGCGAAGTGAGTGGAGCTTTGCAATTCTTTGGGGCGTGCACGCACAAACACACGCACCTGTGCACGCGCGTACGCGCACACACACACACACACACACACACACACACACACACACACACACACACACACACACACACCGACATGCACAGGAAGAAAGTGTAGAGGAGGGGGCATTCTACCACAGTGACAGAGCACCCAGCCACCCACTTCGGAATACTCTGGAGCTCACACATGGAGTGCGAGTGAGTGTGTTTATCAAACAGGCCTGGCCTATAATTAGAAGGTTTCGTTCTCCCAGGAGCCCGCTGGGGCCCCCCGACTTGGCTCCACCCAGCTGGTGGCTCTCCACATCCCCCTCCTTCCTCTCCACCTCCCGTACTAAGCCAGTGTCACTGTATGTATTTCTATGGGTGGCCATTGATATATAATCTGAAAGCAGAAATCTCGTTGAGTTGTTTGTATTTGCTGACTCCTTGTAGCCGCAAGGTTACACACACACACACACACACACAATGTGTGTGTGTGTATATATATATATATATATATATATATATATATATATATATATAATAGACACACACACACACACACACACTCACACACAAGCTAACATTGTTTTTATTTTATAATATCCAAGCAGTTGTGAAAGCACAAGTTAACAGTTCCTATAGTGAAGGGAGGGTGGAACCAATATCCTCGCCGCACCGATAGTGTTGACATTGAGTGCAAGTATTAATCAAACCGTTCACCTGGGTTGGGTCGTCTGTCTGTTTGGAATGTTCACGAATGATGAAGTCCACATGCATTAAATGTATTGTAAAAATAAAGAAGACTAAAAACTAAGTGAGAAAAATCATGCACATTGAAAAATTGGAATAATCGAACAGGGGCGGGAGGTTGGGCGGACACCACTGCTACTGGGGGGCTCAATTAAGGGCGGCACGGGGTTTGCAAGAGGGTGACGGACTTCTTGTGCCTAAGGATAGGCAGCGGACGGACGGCCTCTTGCCAACGCAACAAGCGTGAAATGACGTCACATTGTCGCCAGGAAGAGCCCCCTTGGTTGTAAAAACACTCTTCTCTATCTGTCCTTCGTGATGCATCAGTCTGCCCCTCCCACATAGTCATGTCACACGGTGCGTCACTCCTACGCCACGTGTACGTGTTCGTCACGCGGCTCGATTTGGTCTGCTGACTTGTAATGCACAGCATCAGCTAATCTGCTGACTCTGCTTTCGCATACTGTTGGCCTGTCTGTCTAGCTCAGCTTATTTTATTGGCTCTTTCCTGTACCACTGGGGGTGCTCAGACTGACGGCCTATTAGCTGGCCACATGGTGCTCTATCCAACTTTTGCTGTAGCCAGGCTGACGGCAGCCCTGTGTGTGCGTGCGTGCGTGCTCACGCGTATGTGTGGGTGAAATGAAAAGGATACTGAATAAACCTTGTTGGACATACAAGACTCCACTGAATAGGATCGAGTTCGTGTTGGACAGGGGTTCACACAGCAGACACCCTACCCCGCTTCCCTGCGCCCGTAGTGCTTCGCCATGGGCTTGCACAGGTCCGGAGGATCACCAGCTCGGCCAGTGGTGCTTCTTGGCGATCGATAGAGACCCGCCAGAAGCACCAGGAGGGCGTCTGCGTACGTGGGCCTTGTACTTTGTGGGCAAGTTGAATAACTAATGCTGATTACTGGACATGTTGGTGATGCCAGGGTGTGTGGTTGCGGTTATGGCAATGTACTTCTTTCGAGAAGTAGAAAAATAAACTCTCACGGAGTGAGGGAGCAGTTGGCGCTCGCCTCGGCGGCCAGCATACAGTATACGGTGTCGTGTGTCAGTGAAATTTGTATATTCTAGTGGTTGGTTGGGGGGGATAGGTGAGACGGACGTGGCCTGGTGGTGGTGGAAACGTTGGGTTGTGGAATGCCGACGTAATGTGGTGGTGAATGTGGTGAGGCGTAACTTGGGTCTGCAGAAGCTTAGTGTGGTAGAGAAACTGCCCCCCCCCCCCACACACCGTTTTTTTCGGGTGAAAATGGTTTCGTGTGGCTTTTTGTACCCGTGGAAGTGCTCGCAGAAGTACCCTATACAAAGAACGCGCTCTTGAGGTATTGGGGGAGATGCAAGGCGTTACGGAACGACTAGCACGCCGTCTAGTATCACACAGGCCGATTTAAGACCTAGAGTACAACTAGGGAAAGCCTAGGCCTTCCCCGATGCGGACTTGCCATATATACAACCTCGGAGCTTGGAGGAGGAGGAGGAGAGGGTAGTGAGGAAGAATGGCAGGAGTTTGAGTTGTCGGTGCCCTGTGTGTCCCTCCCCTGCACAAGAGTTCGGGGTTGGTCGTGCTTGTGTGCAGAGCAAACAGTGTAACCCAATTCAACCCCCAGACCCCCGCAGCACACACTCACTCACGTGTGCGCACGCCGTCTTGGATACATACTCTTTACCACAGCCGCCACCATCATTATCATCATCATCATTACCATTATCATCATTACCATTATCATCATTACCATTATAATTACCATTGCCATTATCATCATTACCATTATCACCATCATTACCATTGTCATCATTATAATCATTACCATTATCACCATCATCACCATTATCATCATCGTTACCATTATCATCACAATTATCACCATCATTATATCATTACCATTATCATCACCATTATAATCATTACCATTATCACCATCATTACCATTATCATCATTACCATTATCACCATCATTACCATTATCACCATCATTACCATTATCACCATCATTACCATTATCATCACTATCATCACTATCATCATTATCATCATTATCATCACTATCATCACTATCATCACCCTTATCACCTTTATCATTATCACCAGTATCATCACCATCATCGCTTTTCCTATCCATTTCCCATTTTCTTCGACGGCTCTTTTCCTCCTTTTCCTTTCGTCTTCCGCTTTGTTGTATAATCTCTCTGATCCTCCCCCCCCACGCTATTTTTCTCGCCATCTTTTCGTTCCACTGCCTTATAGTCTTCCGCCACCGTCGCCTTCACTTTGCTCTATAATCTTCCTGATCCCTATTTTCGTCCCTCACCCCATAGAATATATTAATTTTCCTCACTCCTCCTAGTGTGTACCCCGTGAAATGTAGGGATCGTGAGATCCGCCCCTCCAATGCCTCGATAGTCGCGGCAACGATACTGATGGGGATGGATGCCGCGTGGTACGCATCAGGCACAGGGGGGCAGGTAGCGACCGAACGCTGAGCTGGAAGAGGGTGCCAAGCCGCCGACTTGCGGTGCCAACCTGGTAATGAGTGTCAGTCGGGACTCGAGTTGGTTGGCAGCAGTTACACCGTTTGAGTGCCAGCCAGCCAGGCCAGGGCAGGGCAGGGCAGGCGGGCAATAAGGGACAAATCGAGAGGCAGCGCCCTTGGAGAGATGCTTTGCGGCGAAGGGAATAGGTAGTCTCCCGTCCGGGTGCTCTACCTAAGCCTCAGACACTGGGAGAGGAATGTCGACAGTAAAAAGGTGGTAGAGGAGGAGGCGGAAGTAAAGGGTTGTTAATGCTCAGTTTCTTCGTCTTTGCGGCAAAAGTGGAAAACCCCGCCACCGCCGCCGCCACCACCACCTCTTCATCCGAAGGTGTTCATGCGAGCTCGACCTGGACTAGTCCACTTCGCCTGACGACCTCCTGCAGTGGTGTTGGAGGAGTGTCCAAGGGCCAGATCGCCGGCGGCAGGTGTATGCAAAGCAGAACAACACCTTTGTCTGCCCATTAGTTATACCACACCTTAATTATCGCAACTTGTCCTGTAGTGCGCGCTAACCATGCCCTTACATGTACGTACGTGCGCACGCGCTCTAACGCCAGCACTCGCAAAGAGCTTCCTAAAGCACGAGAGGTGAACACTTGTCGTAATCACAACACTTGTCTCGCAGATATTCTTTTCCGCATATGTTGTGTGTGGGTGTGGGTGCGCGCGCGCGCGCGCGTATGTTATGTACGTTTATAAAAGTGCGTGCTACGTGATGACATGTTATCCTTCAGAGCGATGGATTGACCCCAGGCCACGTACAGCCAACCACACTTGAACGTCAAGCTCGCACGTATTTTTAAAATTCAGCCTAATCCCGCTTTCGTATGTCTTGAATGAAAAAAGTTTGCTTCGTCTTGCGTGGAGGAGGAGGAGGAGGAGGAGAAGAAATGTAACGAAACAAACAAATGAAAGGCGTATGCTTTTGGACTGTTCGTTCGTAGGTGCGTCTGTGCATTCTCCATCCATCCCGGTTGATGTACGATAATGCGCAGGTGACGTATGACAACTTTTACTTCTTCATATTTTTATTGTTGCCCTTCTGAGGACGTCGGCATTTGACGCTAACTACAGGACACCGAGCGGGGGCAAATTGTGTCGGTCAGTGGTTCCAAGCTATGATGATGATATATTTTTACCCCACCTCGTCTTGTAACCCCCCCACACTCCCCCTCTTCCTCCTCCTCCCCCGCCCTCCAGACAGCTCCCAGACGATTATACGTCATGTGATGTTGCCAGCTAATTCTTTTTGTTTTTTATTTATCACATATTAAATTCGAATCTTTTCGGAAAACTCGTCGCAGTTGAGTAGTTGGTGATGTTGTTGATATGTGCGATTAAGTGCGAGTACCTTCCACATCGACTTCCTGAAAAATCTTTAAATTGATAATTTGATCGGGTCTGTGACCTTCACATTTGAAGAGACCAGGAGGGCCAATGAGCATTGCAGCCCCCTTTGAACCCCCCTCCCCTCCCCCCGTCCCCTTACCCCCCGCTATTACCCACCCAGTATGTGCGTTCATGTGTGTACATATGTAGACATGTGTAAGTCCATGTGCATGTACGTCTTTTTCACCGAACAAGCGGGCCTCTGGAACGATCGTGTTGACCCACTCCTGTCGTTACGTCTTTGGTACTTGGCATTACCGAGTTCTCACGCGAAGAAGACGCTTATGTAATTACAGACGCACAATCAATACGAGGACGAAGCCCTGTATGTGTGTACGCGCTAGCGTAAGGCTCCGCCCCCGTGTCTGTTTAAAGCCACCAAGCATTCGGAGTCTACTGTGTACGTAGACAGTGATGTTGACATAAACGGTGGACGCATACATAGCAAGGACAGGGTCGTGTACGCGTGTGCGCGCAACGCGGGTAGGCCAGTTGCGCGCCCTTGCGAACAAGTCGAAGACTGCGCGCACATTAACAATAGCGCGCACTGTCTGAGGAAGGTGCGAGGAAGGAGGAGGACGGGAGGGGAAGGGAGGTTGAGAGGGTATCGCTACCTGGCGGCGTTACAGTGTCCGGTGTATGGTAACCAACCGCCTCCCCCCACTTCCTCCCGACCCCAATCCTGCCCCCCCCCCTTCCCGCACCTCCCCCGCCTGCACCTCTTCTTTCCCAGTACCCCGTAACTCTTCTATCCCTTCCTGCCACCCACTCACCCACCCTCCCACCCTGCCTCCCTGCCTCCTCCTCTCCTTCCCTCCCTTTCTCCAATTTTTCCATGTCTCTAATCTTTCTCTTTCTCAGTCAGCAACACCATGTCACAGGTAATTCCTCATCGTATACTTGACAGCAAATCCCCCTAGATCTCTCCCTCCTCCCCACTTCTCTCTCTCTCTCTCTCTCTCTCTCTCTCTCTCTCTCTCTCTCTCTCTCTCTCTCTCTCTCTCTCTCTCCTCTCTCTCTCTCGTTCCTTTTCCTATTACCTTACTTTTCCTATTACCTTACTCGTCTTCATTCTCTCTAGTTAATTTCACCATCCACCATCCTTGTACTAATACTCCACCTTGCGCGCGCGCGCACACACACACACACACAACCTCTTCCTGCCCTGATGTCTTCTGGTTTCCACTCTTCTCCCCCTTCCTTCCTTCCTCCTGGCCCCCTTCTTCGCTCTTCCTTTTCCTTCAGACATTTATATCCTCTTTCATATCATATTTCAACTTCCTGTCTCTTTCAGTTTTCTTTTCTCTCCCGTCTTCTTTCCACTTTTTCCCACCAAGCCATGCCTCGTTTCCCACCCCGATCTCTTGCTCCTCCCCCCCCCTTTCTTTTCAACCCCCTCTGCCACAGTTCCCATCCCAGCATCGTCTTGTACATGTTAGTTTTCTTGTGTGCACTTCGGGGTGACCTGCCCCGTGGGTGCTGTAGTCCTCGCCGAAGTGGTTGGCTGTCCTCGTGCCCTAAGGATGAGCCCGAGGACGACTCCCCGAGGGCCGCCAGCCTGGACCTGATCGACGGACAAATTTTGATTGCGAGCGCCTTGTTTTTCCTGCAGCTGCTTTTCCCTCTGCCCGACCTGTCCTCCGGCAATTGCTGCTGTTCCTCCTGATGACGGCGGTGCTCGCCTTGCCCTGCTGCTGCTGCTGCTGCTGCTGCTGTGGTTCCATTTTACTTTTGGTTCTCCTCCTTCGCCTCCTCCAACCCCTCGTCCACCTTGTCCCTCTCCATCTCGCCCCTCTCCATCTCGCCCTCCTCATTTCCTTCTTGTCTTCCACCTCCTCCCGCTCCCTCCTTTCCTCCTACGCCTCTTCCTTTTCTTCTTCCCCCTTTTCCTCTTACTCTTCTACATTGCCCAACATCTCTCCCTACTCTTTGCCCTCCTCCTTCTATCATCCTTATTGTCCTCGTCCCTCTCATCTTCCTCCTGTCCTTCCTCTTCTCTTCACCCTGGCTGCCCTCCTTTTGTCCTCCTCTTCCTCCTCCTCCTCCTCTAGTCCTCCCTCTCCTACTTCTTCGTCTTCTTAATTTTTTTTCGCATCTCTCACCCCCATCCCTATTTCGTTCTTCCTTCCCTCCGCCTTTCCTCTTCCTTTGCCACCACCCCCACCCCCACTCCGTTCGTCGTTTCCTCCCAGGCAAGCTCCCCCCCCCTCTTCCCTTGTTCTTCGTCTCTCGCTGCTGAACCTGCCCCTGTAGCGATACCCACGTCATGACCACCTGATGAGGTGCTGACAGCTTTTCATGAATCGTCCGTACACCGGTGCTCAATCGAGATAGATAGGCTGTAACCTCGTATGTTCACGGGTTTAGCGTATGTATTTATGGTTTTCTACCCAAAGTGGCTGGTTGCCAACCGGGAACTATAGTGCAACCAACCACAGATACACAAATGGGTTGTATATCGGATTGTCCCCTTTATACATATATATATATTGTGTGTGTGTACATATTTTTCTAAATTAATATATTTGATAAATTTCAACACCATTCTTTTGTATGCTGCTTCTACGATGACAACTTTTGTTACTGGATGATGTAGTACGGAGACGAATGAAATAGCCTGGCGACAGGAATGATAAGATTAAAAGTGCCAGCCAGCCAGCCAATAAGGAAGAGGCCGCAGACGGTCAGTCGTCGTGGGTGGGAGGGGCAGTCGTCCTCCAGAAGTCGTCACGTGACCAGAGAGGAATCGAAACACGTTTAGATGTCAGCCGAGCACACGGCACACCCTCCTCCCCTCCCCCATCCTCCCTCATCCTTCCTTAGGTTGTGGTCGGGTAGGGCGTATAGCTGGGGACAAGTTCAGAAGTGTTATTATAAAACTACAAAACACACCTCTTCCTATTGCACACACAATGTGCAAACGCATGCACACACATTTTACGTATGTATATATATATATATATATATATATATATATATACTCAACTCGCCATCCCACTACCACGAAGTGGGAAGTGAGAAACCCCAGGTAAGCCAAACCCTGTTAGTTATAGCAAGCCACTGGGTTTTTTAGGCCGATGTTTGGGTCGCCTCCTCGGATCCCAGCAATCGAATTCGCAACCACCTGCTCATGAGCTCGACACTGTATCTATGTGTCTGAATGTATGTATTTATGTATTAATGTATAATTTCCATGCTTGATAAATCGACCGTAAAGTTGTTGATTAGATGGCCAAGCAAGTTCGGGCAGGGGAGAGCCCTAAGGTAGGTGTTGGGGTGCGTGCGGGCGTGGGGGCGTGCGGGCGTCCATGAATGTGTACTAAGGCCGAGTCCACGCTGAGCCTCTTGCAGCGCTGCACGAGGCTCAGCGTGGACCCGGCTGAAGGCAGATCACCCCATCAGGGAACACTCGTTACAGCATCTACTGCTGAGGTGCCTTTGGTCCATGACGCTTGACGATCGCCCTACGAGGCAGCTCTCCCCACTCCACCTTGGACGTGATCGAATTCGTTTTGTGGGTGGCTAGGGCGACATCGAGTCAGTATGGAAGTCCTTTTTCACTTCGCTAAACGGGTCCTTCTGCGTAAGGGATTGATGGCCGATTCGTCACTCTCTATCTCTCAATCTCTCTGTCTCCGTATAGTATGGACTGCATATATTTTATGCAGTCATTATAATAGAGTACCCATACGTACCAGTCACACACACGAGTCTTTTATAATTGGAGACTTGACCGCATTTAGAGAAGAATGGTAACTTCCGCTCTGCAACCAACCTCTTGACCATTCCAACCACATCTCTGCGCTGTTTTCTCTTCGCGTGTAGAAACAAGTGGTTACCGGCGACGAATGACACTCTCTTTATCGTTCCCTCTCCTCTCTCTTCTTCCTTCCTTCCCTTTCTCTCTCTTCTTCCTTCCTTCCCTTTCTCTCTTCTCTCTTCTTCCTTTCTCTTCTCTCTTCTTCCTTCCTTCCCTTTCTCTTCTCTCTTCTTCCTTCCTTCCCTTTCTCTCCCCATCTCCCTCCCCTCCCTTTTCTCTTTCTTTCCCTCCCTCCCTCCCCCTCTTACTCTCCCACACTTTCTCCCCCACACTTTCTCCCCCTCTCCCTCCTTTTCTCCCCCCCCTCTCTCTCTCTCTGTCTCCCTCGTCTTTCGCTCTGCCTCATTTTCTCTCTCCCTTCCTCACACTCTTCCTTTCACCCCCCTCTCTCCCTTCCTCTTCCCCGTCTCTGTTCCTCTCCCTCTTTCTCTCCTACTTTTCCTCCCGTCCTCCCTCTCCTCCTCTCTTCCTCTTTCTCTTCCTTTCCCTCTTCCTTTCTCTTCTCCTCTTTCAGTCCCGTTCTCTGCGACCATCGACGCTCAAGGTTGCGCGTGTTGCCAATCTCTGGTTCTCTTTACCTTTTATTATTTACATTAAAGACGAAATGCTTCTTGGTTGGAATTTCCTCTCTGCAATTTATATGTAGGTTTTAATCTTCACTAGAGCAGAAACAAAGACATGGACAGGAGTATTATACGAAAAAACAAAATAGTGTTAGTGTTTGTTGCGATGGCACGTGGTGTGGGAAAGTTGCCAAGTGTGGCTGGAGAGCCGCATTCCAAGCTTTGCACAGTCATAGCCATACACATGTCATCCTCCCTCCCTCCCTCCCCCTACCCTCCCTCCTACCCCTCTTCCTTCTCTCCGCACCTTCCCACCCCCTTCCTCTTCGTCTTCTCCCTTTCTCTTCCCATTTCGTTTTTCCATTACGTTTTACCTAATCTTCATCCACATTTTTGTTTTTCTCAGATAACATTATTTATGTTTGTTCCCATTCGACTGCATCTATTTGTCCTTTTCTTTCTTACATGAATGTGGTTCTCTCTCCACTGCTGCCTACCAGCCCAAGGCCTGCCTCTTCTTCCTCCAGGCGTTGGCCGCAACGCTCTATACCCTCGGACCCTAAACCCCTTTCTTTTCCTCATAACCTCTTTTTCATCACCATTCTCTCTTACACGTTCCCCTATTTTGTCGTTTTTCCTTCCCTTCAACCCTCCATGTTTCACCCCCCACCCCCACCTCAGTCTCCGCTCCCACCTCACGCTTCCCCTCCACCTTGCTAGCGGAGTCCGTCGCCTAGCCCAGCTGTTGCTTAGCTCGGTCGCCCAGCTGCTGCTGCTGCTGCCGCCTGGAAGCTGTGTAGAGGTGGGTGGATGGGGGAGGGGGGAGGGAGGGAGGAAGCGGATGGTAGAGGGAGCGGAGGAGTGGATGTTGAAGGAAGCGGTGATGCAGGTGATGGTGGTTCATGGAGGCGGCGTGGGTGGTTGTGGAGAGGGAGTGGTTGTGAGGAGGAGGTGGAGGAAATGGAGGAGGTGGAAGGGTAGAGGTAAGAGAGTGGGTCATGGAAGGAGGGGAGAAAGGAAGAGGAAAGATGAGTGGTTGGGGGGATAATTACTGGTGGTAAGGGGGTAAAACAATTAATTGGCGGAAGTGATGGAGACTGTTAAGGAGTTCATAAAGCAATTGGGAGATCGATAATGGGAACAATGTCGAAAGATTCGAAGGGGACAAGCTGGACGAGAAAGTAGTCAATTGAAACCTAGAAAGGAATTGAACAGGTAGCCAGAAACGCGTATGAAAGATGTAATGTGTTACTGACTGGGCTCTATACATTGGCAAGCGTGGAAGAGGGAGGCCAGAAGGAAAGTGGCGGGACGAGATGGAGAAGTTTGCAGGAATAACGTGGCGGAGGTAGGGGAAGGCCCTGGTTCAGTGGTAGGCTTAAATGATTGGTGACGGATGAACATAATCGAAGGGCCTTGCAGAACGAACAGCACTCAAAATTTAAGTCGATGTAGCAGGTGTTCAGGGGGTGTAGGTGTAAGAGGTGGGTGTTATGAGGAAAGGATACAGAAGTGGGAGAGAGGGCATTAAGGGAAGTGACCAGCGGCAATGGGCGAGCAGCATGGGAGGACAGCTGGTGAAGTTGGGTCGAGTGGATGGGTAGAGGGTGGTCCTCAGGGCAGGTGGAGGCGCAGACTTGGAGGAAGCGGATGGGCAGGAACAATGCACCAGCAAGAACTCGGGAAACGTGTCCGGTAGGGGAGCACCATGGAGGATGAGAACAAGAGGCGGAGAGAGTTAGGTAGCAAACGCTCGAAGGACTTCAGATCCTGGGCTCTGGTTTTGGGTATCCTTATGCGGACTTGTTTACCTACATGTCTGCTTTCCTACATCCACCCTCACTCCCTCACTCCCTCCCTCACCCCTTTCGTCTCCCTACCTACCTGCTGGCTCAGTCCCCGAACTCGTCCGTGGCCCTCGTCCTCCTCGTCTTGCAAGCGGTCAGATGTCCTTCTGCTTGCCAACTGACAGAGTAGGACCGGATGAAAGCAAGTGCTTGGCATGAAACATGTTGGTCAGCATGCAGGTAGAAGAGGCAGCTATGCAAACAGACAGGCGGTTGGCAAGAGAGAAGAAGCAGGTTTTGTAGGGAGGTAAACTGATGATCCAGGCAGGCAGACAGGAAGGCAGGCCGCAGCCAAAGAAGCCAGGAAGGGAGAACGAGTAAAGGAGTGAGAGACAGCGAGCGAGGCGAGAGTGAATGGACGAGAGTGAGAGTGAGGAAGGAGAGAGAGGTGAGGGAGAGCAAGAGACGCGGAGCGGGGGTGGGGGGGAGGAAGGGAAAGAGAGAGGGCGCCATGAAGTGTTTCTGGAGAGCGAGCGAGAGTAATTCACGAGTACCAAGTTCAGGTGACGGATGGGCCACTGCCTTTGCCGCCTCCTCTGGTGGCTTTCGTCACTCCCGCCGCTTGTCAATGCGCAAACCAAGAACAAGAGGATTTGGTTTTAAGCCACCGTCAGCCGCCAGCGAGCCACGCGTGCCTGTGGCTCGGCAGATGTCTTTTACAAGAAAGCATTTAAAGCGGTGAGCAGTCGGGAGACGGACAGACAAGCAAGCAAACAAACAAGCAAACAAACAAATCAATCACATTCCTGAAGGTTTTGGTGTACGTAGTGCCTTGTTGCTCGGAACCTTGCCCTTCCACACTTCTCCCCTCCCCTCTCCCCGCCGCCCTCCCTCCCCCTCCCCCTCCCCCGCTCGCCGCCTCCCTCCCCCCCTTACCGCCTCCCTCCCCCCCCTTACCCCACTTCCCTGCATGCATGGAGGGTGAGGGGGGATACGGGAGGAGTGAAGAAGGAAAGACGATAAGTGTCGGGTCCGTGTGTGTGTGTGTGTGTGTGTGTGTGTGTGTGTGTGTGTGTGTGTGTGTGTGTGCGTGCGTGTGTGTGTGCGCGTGTATGCGTGTGTGTGTGTGTGTGTGTGTGTGTGTGTTTGTCACTCCTAGATCACGTGCCGGACTTTTGATCTACAGACGTTACCCTCCAGAAGAAGAGCTCGGGGCTCGCTTGTAGACCAATCTGTGACCAATACTTTGACCTTGTATGTATATCCCATCCACTTGCTCAACAGGGGACAGTAACGGCTTACACTATTAGTGAATCATTCGAGACCTGTGCCTGTGGGTGTTGATGCGCAGGCACGAGGTGTTGATGCGCAGGCACGAGGTGTTGGTGATGATCGCTTAAAGTATTTTAGTAGTTAGTAAAGGGAATGAATTGTTTGGGGGAGTAGGCTTGAGGACTCGAGTTGCTCGCTGCTGGGGGGGAGGGGGAGGGGAAGGGAGGGGGGTTGCTGGGGGATCGTACATCGTCTTTAGTATACATGGCCGGGGCCGAGGCCGGGACTGGGGCTGAAGCCTCGGTCTCGGTAACAAGAAAAGAAGAGGAGGAGGAGGAGGAGGGGGGGGCGTGGGAAACACGGGGGGGTGGGGGGAATGAACGAGTGAGAAGAGGTCTGGTGGGTGTAAAGTGTCACGGTTCCTTAAAGTTCTTCATCGTGAGACACCGTGAGGTATCTTGTACACCGGTTCTGTCCACACGGGTTACCGTTGACTGTCAGCTGACCCGGCTATCCGTGTACTTAGGGTGACGGTGACTGCCTTGGCAGCAGGTGAGAGCCTTGCCATGTCATTGGCACTATGGACCTTGGCATGTGCCCCAAATTGGGCCCTGGTGTGGTAATGTAATGTATTAAGTAATGTAACCCGAGGCAGAGAGAAATCCTCGCCGCCCAGTCTGCCTGCATTCCGCGCGGCCCGTCGCATCAGCTGGCGTGTGCGTATGTGTACGTGTGTGTGGGGGTGTGCGCGTGTGTGCACGTGTGCGTATCTCTGTGTGTTGTGCGTGTGTGTGCGTGTTGCCGCCGTGTGTGCGTTTGTTGGTTCGGGGGAGAGTTTATTTATATCTGGTTGCGTCATTTGTTGCCGGCAAGCGATCTTCCTCCTCCTCCTCCTCCTCCACAGTTGTTGTTCTTGTTCTTGTTAGCTCCGAGGGTTTAAATTCGTTTTATTTTTACTTTTTTTTTTAACTGGTTCGTCTTTGTTATGGTCACTGTTTTTGACGATGTTGAATTATAGTCATCACCACCACTCATCACTATCACCACCACTCATCACATCATCACCATCGTCATTGTCATCACCCCATTGTCGTCATCACACCCATTTTACTTTTGTTGGAGTTAAGTGATGTAGTTTTATCAGCAGGTGTGTGTGTGTGCGCGCGCGTGTATGTGTGTATGTGTGTGCGTGTGCATGTGTGTGTTTTTCAATTTTACTTCCTGGATCGCGTGATGGACTCGTGATCGCCAGCTGTTATCATCTTGGATGGAAACTAATGTATATGTATATAAAGCCATCTATGGCAATGCTGTGACGCACGAACACACTTCATCCCATTGCTCAAGGGGGACAGTAACTGTTCGTGTGTGTGTGTGTGTGTGTGTGTGTGTGTGTGTGTAACCCATCTCACCCGGGGAGGTATCGTAGCCCCAAGAGGGCTATCGCAACCCAACTGTCGTGGTGTAGCCAATCATAGCCTTACTCGACGTAACTTGACCTGTTGGGATGGGTAACTTAACCCACCGTATCGTCCCGACATAACTAACTCCCTTCCACTCCTCCACCTCACCAGGCTTCAGGACCCCACCCCCACACCCCATGGACACACGCATCCACATGAGGTGCACACAGCCTTGTTGCTTAGCTACGTTCTCCACCTTGACACCAGGATACAGTGAGAGGGTTTCCGTTAGTGGCCGGGATTGTAGGGTAGGAACTTAGATAGAATATATATTTGTGGAAACTGTCTTCATCCGCGAAAAAGGTTCAAGCTTACGAAGTGCTTCCCCATGCTGAATGAAATTGTGCCTCTAACGAAGACCATGGTTATTTGATTTTTTTTGTGTATGTGTGCGTACGTGCGTGTGTATGTATGTTAGGGTGGATAGGTGGTGGTGAAGAATTTATTTGCATACCGATGGTACGGAAATGAGGCGTTGCAATATGCCGACGCTGCCGCCAAGAAGACTACACCCATATCGGTCGAGTTTTTGTCTGGTGGCGACGACGACGGTACGAGAGCAACATTGCTAACATCAGCATAACCAACATCAACATTACCAACGTCAACATGTTCAACATCAACATTTCCATCAACATCATCGCGGACTACGTCAACATCGCCGACGACATTAGCATCGCCTCGCCGACGAAGTTATCGTGATCGACCGAGAGCCGCGATGAGGCGGGGCGGAGGCTTGCATCGATCGAGCCTCGCGCTGGGAAATGGACTTGCGATCGATTTATTTGGAAAACGCCTCGTCTGCTTAAGGCTGTGGATAGACTAGAACCTCGAAGATGAAGTTATTTTTCCCCCCTCCCCCACCTTTTGCTTCGTATTGATTCTGAAGTGTGCTACGAAACTTGACATAGATAAAACGTGTGTGTTGTGCGTGGACCTTCCAGATGTGTACAGATAAGAAACCAATTAGTTTCGTGGTGGAAAAAGTAATACTTTTGTTGTACTACTTCTGAGCATCGGGTTCCGGATGCAAACCAGTCACGTGATACGTCTCGAACGCAGCAGACGACCCGGAATATCACGTGATACTGGTAGCGACGGCGGTGACTCCCGTGTCATCAGTGTCAGCTAGCTGGGGGGGGGTGGAGGGTGTGTGACCTCGACAAAACTGCAGTCGTGCTCTTGTTTTTCTTCTTCTCCTCGTAGTCGTCTTAAAATGTTTCGTCTTGTACTTTTTCTTCGTCTTTGTTTTCATCTTGTACTTCCTCGTCTTCTTTCGTCTGCTTCGTCCTCGTCTTCTTATTTTCGTCTTCGTCATCATCTTCGTCTTCTTCCCGCTTAATTACTGTCATTGTTCCGAGGACACACGCACGCACACACCTTGTTCCTCTCCATCTTCTCATGCTGCCATTCGCTTTTATTTGCATATTTTATTTGTTAACCTTTCACTTCATCGTGTCATCTCTCCCATATTCTTCTTGTCTTTCATCATGTCTTCATGTTGTAGATTTGCTCATTTTAGTTTGTTCTTGCTTCTGATGTTTCAGTGCAGCAGGAGAAAGCTATAGGAGTTTGATCTATTCCCATCTTGACCTTACGTAGCTCCGATCTGCTTGTGTGTGTGTGTGTGTGTGTGTGTGTGTGTGTGTGTGTGTGTGCGCGTGTGTATGTGTACACACGTGTGTATGTGGAAGCGCCCACAAATTATGGCTTCTGCATATTCGTATGTTTGTTTTCGGAAAAAAATAAGAACGAGATAACTGTAGGACTACCGGCACATAAGATAATTAATCTTTGTTTAGATCAAGTGTTCTAGGGTACGAAACCTGGGGGTACGAGGCATGACAGCCAATGCAATGGTACTGCATATTTACCATGAAAAAGCATAATGTGCATTCACTATATCCGAATAATTGACATTTTTAATTTGAAATGAAAAAGTACCTTTGTTTAGTAATTGAATATATATATAATAATTTATCAGTAAGGTTTGTATTACTAATCCTTTTCATACGTTTGTGTTGTATTCATATTGGATTGGGGGTACGAGAAATATTTCTGAGATAATCAAAGAGTACGGGCACTAAAAAAGGTTAAGAGCCACTGGTTTAGGGCGATATTATGCTGACATTGTCCTAAGATAGTACATGAGCGCAATAGCGATAAAGGCGGGTTCCCACAGGGGAAAGGAGTCGGATAGCTGCACACAGGCAGCCATAGAAAGAGGGAGGGAGAGACACGGGCAGGAAGGAGGAGACACACAGGAAGCGGGAGGGAGAGGCACGGACAGGAAGAGGGATGGAGGTTGTAGATCTACACAGGAAGAAGGGAGAGACATGGGAAGAGGAAGGGAGAGAGACACAGGAAAAAGGGAGAAGCACACAGGGAGAGAGAGAGAGGGAGGGAGGGAGAGACTGGAAGAGGGGGGGAAGAAAACACAGAAAGAGGGAGGGAGGGAGAGACACGGGAAGAGGGAAGGAGAGAGAAACACGGGTAGAGAGAGGGAGAAAGACGCACAGGAAGAGGGAGTTGGGGAGAGACACGAGAAGAGGGAGGGAGAGAAAGAGATACGGGATGAGGGAGGTGGAGAAAGACACAGGAAAAGGAAGGTGGAGAGAGACACGGGAAGAGGAAGGGAGAGGCACACGCAGGGGAAGGGAGAGACACAAGCACAGGAAAAGGGAGGGAGATGGACACAGGAAGAAGAAGGGAGATGCAGACACAGGAAAAGAAAGGGAGATGCAGACACAGGAAGGAGGAGGGTGATGCAGACACAGGAAGAAGGAGGGAGATGCAGACACAGGAAGAGAAAGGGAGATGCAGACACAGGAAGGAGGAGGGTGATGCAGACACAGGAAGAAGGAGGGAGATGCAGACACAGGAAGAGGGGAGGGAGAGAGACATACAAGGGGAGGGAGGGAGAGGGACACATGGAATGGGAGAGAGAGGAAGAGAGAGAGAGGGAGTGAGGCAGGGAAGCAGGCTTCACCTCTGAGCGCTCTCGGAGACGAGTGGTGCTCTATGTCCAAGTGTACAGGCAGGCAGGCAGGCAGACACGGCGGAGGGCCCGGGGGACGTGCCTCAGGTCCCTCGGCCGAGCCCTGCCACAACCACAGCCATTTGCCGTCGCTGTAGCCATCGCTGCGGTAGCTGCAGCTGCCGTAGCCGTCTTTTTAAAAGGGACGACTGCTCGTGTCTATAGCGCCACGTTTAACCATCTTCGTAAAAATTGAGGCTTGGGTGAGTCTGGTGATCTATGATTGGCGTCCAACTTGACCTTTCTAGCACACCTGTGCAGAAATGGCTGCTTCGCCCAAGGCTATGTGCCTCAAGGTGCAAGTCATTTCTTTAAGAAAATAATTATACCCGTGTACATTACGTTTGTAGTATGTGTTAGATTTGATCTCGTAAAAGGGCCACACGAGTGCTGATGAGCCATGGAGCCGCAAAGTCCAGGGGACAGGCTCAGCTTAGATTTACTGGTGATTTGGTATATATACTAGTATATATATATATATATGAAGTCCCTGCTCTGCGTCATCAAATTGTTTAAATTTTTCTTTTTCTTTTTCGCAGGTGAGTGATCCACAGAAGTGATGAGATGATTCCGGTAAACATTACCACAGTTTCCGTAAGTGTTGCTAGCTCGAGTTGTGGGGTTGAAGAGACCGGGTTGGGATTGTGGTGGAATATGTGAAAAAGACCAAATCGGATGATGGGAGGATTTGGACCAAAAGCATTGATTCCATTCCTTGATTGACAAAGTTGTTTGTGAACATCGAACATCAAAGCCTCGCGGTGGAACCAGCGGACGTGCTAGTTAGATCCAACCTTTATAGTTCGGTTTGTAGTAGTTGTCATTGGAAACTCGTTTTGTGGACATTTATTTCGTTGGTAATAACCAGCGTTTCTGGCCTTGGGGATAATATGTCAAAGAGATGGAATCACAGAGATGAGAAGGGAGATGTGTAAGGAGGTTTCTGAAAGAAAATACAATAGAAATTAAGGGATCATCATCAATGTATTTCAAATACAAATTCATCCACGAGGAGCTAAGATTAGAGGGGGGGGAAGGGTGGTTGAGAGGAGTGGAATGGCTGGGAAGTAGTTGTGTGCCTTTGATTTGGCTACCTCCCATATAAGGGGGGAAATCTATTGGTATATAGATATAGGTAGATCATTGTTTTTTGAATGAATATTAGATTCTAATCATAAAAGAATGCTATGCACTCTGGTCCGTAGGGGTATTACTGACGTGTCCTTTAGGTTATTTATGAAAAAATCGCGTAATCATTGGTAAGGCTTGTGATTAGTCGCTGTTTTCTAAAGAAAAGAGTGGGTGTCGGCATTACAAAAGATTTACATATAGTTTCAAATAAGGTGACACTTTGGTTTGTCAAAGGTTAACACTCAGTAATATATCCACATAAGTATTATGCTGTCATGTGTATCGTCAAATTTGTTCGACTTCTTTGTATATTTTATTTAGTTTTGTTTTAATGTTGCTTTGCTCTGCATCTGACCTCGTATGTGGACTGTCATTGCAATCCTGTTGAAATTACTCTGAAAATCCAGTTAAGTTACAGTCAGTTAACTACCACGTTTTATGTCCTATGGGTTTTAATCCTTGAGATAACCGGAATCGAATCTATTGTCAGAAGTAGTTAATGAGCGACTATATTTGAACAAGTTGGTTCTGACTTAAATTTTTGTTGCAAGTAAATTGACATCGCCAAATGTTTTTGGTTGAGGATCGTATGAGGAGTAGTTGGGGGTTCTTCAAGTCAGAGAGGAACCGGGAGTGGACGGCGAAGTTAAAGACCCAAGTCTTGGCAAGAGGAGAAAGTGATAGAGAAGGAATAAGGTCGAGGGAGGGTTGGGGTTGAATTGCTGCTGGTGTTTTGTCAGCTTCTCCAGTCGTTGTTGTGGATGCATACAGACTACGTAGGTGTTGATAGCAAGGGACGATGGAGATCCGCCACTGTGGAGGGAGTTTTGAGTGGTGACGTAAGCATTGTGATGTGGGATGAATGGGTATTGAATATTGTGAGAGCAGCAGGACGAGGTGAATGAGTAGAAGAGGGAGAGAGAACGACACGATATGCAAGTAACAGGGTAGCATTAGGTGGAGGAGAACATGAAGTGTGACAAAAGAACAAGTTGTGATTTAGGTGTTCTTCCTCAACAACAATCCCACGGAGGGGTTACATTGGCCATGCTGACTGTCACCATTGATTTATGCGTCACCTCGTCCTCCTCGTGTTGGCTTCAAGGACATGGCCGCATCCTCCTTCGTGTGTCAGGAAATGATACGGAGAGGATCGAGCCTACGACCAGCGATCGGGCCACAGTCAGGTTCTCGGTTCCCGGTTCCGTGCACGCCGTTCCTAGTAGGCTGAGACTCTGCCAACTGGATCACGTGGCATTCCCAGGGCGGAATGTAATGGTGACGGTGATGGTGTTGGCGGTGACGGCGATGGCGGTGAAGGAGATGGAGTGGGCAGTGGGTAGGGCGGCGTTCCAACACGCTGCCGGCGGCGACAGAGAACTTGGTAAACAGGGGTTATCCTGGTGGCGGAGTAACTGATGGGGGAGAGGGTTGGAGTTCATGGAGGAGGAAGAGGATGGTGATGAGGAGGAATGTAGTTCAGTGTGCTGTAGGTAGTGTCTACAGAAATGTACTGGGAGAACTACTGGGTAGGCAGTGGGGTTGTTATTGTAGTAGTAGTAATGGGTGGCGGACACGGTTACGCAATAATGCTATTGGTCATAGTCTTGGTACTGATGGTGTTAATGGCCATGGTGGTGGCAGGGAAGTGGTGCCGCAGTTGGTAGGGGATGAAAAAGTGAGAGAGGAAGGGAGGCGAGTAAGGGGAGGGAGGGAGGGAGAGTAAAATAGGTGTTGGGGAAGGAACGCACGCCGCCGCCCGGGCAGAGCCAAGCCGAGCCGAGTCGAGCCTAGCCGACTGGTTCAGCCGCGGGTTAAGAACTCCTGTAGTGGTGGCTGGTCGACTGCTGCTGCAACCATACCAGCATACCAACACAGTTCTCCCTGCTCCGCCATGCCAGGTCCTTCTCTCCAAACATTGCCCCATGGACCAGTGTCGAAGTGGGCATGCCAACACGCCGCGTGGTCAGGCGTCGTGGACGCCCCCAGCGTGGTGACTTTCACCGCATCAACATACCAACATGCCGTTCGGCGGCTCTATGTCTACACCGATGCGCCGTGGAGAGCCTACCAGGTCGCACCATCGGCCCACCTGCGAAGTGCCCGCAGACGGGGGCTGACTGCCGTGTTCGCTGTCCGAGGAACACTGGCCCGCAATCGCCGTGTCCGTGCACCCGCGGTATACAATCGGTTCCTCTTATCTGACGTGCCATAACATATTGACTCGTTCCAAGTACTGTTGTACTGCACCAACTGGTTTCTGTTTTTTTTTTTTTTTTTTTTTTTTTGCAGCGCCTTCACTGGTTTGTACGTCACGGTCAGACCGTCCAGCTGGCCTCCACGTAGTGCCATCGTCACCATCTGTTTGCGGTGTCACTTGGGTAGGGAGGAATTGTCGTAGGACTGTGCCCAACAAAAATGGGCGCTACACGGGATGCCGCGCCCCTTAGCAAGACCTAGCAAGCACAACATGTCAGGGTGTTGTGCAGCGTAGTGGGGAAGCTGCACAGTGCGTCGGGTCGAGATGGAATGGGGTGCTGCGACGGGCGCGGGACTGCATGCCAAGTTGCTGGGACCGCATAATGTGGACGGAAGGCCTTTGCGGCCAGGTCCTCTTTGACCACACACTCCCCCCCCCCCCGGCTGCAGCAGCTACAGCTCGTCTGCACGGGGATTCGCCACAGAAGAGAACGCTACCTCTCGTTGAGTTTCTGGCGAGGACGTAGTCTCTTGTGTTGAGAGGGTAACGAGATCTTACATGCGCGTTAGTGTCGTCGTGGTCACTGGTATGCCCTGCAGGCGGTAGACCCAGGGCCTGGCCGCGCGGTGGTATCCCAACATGAACTCTGCAGGCGCCGGAGGAAGAGGAGGATGTAGTCCTAAGAAGATGAAGAAAAAACGCCCACTACATGTGGCCAGGCTGCGCATCGCGTGAGCAGCGTCCACCAAGTTATGACGCCACTCCATATATACAAGAGGTTGCCTGTCGGTCTGGGCACTTGGTTGGCTAGCTGCTGGGCCAGTTCGGGCATCTGGGCTAACTGGTTGCCTAGGTCCCTGGTTGCTGGATCTATTGCCTGCTTGACTAGTTGGCTGGTGGCCTCATTCGCTGCCAAACGGAATTTGTTAGCAAGGGTAAGGTAGATACGGGAACATGAAAGGCTTTCTGTGTGTTTGCAGTACAGTGCTTAGAACCAGTATAATTCCAACCATGATCTACTGACCTGAAACTTGTAAACGGAGGAAAGTGATAAGGACAAAACTAACAAGTGCACAGAGAGAAGTGGGGAGGTCAGTGCTGGGGAGAGTATTGGAAGACGGAAAGGGGGTAGCCCGTGATCTTCTAAAAGGCGATAAAGGAACCGATGGCCAGATGGGAGGGAATATTATGCATAGAGGAAGGATGTCGGACGGAATGAATATGTTACTGACTGGACACCACGAGAGAATAAGCGTGGAAGAGGACGACTAGTCAGAAAGTGGAGGGATGAAATAGAGAAAATTGAAGGAGTAATGTGGAACGGGCTTGGAGAGGCTTTTGTTCGGTAACTGGCTCCGGAAGGCTGACGAACTGACCTGAACGCAATGCTCGGTCAGCTGGATGGCACTTCAACCACCTGCAGGTCGATTGTCTCAGACTTCAATGGTAGGCGGCGGCGGGGGGTGGTGGTAAGGTGAGTTGCACTCGAACTTTATTTTCCAAAGACGACTGCCCAGTTTTTGTGCACGTGCGCAATCATGCGTTCTTGGGTGTGGGTGTCTTTTAGTGTGCATAGAACTGGTGTGTGTGTGTGTGTGTGTGTGTGTGTGTGTGTGTGTGTGTGTGTGTGTGTGTGTGTGTGTGTGTGTTGTGTGTGCGTGTGTGTTATGTGTGTGTGTATGTATGAGAGAGAGAGAGTTGTGAGCGTGCGTGCGCGCGGGCGAGCACGAGAGCGTGTTTTCGTACAAGTGAGAGAGCGTGGGAGCGAGCGGGGTGTTTGCGCGTTGAAGCCTACAGCCGGTCGGTCGATCCTGGAGCGAATTGGCAAGACACAAGGGAGTTCAGTTCTCTGTGCTATAGGCCTCTTGACCCTCCTTCCTCCCTTCTGACAGCAAAAGGCGCTTCGACTTCTGTATTTACACGAGAGTTCTCTCTTTATACCTCTTGCAATCCTCTCTTTCTCGCCCCCCCTCTCTTTCTCTCTCCCTCTCTCTCGCTCTTTCTTTCTGTATGTGTGTGCGCGCGCGTGTGATAAACTACCCGCAAGAACTGGTTTCTCAAGAGTTCTTCTCGGTGTTTTCTCCTTTCGCTTTCGTAAACAAGGGCTCTTTGTTACAGAAAATTTACCTCACGATGTAGAGGCCATCTCTCCCAAGGAAGACTCTTTGTGTATATAAATAATTAAAACTCTCGCCCCCCCCCGTCTCTCTCTCTCTCTCTCTCTCTCTCTCACACACACACACACACACACACACACACACACACACACACACACACACACACACACACACACACACACTCACTCACAGCATGTCGTTATTCAGTCCGCATGTGTCCTGTGCCTTGTATAGGCAAATGTTGGCACAGGGCGTTTGTTCCCTATTAGTTCCGCCGGTGCTCCCGAGGGCGCGCTGCTCCTTCCCCTTGCTCCCCTTCCTTGCACACTGAAAACCTCCGGGGAGAGATTTGTGTGTGTGTGTGTGGAGGGAGGCCGGGCCGGTTCCGCGTGCTGCCAGGCGGCCCCTCCAATAAAGGGGAAAGAGGGACTTACAACAGAGGGGACCGTAGGGTGACGTCATCATGTCAGCCTAGTACGTCGACGAAAGCAGTGGCGGCAATGTCACGCGAGGAAAATGGCCCAAGGGTGGGGGGGAGGTTGTCTTTGACGGGGGCTAAAGAGGCCATTGTGGAAAATGGGGGAGGGGGGCGGTGCCATTTAGGGGCTTTGTAGAAGATGGGGAGAGGGATGTGAGGGGCTTCAGGATGTGGCTCTGGGGAGTAGGATGTGCGGCTTCTCTGATTGTGGTCGTGGGGAAGAAGGACTTCACTGAGAGGCAGAGGTGAAGAGGGAGTTCATGGATGATAGGACTTGAAGTGGGACTTAGTGGGGTGGAAGGGAAGGGTGAAGTGGGACTCTTCAGGGTGAACGGGTGGAGGGGAAGGTGAAGGGATTCCTCTGCTACAGAGAGGTTGAGGAAGAGTTGTGGAAAGTTGTAAGGAATCACGTGAGCCTTCCTGTGATGGAGAGCGGGGGTGGGTGGGATATGGGGGCATTGTGGCGATGGAAGAGGGTCATACGGGTGGGATGGGGGTGGCGGGCAGGTGCGTAGGGAGGTGGGGGGGGTGAGGGAAGGTGAAAGTTGGGTTGATCGGGTACATGAGGGCAAAGGTGGTAATGAGTGTTTTTTCGGGGTAGGGTGGGTAGGAGGAAACGAAGTATCAAGGAGGCAGAGAAGAGAGGTTCGAGGAAGAGGTGACGATTGTGGTTGTTACGGGCAGAGGCAGGGACGATTATAGAACAAGGAAAGAGGACCTAAACGAGGTAATGACCATTTTAATGTTCTCAGGGTGATTTATTTTTTTATTCTTGTTTATTTTATTTTTGGAAGAATTCGGAGGCCCGTGAGCAAGTGCCTTGGTGTTTAGGATGTAACAATTGCTCCCTGTCTTCGTCTGACACCACAAGAGGGCCTCCCCCCCTCCCCCTCTCCCCCCAACCCCGGCTCTTTCCCTTCAATCACCATCATGATCGTAAACACTGCAGGCGCCCCTATCATCACCATTAGCTGGCATGTGAATGTTGGGGCCGGTGGTAGTGGTAGGGGTTGCTTCGTATATATACCGCTTGTGCCTGCGTGCTCTTGTGTGTGTGTGTGTGTGTGTGTGTGTGTGTGTGTGTGTGTGTGTGTGTGTGTGTGTGTGTCTGTCGTGTGTGTGCGTGTGTCTGTCTCTCGTGTGTGTTTGTGTGTGTCTGTCGTGTGTGTTGTGTGTGCCTGTGTCTGTCTGTCGTGTGTGTGTGTGTATGTGTGTGTTTGTGTGTTCGTGTATTCTTGTGTCTATGAGGAACAGCTAACACCACAATCAATACTATTAACACAGGCATGGGCACCTGGGGAGCGCAACATCGACCCTGGGGCTGTTAGGAAATAGGGTGAAGGGAGAGGAGAGGAGAGAGGGAGGGAGGTGGTGCGGGTTCGTGCACGTTGTTGAAGAAGAGCTGAATCCAAATGAAGGGTCTGGCAATGTCAGCCTGCTAGAGTGGTCCTGAAATGTGCAGACAGCAGCAGCAGCAGCAGCAGCAGGGGAGAGAAGGCACTGGGGTCCAGGTGCGTGTTTGATGAGGTGGTCTTGATGTTTACCTGCGTGGAGTTCGGCACTTCGGTACGTGTGGTGAAGCGATTGTGATGTCGAATAGGGCGGCAAGACGACGCGACGCGGCGTGTCCGTGGCGGTGGGGGGAAATGCCAGCCTAGCCCTACCGGGAGCCCTCTTGTCCCTCAGCAGCAGTCTCCCCAAGTTCCCGTCCCACCCAGGCGGCTACGAGGAGAAAACCCGACTAGTTAACGTCACTGGTGGGTCAGTCGCTTGTCCTTGTTCACCCAGATTACCAGTGCCACACAGGCATTCTTCAGTATCCTCGTATCTTGGTCAGGTCAGGTCATAATGAACCCTGTGTACTACCGATGTAATCATTTGAACAATTACGCTCTTTGTTTTCATCAGTAGCCAAGAGATAAAAAAAACACAGATCTTCATCTCCGCATATCCGCGCCAGTTGGTACTGTACCAGTTTGAGCATAACCACTGTATCGATGGGTCGCCAGTGCCCAGTTCCTCCGTTACTTTTGTGGGCGATCGTGTGCCGGGGCTGCTGCCCACACCGCCCTGACTACCAACGCAACCATTTTTCTTCCATATCTACCAGACACGCTACTATTTTTATCACCACTGTCACCACTACTACCAGTACTACGACTAATCTCTACCACCGACAACAACATACTCGAGTCACCCGCATCATCAGGACCGCCGCTGTCGCCACCATCACTCGAGTCCCCGTATCATCATCTCCACCGTGGTGTGCCTCATTTCACCTCTGCCGTCCGAAATTCGGGCTCGCTCGCCCGCCTGCCCCTCTCGCATCTTCCATTAGTACCGCGCTGTAGGCGATCACAGCGAACCGCCGCTTTTCGCCACCACTGTCATCACCACAAGCGGTCCTTCATTACCTTCGCACGATCTCTTTGCCTCGGTCGCCGCCAACATACAGAGAGTCTGTTTTCTATCAATGCGAAGGCGGTCCTACCCTCTACGGTGACGGACCGAAAGGTGTGCGTGCTTTCTCGACGTAATTCGTTGTCCGGGCATCGTTTCACTGGATCAAGACATTGTCCGTGCTGAAGTCCGCCGCTTTAGCACAGTTGGTAAAGCGTGCCGTGTTGCTAAAGAGAATCGAAATTTACGTCATTCTTAACATGCTCTCTCTCTCTCTCTCTCTCTCTCTCTCTCTCTCTCTCTCTCTCTCTCTCTCTTCTATCTGTATAAATATATCTATATATATATATATATATATATATATATATATATAGATATCCCCTCTCTCTCTCTCTCTCTCTCTCTCTCTCTCTCTCTCTCTCTCTCTCTCTCTCTCTCTCTCTCTCTCCCTCTCCCTCTCCCTCCTCTCTCTCTCCCTCTTTTTCTTCCTCTTTTTCTGTTTCACCTTCTCTCTTTACAGTGTGTATGTAAATAAACTCTGGTTGATTACCCCTAGCTGGAGGAAAACGAAGGAGGAATTGCCTTTGGAAGCGTTCCACGGAGCCCCACGTAAAAGAAGGCTTTCGTTCAAGGCATTTGAGAAATGCGGAGCTGTATGGTTTCTTTGTAGCAAACGGGTATTTTGGGACGGTAACAAATACACCCGGGATTGGTAATTGAGGTATAGGAGTGCCTCGGGAGTTGAAAAAGACTCTTTCTCGGGAGAATGGGTGACTTGCGTATGGCTCGCGACAAAACTTCTGCTACGAGACTCGCACAAACGAGATTTAGGGAAAAAGTGGGGCTCAAGCGTGTAGTGTGGTTTGGGTAATTGGATGTTCTCTCCTGAGTATAGAGAGGTGCTTTATCCCCCCTTTAATTGTTTATTTATTCATTATATATATATATATATATATATATATATATATATATATATATATATATATATATATATATATATATATATATATACATACATACATTTATTTATTTATTCATGTTAGTCTACGGTTGTGGCATTATAACGTTAAAAATTAGTTTCTCTTTTCTCCAATCAAACTCCCTTCGTGTAACTGTAATAATACATATGCACGCTAGCACGCACGCTCACAATTACACGCGCACGCACGCTCACAATTACACGCGCACGCACGCACGCACGCACGCACGCAAAGAACTTGGGGTAAATGGATAAGCGTAAGATTTGCTCTCATCGATCCTTTTCATACCGTATCACCGTCTTGCTTCGTCCCCGCTCCCTTCTCCACTCCCATCCTAGCCGGCTTGCACCTCCAGCGTCCACTGTCATCACTCGTACAATATTCCTTTGCATGTTCGTTTTTCTTTCAGAAGCCTTGCTATCCTCCTGCACGCCCACACGCCCATGCGTCGCTTCATTCTCGTATATTTCATATTTGATCCTCGCCAAGTAAATGGGTTCTTCTCATCCACTCGTTTAGTTCTCAGCCTCAGGGTTTATCACTAGCACCCCGTAAATGTTTACTTCTCATCCACCAAAGGTTTACTTTTGACACACTTAACGTGTATTCCATAATTACCACCATCTTTTTTTTTAGCATATTTCCGCTCTTATCATTCATTTGCCTGTGCAGCATCCGTCCTTTCGCACACCCGGTGTCATCGCCTGCACTTTCTCTCGGTCGGCATTTTGCCCCCCCCCCCCCCCATCGCCTTCAGTCTCTCCACCACTTAGCAGTCCCCCCCCCCCCCCACACACACACACCATTGAGTCTTCGGGCAGTTCCCGTGATGCCACACCTGTGCAATCGGGTCCAGGTTGAAGTCTTTCCCCGGAGTTCGTTCCGCCTAACCGACAGTACCACAGTGACTACACAGACACTGCCCAAGGCCCGGACATACTCGAACTCTTTGTCGAGGTCGTAGGAGGGCCTCGTTTAAGGTTTCTCTCGAGTTCCTTGGCAGTGCAGCCAGAGGACACGTGGCTGTTAAGACAGGGAAAATGTCTGGCAAAATAACCTCACAAGAAGCTGGAGGAGGCAAGTTGTGGAAAAAGAAGCACTGTACTGCAGAGAAATTGGAAGGAGGGGCTTCCTACGACTTTGGAGAAACCTTATGGCTGGAAGACTTGTATAATCAGGTTCTGCCTGATCGCCCCGTCAATGTTTATTTTTTCGCCAATGTTATTGAATAGGCGTTTTATAATTTTCTTGATGTACCTACATGGGATGGTGAGATAATTTATGAGGAATTAGGGAATTTGGGGTGGGGGACCAAACCAAATTACAGATCATACTGGCAGCGACGAAAAACAGTGGCATTGTCAATGCGTCCTTCACACGAATGGTTGCAAATGCTGGTCTTGAAAAGGTGACTTGAAGGGCATGCTAAATGGGTACGTTTGTTTACAGAGGGGGAAGGGGCGTGCTTTGCTTGAGGATGTGGGGTGGGAGGGTGGGTGGGTGTACGTATCAGCCTGTAGTGTGGACACTGCCGGGCACGCCAGGGACCCGGGCCCCGGTCCGTTTGTATACACGAGCCCACATGAATCGGTTTGTTTACAATAGTTTACTTGTGTACAAGATCCCTCTAGTATATACGAGTCAGCTTTGTGTGCACGGGCTATCCAGTGTGCACCATTGGTCGTGTGCACAAGCCTGACGAAAGTACGATTGTGTGCGCGCGTCCGCTGAGACATATCTGGTTCTATACACATGGCCTTACAGTTCACCGGCGGTCCTATCCTACTTAAGGATAGAAACGCTGGTACCTTGACGTACACTGTACATTTGACGGAACCAAAGACCAGGCAAACGTGCGTCACCGTGGTCAGTGTGTACGTAATCTGTTCTGGCATAGGATGAACATGTACCAGCTGTGAACAGTTGGTGAGTTCGCTGTCCCCGAGGCTCGGATGCAGTCACTTGGTTCTCCTGGACGCCACGCTTCGTTGATGCTGACACTATCGAAGTCCGCGTTTTGTGTCTGGAGGAGGAGTTCTTGGGTGACCCGAATGCAGGAGGTTCCTCGTGTACATCCGCCAGATGAAGGAGGAGGAGGAAGAGGAGGAGGAGGAGGAGGAGGAGAAGGAGAACCCGCAGGTCCCGTGGGTTTTCCCTCGAACCTTTCCCTCCTGTGGCACTTGGGGTCATCGCCTTATCTTCCCCTTCCCCTCAGTCTCCCTGTCCCTCTGTACAAGCCTTCCTCCCTCCCTCACCCTCTTCTTCACTAACCCTCACTCGTCCCCAGCCTTGATGATTTTTTCATTACCTTCCCTTTCCCCTCCACCTCTTCCCTCTTCTCCTCTCCTTACACCCCGTCTTCTTCCACCTTTTTCTTTCGTTCCCTCCTTAGCGTCTCCCCCTCCCCCTCGTTCCGTCGACAAACGATATAGGCTGGTCAGACTCCTCCATCCTCGCTGAGTTGAAAGGCGCGACGAAGACTTTTTTGGTTCTTCTAAGAAGCTTGTGAATCATATCGAAGCTTCTTCCCTTACAGGAGGGGCGGCGAATATTTGGTTGTCTGTGGAGAGGGTGCGCATGCGTGTGTGTGTGTGCGTGCGTGTGTGTGTGCGTGCGTGCGTGCGTATGTGTGTGTGTGAGGGAGAGAGAGAGAGATAGAGAGGTGGGGAGGGTGGTACGAAGGTGGATTGGGGTCTGGTTGGGGCAGGATGTTGTGTGAGAAGGAATGGTTGGTTTGGTATGGCGGCAGATGAGCATATTGGGCGTTGGGAAAGAGCACCCCCCGCTTCCTCGTGCAAACCTGAAGTGGGTCAGCAAGCAATCTGCGGAGTGGGTGAAGGAGGAGCAGGGAGGACGGACTGGTTGGTCGCCGACCTTTCGGTGGTCAGGAGGGGGACGTAGTACCACTCCGAGAAAGCGGACAGGACAGGAGATGGGTGCCGGGCTGTCTGCCGTGGAGAGGGGTGGTCTGGTCCAAGGAGCACATGCAGGGGCTGCCTGCTCTCACTCGCTCACAGTGCGAAGGACTCTCTCCAGCGTCTGCTGTGTTTAGACGAGTGCCAAACAACTTGTCCACGCCCAGGCGGCGACGCCCAGCAGTAAACCACCCACATGACGTCATTGGCTCCGCCCACAGGCCCCGATCTCGTCTTCCCCTCGGGGGTTCGTGGGTCCCGCCCGGCGCGGTCGTGTTGCGTCCACGGAAGGAGGACCAGCAGCAGCGGACGAGGCGAAGGCGGCCGTGGAGACTGAGTCCCAGTTCGTGTTGACCTTCAGGGACTCTTGAGGGGGGGGGACTTCTGCGTCTCCGGCAGAAGTGGACGAAAGCGTTAGGCAAGGTCCTTTTTGTTAGGCGTTAGGCAAGGTCCTTTTTGTGTTGTGATTGGCCGTGATTGCCACGCGGTTGCAACTCGACCTGCGATAACAACCTCGACGGTGTCATAGCCACACATCTCCCATCACCATCACCTGTCATCATTATCATTGTCAGTGTCATGAACTCGCTACCACCATCATTTTCACCAGTCGTCACCACCACCACCACTACCACAAACACTATCATCACTACTCTCATCACCTCTGCCATCACAACCACGAGCACCACCACAACCATCACCATCGGCGGGAGGGACCGAGGCGGGTGTGTACGAGCACCACCACGAGGAGCGGCCAAGATGGCTAGATAAGGTTTTGCTGAGGCGCACTTCTTGGTAATGCCGGGATTGCGCGCGCACACACACACACACACACACACACACACACACACACACACACACACACACACACACACACACACACACACACACACACACACACACACACACACACACACTCAAACGTACACACACACGCTCAAACGTACACACACACGCTCAAACGTACACACACACGCTCAAACGTACACACACACGCTCAAACGTACACACACACACACACACAAACGTACACACAAACGCACACACACACACACACACACACACACACACACACACACACGTAAATACGCAGACACACACACGTAAATACGCAGACACACACACGGTGGTAGCGTTCGCGGCCGCCACAACGGCGGTCCGGGTTCGAATCCCGACCAGGGCTGAAATAATTTCAATATTGCTGCACAACGAGTCGTTACTCTAACTCTCGTGGGCGGGAAGTTGGGTGTGTGTGCGTATAAGTCACAGTATTATCCATAGATCGGTCATATATGAGCTCTGAGCTCTCTTCCGGGAAGGAAATAGCTGTCGATCACAAGTCCAACACGTGATCCAAAACCATGGTGAATCACACACACACACACACACACACACACACACACACACACACACACACACACACGTACATACGCAGACACACGTACACACACACTTATGTACGCACACATGGACACACGTACACACACGTGTGAGTAGTTTTAGTTGATATTGGGGCCTAGGAACTTCTCCCGGCCGGCCGGTAGATTCATCTGGGCATCGCTCGTGAATGGCGCGCGCGATCATTTCCTCGGCGGCCGGAGGACAGAGAACGAGCGGCGCGGCGGCCGGGTTGCTCTGATGAAAGGCTGGAATGTACCAGGAAATGTAACAAAGAAATGATGCGTCCGCCCACCCAACATTCCCTTCTCACTATCCCTTAGGTTCCCCATCTTCCTTCCCATTCCCTTACCTTACGGCCTCCTCCTCCTCCTCCTCCTCCTCCTCTTCCTCCTCTTCCTCCTCTTCCTCCTCCTCCTCCTCCTCCAACCGGTCCCATACCTTCCCTCCCTCCCTCCCTCCCTCCTCTCCTTCCTCGTCCATTTCATGTGAAATGTGTTCTTGGTTGACCCTTAGCCTCTGCCTCCGCCTTCTCTATGGTACGCCCCTCGCCCTTCCCTAGTTCTCTACCTCTGTCTCCCTCTCCCTTCCCTTACTCCTCCTTTCTCCTTCCTCTTTAGCAGTTTGAAATTTTAACATTTAAAGGTCGTTTAATGTCCGTCAATCAACTTGTTTTGTTCACTTGCGTGTTTGGGTTTTCCCACCTCATTATGGACCAAAAGGTCTCTTGTCTGCCACTTGCTTTGTGCTTTTAATCATCCTTTCCTTAGAATGAATTATCTCTTCTTCCAACCCTGCCGCTTAAAAAAAAAAAAATATATATATATATATATATATATATATATATATATATATATATATATATATATATATATATATATATATATATTACTTTCCTGTCCTCTCCACCCACAATGCCATCTATCCATGCCAGTTACCCACATGCCCCCCCTCCCCCGCCACTTTCACTGGTCATCTCATCTCCTCTCCACTCTTCGTTCTCCTTCGTTCTCCTCTTAACCCCCTGCGTGGTCTTCTATCCGCCTTTGTATTCCTCTTTACCCCTTTTCCCTCCCTCGTTCTTCCCCAGTTTCTCTCGCATCCTTCATCATCTCCCCATAGGCACATTCTCCCTCCCTATCCCTCCCTCCCTCCCCTCCCTCCCTCTTACCTCTTCCAATCCCATTGTCCCTCCTGGGGTGAGGGAGATCTTTTGTTCACCTCTCTCTGTATTCCTGCTCTCTAGCCCTTCCCTCTCCCTCGTTCTTGCCCAATTTCTCTCGCATCCTTCATCATCTTCCCATAGGCACATTCTCCCTCTCTTCCTCCCTCCCTCCCTCCCTCCCTCCCTTCCTCCCTCTTCTCCCAACCCATTGTCCCTCTGAGGGTGAGGGAGATTCCCTTCTGGTCCCTTTCCCCGTTTTCTCCCAATTCCCTTTATGCCATTGTTAAGGTTTCCTCCTGTAATTCAGTACGTGCCGAGCACCATTCGGCGGCTCCCTCCCACCTCCTCTCTCTACCTCTCTCTCTTTCTCTCTTTCATACCGCTCCTTCTCGTGTAATGCTGTAATTACTATGTACCAGACCACCTTCGTAACGACCCTTACCGTTCCTAAGGAACAGGAACCCTCGCTACATCTCCCCGGCAATCCTCCTCAGCCCCGGCACACAGTCAAAATTCCCCTTTCTTTTCTCCCCTCCCCCTCCGTTCATCCTCCCTCACCTCCCATACCCTCACCCTTCCCTCCTTCCTCATCGCCTGTTACTCCCGCTCTCCCCTACCCTCCCCTCACCTCACCTCACCTCGTTTATGACCCAGCACCCGTTCCCCTCCGCAGGAACTCTCACGCGAGTTACACTTCACGCTCGGAGACGTTGCCCGAGCTTCGGTCGGCTCCCCGTTCTTCCTTGTACATCGGCAAGGCATTTCCGTCGAGGTGAGCAGCAGCTGCTGCTGCTGCTGGTTGTTCCAGGAGGACTGCAGACAAGGAAAGAGGATGTTTGTTGTGAGGGCGGTCGGTGGTAGTAGGAATAGTAACAAGATTTGAGGTTTTACCTGGTCAGGATAGTGGAGGGCACGATACGGGTTTGTGGCCTTAGGGCGAAACACAAATAAGATAGACTATGGTAGTACCAGTGGCAGCGTTTTTAGTCACTGATAGTGGTTCTGTATTAGGTTATTGTAGGTTTAGTAGTGGAAACGGTATTAGTTGTGTCAGCGATGGTGGTGGTAGTGGCGGAGACAGGAATGGAATGATTAGATGACCAAGAGGGGGAGGAGAAGGAAGAAGAGGGACGTATACAAAACGAGATGATATCCAAGGGTGCACATAAGAGAGAGAGAGAGAGAGATAGTGAGAGGGGGAGTGAAAGAGGGAGGAGGAGAGTGAGAGGGAGGGTGAAAGAGGGAGAGTCTGCGAAAGCAGAAGTGGGAGACGAGTAGAAGGTACTGGGAGTAGTTTTCTACATAGCTATAAAGGAAACGGGGAGAGGAAGTGGGGAGGAGGGGGTCACCGGAGAGGAAAAGGAAATGGTATCGAAGAGTGCGGGGGAGGGGGGTGATGGAACACTGGGGGGGGAGGAAGGAAAGGGGGGCTAAGATTATGAACAGGTGCGTGGGTCAGGTAAGGAAATCGAGAGTATCAGAGGTGTGTTGAGAGTGGGCGAGAGGGAGCCGGGGGGCGGGGGGGGGGAGATCAGGCGTCGGTAGGTGGATCGGGGGACTGGGTGGGAAGTGGACGAGGATATCGGGTCCTGACCGATGGACCGTGGCTGCGGATTGTGTCGGTCCGGACTTCTTCGGCGCAGTGGCGTGCATTGGGATATTTGATTTTGTCCTCGGACAGGGCGGCAATTGTTTACGGTTGAAGGGGTTGGATGTAGTCGAGCAAGTTGTTTCTCTGTCAATGCTGCGGGGATCTGGTGCTTGACCTGTGCTAAACTGTGTCATTAACCGGGAGTATATGTAAACTATACTGCCATGGTAAACTGTTTAAGGGGAGCCATCCCCATCTTCCCCCACTTCTTATCTCTCTCTCTCACTCTCTCTCTCCTTCTCTCTCACTCTCTCTGTATATTCAAGAAAATGTATAAATCATTCTGGGTCGGGATGACACTTTAATTTTTAATCAGACTTCCTCCATGGTATATTGTTCACCACTATGGGACCCCCCGCCGGTAACGAAAGGTGTTGGGAACTTCGTTTCGAGAGACGTGAAGATTCTGGGAGAGGGGGGAGGGAAGAGGAGGAGGAGGAGGAGGGGGGATGTAGCAGTGGGAAGAAAGGTCTGGGATAGCTGGTTTGTCGGGTTAACGAGTGGAAAGGGTTACCACGGGGTCGGAATGGGCCAGAGGAGGAGGAGGAGGAGGAGGAGGAGGAAGAGGAGTGGACGGCAAGGAGCGGGAGTGGGATTTGGGACTAATGGGATGCAGATTGGCAGACGGAGAGTAGGTTGGCAGGGATTTTAGCCCGACCTGCCTTCTTCAAACCGAGGGTTGATGCTGAAACAGCAACCACTACTACTACTACTACTAAAGTAAAAAAGTTAGGGGAGGCGATAAAGCTACACGTGTGTACAGACATTATGGAAATGTCGAATGTATGTGTGTTTGTGTTACAGAGAGCGAGAGAGAGAAAAAGAGAGAGCAATAAAGACAGAGTGGTAGATTGGAGAGGACGAGAAGGTGTGTGAAGTGGAGGACTCAAATATCCGATGGGAACACGTGATGAGAGGATGGTGATAAACACACGCACACGCACACACACATATACATACATACATACATACACACACACCACACACACACACATACACGAGTGCGTACAGTAAACACGTACATTCATTTTTATTTTTGATGCTCACGTCATCGCTCGTGCACTCATGGTAGTAGTTAGTGTCGTAGGCCCCTGTGCCGAGGTCTCATCCCGCTCACGTCTCGAAAACTTGCATTGATATGAAAAGCCGTTACTGTTCCCCTCTTTCGGGAATGTAGTAGTTGTTCTTCAGTCCAGCACGTGATTAAAGACTGATGAAACACGCGCACACACACACACACACACACACACACACACACACACACACACACACACACACATACATACACACACATACACACACACACATACACACACACACATACACACACACGAGCGGCTTGCTGGTTGAGTGGTTATGACTTCAGTCTCCCACGCTTGAAGTCCCGAGTGTGCCCTGTTCGCGGCCTGAAAAATCTTTCATTGATACTACAAGCAGTTGTCCGCTTCCCCCCTCTCTCTATACCTATCTATCCATCTATCTATCTATCTATCTATCTATCTTTTCTCCTCGTCTCGATTTCCTGTCTCCTGATCTCTCTCTCTCTCTCTCTCTCTCTCTCTCTCTCTCTCTCTCTCTCCTTTCTTCGTTGTCTTTTGCTCTCTTTCGTTCTCCTCTCCTAGCTCTTTTTCGCTTTCTCTCTCTACTCTCCTCACTCTCTCTCCCTTACCCTCGCTCTCTCCACCCCTTGCACTCATTCCTCTCTGTTTTTTCCTCTCTTCGCTCTCTTCTCGCTCCCTCTCTTACCTTCGTTTTCACTCTTCTCGCTCCTCCTTTCCTCTCCTCGCTCTGTCTTTTCACTGTACTCGTATCACCTCGCATCTCCCTCTCTTCTCTCTCCTCAGTTTCCTCTCTTCTCCTGTCCACCCTCCCAACATCCCGTGCCCTAATTCCCGTCCTTATGCACCTGCATGAATCCCTGTATACGGTGACTTAGTAGCCTGTAGGGTTCTGGCGGCGACAACGGAAGTGTACAGTTCTTAAGACATCGTCCCTGGCGCCCCTGGGATGACAAACTTTCATACCTCCTTCTTCTGAGAACCTCCTCCCTCTCTTGCCTCTCCATATTCACGCATCCTTGTGGTCCTGTCTCCTCCCTTTCTTCCTATCTCTGCCCACCTACGCCTCCTCCTTCCCTCCTCGTTCTCCTCCTCCTCCTCCTTCCCCTCTCGTTCTCCTCCTCCTCCTCCTTCCCTCCTCGTTCTCCTCCTCCTCCTCCTGAAAGCGCCCCCTACCCCCATCGACGACGAGTTCCTTCTCCTCCCGAGGCCACGGGAGTGTGTGTGTGTGTGCGCGCGCGCGCATGCTCGCCGCGTGTGCGTGTGTGATGACTATGGCTGGTTAGATTCAGGTCCCTACCTATGCATACTTAATGATGAGCGCGGGTCTTGCTTCGCTCGCAGTCTCATCTCCAGGACGCATTGGAAAAGGAGGAAGTCTTTCGTGCCTTCCGTCTCCTCTTCTGCTTAGGAAGTGGTCTCTCGACCACAGGTACTCGAGTGGCAGGTCTCGTTAGCTCGTATTATCTCTCTCTTTCTCTCTTTCTCTCTCTATGTAGCTGTATCTCTACCAATTTATCTCTGCCTCTTTCTCTCTATTTCTCTCTTGTATTCACTTCTCATCCTAAGTTTTTTTTTTTTCGTGTACTGTGGGTGTCTCGCTACTTCCTGCCTGACCTTGCATAGCCCGGCTCCTCACAGGCCTTGCTGTCGAGCTCCTGACCTCGATGCCGATTGTCTGTTGTTGTCTTCTCCGGACGAAGGTCGTAACCCCCCCACCCACCCACCCACACACACACACACATACACGACCTCCTCTTCTCGTGCATCATGCATTGGCTCCTGCGGCTCAAAACCTACAAATCCGTCTCCCAGGGGGGCACCAAGAGGAGGAAGAGGAGGAGGAGGAGGAAGAGGAAGAGGAGGAGGATCACTGTCCACTATGCTGGTTCCTGACATGCCCCTCCCCGACTAAACCCCCTTTGGAGCCCCTACGAAGCTTACCCCCCCCCCCCCCACCTCAGCCGCCGTGTCTTTCCACGTACGCATTTCACCTGTTACCCCACTTGTTTCCACACTGCATTTCCTCCTTTTCTTTTCCTTTTCTCGTCCCTCCTCGTCAGTCTTATCTCTGTCACTGTCTTATCGCCTTTTCCCTCTTTTGTCTTTGTCTCGCCCATTTGTCCTTCTCTCTCTCTCTTCCGTTTCTCCTTTCCACCTGTCCTTCTTGCTTTTCCCCTCTCGTCTTCATCTCCTCATTTTTCCAGCTTCCCCCTCTTCTTCGTCTTTACCTTCCTTTGCTTTCACTCTCTCCTCTTCTTTTTCCTTGCGAGCCCATCGCTTCCCCCCCCCCTCTCTCTCTCCGCCATTTTGCTCTACCTGGTTGTACTTCTCCCCAAGTCCTTTTACTCCCACGTCTCCTTTCCATCCCTACATTTTTCTCCCTTTCCTTTTCCGTTACCATCTCCTCAGCCTCTTCTTCCTTCGCCTCGTTCCTCTCGCTACTCCTCTTTTCCAATTCATCTTCTTTCTCAGCTCGCGATCTTCTTCACCTTCCTTTCCCTGTTCCTGCTACTTCTCACCCTTATCCTAATCGCTCTCCTCCTCCTCTTCCTCCTCCTCCTCCTCCTCCTCCTCCTCCTCCTCCTCCTCCTCGTCCCCTCGCACCAGCTTTCCTTAGTAATCTTCCTTGTTACTTGACTCCTTACTCCACCTGTATCTCAGGTTGTACATATTCTGAACCCCCCCCCTCCCCGACTTCTCCCTCCAGCTCCTTTCCGCCACTCTCCGTTTTCCCGTCTTCTTGTGCCCTTCTACCCCACTTTGCCCTTTTCACTATCTTCCTCCTCCTCCTTCTTCTCTTCCCCCCACTCGTGGGCTCACGTCCTCCTTCCCCTCCTCTCTCTCCCCTTTGCTCACAAGGCTTTGGTCAACAGCGGCCGCGTGTGCGTCCACTTTATCCGAGCTGGAGACCCCCCCCCCACACCCCTACCCCCTCCTCTCGCTCGCCCCGACTCGGCGCCCCGGACCCACCACCCACCCTCACCGGCCTTCTGAACCCCCTCTCCTCGCCCGCGCCACCCTCATCCCCCACGTCCTCGGTGCCACGATATCGCACTGCCTAGTTTTATTACTCCCCTGTCTGCCGCATTCTTGAACTTCCCCAACTCTCCTTCCCTTCTGTCTCTATGCATCTCTGTTTTTGTCTCCTTCACTTTATCCATCTCCATCTCCAACCATATTTATATTGATCAATTCTCACTAGCCATCTCTATTTCTATCCATCTCTATAGCCCTCTCTCACTATCCATTCTCTTTCTGTCTCTGTCTCTCTCTTTTTCTTTCTCTCATTCTCACTTTTATCTCTACCTCTCTCTCGTTCTCTCCCATTATCTCGCCCTCCTTTCCACACCCCCTCCCACCCACACTTCCTCCTCCTCCTCCTCCTCTGCCGCCTACCTACCTACCTGCTCGCTGGTTGGCGGCCCGTCCCTTTGGCACCGTTCCTTCTGCGCGCAACCCCTTTAGCACGTCGTCAGCTTTCCTCGCTCCTTCGTTAGCGCCCCTGACCGCGTCGTCAGTGCCCCGGCCTACCTCAGCACGTGTCATTTCTGACACCTAAGAGATCTGTTTGCTTTCTGCTGCGCCTCTCTCTTCGAATCCATTTGGCACTTTTTTCAATGTTCGAAGCACCTATCACTCGAGGTCCCCGCCCCATCGTCCACATCTCTTCACTGTCCACAGAACTTCACCTCCTCACCACACTCCCCGACCTGCCCAGAGTACCCTCCACTTCCCAAAAGAACATTCGCCAATCAATTCCTCTTCGTATATGGTGCCTCATGACACCACATCACACATCCACCCCGACAGCGACAGCACCCGTATCTGCTACCCTTCTCGTGGATCTGCGTATATCCTGCTGCCCCTACGGTGCCCCTCGCCAAAGCCTTCTGTATGCCTTCCCTCCCTCCGTCCCCTCCCCTCCCTCAGCTCCGTACCACCTGACTGCACCTGCCTCGCCTCCCCCAGTTCACCTGGCTGTCTGCACCTGCCCCTCTCGTACCTCGTATTTTTGTGTCAGTCTCTTGTCGCTTTTATTTCCTCCTCTCCCGTCCCGAGTGCCATATGGTCTTCGATGCCCTAGGCCAGAATTTCATTATTCGATGTAGCGCAGTTCCTCCTTGCCCCTCGCTTCCTCTTTTCCATTTTTGAGCGCCATTTTTTTCACTTAAGCCGGGTCTACAGTGAGCCTCGTGCAGCGCTGCATGAGGCAGTTGTCAGTGTTGAATCCAACGCCGAGTGAGATAGTGCTGACAGACACTTCAACACTGCCAACTGCCTCATGCAGCGGTGCAAGAGGCTCAGTGTAGAGCCGTCCTTATAATCATCTACTTGCCCTCTTCCTGTTTTCTCATTTCCCTCCTCTTTTTCTTCCTCACTCTCTTCCCACTTTTCTTTCTCCTCCTCCTTCCTCTTCCCCTCTCCCCTTCCTCCTTTTGTCAGCCTCCCCCATCCTCCTATTCAGACTCCTCGAAGCTTCGTCATCCTCCCCCTTTCCACTAAAGCCTCCTAATCCCCTTAGTCCTCCTCCCCTCCTCCTCCTCTTCCCATCGCTGTACCAGTTCTTCCTGTGCGTTTTTTTTTTCTCGTTACCTCTTCCACACACCCTGTCCTCATTCTCCTCGTTGTCGTCCTCTTCCTCGTCCCTCCATTTCCCGTCCTCCTCCTCGTACTCTTCTCCTCAACTCCCCTCCATATTTTAATTGCTCTATCTTGTGCTGTCTCCAGCACCTCTTCCACTTTCCTCAAGATCACTGACATTCTTTGGCGAAGAGTCTCTCTCTCTCCACCCTCGTGCTTTGCTACTCTCTCCTTATCCCTCACCTTTATGGGCTCTCCCTTCTCTACCCTCCCACCACCTCCACTTCTCTCTCGTCTTCATACTTGTTCCAAACGTCATAATTCATTGTAACATTCCTCACCCCGTCCCATGACCCTCTTCCATAAACCTCAGCGTCTGTCCTTCGAGCTCCTTTACCGTGTGGACGGCCGTGATGCTGCCTTCACACTTGTTCTGCGTCTGTCTACTCGGGAAGGTAGGAGAAAGATTCCACCCCCGCACTAGCTCGCTCGCAATCGTGGGGACTTGTTCCATTGGCCAGCGGCGACTGACCGGCCAGCGGGCGGGCGGGCGGGCGGGCAGGCAGGCAAGCGGACGGGAAGAAGGTTGGTACTTGGAGAAACCCAGGTAGGTAGTAAAGTATCGGGGGAAGGTGATATCGATGAAGCTGGCTCTGGAGAACAGTGTGGGAAGGTCGTGGATAGTGTTGGTGATATTAGAGGATGGAGAGTGGTATCGATGATGATGATGATGGTGATGATGGCTTTATTGGGGTGGTGAAGGGTATAGGTGGTTATGGAAACTGGTTATAAAGGCTCCAGCTGTAGTGTCATTAACTCGTCTCACCCCCCCTTCCACCCCCGCACGATGTTTTACCATTTGTATCGTGTGTAAGGTGGGGGAGGAGATAAGAACTATGTACTAAACACCCTCTTCCTCCATCTGCACCCTAACGCTTCCTCTCCTCCACTTCCTTTCCCCCTCCCCCTTCTCCGCCACAGATGCCGCATGTTGCAACATTGCGGTTCGTGGACGTGGTGTAGCGTACTTACGTACCTTCTTGTTGCATTGGTGACGTCACCCATAGTTCGTCCTCCAACGCTCGTGACCTCCGTGACGTCATGCCCCATCCTGCCGAGGTGATGCGGTGGTTGCGGCCGTGTAGTGGAGCGATGCCTCTTCTAGTGGTGTTGCCCTCCAGTGGGTGCCGGATTTAGAGGTTCTTGGGTATAAAACTATGGGGAAAGTGGAAGACGGGTTGCCGCTGTTGTGTCCAGGGTTCAGATGGGGTTTTAGTGATTGTTCGAGTAGGAGAGAGTAACAACCTCAGCTTGCATCGTTGCTATGAGGGAAGCAAGATTTACGCTCTGTATCTACCCGACCATGGCGTACATGGTGTGCAGGCTGACACACTCGGGAGTACATATGCAGAAAACCATGTCCAGGATGCTGCACATATAGGAGATCTCTTCACTTGCCGGGGTGCATCATAGGAGTGCCAAACACGGATTATCTTGTATTTAGCCAAGGTACGATAATCAGCTTATGATGTAAGTGCACTTGAATCTTCTCCAGCGTCTCGCAGAGGGGCGTTTGGCGACGGCGAAGAGCATGAGTGCGTAGTGCGTGTCCAGGGTGCATAGGTCCATCCACGGTGAAGAAGTCTAGCATCGCATTTGGCAAAGGTTCAACCCGGATTCTCTGCACCTCGATGACTATGGACCCACTGCTGCTGCTGTTGCTGTTGCTGCCGCCGAGAAGTCTTTACCCATCCGACCTGTAGAACTGCTACTTTCTTTGCCGGTTCATGCCCGAGTGGATATGGAGTTTGTACACAACTTTGCGTTTTAACATCCTTTTCCTAATGCTTACCTATGTGTTCAGTACAAGTATAGGTTGTTCCTGGGGGCGGGGAGAGCGGGTAAATCTGTTTCGTGATACAGCTATAAGTTCTCAAGGTGTCCAACTGTCATAGTTGGTTATGAACTCGTGAATACTCCGGGCACATAGGCTTTTGCCGGCTATACGTTTAACTAAAAAAACGGAATTCTTTAACTTCCTTCTTTACCTTTTTGTTTTAATTTCTATTTGTACTCCCATGTCTTGCCTCCTGTCCGCTTGATGAAGTATGCATATTTGTGTGTTTTTTTTTCTTACGTGTATTTGCACAGTGTGATTATATCACCGCAAACTCTTCCTTCCTCCAACGTTGGCATTTCCAGGGTCTTCAACCTTTGAGCATAAGGCGAGTCTTGGAGAATCTGCACCCATCTCATTGCGATGTGTGTGTGTGTGTGTGTGTGTGTGTGTGTGTGTGTGTGAGAGAGAGAGAGAGAGAGAGAGAGAGCACTCGTATGCACACACCTATAGTATGTGTTGTAGGTGATTATTCCAGGGGTCCTCTACATTTGTGGCTGTCATTATATAGTTTAATTATGAATCTTCGTGGTTCTTGACACATTACTTCTGACCCGAACAGTGGGTAGGGGACAGGAATGACCCGTCACCCACAAGATACTAAGATAAAAGGGACAACAAATGGGAGTGGGATGGGTGAAGGATGGGTGCATGCCTTGACTTCTATCCCCCATATAAGGGTGCAAGCACCTTTTCGTATATGTATGTATGAATCTTCGTAAGCTCTGAGCATTAATCATTTCCGGTGGGAGTATATTCCTTTTGTCTATTGTTGTAACGTTTCTCATTTTTCTCCTTGTGTATCTAGGTTTTCCCCAGGAGATGCAGTTAATGTCTAAAAAAAAATTTCTTTCCACCACTTTTACGACGTTATCCACCATCTTTAACTACTTTCTAAGATAGGTAATGAAATGCGCGTATGCCTGTGCGCGTACGTGCGTGGCTGTTTTACCTAGGTATTCAAAGATGGGCCTTACATAAAAAGTCAAACTTTAACACCCTGTCTTTTTAATTTTCTTTTGAAGGAAAATAGTGTCCAATGTCACCTACCTTGTTGTGATCTAGAAAATAACGATAAAGGCTCTACTTGAAATACCAAATGGTGTTCAATACGAACTCCGAACCACCACAGACAAGAACGTATGTTGGACTCCTCAACTGCCATGGCCTGTGCGTTTTTGTGAACGGTCCTGTGTGAGAGCGCTCGCCTCTACTCCGTATATGTGGAACGGTCCTCTACGATTAGTTTTGCTCCTCGTTGCAGACAAGATACAAAATACATTGTTACCTTAAGATGTATCAAGCCGTTCATTATTAGGTCTGCTTTCGGTTCTTCACTGCCATATTGAACAAGGTTGTGTACATTTTCTAAGGTAAATTATTCTTTTGTTCAACTGGAGAGGTCAGTTGTAGGGCAAAAGTTCGCGAATGGAGGTAATTCACTGCAAGGCTTCATTATACTTTTTAGCAAAGGTAAAATGTAAAATTGAATTTAGAGGTGGCGCCACGGTGTGAGCCAGAGTAAAAAAAAAACAGTGTCACCCTGTATGGAAGGGGTCAGATCAGACCACGTCACTGTGTGTTTGGTAGTATTTCCCAAGTTCAGGAGCCCATCGCTACTGGCAAGTAGACCCCTGCACGAGTGAAATCCCGGTCCACGCTTGTGACCTCCCGGAACGGGCTGACATCGTCTGGTGCACGCACGGTTCCGCCGTTTATCATAACCTGCGCGCATGCGCGGCGTTCCTTTCACGGTTCCGCCGGGTCCGTTGCACGACCGGCCGCTTCGTGTGGTGCGTGGCCGCGTCGTGTGGTGCGCCGTCACGATATAGTTTGGCCAGTCGCTTTTATCTGATGACTAATTTGTAGTCAGTGAATGGCGTCTTGAGTGGCAGCCGCTCCACTTTTGCTCGTGCATGGCGCAGCCGCAGTACAAGTGGCAGCATCCCGACCGCACGATGACACTTGAGGTGCTCCGCAGGATTTCGCTCCTGTAGGAGATCCCGAGGCCCAGCGGTGGACGGTCACAGTGGGGCCTTGTAGAACGGCCGAAACGGGAGGATGAGAAGGGAGAGAGAGGGAGAAGGAGGCTGGGATGGTGTTGGTCTGCGGCGGTAGAGGGTTTCATCGTTGCGCTTCACATGTGATTGGTTTTCCATTACTTGTGGTTGGCTTGCCACGGAGTTATTGTTGCGGTTGTGTGCTGGACACTTGCCGCCATTCCGTACCGCACCTCCGATCCGCTTCGCCATTCCGCCTCGAGTGGGGAGCACATCGGACCCAACACGTCCGCCGTCCGGAAGTGTGTGTATGTATGCGTGCGTGTGTGTGTGTGTGTGTGTGCGCGCGTGTGTATGCGCGCGTGTGTGTTTACCTAGTTGTATCTTACGGGAAGGGGAGCAATGCTCGTGGTGTTCCGTTTGCGTGGGTGTGTGTGTACACGCGTGTTTCGTAAAGACACTCGCATTGAAGACAGTGCCAAAGGGACTTCCACACATTTGGGCGTGTAGTACCACTGTCCTTCCTTGCACTCGGTCTTGATGTATCTTACGGGGGGCAACATTCTAGCGCTTAGTCAGCAATATCAACACAGGTGCGTTTGATGACAAACGCGCGCATGCGCACATGAGGCTGCGCGCGCTCACACACACACACACACACACACACACACACACACACACACACACACACACACACACTTTTGGGAATATTCAGGTACTCAAAATCACATATACGTGCACATAAATACTAAACACAGGCTTGTAATTATGTGCGTGCATGCACAATTATGCACACACGTAGTCATGCAAACATACACAGAATATCGTGCACGTATACACAAACGTATACACAAACGTACATGCACACAAATTTTTTACACTTTTCCAGGCCTGGCGCCAGCCGATTTTACAACAGTTGTAAAGTGACGCCAAGATTAAAGGCTTATATGTCTCGGTTGTGAACTGATGGCGGGAAATGAACCCATATTTGGTTGGATTAAAGCATTTGTGCATCAAAAGGGAGAATATCAGACGTGGAAGGAATGAAGGCGGATGAAGGAGAGAGGAGGGTCGTCAGGAGGTGGGAAGGGAGTGGGGAGTAGGATGAGAGTCAATGGATTGAAAGGAGGATAGCTGAGGGAGTATGAGGTGTACACTTGCGCTCCCTGCGAAGGAGAGAAGCTTTCACGTGTCGAGGTTTACGGGCGAGAGGAGTTGCGATTGTACTACTGTAGTATGGTAGTTAGAGCCAGAGTTCTATTCCATCAGTAGCCGCTGGCCGTGGCGAGCCGCCAAGCGAGCAATCCGCGATCGTGGATGGCGCCTTTGCATCGTAAATGGGATCGCGGCCAGATGCCGTTAGGATCGCAAGTCCTGTGGTGGGAGACTCGCCATTGTCGTGCTCCCGAGCGCTTGGCCCGGGGCGGGCGAGCGCGGGAAATTCAAACTGTCGTTCCCTGTCGTCAGTGCTGCGGCTCGAGCGCTCTGGTCCTTTTGGCTCATCTTCCGCGTGCGGGACTTGCCAGGCTACTCCCCCCACTTATCCCCCAGGTCGTCATCCCGGCTGTACCTCGCGCATATAGGCTTAGCAGCAGGTCCCGGACCCCCAACAAGGAAGAGCGGTGGGGAGAGAAATGCGGGCTATTTCTTACTGAGCCTTTTAATGGAATTCTGTAATTGGGGTGAAATCGCAGACCGTGCGAGCGTAAGTGGTGGCGTTGGGTCCGGGGTCGGACAACCTGGGGTCCGGGCGGCGGTGGTGTAAAATGTCACACCGCCATGGTAGGCATCTGATACGGCGCCCGTCTGCCCTGCCGGTGCCGGCATTGGGGGTACAACTGCTTCCCGGCTGTTCAACACAAGAGGTTCAGTTGTGTACTGCTTTGGTCAATACACTGGCCAGAAGGTCATGGACATTGGGTCTGGTGCATCACGGGTCATTTGGAAAGTGGGAATAGGGGGGGGGGTCGTTGGAAAAAAAAGGCGGGAAATTTAAAATGTAGCTGCGCGCGCTCTTTCCGTTAGGACCAGCACCCGAGTTGCCCTCGTCTTCCTCCTCCTCCTCTCCCTCCGCCTCCTCCTTTCTCCTTTCTCTTCATAGCTTTTCGGTTTCAACCTCCCCCTACCCCCTTACGTACACACTCACCGTAAATGGAGCCCCTCCCTCCCATTCTAACCCCCCTCTTCCCTTACAGATCCACATCCCATAAATAGTCGTTCCATCCCTATGTGACATCAGCGGTCCATCCCACATCCCGTGTCCTATATGGGCTCTGTGTCATTTCCTTCCCTCCATCCCTCCCTTCCACTCATTCCCTCCCATGGCAGTTGTCGCCATTTGTCACAGGTGTCATCACTTGCCATTATTTGCCACCCAGGTCCTCATTACCACTTCCAACGTGGTTGCCATCACGATAGTTGTTGTCCTCATCTCCTGTTACTAACATTGGTGTTACAGTTACCATGTTCCTGTTGGTTACCAGTTCGTGACAAAAATTCCCACAGTGACTGTTGCCATATCCACCCGGGTTCAGTTTGCGTCGTGGCTTTAGTGAAGGTGTGGACAAAAAATCTTGAACCCTCCGGTAGCAGATGTAACCTTTGTTGCTGGGTATTCGGGATATTTTTCTGCAAAGGAAAATAACCCAAATGATCCAGAAGTAAAAGATGTACTTGTAAATAGTAAGACCCTTGCCAGCAGCACCATAATGGCCAAACACCAGTACAAATCAGCCAGTACAGCTGTCACAGCCGCCACCACCACCACCACAACAGCAGCAGCAACAACAACAGCAACAATAACAATAATCATCATCATCGCTACCAACACCACAACAACAACAACCAGCACCACCACTACAGCCAACAGCATTTCCACCACTATCACCAGGGAACTACTCCCAACATCACATTCATCCCTTCTAACATCAACAACATCGCTACACTACAACTTCGGACACTACAACCAACAGATTCATCCTTCGTACCACTGTGCTGCAGAACCACTTATGGGCAGCACCGGTGGCGCCATCACCTTGTACCTTCATATCCACTATCAACACTAGCTTCACTTAAGAAATTGCTACCATTGCTGTCATCACCACGACTATCTCTTGCCACATAACACTAAACCAACAATGCTACTGCTTCCAATATTACTACCAACACTACCAACCACTACTACTGCCAGCTACACCCTATCATGGCGACAAGAACAGCGTCAATACACCGAAGCTCGCTTCCCTCCCCTTCTGCCAAGACCTCGTGGTGGCTCCTGTGGCCTCAGGCTTCCCTCTCCCTTCCCCTTCCCTCCAGGTCCTTCTGCAGCCACCTTGTTGCAAGAGACAGGAACCACCTGGCGGCTGCTGCTGCTGCTGTGGACTTCCATCTCCTTGATAGTCCAATTCGGCCAATTCCTCGTGCTATTGCCCATTCTGTTCCCAGTCCTCGTAGGAATAGTTAGAAGCACATGCGCACATGAACACACGCACGCACGCACACACACACACACGCACACACACTATCTGTGTGTAATTAATATATGTTATGAATATAGTATAAGGGGTTGCAAATAATTGGATTGAAACTGAGTAGGAACTTAAATGTGTGGTATCAAGAAATCAGATCAGTTACATGTTGGATTGGGAAGAAGGATGCAAGTAATGGAGGAATTACTGAACTCCCCAATCACCAAGGCAACGTTAATGACGCTATTACTTCCAACCAGTTGGACAGTATTTTACGATCTGCGAGTAACTGAACGACTGTGAAGGAGTGAAGACGTTGTTGCAGTTAATTAAGCGGCAGTTACGAAAGTAACTAGGAGACGCCAATGGCACGGGCACACATAACTAGCCTTCATTGTTGTAAAGGTGTACGTGACCGTGCAATGTGAACAAAAGGGGATTTCGACCCACCCGGAACTGCTAAAGAGTAGTTCCACCCAACATGATGGCATATTACTAAAATTGATGTAATTAATCATGTCGATGTAGTGTTAATACTCTATTACCCAAGGATTAACATTAGTGCGGTGTACGTTGTGTGTTTTTGTGACAGTGTGCTTGTATAGTATGTGCATGTAGAATCCGTGCGCGTTGGGAAGTTTCCACTTGTTCAGAGAGAGTTTTGTTAACTAATATGTTTATATCTTCCCCTTGTTCAGAGAGAGTGAGTTTTGTTAACTAATAGGCTTGTATCTTCCACTGCTACAGTTTGTTCAACCCAAAAGTTACTTTTCCCCAGTTTTCATATATGAATGAAGTTTTTAATGCCTTTCCAGTCTCACCTCGTTGTGTGTGAATGATTTAAGGGGCTGTTATGTATTTTACAGTTGCACAAAATTAGCCCGAACGTAACACGTTGGACAAAACTGCACTTCTGTACACGAGAGAACTAAAAAGGATGGAGTGAGAGGGAGAAAGAGAGAGCAAGAGAGAGCTAGCGCATATGGAGGGAAGCGGGGGAGGGAGAACGCGAGAGATTGAGAGCGAAAGAAAAGTGGAGGGAAGAAAGAGTGAAACGGAGAGTGTGAGTCGGGTGTAGCAGCAGCAGCCGCCTTCCTGGTTCATTTTTCCTCTTAAGTGACCCAATTATGTTGTGCCAATTCAGCAGTCACGGGGTGAATGGCGACTTGGAGTCCTTTCATGGCAAGTGGCTTGGAACTTGTTCGTGAGGGAGCGAGCGAGCGAGCGGGTGCAAGTTTCCAACATCCGGAGTGTTGTGGGACCTGCAGCTGCCCTAACCCCACGGCCTGCACAAGCTCCGTAAGGCCTGCACAAACTGAGCGACCTGCATAAACTCTGAGAAACCTGCACAAATTCGCGACCTGCATAGTTAAACTCTGTTTCAACGGGCGTAATAATGCGCTCTTTACTTTCGTATGGCCTTCGTTAAATTTGTCGTATGTTATGAGCTGATGATGTAATATGTAATTTGATAGTGTCGTTTGACGTAATAGTTTGGTGTATGACATGATATTGTACGGTTTAATGGTAATTGGTAAAGGTAATTGCTGGGCTACACCCATCACATGAACGATTTTCATGGTGTTGGAGTAAGACAGCTTGTGATCACAGACTAGTGGTGATATCGGGTGACAGATGGAGCCAACGTGTTATTGACTGGGCGTCGCGAAATGGTAACCACGAAAAAATGATGAACACAAGGTGAGACTAGAGTGAAAAATTCGCAAGAGTGACGTGGCAAAGACTGACTTCTTGGGAGGGTTTAGTAAAGACCTTTGTTCATCAGTGGACTAGATATGTTGTTACGAGGTTCATGTGGGATTGCTGTAAACTGCAGCTGTGACCTAGGTTTGTGGTGTGACCTCGCTTATCACAAAGACTGTGCCACGTGACTAGATTTGTTATTCCGATATTGACCTGTTGTATCTTGTAACGTCCACTAACGCCTGTGGTAGTGTGAACTTGCTTATCACATAGACTGACCTCGCATTTCGCGGCTAGATCCTGTGTACCGCAATCTCGTAGGATGTCGTGGGACGTGGAGGAGTAATGTCACTGTACCTGACGGATTAGCGTGGGACTTGGCCGAGTGCCATTTGACCTGGCACGGTGCCACTACACCTGGCCAAGAACCATCTGACTTGGCGAGGTGCCACATGACCTGGGGAAGAGCCGTGTGACTCCATGCGCCGTCGTGTGACCCGGCAGCGGTGGTGGTCATGACTGACTGTTTTAACAATTATACCTCGATCTATTGGACTTCCGTGTGTCGTGTGCCGTCTCCTTGTTACCAGCTAGAATGGCATATGGAAAAAATGGATTTCATAGGAACATGAGACCATGCAGACTTCTACGGTCCATAACAAAATAGCGACTTTTTGATGCAATGCTTTTTCCTAGTGGTGGCTTGAATGATTTAGTTCTCGATGAAATTCACGCGATTTTATTTAGCTTCAGAGAAACTCCTCATTGAGTCACTTTTTCGATTTATAGCATTATTATGTTGACTACTCTATTGGTTGACACGTTTGCTCGGTAGGTCTCGTTTGGAAAATCTTTGGTTTAGGTAACATTGATTAGTGCGCGATGAGAGTTGTGCTGCTGGTTCTGTGATTGCTGTATTGTTGCTGCAGCTGCTTCTTTTGTCTTCGCGTCGGTCGTTTTGTCTGATGCCCATCCAGGCATGCACATCACTCTCGATCTCACGGTCCTCCCGATTTGTTTTTCTTTCCCGCGCCGTTTTGAACGGGTTCGTTCTTGCGAACTGTGTCTAAGGGTGAGATTAAGCGCTTATCTGGCGTGTACTACACGTTTCTGCGCTCCGACAGTCACACACGCGCAGACACACTTTCCACTGCAGTAGTCGCCTTCGCTCAATGTGTTGCCCATTCATCCATCTCTCGTTTTTATTACCCATTCGCTCTCGCGTTTTACTTCCATTTTTTTTTTTACTCTCCTTTGTCTCAGCTCCCTTTTGTTATTTTCTTGGTTTTCTCTGTTCAATGCGCTCTCTCCACTGCCTGCCTGCATGCCTGCCTGCCATGGGGCTTTGCTCCAGCCACAGCATTTCTCCTGGTGTGATTCTCTCTCTCTCTACCTATCTATCTCTATCTCTCTCCCTTTATCTCTATATCTATCTCTCTTATTCTCTTTCTCGCTCTCTCTCTCTTTATCTCTATCTATATCTATCTCTATCTTTATCTCTATCTCTTTCTATCTTTATCTCTCTCTATCTCTCTCTCTCTCTCTCCCTCCCTCTCTCCCATTATCCCTCTTTTTTAATTTTCTTTCTCTCTCTCTCGTGCTCTCTCTCACGCACACAGAAAGAGTGGGCGAGGCATCGCATTTCCAGTGTAACAATGAAGTGGAAACCTTTCTTATAATAACGAAATTAACAGCATACCAAACTGGAAATGGTTACGCCCTGCTCCATGTATTGCAAATATTAGTTAACGATTTAGCTATCGTTTTTATTAATCGTGAATGTGTGCTTTTAATCTCCTGAACAGTTCCCGAGTCTGGAGGTCGTGAAGTCAGCAGTGTAGGAAGTTTTCTGTCGTGTAACTAAATCAACGGAAAAGCTAGATTGAGGAAGGGGCCTTTCCAAGGTGGAAATGAAACGGAGCGCTTGGTATCCTTCGAGTACACAAACCTCTATAGTTTTTCCGTCTTCATTAGGTTTCCACCCATATCTTCCCACAGAAAATGGAGTATTTCTTTACTATTTTTGGTCTCGGTAGAGAAAAACGTGGCAGAATAGAATCTCCTGACCTAAGCCATAATAAGATGAGAGAGAACGATTGAAGTAGTTTCAAAGGATTACAAAGGCGGAGCATGCCGACAGGAGACCTTTTGGTCCATATCTAGGTCGGATGCGAAAAAAAAATCAAAATAATAATAAATGAATAAATAAAAACTAAAATAACCTCATCTCACCTCAGAACTGGATCAAAATCGTTTGGAGTTGGGGATAGAACTAGCACGTGTCCTTCGGCACGGAATATATTGATCTTAAGCACATGCAAGACCTTCGCTACTGACTGAATAAAATCACCTGGCGGCGCTGGCCAGAAGGGCACAGGGACACGGAAGAGTGCCACAGTGGGAAGAGCTGACCCCTTGTTTCGTAAGTGCTGTCCAAACAGTTACCTGTGCCCTGGGTGTCCGCACAACAAAGGTGTAGGATGGTAGTTTTGTGTGTGTGTGTGTGTGTACGTACGAGATGAGATTGCAAGATATGGAAGATGTTCGTCATTGTTGTTTATTAGCGTTAATAACAATGGTAATGGAGCTACCTCTACCACCATTGTGCTTAATGACCTAGCCGTTGGGAAAGAAGAATGGACTACAGAATATGTATATCTCTTCCCCTCCCCCTTTTCCCCCCTCTCCTTTCCCCCTTCCCTCTTTCATCCCTCCCTTTTCCCTCCTTTCCCCTTCCCCCTTTTCATCCCCTTTCCCCCAGTGCCAGTGCCTGTTATTTCAGCTTCGGCAGTGTAACGTTTTCTTGGGCTGCGCTGGCACCGACGCCAAAGGTCTGTGGGTTACGGATGCCAATGGGGCAGGGGCTGGATGCAGGGGTCTCAGGCTGGCTGGCTGGCTGGCTGTGCTGCCGATGGCTACGGGGCTTTGCTGGTGGTGGTGGCGGTGGTGGCAGTATTGATCGTTACAGGTGGTTGGCACGAGTAAGGGTCTGGGAAGGATCTGTCACAGCCAAGAACCTCCCTGAGGAAGACAGATGGTGGTGGCGGCTCTGGCGGCGGCGGCGGCGGCGGTGAAGAGGAGGTGGCGGCGGCGGCGAAGCTGGCAGTAGGTAGGCGTGGCGGTTACGGGAGCATAATTGACCACGCCAGCCACCAACTCCGGTCCCACCTCCCCACCCCTTCTCTCTTCGGTAGGCCTGTGCCTGCTGGGAAATATCCCGAGTCGCTTCATTCATCCCAGCCGCCATGGGCTTATGGTTGGCTTGCGTTGCTGTGTAGTCTCGTGGGGTCTGTCGAGTTACGGAGAAAATGGGGTTTGGGAGTTTGCAGTTGATGGTGGGGTTGGAGAGGAAGGGGAATGGAATAGAGTGAGGGGTGAGGGGAAGGCGATAAAAACGGGCATAGGCGAGAGATAAAAGGCGAGCCCAGGGAAGAAAAATGACGGAGGAAATATGAACAGCGGAACGAAGGGGAAGGAGGAATAACAGAGAGAGATGAGATAGGATGGAGAGGCTGATAAAGACCGATATACACAGACAAATGGAAAAGGGAGGAGAAGAGGGTGAGGGGGGAAGCGGATAAAATGAAAGGAGTAGGAAAAAAGGTAAAAGTGGACGAAAGTGAAAGATTGGGAATATGTGGAGGGGGAGAAATTGAATGGAGGGAAGAGCTGGAGGGGGGGTATTAGGGAATGACAGTGGAGGGGTGGAAGAAGGGGAATGGAGAGGAGGAGGAGGAGGAGGAGGAAGGGGAAGGGGAGTGGACGCAGATTGTTTGTAAGTTGGTTGAGGTGCTGCTGGGCTTGGCTGGGTACGCGCACAAGTGCGGCAGCACCAGAATGCGTGGAAATCCAAGTGCACTCCAGTCCACCTGGCGCTCGCCTGGGAGTGGGAGAGACACACAGAGAGAGAGAGAGTGGGGGGGGGGTTCCTCCCTCGTCACTCCTCCACCCCCCATCGTTCTCTCTCCTCCTCCCATTCCCACTGCCCTATGCACTCCCTCCATCCCTCGTTTTCGGCTCCTTTCTATTGCTCCCACCTGCTCCTTCGTGCGTGTTCCAGTACCCAGTTCCAGTACCCATGATGGCAGTGGTCCCGAGCTTCACCTGGACGTACATCCTTCTTTACCCGCCTTTCGGACATCATCCTTGCCCCTTTTCCCGATTCTCCAGATCTTCACATCTCTCCTAGTATTCCTCCTCCTCCTCCTATCTCGAAATCTAGCTTCACTTTCTCCAGCTCCTGTTCTCCTCCCCCTCCTCCTCTTCCTCCTCGTCCTCGTCCTCTTTCCTCACCCTCTTCCACCTCTTGCTTATCATCGTTATGCTTATGCTAATTCCTGCCGCCATTGTCGTTTTTTGTTGAATTTCATTTTTAACTTTCCCCTTGTGCTCCTCTTATCTCTCGTTCCTTCTTTTTCCTGTCGCTGCCCCTCTCCCTCCCTCCTTTCTCCTCCTCCTCTTCCTACTACTGCCCCCCCTCTCTCCCTCCCTCTCCCGTCTCTCCCTCTCCCTCTCTCTCCCTATATCTATCCCTCTCCCTCTCTCCCCTCTCTCTCTCCCCTCTCTCTCTCCCCTCTCTCTCTCCCCTCTCTCTCCCCTCTTCCCTCTATCCTTCTCTCTCTTCCCTCCCTCTCTCCTTCTCTCTCTCTCCCTCTTCCCTCTCTCCCTCTTCCCTCTCTCCCTCTTCCCTCTCTCCCTCTTACCTCTCTCCTTTAGTGACCTTTCTTTCCCCCACGGCTCCAAAACCAAGCCCTCTCCTGTGTTCCCGTCAGTCTGTACTTTTTCCCGCCTGTCCCCACCAACCTCTCTGTCCCCCAGCCCTCCCCCTCCTCCCCCTCGCCCACCTTGAGTTGGTCCTCGAAGAACTCGAGTCCTTACAGCCTCTTTTCCTTCCTATCGTTTCAACACCCATACCATCCGGTCGTACTTGCTGAACCCCACTCGCAAAACACGCACGCGTGTGCGTACACACACACACACAGACACACACACACGCCACACACACACACAGACACACACATGCCACACACACACACACGCACACACACGCACACACACATGCCACACACACACACACACACACACACACACACACACACACACACACACACACACACACACACACACACACACACACACACACAGACGAGCACACACACACACACACACACACACACACACACACACACACACACACACACACACACACACACACACACACAAACGAGCGCACACACACACACACAGACGAGCGCACACACACACACACACAGACGAGCACACACTCGTATCACTACCCGTTTCCGCTTGATGCGGTGCATTGGGTTTGCACGTCCGTAGCGACGGCGGAGGCGTCGGCGGGCGTGGGTGACTGACTAGCTGCTTCTGCTGCTCCAGCGAGCCATTCTTCGCGCTGATCCTGTTTCAAGTAAATAGTGATTATGGAGAAGCTCCTCCTTCATTTCTTCCGTGCGTCTCTGTGCCTGAGCTTAGAGTGTGTTAATGTGTCTTTGTTCTAGATACTGTCCGGGTATTTGCATGCTTTAGTCTCACAGTGCATTTGTCCTGCTTAGATGTGTACATGCCTACCCAGTGTAATTGTTCCGTGTG
>NC_134777.1:58945185-58952685 GCF_046742065.1 Oratosquilla oratoria
TTCCCCCTCTTCTTCTTGTCTACTTTTTCCTTCCCTTTGTCTTCGACTCCTCCTTACCCTTCTCAATTTCATCGTTGTCTTTCCCTCCACGTTCATTCTCGTGGATCTCATTATTTTCCTCCATGATCCCATTTGTTTCTATTTTTGTTCCTGTGTTTGCTCGAACTCTCTTCTTCCACTCCCCTTTCTTCGTCCTGCTCATCTGCTGTTGGTCGTCCCTGTCTTCCTTCTTCGTGTGTTGCTCCTCCACGACACTAGGCACGTTCGTTCGCCTATTCTTGGGTCTAAGACTTCCTTTTATGTGTTTATTATGTCGCCATCGGCGCCACCAATCACATTCCTGCGGGTTTTCTCGTCAATAACTAAACGTCGTCGTCGTCGTCGCCTTGATCGTGGCTGTCGGGTCGCGTCGGGCGGCAGCGTCGCCGCAGACGTGATGTCGTTGTCCAGCTCGCGACCTTTCTGAAAGATTTGTACCGAACTGATGTCACCGCCGCCTCCGTGGCCGGTTCCTCCTCTCCTCATCTTCGCCCTACTTCTGGGGCCGCGTCTCTCTCTCTCTCCCCTCTCTCTCTCTCTCTCTCTCTCTCTCTCTCTCTCTCTCTCTCTCTCTCTCTCTCTCTCTCTCTCTCTCTCTCTCTCTCTCTCTCTCTCTCTCTCTCTTTTCTTTTCTTTTTTTTACTCGCACAGTCATTTTGTTTTATATTCGTCTCACGGTGACGGCGTTTCGGATTTCGGTATGGCTGGTGATAGGCGAGAGGATTAAGACTGTTAACCCCATGAGCAGGGTGGAACTCGTTATGTGACTAAAGCCAAAAGCGGTTTTGCCCTCGGCGTCAGTGAGGTGAAGATGCAAAGCTATGTGGGGGTGAACTAGGTGATGTGCACGCGCTTGAACAACCTCTTAGGGTTTGTTTTAAGAATGTGCTTGGTCTCTCTCTCTCTCTCTCTCTCTCTCTCTCTCTCTCTCTCTCTCTCTCTCTCTCTCATGCGCGCGCACACACACACACACACACACACACATGCACACAGTTGATGAGACGCCAAAAGTGTAAATAGAATAGAGAATACGATGAATCTGGCCTTTCCTCAGTTCTGAAAGACTGACCCGGTTTGTGCAGGCCAGGAGGACATGGAGGAGAGGAAGGAGGAGGAGGAGAACGACTCGGGTGGGGGTAGGGGAAGAAGTTGTTCTGCCACGAATGGGGGGAAAGTGAGTTGTCGACAAGCGGGTTGAGATGGAATGGCCAATTTTATTAGGCACTTGGATTTCGTCTTTAGGGCTACTGTTGCCTAATTTCCAAATTTCCGCGAGTTTCCATTGCTTCGTGTTGTCCCATACTGGCTCGTACTGGCATCACGAACGTGACGTGTATGTGGTTGATTTATAACACACCAGTCAGGAAGAGTTAGTGATATCAACTCTTAATGGTGTATTATTTTTGTGATAAAACCTTGATGCTTGTATTGGGTATACACTATTTTTTAAATATTTAATTTCTGGTCTACCAGGATGCAAAAACTTTAGATGAACATTGTTTGTATCATTGTACTATTCGCCTTGTTTCTGACCCTACCCCTTACTTGCATCCCTCTTTTTTTATTGTTTAATTGTGGCTATGAACACACGTTCTAATCTCTTTCTTTCTCTTTTGCAGGTGAGTTGGTTCTCCTGATGCTGGCTGGCAGTACTCGCATTTCGTCCATACACGACGACTGCCAGCTGGTTCTCAGCCTCTGTTGTCCGCAGATGGTTTGGATCTTTGGCTTGCCTACCGGTGACATGGTGGGGTTGTGGTTCGTGGGTGTGCCCGGCCCTGATGTAAGTCCACAAATGATTCTCGACTCCGCGTGGCGGAATCGGTTGCGCCCGCTTGTTTGATTTAGCTGCCGTGTTTGTACGCACACAGTCGGACTGAGGCACCGGACTACTTGTTGACGCCTCTGATGGGTTGGCTATTTGTTTGTATCCGGGTATTTATTTATTTTTTCTGCATTGGTGTTTGGATTGGTCTGTTTACACTCCCTTAATTGGTTTAGAATATTGTATGGTCCCCATTCGGATTCGAATGTGTTTGTATGGCTTTGTGGGGCCGTGGATGTGTCCGAATGTCCCTATTTAGTTTTGGGCGTGTTTGCAACCTCTTGTTTGGCTTTGGATGTATTCGTATCTAACTTTGTACAGATTTGAGTGTATCTATGCTCACACTTGTTACGTCTGTGTATATGCAGTTGGGATTGGTTATTAATCCGTGAATGTTGGCATGTTTGTATGGGCCTGTGGAAGGCTCTGAAAGCACAGTAGAGTTGCATTTACATGCGTGTGGAGAGCGCGCGCGCGCGCGTCCGCCCACCCTCGCGCAAGTGTTTTTTCATGGCTGTTGGTTCGTGGAAAAATGGTAATACGTCGTGCATTAATCTCGTGACCCCGGCATTCAAAAATGACACTTCCAGGTAAATGTTTGTATAGGTAATGTCATCCGACAAGAGAACTGTCCTCTTGAGAGAGCAAGAGACTCCCTGTTTTCACCCATTCCGTGAGACGGTCTGGAGAGGGAGTGAGGGTGGAAGGGAGGGGGAGTGGGGGGGGAGTAAAAGAGTTGCTTGAAAGAAACATTTATGAACTGCACGTCGTGGACCACTTAGCAGCATTGCCAGGCGCCAGCTCCACGGACAGAGGATGTGTTGGCCCTGTCGCCTGGAAGAATAGGCCACTGGAAATGTCATGGCTCCGTCAAGCGCCCTTCGTTGCCGGGCCGGGGGAGGGTGGGGGTGGGGGTGGGTGAGATAGTGGCTGCGTGGAAGAGGGTCCCGCCTCCCAAGGGCATTGCTCATCACTCACGGTCACGTCAGCTGCAACCTCACACGAGCCACAACGTCATAAATTCGCCTCGACCACAGCATGGGGGGCGGGGGGGGATCTTTGCAACATCAGAGTCGTTCCAGGGTGACAGTGAGAGTGACTTTCGAAAGGGGCGATCCTGTGGCTAGGAGGGGGAGGGAGAAAGGGAAGGGGAGGAGGGTGTTGGGAGTTGTAGTCTGGTTAGTTCGTGGACCCAAATAACAACAGAGTGCGGTTTGACCGCGTCGCACCGGAGGCTAGGGTGACATTGGCCCAGATGATGATCGTGGAGTACCGAGGGAGGGGGTGAGGTGTTGGGGATAGTGGAGGGGGGGGGGCGATTGTTGAAGGCGCGACGCTATCGTGGGAGGGTTGAGTAACGACACCGATTACGGCATAAATGGTAATGACGAGGGCGGCCCCCGCTGTGGTTGCATTCGGGCCTGACGAAGGCGGCGTCGGGGGAGGGGAGGAGGTGACGTCACGGCCGACGGCGATAACGACGGCAGTGGCACTCGCTCCTATCTGACGCGAGTGACGGTGAAAGTAGAGGCTCGCGTTGATAATAGAAGCTAAAACAAAAAGACTCGGTGGTTTTACCCGAATACGTATTAGCCTCTCTGAACGCTGCAGCGGAGCAGATGGCTTTGACGTGGTGTTATCATGTGCTTATATGGTCTGCGGTTGCGTTTTGGAAACCCTAGACAGTGCAAGTACTGTCCCTACTAGAAGACGAAAGGAGGAGGAGGAGGAGGAGGAGAAGGAGAGAGAGTAAAAGGAGGAGGAGGAAACTAGGCAGAGCGACGAGGGAGGACGGGCGGCGCAAAGACGACGCGAGGGCTGCTGCTGCTGCTGTCCCGTCGCTTCACTTGTCGCCGCGATGCTAATCAACGTCGACGGACTCGCAGTTCGGTCGATATTACGTCACGTCGATCGATACTTGCCGCCAAGCCACGCCATGTGTGTGTTACTGAATTTGCGTGCGTACGTGCGTGCGTTATCCGCGGAGTGTGTTTATATATGTATATGCACACGAGGTTTGTGCGTACATACGTATGCTGTGTGTGCGTGTTCTGGGTGCGTGTGCGCGTGTGGAGGCTTCGATTCGGTGTTGGTGTGCATACAGTAAACAGAGCGAGTGTTGGCTTGAACCCGGATAGTGTGTTGTGTACGCTGGAGGTATATGCGTGCGTGTGCGTGTGTGTGCGTGCATGTGCGAGTGTGTGCGTGCAATCCTTATGCCCCGTGCATGCATGCGTTCGTACGTACGTGATTCCATTGCTAAGTGGCAGGTAATGAGGTGCGAGAAGGTGGGAGGGGGGACGGGGGAAGGGGGGTGGTGGTCTTTGCCTTGGTGAGGAAGTGGGGGAAAAAAAGATTGGGATATGCCTGTTTCTTAACGTGTGTGTTCGCCCAAATATATGCGTTTTGTGTGTATTGCATGTTTGCGCGCGCGCGCGTGTGTTCCAATATGTATTTTCCTGGGTGCTTTGTTGATTGACCTTGAGTGATGTGTACACAGGAGCGATAGTGGCGGCCAGGGTGGGTGTGTGGTGGCCAGTGCTATGAAGCTAGTGGTGGAGAGAAAGGAACGATAAGGGTAAAGAGGGAGGAAGAGGAAGAGGAGACGTGGTGGCCGACCAAGTTGAGGAGGCTGATCGTCCAGTCTCCACCCCCTTCCCCCCGCAACCTCCTCCCTTCTTTCCAGTTTCCTGCTGTTCTTCCCACTTAATTTCCGTCTATCTGTATATCCTTTTCCCATCCCCAATCTATCCTCTCTGTCCTGGCAGCACACACATCCTATCTCCTCCTCCTCCTCCTCCTCCTCCCCCTCCTCCTCCTCCTCGCCCTACTCCTCCTTTTATTCCTCCTCCTATTCCTGCTGCTGCTGCTCTTCCTCCTATTCCTCCTACTGCTGCTGCTGCTCCTCCTACTCCTCCTGCTCCTGCTCCACCTCGCATTTCCTCTCCCTCTTTTCCCTAGTCCTCCTCTTCGTCCCACTCCTCCTTTTTCATCTCCTCATTTTCCCTCTGTCCTTTCTCCTTCCATTACCATTTCTCCTATTCCTCCTCCTCCTCCTCCTCCTCCTCCTCCTCCTCCTCCTCCTCCTCTACTTGTGTCATTTTCTTTCCCTCTTCTTCCTAGTCCTCCTCTTCCATCTCCTCCTCTTCTCGCCGCCCCCCTCCCCCGTCCTTTTTCCTTCCATTACCATTTCCTCTCCCCTCCTTGCAACTCCCAACTTCCTTCTTGTCGGGACCAGGACTTTCTTCCCCCCACTATGTCCTTATCACTCTTCCTTCCAACCTCGGAAACATTCCGGACTGCCTTCTCCACCCCCTCCTCTTCCTCCTCCTCCTCTTCCTCCTCCTCTTCCTCCTCTTCCTCCTCCTCCTCCTCTTCCTCCTCCTCCTCCTCTTCCTCCTCCTCCTTCCTCCTCCTCCTCTTCCTCCTCCTCTTCCTCCTCCCACTCCCCTCCCCTCCTCTTCCTCCCCTCCTCTTCCTCCTCCTCTTCCTCCTCCTCCTCTTCCTCCTCCTCTTCCACTTCCTCTTCCTCCTCTTCCTCCTCCTCTTCCTCTTCCTCCTCCTCTCTCGCCCCAAGGAACCTTCGTACCTTTTCCGTCCACTTCAGTCGGGTCCCTGTCCACAAAGTCTCCCGTTTCACTCTGTCTACCATCTCTATTCCTCCTCCTTTCCTTTCCTTACTGTCGCCATTTTCTCTCTTTTATTTTCTTCAATCCGTCCGTCCCGAGTTGTTTTGTTGGTCCTCTTCTTTCACGTCTCCCTCTGTTTCTTTCCATTCCTACTTTATTTCGTCCCTCTCCTTGCCTCTCCATTCATTGTACTGCCCGCTCTTCCGTTACACTCTATCCCCGTCCACCACCACCACCAACAACTTTCCTTTTCTTCGTCTTCTTCAGTTATTTTTTGCTCCAACATTCCTCAACTTTCTGCTTCTTGTCCCCTTTGGCCTCCCCCCCCCAACTCCCACGCTCACCTCTGTGCCCTCTACATCATTGCTCTCTGCCTCTCTGCCTCTCTGCCTCCAGCGCCATTTGCTGCTCCTACCTCATCCTCTCACTTGTCACTTTCACCATTGTACTCTCTTCTTCCTCCTCTTCCTTCACCTTTCTCCTCCTCTTCATCATCCTCGTCCGCCACCTCCCTCATTGTCTTCAAGTCTTCCGCTCCATCCCCCTCTTTCCTCCCTCTCCTCTTCTGTTCCCCCACCTTCTTCTCTTTCCTCTTCTCCCTCCTCTTCTCTTTCTCGCTCCCCTTGCTCGTCCTCATTCTCTCCATCCATGTGCCCCGTCCTCTCCCTCCTCATCCTTGTGATCTCCCTCCATCTCTCTTCAACTTGTGCAGGTTTCTGATATATTTACTTCTACTCCCCCCTCCTCCACTCTTTATCAGTCGTCTGTTTGCTTGCCGCATATGCCTCAACCTACTTCTGCCCCCACCCCACCCCATCCCACCCAACCCCCGCCTGTCTTCTTCAATGACGCCACATATCTTTCTGATCATCCATACCATTTTTAGAATCGTCTCTTACGCCCCCTCTCCCCCTCCTCTCTCTCTCTTTCTCCCTCTTTCTCTCTCTCTCCCTCTCTTCTCTCCCTCTCCCTCCCTCTCTCCCTCCCTCTCTCCCTCTCTTCTCTCTCTCTCCCCTCTCTCTCTCTCTCTCTCTCTCCCTCTCTCTTTCTCTCTCTCTCTCTCTTTTCCTCTCCCTCTCTCTCCTTCCCCCTCCCTCTCTCTCCTTCCCCCTCCCTCCCTCTCTCTCCTTCCCCCTCTCTCTCCCTCCCCTTCTCTCTCTCCCCCTCCCACCCTCGCCTCTCTCCCTACCCCTCCCTCTCTCTCCCTCCCCTCCTCTCTCTCTCCCTCTCTCTCTCTCCCCCTCTCTCTCTCTCCCATCTCTCTCTCGCCCTCCCTCCCTCTCCCTCCCTCTCTCCCTCCTATTTTCTTTTTTTTTTCTTCCTCGTCTCCAACATTGCCTCGCCTCTGCACTCCACCTTCCTCTTTGCCCTTTCCCTCTCCCCACTTCTCTCCCATATATTACTCTTCCTCGCACAGCCTGCTTAAACATAATTTCCTTTCCGCCCTCTGCAGCATTGTCGTTTATTTCATCATTTGCAACTGTTCTTGCACCCCCCCTCCTCCTCCCTCCTCCTCCCTCCTCCTCCCCCTCTCAGTTCCCAGTCTTCCCTCCTCTGGCCTTCAAGCTCTCAGGGTCCGCTCACCGCCCCCCTCTCCTCCCCCACCTCCTCCTCCACCTCCTCCTCCTCCTCCTCCTCCTCCTCCTCCTCCTCCTCCTCCTTCTTCCTTCTCCTTCCCATGCTCTCTCCGCAGGCGCTTCTCTCTCCACCTCACGCCACTAACCCCACCCCTTCCACGCACCTCATCAATCACCTCCGCATACAAGTTCTTCCCCCCTCCCTCCCTCCCTCCCTCCCTCCCTCCCTCCCTTCCCTCCCTCCCTTCCCTCCATCCCTCCCTCCCTTCCCCCTCCTCCCTCATCCGCATCTTCCTCCCACACATTCCACACGTGACTTGTTACCATTATCCTCCACCATCTTCTCGACAACTTTTTTTTTATCCTCCCTGTCCTTCCTCTCGCCCTCCCACTCTTCCTTTCCATCTCCCTTTCCATCTCTCTGTCCATC
>NC_134777.1:58957685-58987685 GCF_046742065.1 Oratosquilla oratoria
GCGCGTGCGTACGCACATCCGTATTACGAATGCGTGTGGCTATGCTTTCATGTACACGTGTAGATATATGTATGCACGTATAACCGTACACATAAGTATACATACGCCGTAGAAGGTATTTTTTGCCCCGAATCGCTAACTCCATGAAATTGGACATTGCTACTCACAGCCACAATACTCATGGCTTCGAGGACGCGTCTTACCTCCTCCTCCTCCTCCTCCTCCTCTTCCTTCTCCTCCTCCTCCTCCTCCTCCTTCTCCTCCTCCGCCTTCTCTGTGAAGTCTTTATTCACGTTTCCCCTCGGCTGTATCCTCTGTCTCCGCCTTCCTCTCCTCCTCCTCCTCCTCCTCCTCCTCCACCTCCTCCTCCACCTCCACCTCCTCCCCTTCCCCCTCCTCGTCCTCCTGTGCCTATGTCCACTCAAGGTTATAGCGCTCCCCCCTCTTCCTCTTCTTCCTCCTTTTTCGTTCTCCTCCATTTGCTCTTTTTCCTCTTCCCCTTCCCACCTTTTTCCATATCGTTTTCACTTGTACCCAAAATTTTCACTTCTCCTTCTTTCTTGTCCAACTTGCTTTCTTTCCTCCCAGTTTTTATTTAGTCCTCCCTTGCCCTCGTCTCCTCTTCCTCCTCCCTCTCGCTACCAGACTCGACAGGTATGCTTATGGTCTTCTGTCAGGCGATTTCATTCCTGTGAGTTGGGAACTCCCAGCAAACCAGCAGGTTACTGGCCCGTCGACGAGCCTCGATCTTTCTCACGTTCTGTCTTACTTTCTTCGCTCGCTTGTTTTGGTCCTTGACTACCGCCTTTGATTTTCATCTCTTCCCCACGATTCGGTTTTTGCCGGGTCTTCCCGTCTCTACCTTTTCATCTCCTCTTTATCGCCCTCCCTCCCCCCCCTCTTCCGCTCTTCCCTCTTCTATCCTTTCCACCCGCCCTCCCTCCTTCATTCTTCTTCCTCTCCTCGTGTCCCTTGTCCCATTCTTCTCTCTTTTTGTTATTTCACTGTTTGCCTCCCTTCCTTTCCACGACCTCCTCCTCTTACTCCACGTTTTCATCTTTTCTTCGGGTTTGCCTTCCGAGAGCTCTTCCGTTTCTCGTACTGTACTTCTCCCCCCTTCCCTCTCTTCTTTCCTTCTCCCAACCTCCTTATCTCCCTTCTCCTCTCCTCTCCTCCCCTCCTACCCCCTTTTATTCTCAACTTCCCTTCCTTTTTTCTTCGCCTTCCTTCTCCCTCCATTCCCTTCTCCCCCTTGACCTCCCCTCCCCTCCCCTACATTCCCTCCCTCCCATTCCCCTTTGTCCACCTCCCCAGCTCCGCCTACTTCACCTTCTCTTCCTTCTGTTCCACTCCTCATCGTCTACCTTTGCTCTCCCTCTGCTCACCACTCCACATGTCACCCTCCACTTCTCCACCACTCCAATCCCCATCCAGCCAACTGCTGGATCCACACGCAAACACTCCAACGGCCGGCAATCCCCAATAACGCGCACCTCCCCCTCACCTCAGCCACCGCCGCCGCCGCCGCCGCCGCCTTCTCCAGGGAGGGCTTCGTCGAACCCTCACTGGGGTACCAATGGGGCCCCCCGTCGTCGTCGTCCTCCTCCTCCTCCTCCTCCTCCTCCTCCTCCTCCTCCTCCTCTTCCTAGGTGACCCCCTCCCCACCACTTCTCTATTCCTGTGGTCCCCTGCTATGTTTCTTCAATATTCTTAATCTCTTTCACCACCCACCCCCAAACGGTGTTTGGAGGTGGGGTGTCTGGCCTTGTTCACCAATACTCGGGTGCGTTCTAGCCTTCTCCCCCCCCCACACCACTTCGCCTTCGCCAGGCTAATCCCACTCCAGTCTAGTACTATTCCCCACACTCGGCTCTTCTCACCTAACTAACTCCCCCCTCGCCATCATCCCATTCTCAGCCCACCCCTTCCCCAGCCCTCTTCTACTTCCCTAGTTCCAACGATGATGGCTCATCTGCCAGCCCTCTTATTTCCCCCCATCATCGTCATCTCACCAGTTTATATCGTTGCCCCCCCCCCTTTTTTTTTTTTTTTTTTATCGCAGCTCGTTGGGTATTTCTCGCAGTCACCCGGTCGCTCTCCCCCCCCCCCCATATCAGACTCATCTAGTTCTATCATCTCTCTCTTTCTCTTCCTCCCCCATTCCTTCTCTCCCTCTCATTTCTCTCTCTGGGCATTTCTCTGTAATAGCTCGTTTGTCTGTGTCTCCCAGGTGCCAACCCTATGTTTTCCTCCTCCGCCATAAACCCCCCCCAAAAAAACCCACCCACCCTACCCCCGCTCCCTGGAGCCAGTTGGACTTCTTTCTAGCCCCTTGAACAACTTGCCTTTGTAATGACTGCCGTCTTCCTTCCTCTCTGCCATTTGTCCAGCCTCAAAGACCTGTGCCATTATTGCTCGACCCTCCTCCTCCTCCTCCTCCTCCTCCTTCGCTCCTTTGCTACTGTCGTCATCGCTACCTGTGCCATCATCAGTGCCAGCACCTCCACCTTTGCTTACCGTCACCACCACCACCACCTCTTCCTCCTCTTGTTCCATCACCACCTCTACCGGAACCTCTTCTATCACCACCACCACCACATCCACCACCACCACAACCTCCACCACCACCACAACCTCCACCACCATCACCACAACCTCCATCACCACAACTTCCAACTCAACCATAAATATCTCCAGCACCGCCACATTCACCACCACCCACCACTACATCCACCACCACCACCACCACCACCACCAACGTTGTTGGCAGCAGCAGCAGCACCCCCTCGTCGTCTCTCTCTTGTGTTGAATCCCCCTCGTCCATCACTTTGCCAATCCCCCCCTGTTCATTCGCCCTCGTCAGGCGGCGGCGGCGGCCCACCTCCCGTTCCAAGTCTCGCATCAATCTTCCTCTCCCCTTGCTTATCCACCTCGTGCGCAATATCTCCATACGGGGATAGTTCTCCCCCTTGTATGTGCGCGCACACACACACACACACACACACACACACACACACACACACACACACACACACACACACACACACACACACACACACACACACACACACACACACACACACACACACACACACTCACTCACTCACTCTGTAGAGGGCGCAGCACACAGTGCGTGTGTGTTGCTGCAGCACAGCCACGATCGTCCTTGCCACGTGCTGCTCGTGAGGTTCGTACCACTAACGTGAACTCGCAGGTTCTTAGCATTTTCCCCGTAAATGCGCTCACACACACACACACACACACACACACACACACACACACACACACACACACACACACACACACACCAGCAGACAAGTGTGTGATATGCATTGATCCCCCCCACCCCCGTCACCGGATATACTCTCTCTTGCACACGCATTCCCCCCGAACTCCCCCTCCTCCATAGGGGTCCCGCATACCCCGCCCTGTATGCAATAACCCCTTCTGCTTTTCCTTTATCCCCCCTCCTCCGAACCCCATGTGTAATCCTCTGTGTACATTACCCCCCGTCAGATAACCCCCCTCTAATATTTTCCATAGGCGTAACTTACCCCTTGTTTGCCCCTCTCCCCCCCCCCCACCCTCCCTAAATCCCGCATTCCCCTTCCTCCTCGCGCACAACATCCCGCATGTGATACGCTCCGGGACAATACCCCCCCCCCCCCTTTCTGCCTGAAATCTCCTTCTTGTCCTATATTGAAGTCCGTTCTCTCCCCCCCTCCCCACGCCCTCTTCTCCTCCCTACTCCCAAGAGCATTCGTCCCTTGCGTAGTGGGCTGGGCCACGTTCGGACTGTACAATAGGTCTGCAGAGATAGTTCCCTTAAGGGACCAATATCCCTCCCTCCCCTCCTCCCTGCTCATCATGTATTGTTCTCCCGTTCATCTCCGATAGACACCCCCCCCTCCTCCGTGTTGCCTCCTACCTCCACCACTGCCAAAGACCACAGTATTAGTAGTTTCAACATTGATAAGAGAAGTCACATAGGTGTGTGTGCGTGCGTGCGTGCGTGCGCGATAGAGAGAGGAGGGAGAGAATCTTGAGCATGTGTGTATGTGAACGAGCGAGGGAGCGAGTGTCTGTGTGTGCGCGCTCCCTGCGCACACACCCGCCCCTGCCCCCCGGCTGTAATCCTTATAATTAAAACAGCAATGGCAAAACATGACACTCAACCCGTCTCTCTGCCCCTGCCGCCACTTCGTATTCAGCAGCGGCAGCACTGCCGGGGCACTGCTGTGCACCAGTGACGCACTGTGCATTACGCGTTTGTACACTGGTACTATACGCACAGCTGTTTCAGAAGTTGTCATTGAGAAATTTTGTCTAAGCCTGGTAGTGGAAGCACTCTTAGTTGGTTTAGGAAACTACAGTTCCACACACGACTGTACACGAGCTGCTGGTAACGCGAGTCTAGTACAGCTTTGAGCATTGGGTAGTGTTGTCTAGCTGCTTTCCAGTGACGTACCGGTAGTAGAACAGCGGTAGCGCGGTCAGCTGTCTCATCTTGTTGGGTTCGGATGTGGCCCTGCAGTCCCTCCATCCCGGTGCTGCTTTTCACTCTTCCTCCCCCCCTCACACCGACGCGCGCGCGCAACCACACACACACACACACACACACACACACACACACACACACACACACACACACACACACACCACACGCACAATGTCACTTCTTTCATCAGTTCTTTCATCATCATCCGTCACCTGTCTGTTTGAACCAACGCAGGGACTTGCCCGTCTAATAATACCCCTGTTCTCTGCCACCTAACATCGACGTATTCATACCTACTGTCTTCTTTCGAGTCCACAGCCCCTTTACTTCAGCCCACGTTACCTGTATCTCTTCACCCGACCCCTCTAAGAACCCCCACAACCCCGTAGTTGAAAATATGATAAAAAGTTCAAAGCTAACTGCTGGAGTTGAAAGTGTATGCCCTAGAGTGTGTGTGCGTACGTGTTTGTGTGTGTGTTTGTGTGTTTCTATGTGCGTGCGCGTATTGGTATATGTCTGTTTTTGTGTCCATTCGTCAATACGTGAGTGTTCACGAACGCATGCGCATAATTAACCATAACACATGCAATAGAAGAAAAAAAAATCACCACCCGCACGGGCAACAAGGGACATCCATCCCACCCTCTTCCTGCCCAAGCCGCCGTTGATGCACGGTGAAGTTTCTCTCCCTTCGAGTCGCGTGCAGCAGAAATCTCGTTTGCAAACGCGGCGATTCACTTGGACCGGGGGAATCGCCGTCGTCCGAGGAGCACGCTTCGCGAGGAGTTCGATGTGAGGAAGGAAACTTCGGTAAATGGTGAATTAGAATCTCAGCCTCGTTGGGTGCAGTCCTCACTTGCGTGTTTGATCCTTCTGACCAAAGAGGAATCAGGAATGAACCCTCAAACCTGTGTCTGTCTTCAGTTGTGCTCCACGAAGGGTCCAAGTGCATATTTGTAGAGCTATATTCTGTATACCTCCTTTTCCTGAGACCCTTTCATCACGGTTGTCCCAGATCTTGTAATGAGGATTAATCTGCTGTCTTCGCACTTGTCGGTCATGGTAGAGCTGCTGTTCTGACGACGCAGAACACAGGAACCCTGGCCAGGTTAAAACCAGTGAACACGAACGCCACAGAAGTAGTGTTTGAAGTTGATCAGTCCAACTATTGCCAGTGGCTGCTGTCCGTGCCTAAGAGCCAGGGCCATAGTGGCACTTCCGTAGACCCTCCAGGGAGCTGAAGTTCCTCTGCCCTCAGAAACTTCAGTCCCTTCCTGCAGTGCTCCCATTGGCTCCCACGGAACAAGTATTCATTCTGTCATATCCTCAGTACCTCTATTGCCCCATCTGTATCTGATGTCCCGGTCTGATTATCGTTGACGTCATCAAGAGGACCGTCATCGCTTCAAGACCTTCGGCGCCCCTGGTGCCAAACCGTGGCGCCAGCTATCGATACTTGTTCAATAGTACCAGATACCTGCACTCCTTGCAGTGCTCCTGGCAGTAAGAGTATACCGGTTTCGCGATTTTTGCTCTCCTCTTGGCACAGCTACTCTCGAAACTTCCCTCGTTTTACGGGTTTTCGCAGCTACATTCCTGCTCGCTGGTTCAGCTATGACCTCTATTTTTGTTCTTTGTTGTGCACATTTGTTGCCGTTTCCTCCAGAGCTGGTTTGCGCGCGTGCGCACACACACACACACACACACACACACACACACACACACACACACACACACACACACACACACACACACACACACACACACACACACACACACACACACCTAATTCATACTACCTATTACACAATAGTGATCCTATGCCTACTGCCTCGCCTGCTCTCGCTCTCAGTGTTTTTGCTGAATTCACTTTTGCCGCTATTTTTCCCGAAGACGGCGAAGTTATTGTAGTTGGCACCTTTATTTTTGAAAACGAGGAAGCTTCCTCAACGCCAGAGCAGCCGTGATGGCGTTGCCCTAACCAAGGGAGGGCGACGTGGAAAATTGGTATTGTCGGCGCTCTGACCCTCGCTGCTTCTTTGGTTACAAGCGACAAGAGGCAGCAGCGGCGTGGAACAATGCAGAACTTCCGGTAGTGTCCGAGGCACAGCAGCAAGACTTCAGAAGGGAAGTGCTTTCTGTTGGCGCAGTAGAAGACCACAGAAAAGAATGCCCGCTTTCAGTGAAATGCTACGCTTCATGGAACTGCTGTGCAGTGTAGCAAGGAAGCAGCGCCAACAGTGCAGTGGAGCAGGGGAGGCTCACAGTGCAACACAACAGAACCCATATCGTGTATTGTGTTACGCGGGGCCTTTGTTGAACTGGGATTAGCTGACGAGGGGACGTCAGTATATGTCCACGGCACTGCCTGTCTACGGACGATCCGCCCATTGCTTGTCTCCTACCGTCCTGTACACACACCCCGTCTACTGTACCTACACTTCCGTCTGTTATCTGTCAGATGACACGCTCCGTCTACTAAACGGAAAGAGGACCCTCTTCCCTGTTTCCCGTCACCTGTCTGTTTGAACCAGCACAGGGACTTGCCCGTCTAATAATACTCGTGTCCACTGCTACCCACCGTTAACTTAGTCATACCTGCTGTCTTCTTTGAGTCCACAGCAGCCCTGTTAGAACCACATCCTGCGCGCCACCGGATCTCTGATGGCCACACTCCTGCTGCTGTTACCGGAATTACAAGCACATGACTCAAGTCAACAGTACCACAGTCCCGAAAGCTGCCCACCCACCCCCACCCCCGACGTAGAGTCCTGGGATCACTCGGAGCCCACACTTTCTTCGGGAAGGCTCAGGTCTCCAGACCAGAAACCAGGAGTAATTGGTGACTGCAAGACTGGTTAATACAGTCCTGAAATGACTCTTAGGAATATAAGAAAGAGTATCACACAGATGTGGTATGAACGAAGAGATCGGAACACGCTACAATAAACAGACTCGGCCATACTGCTGAAACCCCAACACTACCGTAACCCCAGTTGAGACTGACGGAACCTCTTGCTGTGCACTGCAGCCACAGCAGTGCAGGAGGCAGCAGGGAGGGAACGTAACTTGATGTTTCCCCTAAACTAGAACCACCACAACCATCTCGCCGCGTGATCGATTCCTGTGTCGTGGATAATAAATGAAACTGTTTACAGCTTAGCTACTCCTCTTTCTTTCTCCCCTTCGCAGGATCTCTCTCTCTGTATTTCATTTTCAATCTGTTTCTTTCCTTTCTTTTTCCATCTCTCTCTCTCTCTATATATATATATATATTATTACTATATGTGGGCAGGAGATTTTCTCTTGTACATACTTCATTAAAACTGATGGCTAATTGTGCATTTATTATTTTTTAAATGTATCTTCCATATGCCTTACTATGTATTATGGACTTGTGTTCCTTTGAAAGGGGGCTTATGACTTCACTTTAGGTGGTCATGTTTGTATATCGCGATTTCGGGTTCAAGACCCGTCTTCAGTAGCTTTTTGGGATATTTCTATCTGGTCAGGATAAGAATGATTCCGGTGCTTTATGTAATGATGTTACTTTATATACTTAAATTTCTATACTTGCTCGTCACTGGGAGAGGTTACCTGGTTACTCGTGTAGTGATGAAATCTCACGTGCCAGGGGAAGCCTCCGACTTCGTGCTGTGACAATGTCGTATGTTTGAGCTTGTTACGTTTTGTCTCGGAATTGGATTTGTGGGGTTATGTGCTTGGCTTTGTGGCGATTTGTCTCATGCTTGGGAGGGCCCTAAAGTCATCTTAGAAGCTTCAGACATTAACGAGATGAGCCCAAATCAATATATGCAAGCAGATGTCCATAGCACATAGTAAGATATATGGAAAATACATTCAGCAAAATAAATGCACAATTAGCCATCACTTTTGAACCCACAGTCGGAATTAAAGGAAACTTGGAAGAAAGTATAAATATATTTTGGTTAATAACTATAGCCCTCTTCCGTAAAGTACTTTCCTATAGAGGGTTATAGCTATTAGCTGAAATATAGAAGTTAAACTTTCTTTAAGTTTCCCTTTTATTCAGACTGTGGGTTCTTCGTGATTATTTTTACAAATGTGCTACTACATTTTGTCCAAGTGATATATATATATATATATATATATATATATATATATATATATATATATATATATATATATATATATATATATATAAATGTATATATAATGTATATTATATATATATATCCCCCCTCTCTCTCTCTTTGTTTTTGCTGCTGCTAATGTAATTTTGCACGCTGTAGTGTCATTGCCTATAGCTACGGTAGGCGTAAAGGGTTTGTCATTAAGTAACTCCCTCCCAAAGTAAGGACATTTGTGTTCTGTTACCTGTTCCTCGTAGTTTCTTCTTCCCTTGAAGTGTGTGTGTGCGTGTGTGTTTGTGTATGTGCGTTTGCGTTTGCCTGCGCGCTTGCGTGCGTTGGTTGGTGTGAGTGTGTGAGCTTTGACTGTGCTACTTGGAGGGTGACATAATCGTTCGGAATTTGAGGTCAGAGGTCGAGGTCAAGAAGAGACGACGTGGAAGCCGGCGCCGGTTGGCGGTGGTTTCGGCAATCCATTCAGTACGCAGCAACGCGACTTCATTCAGCCGAGGGAGACTCCTCCACGTGAACCCAAAAGATTGAATCGGGTTCGGCTTGCAATTTGTTTACATGTACTGTCGTCAGGTGATTTTATTCAGCCGAAGGAAATTCGTACCTCCACCCGCAGAACCTGCACGGGGAAAAACGAAAGAATGATTTATGGAGATCGTGCAGACCATAATTATACTTGTCACAGGTGTGTGAAGTACAGCTGTCATCGTAGTATCAAATACTGAAGAAGGAAAAAAAAAACATTAATCAATATTGAATTTACCAGGAAGCCCACTATAAGGTGACAAACACATTGCTTGGGTATCATGGATTGTCATTAAGTTCAGTTCATTTTGTGTACAGTTGCCCCCACTTCTAGCTGTCACAGTGAACGACATTTTCTTTTGAGCTGACGAACGCGGTAGCTGCTAGTCACCACCCATTTTCTACTGACGTTGTGCGAATTAGGTAAAAGTGAAATATTTAACTTTGATAGGGCCGTTTATAATGACCCGGAATGAAATGCTACTCACGCCCAATCTATACTGTTGGTGTTAATGCCAGCGATGGAGTGCCGACTCGTCAAGCCCGTGAATGGCACCGATCGGCAAATTGCCTGGAATGAGCCCCCGATGTGCCACGCACGCCCATCACGGCTTCACAAAGAAAAGGAACATGGGCGCATAATTAAAGTCTATCCCCCGTTAATGCTTTCCCTACCGGGTGATGATATTTCCTGACCGGATGCCGCTAAGTGATTTTATTTATCTCCATGGTGTTTGGAAGAAAGTGCAGAAGCCATCCCCAACACGCGCGTGCACACACACACACACACACACACACACACACACACACACACACACACACACACACACACACACACACACACACACACACACACACACACAGAGAGAGAGAGAGAGAGAGACCGCAGCGGATCCAGAGGGTGGGGCTGAGGTGCTGAACCCTCCTCCAATTTTTTTCTTCAATTACCTCATTGTAGAGGTTGAGAAACCTGCCACGTGTACACCGGTACATGTCAGAATGCAGTATTACAGTGACAGAGGTACATTCAACACACCATTGAGGGTAAATCTTTAAAATGTAAGATTAAGTATTACTTTTGCCCAATATTCTGGAAAAAATAAAGTGAGAGCATATACTTCAATTTATATTCAAAATCATCGTATTCCTGCTAGATTACATCTCTTTAAAAGCGTCATCTATGTTTACGAAATTCAGGTTAGCCCCCCAAAGCGTCATCTACACTTACAAAAATTAGATTACACCCTACAATTTTGATCCTGGATCCGCCACTACGCGCACACACACACACACACACACACACACACACACACACACACACACACACACACACACACACACGAGTTCATAGATGATTTAATGTCACACTCACAGATGTATTCATTTTGCTCGCAGTGCAATGGTTCGGGTCTCGATAGTGGACAGTTGTCCTATCTTGGAAAGGTTGGCAGCCCTGGAATTTTGTAGTTCAAGCGGACATCAACTTTTTTTCATTGAAAACTGCCGCCTCTCCCCACAGTCTGCCCGGAAATGCCAACCCTGTCTGTGGCACAATGTTCCTATGACACTGACTGGCACCACCCTCTCCCCCTCCACCAACCGCTAGACTATTTTTTCCAGTAGTGAGCTGGTACCGCGTAAATGTTTCAATGTGTCAATACGACAGTATAAACATGGCGATATGTGAATACAGCATAATGCAAATAGAGAAAGTTTTCAATATGACATGTCAATGTTGCGTCGTGTGCCATGGCGGGCGCATGCGCGCGTGAGGGATCTGAGGGAAAGTTGCTGCATCGTCAGTCGTTGTTGTGTTCGGGACTTCATGTGGTCTTTTCATGACTACATAGCTCCTGAAGTCGTCCCTGCACCATTTCAAAGTCTAGGCATAGTTTTCGCCACTATTGCGGATTCTTTTGACTGCGAGATTTGCATTAAAGCGTGTATTTTCGAAGTGGGGTGAACCAAATTCGTCCTCTTACTACTCTGATGCATTGTGTTGATGGATTGAAAAGCAACAAAATCGTCCAGAGTTTGATACAGCAAAATGTACATTGTGTGACGCGATGTTTCATTTCTTTCGTAAAATATACGAGTAAATCACAAAAATATGTTGAACAATATCTGACAGTTCTGGGTACATTGTTAAGAACATTCGAATAGAAATATTTGAAGTCACCCTAAACATAGTAACCCTTAGAATGTAAGTGAAGCCTTGCTTGGAATGACTCGGGATATGATGGGTTGTAAATGTGTTGTTGAATAGTTGATACTGGACGGAAAGGTGTATATTCCTACGTGGGTACCATTAATTGCAAGTACTACCTCGTCACCTCGGGGAACAGACGCCATTGTTTGTGTTTAGGGAACATGGAACGCCGTGCGTGCGGAAGTCCGACATGATGGGGAAAAAATCGATGTTAAGAAATGCTATAGTCCTTCAATCTCCGTCAGGATAAACTTACCGCCGCCCAGCGGTAAGCTTATCCTGACGGGTCGTTACAGAGGGCTCTGTCAGGAGCGAGAGCAAGCGAGCAGGCAGGTTGAACTACGTCAGGAAAGAGAGCCAAGGAGAGTACTGGATCGAGGCGCCTCCCCGATAGCAGACATGCCTCGACCACTTACTTACCTTGCAAACAGAAAATGGTTGCGAGGGAATGGGGGCTATTATGATGCCGCCCTGCCCAAGCACCAAAGTAAACCTGCAGCACTATCCAACCAAAGGGAATAGAAGGAGGAGGGAGAGTTGGAGGATGGAGTTCAGTTCTATTCCGACTAAGGGGATTCACAAACGCGCGCTAGGGGGGGGGAAGGAAGTCGTTACTGTTTCTCTGTTTGGCGTTTTCCTGGAAGAGCATTCGAATAGTATCGAAAATGGAAAAGAATTGGTTCCTTAAACACCATCCCATCCCGGCACGCGCTGTTTTTGCGGCGAGGATGGGGCTGCCGGCGTCCTCACTGCGTTTGTAGCTTCCCTGGCAAGTTTCCCACCTCCTGCTATGTGCGGGAACTCCAGATCAAGACACGTTCGAATATGGCGAGGCAGCGGACGTGGGTATTATCTAATAAGAGGCGGCGGCCGTGGGAGGGTATTATTTAGTAAGAGTCGGCGGGCGCGCGGAACGCAAAACTGAAAATTTCACGTTCGTTGCAAAGGGGGAAGATTAACAATGGCCGCCCACTCTCCAGCGCGTTGGTCAGGGCTTCTGTGAGGGCGCAAGTGGAAGCACCTGGAGCAACTATACAGCTTTCAGCACTCCGGAGCACCTGGAGCACCTATTCGGCTTGCAAGGTAACAGAAGGCTTGAAGGCTTCAGGGGGGGAAATCTTTCTTGTTTCTACCTAGACGTCGGGAACAGCAACGTCAGGGCAGCAGTTGGTCTTCCCTCGGAGGGTGTTGATCACCCACAGCAGCTGTACACACAGGCAGTTGCACACCAGAAACAAGAGCTTTGGGTCCTCAGCTACCAGAATAAGATAAAGTGACGTTCAGTGCTGAATAAGTTAACTAGGATAGACTAAACGATCGAAAAATAAGGGTTTGTAGTCTTGCTGCTCGTAGAACTAAGGATCTACCCAGGTCGTATTTTAAGTCCTTCAGTTACAGTCATCTGAATCGGGAAGCCCGCCGGAAACATGGACGAGAATCTATATTAGAGAAGTCGATGCAGAGAGAACGACGGGGAAGGGGAACAAGAGGACCCATGTGCCCGAAGAACAGTTGGTGTTCGTGCGAAAGCATAGAAACCGTTACTTGGAATAGCGCCCACGTTTAGTGTACTAAACTGTCATAGGAAACTGTAACTCCTCCTCCTCCTCCCCTCCTCCTCCTCCTCCAACACGTACAAAACACCCGCACAATTAAGTGAAACGCTCACACCTTTTGACATCAGTACACGTTCACACAAAACGCCTGCACAAGCAGATGAAAGGCTCACAACTCCCCTGCCAACACGTCCAGTCACAAAACACCTGTGCACACTTGATATGCTGTAGGACGTGCGTGCCTTTCACCACCTCTGTCACCACCGCCACTACATCACCGCCACCTCTTCAAAATAACCACCTGTCACCACTTTCATCAGTGGTGTTGCTATATCTGCAACCACCACAAGTGCCACTACCATTTAATTCCTACCACCATGACTGTCACCGCCACTACCACCACCACCACAACCACCTCTACCATCGTCATTACGAACATCACTACCGCCAAGCACGTGTACAGATGACTGCTGTGTGTGCTGCCAACACTTGCACACCACCTGTACTGTATGTGTAGAAGTACGCAGCTCACCCCAGCACCCAGCAGCAGCAGCAGCACGTCCCTATGCAAACGACGGCGCAGTTCGGGAGTAACAGGTAAAAAGTGCCGAGTAATTTTGAGGACGTAGGAAAGAGGAATTGAGAGGGAATAATAGACTCTAGGGAGCCATTGTGGAGTTGGGAGAGGCAGTGCGATGCAAACAGACACTACCCAGCTTTTAGATAAGGTCACTATGAGGCTCAAGAGGTAATAACGGAACATCGAAGAGGTCATCAGGAGGCAGGGTGAGAGTATAGAAGAGAGAGTTCTTGACAGAGGCGGAGAGGAGAGAGAGGCAGCCTTAAGAGGCGGCGCGAGGCTCGCAGACGGAGAGGTAGTGAATAAGCTATAGAGAGGCTCTTTGGAAGACTTGCTGAAAGATTTGAATCCGTTCGTTGCCAACGATGGTAATGAGAAGTACGGACACAAAAGCAGGAAGGACGGGGCAGGGAGGGAGGGAGGGAGGGGCAGGCTAGGAGGAGAACAGGAAAGACGAGGAGTAGGATGAGGCAGCGCAGAACAATGCAAAGGAAAGAGGAATGAAAAAAAAGAGCGGGAGGAAAGGAGAACGAGTGGGACGGTAGAGGGAGTAAGTGGAAGAGAGAATGGAAGAGCCACCACAAACGAGGGAAGGGGCGGAATGGAAGAGGAAAAATTGTTGCTCAGTAGGACAAGGAGCCAGGTCATTGAGGAACTGGAGTCAGGAGAGAAAGAGAGGGGAAGAGAGAGAGAGAGAGAGAGGAGGGAGTGCACTGGGTACCCGACTGAAGAGGCTGGATTGAAGAAGGATGGGGTACTGATAAAGAGTCTGTGTGATGTCTGGGGAGTGGTAAAGGAAAAGGAGGGAGGAGGGGGGGAGGAGGAGGAGGAGGCGGTGGTGGAAGATGAATTGGTAGACACGGAGAGTGGGATGAGAGGGTTAGGCTGTAGAATATGAAATGGAAGATGCAAGGAGGGTCGAGGAGAGAAGGCTGTGGAAGATGAAGTGGAAGACGCTGGAGAGGAAGAGGGAGAAGCGGAGCCTGAATAAGTAGGGAACACAAAGACGCCAGCTCTGGCCCGAGAGGGGCGGCAAACACCAACAACGGGGGAGAGGCACGAAGTCGGGGAAGGAGGCACGGCACAAGGGCCGCCTCACTAGAGGCTGGGAGGACTGGAGGGCAAGTGCTGACGTGGGCAGAAGGACGGAGAGAGACAGACACAGACAAAGAAGGAGTGCAAGGAAAAGGTATATAGGAAGGTAAGAAGGAACGAGATTCCCAGGTAATGATGAGAGAAATAAGATCAAAATGAAGTTAAGATTACAGGGTGGTGTAGAGGAGTGACAATAAACGATAGAGACTGGAAAAGGGAGTGTTAGGGGTTGGGGAGTAGGGAAAACAGGAGAATGAGGAGGAGAGGAGTAGTGGAGTGGGAGGAAGGTATGGACTATACAGAGCATACAGGGTGGTGAGAGAGTTAGGGAAAGGGGGAGTAAAGGTCAGTATATAGAAAATAAGTTATTATTAAAGGGGGAGGGAGGAAGCAAGATGCAGACCGTGTATAGGCTGGAAAGTGTCGGTGTTAACGAAGTGGGGAGGGGGGAAAAGGGGTTGAATGAATGAAAGGGGGTCTAGGTGGGTTTTGGGAGGAGTAACCCTGGGAAGGTGATTCTTCGAAAAGCGAAAGGGAACTGATAAAGAAACAGGTACATCCAAGGAAGAGATGGTGGTGGTTGTGGTAATGGTGGTGATTAAAATCTAATATGACAGAGACGGAGGGGTAGTGACTGGACCGTAGGAAGGAAGAGCTGGTGAAGTTACTTGCGAAAGGAAATAGGGTGGGGGAAGGGAAGAAAAGAAAGTTGTGGCACTCTTCATATATTTTGTTGCAAAAGACCAACAGATTCCACAGTGCAGTGGAAGCAAGTGGAACAAAGATGACGAGTAAGAAAGTGGCGCACATTAGTGGCCGGGAAGGGTGGAGAGAGAGGGGACGGAGAAATTGCGAGGGAAGCATAGAGGAATAAAAGGGAATAATAGTTAAACGACTGATCAAGTAGGGAGAGGGTGGAGAAGAAGACAAGATATGTGGAAATTAAGGGAAAGTTAAAAATAGAGATGAAATGCATGGAAATGAGAATGAAAATGAAGGTGCGAATGAGGTAGAAAGGGAGGAAATGAATAAGGAAAGGCGAAAGAGAAGATGGAAACGGAGAAGGAAATGAAAGAGAATGTGGGACTGAAGACGACTCGGGGGGAAGAAACGGGGAGCGTGGATAAACGAGAACAGACGCAGGCTGGGGGAAGAAGAAGAAGAAGAAGAAGACCAAAGTAAGGGCAAGAGAACAAGATTAATGAAGAAAGGAACAGAAGGGGAGCCAGCGGAGGGGCCGAGGGGCGGCGGCGGCGGTAGCGGCAGAAGAAGACGCACAGGAAATTGCTGAAGACACACAAGGCCGACGGAAGAGGCACAGGCGAGCAAGGAAGAGGAGGAGGAGGAGGAGGAATACAAGCAAAGAAGACGTGCATCAGAGTCCCCCTGTTCTGCCCTGCCCCGCTTCTGTCTTCATTGGTTAATGATGGTGATGGAGGGGGGATAGCCCTAATGATGGTGGCGATGATTATGATGATGGCGGTGGTGGTTGTGATAGCAGTAAGAGCAGGTGCTTGTAGGAATGTGTTCTATGTATCTGATACTGCCGTTACCCCTTCCTTCCCGAGGGGGAGCCAAGAGGACGAAATGAAAGTCTGGCGATGGGCAGAATTAAACGAAATGTGCTGTGTGGTACGGAAGGGTTAACCTTCCCTTTCCTCACGCCGCGGACTACCGCGATCTAAATCAAAATCTGAAATCTAAATCGTGCTCAGGAGAGTTCTCCAGGGTTCCTTGCAGCCCAGGAAGGGCCCCTTCGATCTGACTATTCCCCTCGTATATTTTCTTCCAACGCCAGGAGATTTTATTCAGCTGAGGGTAGGGATTAGAAGTATCAGTACCACTGACGATGGCAGTAGTTTCTCGGATAAAGTAATGCTGTAACTCGAGGAACTGTGCAGCGTCTTAGCGATGGTACTTTAAGTGTGGTGGTGGTGATTATTCCTGCGGTGATGAGGAAAAGGCCCCACAGGAAGGCGTATCCCGCCTGAACTCCTTTTGGGCCTTCGTTACTTAGGGCGAATGGGGGAGGGGAGGTGGGGGGTATGACGCCACACGAATTTGAATAAAGTGGCCTGGCGGTATTAGCCCAGATCAAGAAAAGTTTCCAGCCAGCGAGGACGGGGTTAACGGAAGATAAAGCTAGAACCCTTTTGCAGCCGTGGGAGAGGGAGGGTGCCACGGAAATGAATGAAATAGCTTGACGCTAGTCCGAGCAACGGGGAGAGGTGCCCCACCCGGAACGGAAGGTGTTGGAGAGATTCCGCGCCACCACATGATGTTATAGGTACGTTGTCAGTCGTGGCACAGGGCGAACGAGATTGGCTGTAAACCAAGCGTGTGGATTTTTGGGTGCGAACGATAATAAAAAGGGCGGGTTCAGGGTCCCCATTTGACATAAGATGCCACAAGATATCCATACTTGGGGCGCTAGTGCTGCGAGACGGCAGTGGGTATGGTTCGGCGATGTGCAAAAAAGAAAAGAAAAAGGCGGACGGATTTAGTGGCGCTGGAGGGCGCCCTTGCTAATTACGCTAATGTTTGGTGGAATTCGGACAGTTTCCGTGATAGCTGTGTTACAGACCAGTGTCAGGAACATGTGGTACGATGCAAACATGGTGACGTTCGTGTTCGATGGGCAAGTCCGGTACTGTGCGACCTGCTCGTGGAGTGTGACGTGAACCGCAAAGGCTCGAGGGGGAGTGGGGCAGCTGCCATAGCACTTGAGAGGCAACACCCATCCGACCAACCACCCACAGAATATTCGGAAGGGGGCGTTCGTCGTCTGCCTGTCTCCCAAGCTTCCCCGTTTTCCTAACTTACTGTCTCTATCTACCACCATTTTGCCAACCTGCCTCTGCCCTCTTAGCCTGCCTGCCTGTCCGCCTGCCTTCACCAAGCCTTCCTACCCATCTGCCTGCCATCCACCCAATATCTGCTTCCTCTCTGCCTGCCTGCCGTGCTCACACGTACCCGTTTGCCTACCAGCCTAGCCTGCCCGTCCGTCTCACAAGTGTAGACCAAGAGAGTGGCGGAACGGTCTAAAATAGAAAACAAGAATAGAACAGAAAAGGGAAAGGACGCTGGTTATTATAAGGGGGCAAGGAACGATGGGGACGGCTAATAGTGGGAGTATAAGTGGAGGAGAGGAAGAGGGTAAATGGAAGAGTGTTGGTGGGAAGGGGATGAAGGGTGGAAGAGGAGTAGAGGAAGGAGTAGTTCGAAGAGACGGGGTGAGGGGGGAGGTCGAGGTGGGGGGAGGGGTAGGGGTGGAGGAGAGGGGGCAGGAAGGATATGGAGGGGGTGGGGGAGCCGAGGCTTCACAAGTGTTATTATCAGCTGTTACGCTCAATCCAGGGCCGCGATGTTGTCAGCTGATTAATGCGGATGCCAGATGCGGAAATTTAATTCCCGCGCCGCACATGCTTCTGAGCATTCATTGTTTACATTGTGGCGTTACGTATTTAATGGTTGGGCGTTTGATGTTATGGGATGCCGTTTGGTTGAGACGATGCAGAGAAATTTGACCAAGCGAGCTGGGTCACGCTGTCGAAAGTAAAACTACGGCCAATCTTGTTATCTTTTTCTGCTTACTCACGACTCAAAAACTAAACAGATCAATAGAAAGCTCGGTAAGGGGCCGGTATTTGCTGTAACGCTCGCTGCGGGGCCCAGCCGCCGGCACCAAAGCCACGAGGGTAATGTTAATACCTATCACTTCTGGCATAGGGGCCCTGGCTGGTGCTGCTGCTACAGCTACTGCCCTATGGTTATTAAATTGGAGGGGCTCACCGGTCCGTGGCACAACACACAAAATGGACAAAGCTTGCTGTGGGACTAAGAGCAGCTGGTTGGATTCAGTATGACTGTTTCTCTAGAACTGGTGGGGGTGTTTGCGTTTCTCGCTCGTTCCCCCCCCCCACATTCCTCACGGTCTCCCCCACGTTCCAACTGCTCCTCTCCCTCCCCTCCCCCTCTCTTTCAGCCCCTCCTCTTTACTCCTCTATCATTCTCATCCAGCGCCCTCTCCATTCCCCTTTTACGACGCTATCCAGACCCCCCATTCTCTCTCTCTCTCTCTCTCTCTCTCTCTCTCTCTCTCTCTCTCTCTCTCTCTCTCTCTCTCTCTCTCTCTCCCTCCCTCCCTTTCCCTCCTATTCAGACCTTCCGTAGCTTTACTTCTATTGTACCGTTTCCTTCGCTTCCACCGTCTCTCTCTCTCTCTCTCTTTCTCTCTCTCTCTCTCTCTCTCTCTCTCTCTCTCTCTCTCTCTCTCTCTCTCTCTCTCTCTCTCTCTCTCTCTCTCTCTCTCAGCCCTCCTCCTCCTCCTCCTGGCCGCCCTCCCCGCCCAGCTATTTCTCGATCTCGCTCATGGCCAAGTTCTCTTGGCCCGTAGTCATTGCTCTTCCTCGTCCTTGGCCGCCGCCTCGCTCTCAGCCACCTTCCAGTCGCCCTCGACAGACTTCCCACCCACAGCCACCAGCCACTTTCTTCCCGTCTTCAGCCACCTCCCACACACTCCCAGCCACTTTTTACCTCCCAGTCTCTCCTATCAGCTATTTCGCTTCAGTCTTGTTCTATATGTCCTTTATCTCTTGACTTCACGTTCTCATTTCGCCTCGACACGCTGCCGCCGTAGCTTCCAAACTGAACTTCAACGAGGCAGTGCTAGTATTGACTCTCTCTCTTCTCTCTCCCTCGCGCTCTCTTTATCTCACTGTGTGTGCGTGCGTGTGTGGTGTGCGTGTGTAAAAAACACATGGCAGGGGACAAGGCAAGGTGGAGGGGTGGGGGGAGGGAGGCAGCAAGGGAGAGTAAGACTTCAAGGGCACAACCATGATGAAAAGAAAAGCCCAAGATAAGATAGTATTGCCCGGTCGTTGAATGAGGGAGGCTGGCCACGGTCGGGGGTGGGTGGGTGGAGGGTGTTGAGGGACTGGGGGGAGGGGGAGGAGGGAGGAGAGATCGACAGAATTCCATGGATGAGAGGTTGAGTCTCGGAGGGGAGCTATTGGGTGCCAGGTAGAGCCAAGTAAGGAGGGGAGGAAGTACACGGAATAGGGAGGGAACTTTTTCCCTTTATCGTGAGCACGGGGGGAGGAAGAAGGGACAGAGGATGGCCCCTTCGGGAGGGGAGAGAAGTTTGCCCTTCATGGAGAGGAGGAGGAGGAGGAAGAAACTTAATTGTGAGGGAGAGGGCGGAGGAAAAGGCGGGTAGAAGCGGAGAGTGGGGTACCCACACACGAGGGAAGTTCCCTCGAAGGGAGAGGGAGTGTAGTGGTTCTCCACCGACTAGATGTGTAGAAACTTCACCCAGAGTATAAGAACATTGAGGGGAGGGGATCCGTAGGGGAGACGGGAGAGGGAGGATGGAGTACAGGTGGCTTTGGGAGGAAAGGGAAAGAAGAGGCATTGTGTGTGTGACTCGGGGTGTGTGGGTTGGGGTAGGGTGGGGAGGGGGGTAGGGGTGACTCAGGGGGAAGGAAGCTGCAAGCTTCCGCGAAAGATGAGGAAACAAGGGGAGTGAGTGGATCATGCGGATACGCGGCTGAGTAATGATGATACGACAGTAATCATCACTTTTGTCTCCAGTTACACGCACTGGATACCCGCAGCCCCACGGCACTGGCTGTCGAGACCTTTCGTAGATCTTTGAAAAAGAATGGACTGTTGATTTGTAGAAACAGTTCCCGGTTGGCTGTTCTCAATACGAAAATATGAAAAGAGTAAAGGAAGTAGTCAAAGCTTAACAGACACAGAGAGAAGGAGAGATAGAGAGCGAGAGTGAGAGAGAGAGAAAGAGCGAGAGGGTGAGAGAGAGAGAGAGAGAGAGAGAGAGCGAGAGGGTGAGAGAGAGAGAGCGAGAGGGTGAGAGAGAGAGAGAGCGAGAGGGTGAGAGAGAGCGAGAGGGTGAGAGAGAGCGAGAGGGTGAGAGAGAGCGAGAGGATGAGAGAGAGCGAGAGGATGAGAGAGAGCGAGAGGATGAGAGAGAGCGAGAGGGTGAGAGAGATAGCAAGAGGTTGAGAGAGAGAAACTAGAGGATGAGAGAGAGCGAGAGGGTGAGAGAGCGAGAGGGTGAGAGAGAGAGTGAGGGCGAGAGGGCGAGAGAGAGAGTGAGGGCGAGAGAGAGAGTGAGAGCGAGAGAGAGAGTGAGGGCGAGAGGGTGAGAGAGAGAGAGGGTGAGAGAGAGAGTGAGGGCGAGAGGGTGAGAGAGAGAGTGAGGGCGAGAGGGTGAGAGAGAGAGTGAGGGTGAGAGAGAGAGTGAGTGAGGGCGAGAGAGAGAGAGAGGGGGCGGCGAAAGAGAGAGGGGGGGCGAAAGAGAGAGAGAGATCTTGGACCCGGTCTAGAAATAGTGTCAGGGGTTGCACCTGTAAACGGAGGGTAAGGATGTCGGTGGGGTAGCAGGGAGATGATTCTACATGAAGTCCGTCTAATAGGACTGACATTTGCAGATACGCGTAGTTGTTTCGTCGACTGTGTACCACCTATGAGGATGAGGAAAGATGACAAACTACACAATGATGGCGTGGGGGGGGAGAGGGGAGGGGGGAGGCAAACTCCAAGACAGTGCTCCGAATCTGTGTTCAGACGAGTTTTGTGTTATAGATTATCGGAAAGAGCGCAAGTCTTGGACCCAAGCCTGAATAAATTATCTTTGCTCTTTCATTCACAACAAAAGGACACCGTTTTCGTTATTGCCAAATGCCGTCGTCGTGAAATAGCTCCGCAGAAACTCTTCCGCCAAGCGTGCGCGTATGTGACGGGTTTGCGCTGTGGGTGACCATTCTAAAGGTCAGCTGCTCGTTGGGCTGAACAAGGCCCTTTTAAGGGTCGTGGAAGGCTGGACGTAGGGGTGGCGAAAGGCCTAGTTTGTGAGGTTCATCTAAGGTCATTTGTGGGAGTGGGGAAATAACCTGGCGGCGGCACATCTAAGGTCATTTGTCGTGACAGAAAGGTGTGCTTGTTATGTACCAGGTTAAGTATTTAAAGGTCTGTTAAGGGTCAGTGTAAAGGTTAATGAGTTGTGCTCAAAGGTCATGCTTTGCCTTTTCAACGTAGTGCGAGTGAACCTTGAAAGTGCAATTAATGGTATAAAAGAGTGTTGACCAAGGTATGGTAAACCCCCATGTGGAAATATTAAATGCAAGTTTTATGCAATCTGATCGGTAAAGAGTTTAGTGACGTCGCTACGGACCAAGTCACTCGGTATTCTATTTCGATACAAGATTGATATCAACTTAAAGAAATAAAATAAAAAAAATCCTAAGTTCTGATCTTCTTCATTCACTATTTCACCATCGTGATTTTGCCCCTAATGATAGGAGCGTCGACTATTACAGACTAAAATAATGTTCGTTTAAAACAAGTTCGAAACTCCGTATCGAAGGATTGTGCAAGGTATGAATTTTGAAAGTTCTGGAGTACAGAATGGCAATTAATCTCAAAATACCAAAGTACGATAATTGATAGGAAGTTGGTATTAGGCGAGAGAAGAAGAAGAAAGCCTTTTTGTGGTGGTGGAGGAGTTATCTGACCACGTAAAGTACGGGGTTGTACGTGTACGCTATATATTTGAAGCTTAATAGGAAATATGACGTGGGCTTGTGCAGAGTGACCACTCCGTTGGGTGTGGAGAGGGAAGATGATTCTTAGTTGCGGACTTGGAAACAGTCATTGCCACGGTACTCCCGGGAGCCAGACGGAATTTGTGAAATATTTGTGAAATTAAACCTTGTGTGTGTGCGTGCGTGCGTGCGCGCGCAGACAGCAGTACGCAGTGCAGAGCGTGGATCCCCAGTGCTCTGCTGTGATGTGATACATTGTGCTGTGTTCGGTAACACAGCGGGTAACGTATCCGCCCGAGTCGCATACAAAACCCATATGAAGTAGACCCCTGTCCGTTTCTCGTGTGTGTGTGTGTGTGTGTGTGTGTCTGTGTCTGTCATGTGCACTGACACTTGGTATTAAGTGCACAACTCTGCTTATTGTAATCTACTTGTTGCGATCTAACAGAGCCTCAGTCGAAAGGTATCATTGTGATTAGGTGTGACTCAGCCCACCAAAATATGGTAATTATGTATGTATACCTTCACCAAACTTGTTCATTAATTGCACCTGTCATCCGAGTGTAAAGTTGCACGCCTGGACCGTGGAAGGGAGAGAGAAGAATGACGTACGTGTTATGCTCTTGATAACACGCCCGCACCTTGGCTGTAAGGGCAACACACAAAGACACGTGACACAGCCTGGCCACTCTTGGCCATGTTTATCCAGCGTAATTAGGTTTCCTCCATGAATGTACTCGTATTTCCACCCCGGCTGGACGTGCACACGTCGCGCACAAACACACTGACCATACGTCATCGTCTTGACGTTTATATTTATTTGTGTGTACACGCATATGCTCATGTACAGTACAAGAGACTGTCGGTTGGAGTACGTCCAATCGGCGCATGTCGCTTGGACTGTATGTACGTGGAGGGACGTGAGGTCGCATGGAAAGAGTTAATACAAGTACGAAGAACGCCGAGGAATCGGTTGTGTGTGCGCATGCGCCCTTGTTGCCACGCACCTAGGATTGTACTTTCACTGTTAAAAATGCAATGCTTGGGCCGAGCGGAGGAGGAGACAAGGAGGGCAAGCGGAAAGCGAAAGAAAAGAAAGGAAGGAGGGAGGGGGAGGGGGAGGGGGTGTATTTTGGGAGTGGAGATATTGTGGAGGGAGAGTTTGGCTGCTAGTGGAAATATTGGTGAGATTGTTCGGCTGCACAAAGGGGTTAAATAACAGTAGGGAGAGAATAGAGAAGAAATTGATTGATTGGAAGAGAGAGTAAGAGAGAGAGAATGAGAGTTGGGGAACCGGCTGTGTGTCTTAGCGTCTACGGCGACTTGCTCCGAAGGAGTGAGGAAGGACAGTAAAACTGCTAAGTCGCGTGCGTATCAAAGGAACAACTCGTTGCATCAGCAACACGAACTACTTTCCTTCGGTTGTTGCAAGTCTGACAAGTTCCAAAGGGCGGAGCTGCGGCGGTGTGACTTCTGAAGCCTTGCATCCAACCTTTCACATGTTAGTTAACCATGAAAGTTGTTTCACTGCACCAGGAAGCCGTAAGCTGTAACCTGTACTACTGTGGGAATACTCAGGTTATAAGTAGCACTGCACTCCGTCCCAGACCCACCCACACTAATATGACTACTTTTCACTTCCGACTGTTTGGTGTGTCATTGGTGACACTCACTTCTGTAGTGCACCTTACTCGTTAACCTTTCCACGCCTTCAAGTTTCGATATTGTATGGGATAACGCCATAGTGGTTTAACCGTCAGGTGTGATGACATTATCCACACCAGTTGCCCGTTGCAAATAGCAGTCAGTGGATGTCTTAGCAAAGCGTCTTGTAGGTAAAGTTGTTTGTGGAGTGTAATCTTATGACTTGCTAACCTGTCGACTGCGCAGTATGATCACTGGTGGAGTACACGCCCAAGATTGCAAGCTCACTTGTACCTGGTACAGTATTCTGGGCGCCTATTTAGGCTATCCGCTCTCGGGGCTGCTGCTGCTGCTGCGGCGGCGGCCGGAGTCCTTTACCGAAACCTGCACAGCGCAACTTGGAATGTTTTTCAGAGGCAAGTTTTTATGAACATCGTGGTGGTTGTGGTGGAATTCGCTGTGGTATTGGCGGAGGAGGAGGAAGAGGACCTGAGGCGAAAATAGTGATGATGGCGTTGATGATTTTAGTGTCGTTGATTGTGTTGGGTTTACTGGCTTTAGTGCTGGTGATTAGGGTGATGGTAAGGGAGGGTAAGGGAAGAACATCGGTAGGAGTATTGATGTGGGAGTAGTGAAGGTGGTGGGTGATATTGAGGTGACAAAAAGTAAGGTGAAGGTGGAGGAGGAGGAGATTGCCGAGGTTGTTGGCCGTGTTTTCGGTCGATTTTTACATTATTGGGATACATTTTTATACTAGAAGCCAAATCAATAGACTTGTGTGTGTTTACGAACGTATGATACAAACCATGATCGTTAGTCTTGAAATGTTTGGGCAGAATATAAATACCCTCATTATAATTATGTTGATGTTTTGACTGTCGTGGAGTTGGTCGCTATGTCGATGGTTGATGTTGTAGCAAGTTTCCACCCGTCTGGATCGAGTTCACCTGTACTTGTCCGGGTGACTGTGAACGGCGCTATCGATGATCAGGAACCCCGGACTTCGGAGGCTGCAGGTGGGGAGTCTCGAAGTGGCGACTTCGTGGGTCTAATGAATCGGCAGTTGTTGGAGGTCGTCTTCCGGTCGGGTGTGGGTAGGGTCGATTACATTTGGCGCATGTCACCCGACGTTATTTGGGATCAGTGTGATCGCAGGAATGATCGGGGGGAAACTATAGGGTTTAGTCACAAACTACCATAGTCTAATTACGGCTGTCATGGTGACTGTTTCATCAGATTGATACAAGTATGTATGTATAGATGTATGCATGCGGGGGTCTGTACATAAACAGGCATGCACTGTGTGTGCGTGCGTGTGTGTGTGTGTGTGTGTGTGTGTGTGTGTGTGTGTGTATGAATGTGTGGGTGAGTACGCTACTCTCCTTTTGCCTTTTTCTCCCAGCGAGAGACACTGAAGTTCTTCTATCTAAACAACCCACTTTTACTCATGATTCTTGTTTAGCACGTTCTCGTTGTCTTCTACAGTGATTTGTAGGACACTTTATGTATTATATTGATCCTTGTAGAATGTGTACACTCTCTTACACACTCTATCTATCTCTCTCTCTCTCTCTCTCTCTCTCTCTCTCTCTCTCTCTCTCTCTCTCTCTCTCTCTCTCTCTCACACACACACACACACACACACACACACACACACACACACACACACAATGTACGCAAGCGCGCAATCACGCACATACATATACACGCACGCATGCATCGAAAAACAGGTTCCATGACTTGTAGAAATATTTCGGCATCAGCATGGTTTGGAGTCTGGCTTGTACGCTCTCCAATACGGCGAGAAGTGCCTAAAAGGTTTACCAGAGAATATGTATGGAAATACCATGCGAGCATTTCAAGGGGTTAAAACAACAGTGTGTGTGTGTGTGTGTGTGTGTGTGTGTGTGTGTGTGTGTGTGTGTGTGTGTGTGTGTGTGTGTATGTAAGCCCAAATGGTCATATATTTATTATAGGTTTAATCCTTTGATGAGAGTTGTCGTGGTGTATGGTATACGATCAGTGGTGAATGAAATGTATATTGGAGATCAATACTGTGGCCCAGGTTTTGAAAACAAAGTAGTTTGTGGCGAAAAGAAACGTATAAATGCCGAAGTGCTCGTGACATCAGCATAAGCAAATGAATGAATGCCACATGTTATAAGTATATGTAGAGGAAAAGGAGTAAAATATTAAATGTAGACGAGACTGGAAATTCCTACATGAGACTGGAAATTCGTATGGTCTTCGGATTGAACGAGCCTTTTTCAAGCAAAGAAATGGCGGTTGATGTTCGAGTGAACTCCCTCGCAAGGGTGATAATGGCGCCAGGAACTTCAGGGTAACGACTGACGTTGAAAATGGGATGTTCAAAACGGCGGTGATTGTGTTCATTGGGTCGCAATGGTGGCGAGAGTAGGCACGAGACCTCTCGAGTCTTTTCCGCATTTTTTTTTTCCCTTTTGTAGAGCTGGTAGCAATGGGAGGCGGGCTGTCGCCGTGCCAAGAATCGTAACAATACTTGGTAGTGAAAGTCTCGCACAGACAAAGGTTGTGGTGTAGTTCATGCTAGGGCGGCCGGGAATCGAACGCTCTCGCACAGATACATGTTAGCATACATATCTTGACTCTCTCTCTCTCTCTCTCTCTCTCTCTCTCTCTCTCTCTCTCTCTCTCTCTCTCTCTCTCCCTCTCCCTCCCTCTCTCTCTCTCCCCCCTCCCACCCACCTTTCATCGCATGAATATAGTTACCTTTCTCTCTCTCTCTCTCTCTCTCTCTCTCTCTCTCTCTCTCTCTCTCTCTCACGGTAAAGGAGTGCCACGGATATTTTAACTTCAGAGTTCTTACGAGGGCGTGGTACAGTGGTTTCCCCCTAAAGAAATGTCTCGTGCACTCTCACCCTCATTAATATACACATTAGGTATGGGCCTGTTTTAGTCTTAAAGACTAGCAATCTCCATCACAATCATGTTAAATTTAACTTTCTCTTATTACGTATTTGTTTCAATAGAGACGCCTCAGTAGACGAGTTTCCCCATATCAGGTAACTATATTCATGTGATGAAAGGTGGGAGGGAGAGAGAGAGAGAGAGAGAGAGAGAGAAATCTGGTGGGCTCGATTCGCTCCAAAGATGTGATTTGTAACATTGGCCTAGGCATCGGCAACACATAGTTGTAACAAGTGTGTGTGTGTGTGTGTGTGTGTGTGTGTGTGTGTGTGTGTGTGTGTGTGTGTGCAGCAGTTTTTACTCGTGAATGTCATTGGTCGCGAATGCTGTGGCAAGGATGTGGCCAGTGTGCCGGGGCCGCTGGTCTGGGTGCCTGCTTGGTCGCTGGCTCTCTCTTGCACTTACTGGCACTCAAAGGTCATTGCGACCGCACCTCGGGGGTCAAGGCGTAGACTAACCTGACAGACAAATCGGGTGAGGGAGAACGCCTCCCCCCCACCCCTCACACACATACCTCGTAACGTTTCCGTCTTGTCAGATGACGTGGTTTGGTGTCATTCATCTGGTATTTGCTCAATTGACATCATGGGTACCGTGGCGCCCTGTGTGGATAGATCGAGACGCAAGCGACAAAAGTGACATATCTCATACCTCAGTTGCATAACTGTTTTTGCAATCGCCACAGCAACATTTGCAAAGTATGCCAAGGCATGCAAAGTGGGTGTGAGGAGGGAGGGGGCCGATAGCATTGTTTGGGTAAATCCAGTGTCTCATCCGCTATGTATATAATGTGGGCCTTCAGGCTTTGTCGATAGGTCATTTTTTATTGAGCAGCAGGGTGCCAACCAAGTGACTCACTGATTTGTCATGTCTTAAATACGTACTGGAAAATTGTCGTCAATTGTTGTGGATTCGTATGGCTAGGAAAGACTTGGCTTGAAATATTCAGGGACTTGTCTTGGCACTGCTAACCTTCTCGCTAGCGAGGGAAAATAATGAAATTGACAGTGGTAGCCATGACAACAGTGGTCTAACTTAGCACGAAATAGGTGTAAATAGGACTAAACTTGCCCGAAATTTGTATTAACATGGGTTAAATGATAACTTCAGTTTCTCAGTAAAGGTAACTTAATGTTTGGATGATTTGACAAAGATTGTAGTTGTTGTTGTTGTTGTGGGCGAAGCAGCTTCTAGTCGAAGAGATCGACAACAGTTGAAGTACCTTCGTTGCAGTTCGGTACCGCCTTTACTCGGGTATTGGATGTTATCTTACTTTATCCTTACTAATGCATTGCACTGCTACTGCAAATACGACTCCTCTTGGTAAAGTGATAGGTGGCAGCCAATACCCCCCAGGTACTATCCAGTGTCGTTAAGGAAGCCAGAGTAGATCAGGAATCGGCTCGGCCCATAGAGCCATCGTACTCTCGTCCCCTTCCCTGCCGAGAGGTACTTTTTCTTTTGTTCTGGTGGCAGCCGCCACGACACCCTGTTCATTTCTGTGACGCCGCTTCAGTTAGAAAGGAGTTGAACTACTCTGTAAACGCTTGCGTGCAAGGTCTTATTACTTATGGCCGTGGCACCACGTCGGAATAAAGCTGAAAACGTTCCCGAATACGTTCACAAGTGGTGTTTCATCATGCTCTGGGAGCGCATTACCGGGGATCCAGAACCGGTCTGCCGGTATTCCCGATGTGTCGTAGGCGAGGTCCGGGTTGCGTTTACTCATCCTCCGGAAATTCACAGTAGGTGCCGGGGTCGGCTGCGTGGGTTTCTGGGTGCAGCTGCGCGGTCTTTACCAGCTTGAAGTAGTAATACAAAGGCAGCGGTGTATGGAACGCTTCCCATGACTCATCTTACATTGATATTTTGTGATGTTTGGTCTTGCGGACACTTTTACACGAGGAAGTTGCATGGCGATACTCGTCTCCGCATACAGAGCTGCGCCTGGTCCTTGTATACGTGCGGGACTTATCCCATGTGCTTGGCACTTTGTACCTGTGCCAGTGCCTGGTACGTCGTCTACTGCAGACATTCTCACGTTGGCCCCTTGAGAATGCATTCGTGTCCCCAAACACCAAGTACAGCGTATGTTCGACACGTACGGGGAACTCTGAGAATACATCCACTGTAAGCAGTAACCCCCCACACACACATATGAACACGCACACATGAACATGCACACACACTGAACACACACACACACACACACACACACACACACACACACACACACACACACACACACACACACACACACACACACACACTTGCACTCACACACACCTGCACTTACACACACATGTACGCGCGTACGCGGTGGAACAGGCACACATCCCTCGTTCATATATTCAGGCAAACACCTTCTCGCCCTCTTCAAACATTGGCAAATCGTGCTCAGTAGTTAACGACCTATACAACACTCACACGCGCGCGTGAGCGCGTTCGTGTGCGTACGCGCACACGAACATATATGCACGCATTCACATATACATGAACATGTGCACATATGTGCGCTTCCGCACACGTAGATGTACATGTACGATATTTTGTTGGCGTCTCTCTCTCTCTCTCTCTATCTCTCTCTCTCTCTCTCTCTCTCTCTCTCTCTCTTTCTCTCGTTGAGTGTATTTTCAATTGATTAATCTCACGAGGTTAGGAGTAAAAAATCTTCGAAGGTAGATGGAGGCCGGGAGTATTTCCTCGTCGCACTTTGCTCTATTTCCGATACCCTCGATTGGAACAGTGAATTTGGGTGAGGGAAAGATCACCCATACCGAAGCAGAACACCATATTGGGTCCCAAAGGTGTTCATAGTCAGAGCAATTTTTGTGGGAACGAGAAGTAGGAACGCTCTGCCATTGGTCGACTCGGGCCGACACTATCGACCATGCTAGTTATTACGCTCCCACATAATGTATTTATGTTATGTATATATGCATGCATGTACGTTACGTATATGTATATAGTTAAATATATTGGGATTTTGGGACACATTCCTGTTCGAGTTTAAGATAAAAAGTGGCGATGGAGTGTTAAGCGTGAGACTGGGTCTTTTAACACTTCCCTAATTGTTCGCGCGCGTAGCTCTATGTCCCCGCGTTATATTTTCGTTCTTCATATTAGACTTAACATTTTCCTTCGTATTCGAACGTACTGCCGCGTCAACTTTGGGTCTTTTTGTGCCGTTGAATCTGTTATTTTGATAACTAATCTGCGCCCACCCGACCTCCGCTCCCCAGAGTCCTGGTGTCC
>NC_134777.1:58992685-58995185 GCF_046742065.1 Oratosquilla oratoria
TACCTCCCCTCATCGACCCCTCTTCCAGTTCCCCTCTTTCTCTCCGCCTCCGTTCTCCCTTTGCATCTTCGAGCATCTTCCCGTTTTCTTCTACTTGTCAGTTTCTTAGTTTTGGTTTCCTTCCCACGCATCCTTCTCCCTTTTGCCACCACCACCACCACCACCACCACCACTTACCTTTCTTCTCACTACCTCCCCACCCACAACTCTCTCTCCCTCCCTCCCTCTCTCCCTTTCTCTCCCCCCCTCTCTCTCCTTCCCACTCTTCCCTCCCCTTCTCTCTTAATATTCCTTTTTGTTCGTCCAATCTGTCCAGTTTTCCAGTCTTTCCTCGTATGCTTTTTCATCTCCTTTGCCCCCGTGTTTCTGCTTCCTTTTGCGCTACTTCCAATTGCTTCTTCGCCTCTCTTTTGCCTCTTAATGAAAGTTTCCCCCTTCTCTTCCCTCCCTCGCCTCTTCCTTTTCCAACGCCCCCTCACACGCCTTTTCCTCGTCCACCTCTTATATCTGTGCCTCCTCCTCTTTCTCCTTTTCCTCTTCCTCTTCTTCCTCCTCTTCCTCTTCTGTACGCCTCATTTTTGCTCCTTCCTTCTGACCTTTATCTAATCGCCCATTCCCTTCCTCCGCTCCCCCTTCTTGAGTTATTCCTCATCGTTGTCCTCGTCCTCTTCGTTTTTCTCTCTGCTCTTCACCTACGTGTTCCTCCGCTTTTATATCAACGTCCACATTCACCTCTCTTTCAAACGTGTGGCCATCCTCTGTACCTCCAGTTTGAATTTTTTGCTGTGACCGTTTCTTCCTCTCCCCCCCCCCCTTAACGTTATCGGTCAGTAGGACTACATCGAGTCGGCGATTGTGACGCCTGTCTCGGTGGAGGAGGAGAGCGCGCGTGTGTAGCCAGGGAAAGGACAAGAAGAGGAATGGAGAGACGTGGGGGATAGAGGAGGAGAATGGAGTTGGAAGAGGGAGAGTAGACCAGCGAGTGGATAGACCTGGGAGGAAATGGAGGGTTTGGAGGGGTAGTAGCACCAGGAAAATTTTGGAGGTGGGGTAGAGTAGGATGGATGGAAGCGGCGACGATTTTGGCGCCGAGGAGAGCCAGTTCCACCATGGAGGGCAGTTCAGGGTCAGTTCAGGATCAGTATGGAAGATAGTCGAATAGGACCCGTGACGGATGCTTGCATCGTCGAGTCGAGAACGATTTCGAAGTAAGTAGGACCAAGGTTGTTATGATATTGGGGAGAGAAATTGCCCTCTTGTTATCATTATTATTATTGAATGCTGTGGGGATGACGGAGAAACGAGGCAGTTTGGAGGGAACTCCCTTGGTGTGTGGCGGTGGTGGTGGTAATGTGGTGTGGCCTGGTTTTGTGTGTGTGGTGGTTGATGATATGGTAGTAGTGGTATAATGTGGCGATGGTGGTGATGTGGTGGCGTGATGGTGGTGATATGGTACAGCAGTGATGGCAGTGGTGTCCAAAGAATATCATGACTGTTTAGTTCTTGTAAAATGTAAACAAATGCAGGGTGGGGAGGGTGAGTGGAGAGGCAGGGGGGAGGAAGAGGAGGAGGAGGAGAACTGAGGAAGGGACGAAGACTACAAGAGGAAGGATGTGGTAGGGAGGTGGAGGTGTTGCTTTGTGCAGACCAGGTCCTTCTTTTTGTGTGTTCGTGCGTCCGTTACGGGTCGCTGGTCGGTCGGTCGGTCGGTCTGTCTGTCCTGAACACGTGTGGCCGCTTTGCGCGCGCCCTACGTGAACCTATGGGTCACACGTACACTCACACACGCACGCACACACACACACACACACACACGCACACACACACACACACACACACACACACATTTTGGTTGGATGTGTGAATCTCTCTCTCTATCTCTCTCCCTACCTCTCTTTGCATTCTTCCTCTGTCTGCCTGTTTATTTGTCTCGTTTCCCCCCCCTCTCTCTCTCTCTCTCTCTCTCTCTCTCTCTCTCTCTCTCTCTCTCTCTCTCTCTCTCTCTCTCTCTCTCTCCACTCCCTCCCTCTTTCTTTTCAACTCGCATTGCAGTTTGTTTAAGAACTCTATAATTATTCTGTGGATAAATCTCGCCTTTCCCGTTGTTTATACTGTCAACCGCTACGTCGTGTACCGGATACTACTAACTACTGAGTGTGCTCTGAGGGCGCATTCGAGTTGTCGGCGTTTTTCCTCCAATACTGAGCAAACTCGTTTCTACCCACAGACACACCCAGTGACTGCTGGGTACTCTCAACTAGCGTATATGTATCTATGTGTGTGTGTGTGTGTGTGTGTGTGTGCGTGCGTGCGCGCTCGCACGCACACTCGCGTATTTGTGCACGCGTGAGATAGCGAGAGAGAGGGATAGAAAGACAGGGATAGAGATAGAGACAGGGATAGAGATATAGACGGATAGAGAGATAGAGACAGGGATAGAGATATAGACAGGGATAGAGAGATAGAGACAGGGATAGAGAGATATAGACAGGGATAGAGA
>NC_134777.1:59000185-59002685 GCF_046742065.1 Oratosquilla oratoria
CTTCTCCTTTCGTTTTCTTTTTCTGTCACTGGTCTCCCAACGTTCCTTTTCTTCAGCTCTCGTTGCCACTTCTGCAAGTCGATTCCTCCTCCTCCTCCTCCTCCTCCTCCTCCTCCTCCTTTTCCATCTTCTTCATCAAGCTCCATTTCACTTGCCCCTTCGTTTGTGTCCCCCACCCTTCCCCTCATCGTCCTTCCTCAGTTGTTCTTTGGCACCGAGAAGTCCAACCCATTGTGGTCTCGTATCTTCCTTCCTCTCCTCCCACTCCTTTTCCGTCTCCCCCTCATTTTGCTCCTCGTCGCCCGCTTCTTCTTCCTCAATTTGCTTCTTATTCTTTTTTTTTTCGTCATCTGTTTCCTCCTTTCTACGCGATTTCCTCTTCAGTTTCTTCCACTCCTTTCAGGACCCGGCAAAACATCTTGCCTCTGATTCTTTTGTAACTTCTTTTTTCCTTCCTTTACTTTTTTCACCACACCTCCTTTTTATTCCCCTCGACTCGCGTCTTCAGTTCCTTCCGTTATGACGTTATCCTCTCCTCCCTCGCCAATACCACCACCACCACCACCACCACCACCTCTACTCTCCCCTTTTTCCCTCCTTAGTCGTTCTTTCTTCCCTTCTCTTTTTTTTTTCTCTCGTCATCTTTCCTCCATGTCCTTCTTCCCTCCGCCCTCGCTCTCCTTCTACCATTCTTTATTTCGCCTCTCACTCCTTTTACCCTCCTCAGCTCGTCTTTTTCTGTCGCCACTTAGCCCCAACCCCTCCTCTTCCTTCTCCTCTTCCCCCTCCTCCTCCCGTCTCTTCTCAACTTTCATCCCTCCTCCCCTCAACCCATCTCTTCCTTCCCTGACTTTCTCCCCGTTTCTTGCATCCCTACCCTTTTCCCTGCTCCCTCGCCGAAGTCTGCGCCCCCCCCGCCCCCTTTCCCAACTCTAGTTCTTTTACCTAACCGCTTTCTGCAGGGCGAGTCTATCGACATGCGTGGTGTTCGAGCGAGTGAGCGAGCACATGCTGCTGCTGGTGGTGCTGCTGCTGCGGCCTGCGCTGTGTTTGCGCGTGAGTCATGCACGCGACGGAGGAGGAGATTCCCCATCGTCACCAACCTCGATGCCTCCGTCAGCTGCTGGCTGATTCTTGGCTGTTTGACATCGTGTCACCACCCTGCCCGCCCTCGAGCCTGCCTCCCTCGTCGTGGGCGTCAACCGTATCGCTGTCATCTTCGTTGGCTTCGTCGTTTGTCTTGTATTGTCCCTTCATTGTTTGTCTCGGTCGTCGTGACCAAACCACCCAGCCACCCACCCACCCACACTCCTTCGGGTCCTCACACACCCGTGGCACCACCTCAGCAACTCCGGGCTCAACCTCCCTCAACCCCCATCTCGCCCCGCACCACCCCCTTCTGTTGGGTCTCGTCGTGTCGCCCCCCCCGCCACCTCCCCACGCCTCGGCCCATCTCTCTTTGCCTCCCCAGCGAAGTCGCCCTCTTCGGCTTCGTCGCCGCATCGCTCATCCTCCGGGGTCGTCCCACTCACGACTCGGGCCTTCGTCTCCTCCTTATCTATGCACCACCATCTGCAGTGTCGCCTTCTGTTCGGCCTCTCGCACCCACTCTTTCTCCACTCTTTTTCTTCTCCGTCATTCTCATCTGTCTCTCTCTCTCTCTCTCTGTCCTCTCTCTCGCCCCCCCTCACTCTCTCTCTTTCTCTCACTGTCTGTCCTCTTCTCTCTCTGTCCTCTCTCTCTCTCTTTCCTCCCTCTTCCTCCCCCCCCTCTCTCTTTTACCACATGGGCCATATAGGCAGTCTTCCTTCGACTCGTGTGGCAACAGTTCTTCTCCGGACTTTCTCGTTCGTTTTTTCCGCGTGTCGTTCGCACGCCGCCGTCGTCGTCCAGTTGGCGATAGGTCGTTCTTTGTCGTCGTGCACATAGCTCCACCTCGTCGCTCGTCTGATACCTGCAGTCTTCGTCTCGTCCTCGAAGAAGTCGTCCTTGTGGCCTCGGGGTCGCCCTGGAGCGTCGCCGCGGCCTCTTGGCTCTTCGGAGAATAAAAGAACGAAAACCTTTTTTTCCCCGTTCTTTTCCTTCTATTTCCTCTCGGCCGTTCTTATTTGCTTTCAATTCTTCTCCTGCCTCGCCTCCCCCACCGTTTCTTATCGTCTCTAATTCTTCCACTTTACTCTCCTTCGTCTTCTCTTTCCCTTTGCGCCTTCCTTCTTTCTTCTTTTTCTCCCCCTCTCTTGCGTTCTTGCGACTTGTTCATTCCTTTCCTTTCTTGACAAGCTATTCCTCTTATTCCGGCCTGACCTCCCTCCTCCTCCTCCTCCTCCTCCTCCTCCTCCTCCTCCTCTTCCCTTCTTTCGTGTTTCCATTCTTCTACCAGCCGTTTTCCTCCTCCTCCTCCTCTTTATCTTCCTCTTTCTCGTTCGCCCCTTTCCACCTCCTTTTCTTTCTTTAATCTCTTCGGGTCTTTTCCTTTTTTTTATATATATCGTTATCCCCC
>NC_134777.1:59007685-59017685 GCF_046742065.1 Oratosquilla oratoria
AGGTGTGAAAGGTGTAAGGAGATGGGGTAGGGAGAGAGGGAGGCGGAGAGAGAGAGAGAGAAGAGGAGGGGAGGAGAGGGGAGGGAGGGGGGGATCGAGATGCAAATCCCACCCGGCGTTGCTCCCAGGGCGCCCTCCCCGCCTCGAGGTCGAAAGGATCGCGTCTGCGCGCATCGAGGCTGCTGCTGCTGCTGCTGCTGTTCTTGCTGCTGTTGCCACCGCTGCTGCCGCTGCTGTTGGCCCTGGTGCCCTTGTCCTTCTTACTGATTCTGCTACTGCGCCTTCTGGGGGATAGTGTTGCCGCAGTGGTCGTTTCCGACGTGGCCGTCGTTACCACTGCGAGGTCCTCGCTTTTCGCTTCCTCTTCCTCCTCCTCCATCGCCGTCGTCGTCGTCGTCGTCGCCACCGTCGCCACCGTCGCTCTTGCTGCTGCTGCTGCTGCTGCTGCTGGGCTGGCGGTGTCCCTCCCGTGGCACTGATCTATACCAGTGAAATTTCATTAAGTATGCACAATGGGCCCCGCCAGCACCGCATCGATTGCCCGCTCGCCCGCCGCTCCTCGGCCCAATGTGAGCTGCACGCCCGTTCGCTCGCCTACCAGCCCGCGCCGCGCCTATCTTCACCTCGCGCCGCGCTCTGGCTATCGGTGCCGCGCCGCGCCGAGCCTATCAACCACCCGCACTTCTCCGCATCCTCTTCCTTAAAGCCCGCCCGCCCACCCGCCCGCACGTATCCCGCGCTGCGCCCATCTTCCCGCCATTCTCCCCTTCCGCGCGCGCCCTCGTCAGTCCGTCCTCCTCCTCAAGATCTGTGCGCCCACCTTGTCGAATTCATTCTCGCTCTTCGCTGGCGGCCCTCGTCTCCTTAGGCGCGCGTCCACTGGCACCTGGTGCCTTCTGCTTGATACCACCCTGCCCACCCTTCCCCCCTCCCACTCCGTCTTCCTTCGCCGTAATGCTCCACCTCCCCCCTCCATGCCCTCCCCTAACACTTTCTCGAGGAACCGACGTCTTCTCCCAACAGAGGCGTTTTGTCTCTGCTTGCACACCTTTTCCCTTCCCCAGTTCTTCTGCTCGCTCCTCCCACTCCCACCCCCGCCCCAGGAGGTACACGCCCCCCCCCGCCCCCACACACCTACCGTGTGCTGGTTTCGATCGTGCTTCGAACGGCGCGGACCCGTGTTCGGAGCCCAATGGCCACCGATGTCTCCTACTTGGCCCGGAAGTCCAACCTCGTGTGGGCAAAGCTGGCCACTTCTTCGGCCACAGCTAAGCGCCCCCTGGCGTAAACTTGTCTTCTTGTTTTCACCTGTGTGCGTGCGAGGCCTGCCATCAAACTGCTTCCTTCCTCCCCCCCCCACTTTAACTTTTTCATTTTTCCTCTGTGGTACGCCTTTTCCTCTTATTTTTTCTTCTATTCCCTTTCTTCTTTCTCCTTTCTTCTTTCTCCTTTCCCCTTTCTCTTCCCCCACCTTCTCCTCCTTCACATCTTATGCTCCACGTCTGTCTGAGATGATACTACCCGCACCCCTTTACTGTGCCTCCCCCTCCTCCCCCTTCTCCTCGTCCTCCTCCCACCCCCCACTCCTCCACAGCCTCCCCATGGCATTCCCCTTTTCTTCCGTGTACGGTATTTCTCCTCCTCTCTTCAGGCTCAAGAGGTTAGCGCAATTTTTAGTAATGAAATCCTCCGAGAAATTCTTGAAGGCAGCGGAGGAGAGGAGCAAACTGCGCGGCGCAGGCCTCGCTCGGCACTCCGGTGGTGGTGGTGGTGGTCGACGTCGCAGAACAACGTTGTGCAGCGATCAAGCAATGTAGTTTATTTTGCTTCAGTTTTGTTTTTTCTTTCGTTCTGTTTCGTTTCCAACTCTTAAGATTCTGCTCTAGAGAGACTGTGGTTTCGTAGTAAAATACGACACTTTGTTCGCTGAGAAAACTGAGTAGGGCTCACTCCCCACAACCTTACTTTTCTTTAACAAGTTGGGAGCCCGCAGTTGGCCGAAAACTCTTCGAGACACTATTTCGCATGGTGTGCTTACACTGTCGTCAGGTGATTTTATTCAGCTGAGAGAGAAACTCCATTGCTGAAGTCGAGTGAAGTCCAGGACGATTTCATGAAATACTTCAGATTCAAAGGGCACCTTGCCTTCATCTTGCACGTTATAATTTAGTGATTAGTTAAAAAAAATATCTCCTCCATGACAGGGAAGAAAGTGTAATTAAGAAGTGATCACTTGCTAATTGCAAAAAATGACAATTTATTGTTTTTTTCTTTAATTGTGTATCCTGATAAGACGATACAGAAGAGCTCAACCTCATCCGGCATCGTCAGAAGTGACAATTTCGCCATTGAGATCGGGATCGTCTGAAATCAATGTCGTCGCATAAGAATTTCGTGTGGAGTCTTCCTTCCGCGTGATTATTGTGCTATTGTCCTTCTTTGTGTGTGTGTGTGTGTGTGTGTGTGTGTGTGTGTGTGTGTGTGTGTGTTTTGCAAGGGGAAAGGGGCGGGGAAAGAATCGCCCAACTTTTTCCTCAAACGTGGGTTTTTCTTCAGCCTCCCCCCCCCCCCTCTATACGTATCCGAGTACCTAGTTTAACGACGGGCTGCCAGCGCGCCAGGAACATCCTGTGCTGAGGTTGCATCTTCCTTGTGTTTCTGAAACCGTGCTCGCCCCCCTTTCCCAGTACAGTCACCCATCGTTCTGTATTCCGTTCTCATGGCTCCATCTCCCCGTGAGACCATCCCTCGCCCACCTCCCAACCCGAATTCTGCCCTTTTACGAATCCTGTTCCTGATCCTTTCCCCTCCGTTCCCAGTTTTCCCATTTTTGAGCTTTCTTTTATTCTTTTACGTTTTGTTCTCATCCTTTCACACAGATATCCTAACCTTCTTTGAGTGCACTCCTCTTTTTTTCTCAGTTATTTCAAATCGTCGCAGACTCATCCATTGGCTCTGCCTCTCTTTTCCGTTCTTTTTTTCTTTTTCCTTCTACAACTTCACCTTTCTTTCCACTCATCCCCGCCCATGTCGTTGCCTGATCCCCACCCTCTTCCTACCTAAACTAGATCCCCTTCCCTTCCTTTCCCTTTCCTCCCTTACTCTCTTCACTTTCCCTTCCTTCCCCGCCCTTGCTCTCCCTTCCCCTCCCCGCCCTTGCTCTCCCTTCCCCTTCCCGCCCTTGCTCTTCCTTACCCTCCCCGCCCTTGCTCTCCCTTCCCCTCCCCGCCCTTGCTCTCCCTTCCCCTTCCCGCCCTTGCTCTTCCTTACCCTTCCCTCCTCCCTCCTTGTTCCTCTTTTCCGTATTAAAATATCAGTGTCCCTTCTTCCGATTGGCTGGTCTTTCTCGCCCGTTGCTCGCCCGCATTGTCTTCTGTGTAGTACTACGCGCTCGCGAGGCCCTTTGCCAGCTGTTGGTGAGCCGACGGGACCCTGCCGGAGGGACAGCGTCGAAGAAGTAGGAGGCGGCGTGTCGCGTGTCCCGTCAGGTCGCACCTTATCCTCAACGATCAGTTCTGCGTCAGCAGAAAGTTCAGGAGTGTTTATCCGGTGTGGCATCTGGCGCCGGTTTTGCATGTTGACATGGCGTGTGCGTGTATGCCCGTGCATGTGCGTGTGTGCGTGCACGTGCGTGTGAACACATGCGTATGTGCATGTGCCTAATGTATTCACCCATGCGAGTTTATAGGATGTGAATCTTGTAACATCCCGTATATTTTTCATCTTGGCCAGAACTCGAGCTATAATCTTGTTTGAATTCCTTGTATAATGATCATCTCGATGGTTCTATGGTCAACCATCATCCTGCTCTACTCCGGAAGTTGAGTGTACAGGATGTCCTCAATTTGTCGGCGGTTTTGCCTCAGTTCTGAGCAGCTGCGCCGACAGAAGACGCCTACATTTTGGGCGTCCACGGCTCGCGTTTTATGTGGGTGTGGGTGTGTGGTCAGTAGTACACTCGGATGTATTTTGTTCTTACCAGAAACATGAAAAGACGTCCGTCTTTGCAAGATGGACGTCGGAGAGAATAGTCTCCCTGCCACTCGTCTTCTAAAACCCGTCATCACCTTGACTTCCATCTGGAGGTGCAGCCCTGAGGGGCTGGCACTCTGTCTCCGGACCAGGCCTAGAATATATCTTTATCAATGTTGACTGCGTTCTTCATCTTTTCGTACAAGGAGTGCTGACAACCGGCGACTGCTCTTCTACTATATGCTGGTGACTCAAGATCATCCCCACACAAGTGAAACACAAACACAAATCCAACGTTTCCTCTTGACAAGGAGATTTATGGGTGAACTCGAGGACCGTTGCCAGCCGTTTAGGGGCTGCGGTTACAATAAAAAAAAATTCTGTGCCGAACCAAATTCCCTGGCGTTAGTTACAATTCACTAATATTGACACACAGGTATGTACTATTCGAGTACCTATGTACACTTTACAGGACCTCAATATGGATGAACATGGTTTTAAGATAGTTTCTGTTAAATTCTAAGAATGTTTGCAGAAATTCGATCCAAACAATCCTGTAGTTATGCACAACATGAAACATTGAAATGAACAACTTTTAGCTTGGCTACTATACGTACATATAAAAGTAGCGTACATTTGTACAAAACCTTACATATGCATTAATACACGCGTGTCCCGTGTATGTATTCTTATAAATGTGTGTACACATTTTTATGTATTACGCTTTTAAGGATATTCATGTATCCATGCGTCGGCATGCAAAGTATTGTGCACACGCTTAGTTATGTACATGTACCTGTTCTTTCATGATGGCTTTGGTGTACATCATTGTCACGGTGTGCAGACTTAGGTTAACACGTGTACTTTTCAGTACCCGAACTTACTTCAGTTCAGACCAGATTTTTCGTATATGAACACGCGCGCGCGCTCACACACACACACACACACACACACACACACACACACACACACACACACACACACTTTGGCCACTAGTGATGTTCTATTAACCTCTATTTGCAAAGTGCATTGCCAAGTCTGAATGCTACTGCAGTGCGCCTGCCCTTGCCCCGTTGCCCTGCTGTTCGCTATTGCCCTGGAGGGCAGCGCTGTCCCGCCTTGATCGGATGATGTACCTTGTCTCCACTCCCCCGACTCCTGACCATCTGGCTGGCCAGCTTCGCGCTCCACTCGTCCTTCCTTGGATCTATTGGACCACCTGTGCCTTACTTCCCGGTGCCTTACCACGCTTGGCCTTACCTCCTGTGTGTGCCTTTATCTCTCTTAAAGACGCGCGCGAGCACACACACGCGCGCACGCACACACGGAAATTGTTACGGAAAGGTCTGGATGGAATATCTGAATGGGCCCAGAAGTAGGAAACTAGTTTCAGTGACAAAAAAATAAAAATAAAGAAAGACCATTATTCAATTATGAAAGGAAATGAGGAAGTTAACCAAATCAATGGAGGAAAAGTATCTTTGGAGGATGATATATATTTTCTCATGGAAAAACGTTAACAGGAGAGGCATTTTTTTTTTCCACCATAAGGATGGCCTTTCACCACGGGGATGAGATGATAAAAAAATACATCGGAGTGTGCTGCAATGGTATGGTCACCGCAAAAATAGTACATAAATAGATAAATAAATACATGATGATAGGATACCAAAAGCAGCAGACAGAATTGTTCCCATTTTAGCTGACAGAATATACAAAGGAAGACATAAGGAGAAAGGAAAGTGGTGTGATTACTGTTTTAGAACTATAAGAGGGCTGGACGTAATCGACAAAGATTATCTTGGTGTGGGACGAAAGAAAAATGAGAGGAAGTGGAAATGAACTGAAAGATAAATTGTTTGAAGGATACCAAGATTTTTGTTCGTAAGATACTTGGATCCATGAAGCAGCATAGGAGATGTAGAGTTTGATACCATGACTAAATTTAACAAAGTTAGATTTAGTAAACTTACAAAAATACAAATAAATTGCATATGCACATGCATGATCTATCTATATACCAATAGCTTTTTTTCCCCTTATTAGGGAGGTAGCCAAATCAAGGGCTCGTACCTACTCTCAGCCATTCCTCTCTCATGCACCACCCTTCCCCCCCCCCCTGTCATCTTAGCTCATTATGGGTGACGGGTCATCCCTGTATCCCACTGCCCTGGTTGTGCAGTAGGTTTCTTCCACACAATATTTCTGCATCACTTGTGCTTTACCGGTAACACCACCCCCGTAACGTGGAGTGCTTTTCTGTACATTATGTCACTGTGGTCTTCCTCGCGAGGGACAAGAAAGGGTGGAGGAAGAGGAGGAGGAGGAAGAAGAAGAAGAAATGGGGCAAGAGATCAGGGAGGGAAATAGGACTAAGAGTACAGGAAAGGAAAGTCGGGATAGGAAATTGAACATACCATGCATGGGGAAAAAGTGTTAATAATTGTTACCACGCGTATCACTGCCTGGAAACCCGCAACCCCACGGTAACTGGCATCACTCCTCGGGGCCTCGGGGAAGAAATGTTAGAATATGGTCTCTTTTGTGTTAGTGTGGGGCTGTTATACCATCGAGTTATAGTACTCGTTGGTTGTCAGCGCATTTGCATGAAATAGTGGAAGAAGTATAGCCTAAAATGATAAGCATTGGACTCGATCCCAAGACCGTGTGTCAGCCCTTCAGGGCAGCACTTTTAGGTGGAAGTGATGGTTTTGGATTTTGAAGGCGGCCAGTGGGGAGATGCTTCGTTCTGACGTCCGTCTCACTGGGTAGAAAGCGAACGAGGAGCACGGGAAGAATTGAAGTAAAGAACGTGATGAAACTGGCCAGCAGGGAGGGTAGATAAGTGTAAGTGCAGCTTAGTAGGAGGAGATGGGGGGGCGGGGGGGCGAGGCCTGCGTGGAGGGCCCTTGGAGATGGAAGGGCCCATTGTGATGGAGGTCTGTTTGGCTTAGGAGACTGATGGGAAGGGATTATTTGGAAGGTCTGCTTATGGGAACGGGACTGATAGGTGGTAGGGAGGGGGGACGTCCATCCAGAAGTAGGTGTATGCGTGCGTGCGTTCGTAAAAACAATTACTGTATATGCTAACTAGATAACAGGAGAACGAGTAGAGTTGGGCTGCTACTAAGAACTAGAGAGGGCGGGACGGATTGCAGTGGAATATGTTGGTGGAAATGACGACACCTTCGGCAGTGGCGGCGGCGACGAAGAAGAGGAGGAGGAGCGTCAAATCCTCCTGCGGCGCCATCTTAACACGTCGTCGCCGTCGCCGGGATTCAAGTCTGTTATTCTTTCATCGCGTCGACGCCGTTCGCGTCGAGCGAGATCAGAGTCGAACGGGTCGCGTGTTTTGTCGCCATGACCTCTGTGTGAGTGAGTGAGTGAGGTAGGGAGGGAGGGAGGGGTAGGATCGTGATATTATTCTTGTATCCTGATAGTCGTTCAAGACCTCTAACCAAGTGACGTGTCCATCCATCGTGGTGAGGTAATGTTTTTGACGGATTCATTGGAGGGGAAGAAGGTAACCTGCTCCTCTTGTTATTTTGCCGCCGCCCCCTCTCTCTCTCTCTCTCTCTCTCTCTCTCTCTCTCTCTCTCTCTCTCTCTCTCTCTCTCTCTCTCTCTCTCTCTCTCTCTCTCTCTCTCTCTCTCTCTCTCTCTCTCTCTGATTTCGGGGAGAAAGTCTGATGCTGGAGTCGCACAACATTGGTCAGATCGTCAGAGATTCCGGCTCGTCAGCAGTGTGCTGACCAGTAGGAAAAAAAAAAGTGGTTTGCTAGTCAGCAAATTGCTAGCGAGAATTTGGTTTGCCGTTGGGGTGGGAGGAAGCTGCTGTTGCTCGAGCTGCTCGTCCATTTTTGCCCCAAAATCTGAAAATGATGTACTGTACATTTTCAAAACGTTGCAGGAAATTGAAGCATTTGCCAGATATGAAATAATGTTTATATTTTGTGTCGTGTGTAATATATATATATATATATATATATATATATATATATATATATATAATATAAATTTTTCTATTTAAATGTTTATACATATAAAATTACCAAACTCAGTAACAATATGCTAATCTACTGGTTACGAAACTTGGTAATTTAATAGTATAACAAGGTACCTGTTCATTGTTGGAGCATGTCGATACTCACTGCACTCTCCTTTTCCCGAAGTAGATGACTCGTTGGTTGTTGCGCTTCGAGCGATACCTCCCCCCCCCCCACCCACCCCAGTCTGAGGGTCCGGGGCACGGCGCTGTCTCGGGGGCTGCTAGACGTGGGTGTTGAGGGTGCTGGAGGAGGATCTAGTCTGCCGAAGTCCGCTTCTCCTGACGTCAGTGGTGACATGGTCCGTTGCAGAAGTAGGATCTTGTTTGCTCAATTCCTGCCCATTCATTTATCGGCTGTGGGCTCGAGTCAGGTAGCTGCCGTTGTCTTCAACAGCTGCTCAGCATTCGAGGTGGCTTGGCCTCCAACGGAGATTCTTTTTCTTCATTCCTCTTCGGGAATCTTCCAAACCATCAGACTGATATCACATCTGTCCCTGTATATGAGGAAAGAAATTTTCAACTCGTCAGTGTTCATCAGCAAGGACGATTCATAAGTATAACAATGTAAGGATACAAAAACGAATCGTAGGCAATTAGGAAATATATTCTACAAGTTCAGGTAACCGGAAATGTAGACCTTCGCATCATCAGAGGTCTGGTGTCTGTGCGAGTACCCTGGATCTCTTGAGAACAAATGGTCTGTGGCATCGTCTGTGAGGACCTACTTGCATCGCCCCCCGGTGGTCTGTACCAGGGCCGACCACGTAAGTAATCCAGGAATTCAGGAACAAGATGTCGTCGGTCTAAGCGCTCTAGGGGTCACTGTTGCTCTCTCCTCCTCCCCCACGGGATCGCTCGAGACCATCGACTCGAAAGACGAAGCTTCAGCTGGCGCCAGCTGCAACAGCTGTAACAGGAACAGCTGTGGTGACACGCTACCTCTGCCACCATGGCTTCTCCATCAACGCCACCACCACTGTCATCATCTCTCATCTCCGTAGTTGGCAAAATTGTCATAACAAGACCGTCTGACAGAAACCACCATCATCACCACCAGCCACTAGTTCCTCTAAACTGGAGAAAAATCGCTTTCATAACGAAATTGACCTCAGCCAGAACAGAAACCTGTGATATATAATAGCCCTGAATGGATTAATGGTAGTTTGAGTTAGTTTTACCACCAACTACCATCACCCAAAGATGCACAAGAGACACCACTAATAAACGCGCTACTATTGACGTCGTCACACTCCCTATAACTGGCAAAGCCCCTGTGGTCACTAGTAGTACCTCACCACCTTTAACATCATCACCCCTTACCACCACCATAAATATCACCTCCACCTTTGTCACCACCACCACCACTACCACCATCACTACCACCACCAGTCCTCACTCCGAAAACTCCACACCAGGAAAGGTAAAGCACCACCAAAGCCTACACACCATCACTCCCTTCTACTGGCAGCACTTGCACCAAACCACCAACCACCGTCGCCGTGAAAAGGGCCAAATTTGAGACAGTCACCAACAAGCTCATTATTAAAAATATTTTCACCACCTGAAGGACTAACACCGTTGTCATATTCACCACTGATACACCAGTAAGGACGACGACGGTTGCTGACACCACCCGGGAGTGACCGTGGCATCAGTAGTAGTAATAATAGCAGAAGCAGCAGCAGCAGCAGTATAGCCTATGCAGAAACAGACTCGTCAACGTCCGGCCTAGGGCAGCTGCTGCTGCTGCTGCTGCGCCGGCGACCCAGCTGCAGCTGCCTCATGACTGTCCGCTGGACCGTCCCCCCCCGTCCCCAGAACGGCAGTAGCTGTGACTGCAACAGCTGGGCCCACACACACCATCGGGGAGTTGGAGGTTCATCTTCGTCAGCTGGTTCGGCAGAGAATCAACAGCAGCGGCGGCGGCAGCAGCAGCAGGTTCAGCGGGGCGGGTCGCTTGTTGCCCATCGATCGGGGCTGC
>NC_134777.1:59022685-59035185 GCF_046742065.1 Oratosquilla oratoria
CTGCATCTAGATCCCTAGGGTGCAGGTCCTCTAGATTCATGGCAGTCACTGCGAGAATTGAGTAATTTGAGTGATGGACCACGACGTCCTCCCTCCCCTTCCCCCCCCAAAACCCGCCACTCCCCCCCCTTCAGGAGCGCGGATTTTCCTGCTACGTCATTAATTATGCGCCTTCCGCGCACCAGCAGGCAACACCATTCATCAGGCAGCGCCCTTCGAAACCAGTCAGGTCCCGCCTGGCCATTCATCACCAGTCAACACCATTCAGAGCAAGGCAGCAGCTCTAGTCGACTCTAAAGCAGAATTTGAATTTTTTGCGTCCGCTCTCTTATGGTGATTTTACTCTTTTTTTTTCTTCGCCCATTCTCTCTCTCTCTCTCTCTCTCCTGTCTGTCTCTCTCCTCTCCTCTCTCTGTCTCTCTGTCACTCTCTGTCTCCTCTCTTCTCTCTCTCTCCTCCCTCTCTCTCTCCTCCCCTCCTCTCTCCCCTCTCTCTCTCCTCTCTCTCTCCCCTCTCTCTCTCCTCCCTCTCTCTCTCCTCCCTCTCTCTCTCTCCTCTCTCTCTCTCTCTTTCCCTCAGTCTCTCTCTCTCCCTCTCTCTCTCTCTCCTCGCTCTCTCTCTCTCTCTCTCTCTCTCTCTCTCTCTCTCTCTCTCTCTCTCCTCGCTCCCTCTCTCTCTCTCCTCTCTCCCTCTCTCTGTTTCTGTCTCTCTCTGCCCCCCCCTCTCTCTCTCCTCTCTCTCCTCTCTCCTATCTCTCCTCTTTGTCTCTCATTCTGTCTGTCTAATTTTCTTGTGCTGACGCCACCTCTGTCAGCGTTACTGTAGGGATGAGGAAGTACTGTAGTTCCGGTGGTGCGACCCCGCCCTTCAAGTCCGGTGTTTGATGTAAGAAAACTCGTACTCCAAAAGGTTTGGGGGTGTTGCAGTTGTTGTCAGGAGTTGTGGATGGAAGTGCCAAAGCAGGGCACGGTTGGTCAAAATGTTGCCAACACAGATGACGTCATCGAGGGAGAAAGAGGACGAAGGGTGCAACACGAGTGATGTCTGGGAGCTGCTGAGGGGGGTGCCACATGGATGACGTCATCGCGTGAAGTGCGCCATACTGACGATTTCGTGGTAGAGTGCTTCGTCGGGTGTAGTAGGCGGGTGCCACATGGCTACAAGGCGCCGGTGGAGGGTGGGAGGAGGGGGAGGGTGTGGAAATATCCCCTCCACAAGTGCCTGCTGCAGTCGGGTCAGGTCAGGTCGGGTGACTTAATCGTAACAAACCTATCTAATTCGTCGTCGACAGTAATTGCCTAAACCCTCCGTAATACTATTAAACCCCTACCGCATCTATTCCTGCGCAAGCTTGCCCCCCCCCCTCCACTATACTTAAGGGTACAAGGCATCTCGACAACCCCCCCCTCCCCCATCGGGTAACACTTCTCCTCTTATCTCAGGGCTGTTACATTCATCTCCATGGCACCCTCCCCGGCCCCCGAGCAGGCAGTCGGAGTGGGGAGGGGGGCGTTAGAGCCTGGGTACCGACGTGGGCGTGAACCTCGTTTGGATGTCACGATTACGTCCGGAACTGCGGAGGCCAAGGCTAGGAGGGACTCGGGACGGGCGGGGGGGAGGGGCGGTTGAACTGGGCACAGTGCTAAGCTTTAGTAGAGCGGCGACATTCAGTGCCCGTCTGCAGCTGGAGTGAGATTTCTCTCCTCCTCCTCCTCCTCCTCCCCCTCTTCCATTTCTTCCATTTCTTCCTCCTCCTCGTCCTCCTTTGTCCTCTCTGTCTACTTATCCTCCTCCTCTTCCAACTTCTCCGTTTTCCCCCGTCTTTCTCTTGTGGCACGCTCTCAGGTTATACAGCTTCTGCTTCACCTTTTCTTGCTTCCTTCCAGCTGCCTCTTCCCCCAAAACATCTACTGCTTCGTTTCCGTGTTATGTCCCCACCCCCCATTTTCCCTGTTCCCTAGGTCGGGCGGCGTCCCCCTGGGAATATCTGGTCCCGTGACGCCCCGCTGCCCCGCCCCGTCTCGGCCGGTGCGGTGGGGCGGGGAGGGGTGGGGCGGAACACACACCTGGCGGTGGCAGCTGCGATGACGGAACTTTGCCCAGAAGAAGCTTCAGTTTCCCCTTCGGAGATCCTCATTTGTTAATTAGTTCCGTGTTGTTGAAGATGGCATTTAGGAATATGTATGTGTACAGTTGCCTCCTCTTGTAAGGACTACTGTAGCTGATGTCTTTTAGGGATATACCGGCAAGGTATATCTTCGGGTCGTAGATTTACTACGCGAATGTGTCTTGTGAACAAATCAACTCGTATTGTGATCATTGGATTTAGAAACTAAGTTTACTACAATTTCGCAAAAGATGCCTGTCGTTCGCATGTGTAGTTGCAGGCAACTGTACAACCGGATTTCAAAGTTCCACGATAAACTTAGCTTTCCATATCTGCTACTAAATTGCACCCCTTCGCAATGCTGCAAACGTGCAAGAAAGTGGACATTATTCTGGAGTATTTAAAGAACGAAACCTGTGTCCTTGAGCTCCATGAGCAGCAGATATGGACGCCACGAATCTTCCGGGGAACGGTGGGATCCTGCAGCACGCACGAGGCGCTTGGACATTACCGCTTACCGGTGGATCTTCGTGAAAAATGAAAGTTGGTTTGGCGCGAACTCCAACAGATGTTTATACGGTTTGTAAGTAAAACCCGTATCAATATAATGGCAATCCCATGTTGTAATATATATATAATTGTGTGTGTGTGTGTGTGTGTGTGTATGTGTGTGTGTGTGTATTTGTGTAACTGGGCACTCACAGGTGTACAGTATACGTTACCCATAGATATGTATATTTGCAGGCAAATGTGATTTTTTGTGTACATTTCCGTGCATATGAATAGGGTATGGCATCCAGGCTTTGAGACACTCACACACACACACACACACACACACACACACACACACACACACACACACACACACACACACACACGTTTGCACATACCATACATAACGGAAACACACATTAGCATATAGACATTAGAAAACATACTTATGCAAATCCTACCTCACGGACTTTGGCGAGGGAAGGCCGGAGGTGGGGTGGTGGGTGTGGGAGTGGGAGGGGTCGGAGGAAAGCAAGCGCTTTCAGTCCCACGTCCGCAACGCCTAATTAATTATCTTTTTGTCCTTCCAGGTGAGTGAGTGAGTGAGCGGTCCAACCGTCTTCTGGCGGTCGTGCAGAGGGGAGTAGCACCAGCCAGCCTTCTGTGCGGCAGCAATGGTAGGCTCGACCCCTCCCTCGTATGTAACAACGCACAGTGTAGATTCCACCATAGCAAACCCCAGGCCACCTTATTCATCTGAGGAGCGGGGTCACGATCCATCACGGCCTCGTGCAGGTCTGGGGGCCCTCTTCCCGCCTGAATAGAATCGTGTGAATGTTTTGGGGGGGAAATAGTGTGACAATCTCGAAACAGAAGCAGCGACTGGCCCGGTGGAGCAGAGTCGAGGAGGGTAAGGAGGCTCACCCCCCCCCACCCACCCCCAGCTACCCATCATCTCCTTTGAGACACGAAGTAGATGGCAGCTCTCGAGTGGTTGCTCCTGCTTTTCACCCTTTGCTCAGTAGAGTTAGCGCGCCGTGTGCCTGCCTCACTCTCTCTGTGTCACACGTACACACACACACACACACACACACACACACACACACACACACACACACACACACACACACACACACACACACACACACACACACACACATGCAAGCAGGCACGCACACACGCAGTAGGTCCTCTCGCTCGCTCGCTAGTTCGTTCTAGGTTGTAGAACATCCGGCGCCAGTTGTCGTTTGCTTTATGAACTTTGGCGCCAGTTACCCTTGCAGGCTCGAATGTCTTAACGGATTGAAAACTTTCAATTGAGGACACATCACCTCTGGTGACTAGAATACAGTTTTCAGTGACGTCATTTTTCTTTGGTAAAATGTACCTTTTCTACGAACGAAGGAAAAATCCTTGGTAGTGGTAATCAGAGTTCCTGTACTTCACCTACGGGGGCCCAAGTTCTTTAAGCGACCCTAGGTGTCTCAACGTGAACATAACGCTGTACCTTGAAGGACTAATCATCTGTTGCAGGGGGAATCTAAGGACTACCACCAAAAGGGCTCCTGAGGTGGTAGGGAGCGGGGAAGGGGGTGACGGTTTGAAAAGAGTCATCTTCATCGTGATGACCAAACCTTGGATCTCATCCTGGCTCTTGCACGATGATAACTCTTCGTAGAATGTGTTGTCTGGCGCCAGAGTACTTCATTCAGCTCAATGATGGTACATCCCTTCCTTTCCCCCCCCCCTAGCCCTTGACGTGTGTAGGGGTTACCAGGTGAATTGAAATAGCATGGCAGTTAACCAGAATAAAGATAAAAAGTAGTTCATTACCGACTCCTAATTGGTAATCTGGATAGCTTAAACTTTTTTTTTTTAACTTTGCAATGTTTTTTTTTCACCTAAATAAAGTCACCAGGCGGCACTCAGAACAATAATGTTTGCGTCAAAGTTTTGGTAATGTGGTTTGGTTCTTGGCAACCCCAACGAAATCCACGTTGCTGAAGAGGCGAACTCTGCGTGCTGCTGAGGGTCGGTTGGTTGGCTTTGGGAATCAATACGGGTTTGGTTAAACATGGCCTTAGTTTATTTATGTGTGGTATGCGATAGTGACATCAAAATAGACTATATCAAGGGAATTAGCGTGGTTTGGTATCGATTTCCGGCAGCAAAACCCGGTTCCAAGTATGCGCGTGTGTGTGTGTGCGTGCGTGTATACGCGTGTATGTCACATGAGTGCTCTTCGTTCTGCACGCTTGTTTTCCATCGAGGGAGCCCAAGGGAGCGCGCGCGCAACCCGTGGGGACTGTAGGCAAGACGGCACCCGAGTTGAAATAAAGTAAAAGCAAGGGCGGAGTTCTTCTGCTACCGAGGGTGGTGTGCAACGGAGGAGGCGAAGAGAAACAAAGATGCCGCTTGGCACCGCGTGAGTTTAATCGGGGACAGCTGTAACTCTTCCCCTGCGTTTCATCTCGCTGACTCCAGGCGGATTTATTCAGCACAGGGAAGGCCGTGTTCATTACAAAGGTTTATACGAGTTTATACACAGGCGGAGGTGTTTACCGCGTCTGAAGGGTTGGAAGTATCAACATTCGATCAGCATCAAGCCTGAAGATAACTATATAACTATATTAGGTTTGCAGGAACTGAAGGCCCGTTGAAGACCGCGCCAGGGTAGCAAGTCCACAGTGCGGGTCGAGACGGGGTCTGTCAAGTTGTAAAGCTCAGGGGTAACCGTATACAGTATCAGCTTCGTAAGCCTTGCTAGCCTCACCCAACACGCCTCCCCGCATCTCGGCTTACAAACTCTCCAGCAGCAGCAGCATCCCGCACTCGACAATCCGAAAACCAGCGCACAACTTGTCACAACCTACTGTTTATAAATCTGATTCCCCCCAATCTCCACCCAGGTTGCACACCCATAGAACCCCATGTCTACCCCCAGCGCCGCCCTCGTACATGTCACACTCAACCCTCAAAACTCAACCCTTCACTCCCCCCACCTACTCACCCTACACCATTAACCAACACCACCGCCAACTGTTGACACACAATTTCGTCACCTACTTCACTCTCATACCAGAAGTGCGCGCGTGCACGCGCGAGTACACACACACACACACACACACACACACACACACACACACACACACACACGCACGCACGCACGCACGCACTCCCTCTCACTCTTTCTCTCTCTTTCTCTTTCTCGCTCTCTCTCCGTGTTATATGCCAGCGTCCCCCCTTTCCAACCATCTGCCGCACCCTTCTGTGCTCTTACCCTTCCCCGTTCTTCTTCTTTCCCTTCATATTCTTCTTCCCCTCCACTCCTACTCAACCTACCCCTGTTTTTCTTCTTCCTCCTCCTCCTCCTCCTCCTCCACTAACACCACATATTCCTGGCCCTATCGTCCCCATCACGCCCCATTCCACTTCCCGCTGGCCTTCTTCCTCTTCCTTGAGCACGTCTGTCACCGCCAGTAGCAGCAGCAACAACAACAACAGGACAAGTCCCTCATCCAGAACTCTTCCCCCATCTCCTCCTGTCACTTCGCCGCCTCCTGTGCATCCAATTACTATCGTCTAGTCCACTCCACTCCTGTCCCGTACCTCCTTCCTTCCTATTCCCCGTTTTCCTCCTGCTCCCCACTTCCCCTACTCATCCTCATTATTGCCATTCCCTCGTCGCCTTCCTTATCTGTCTCTTTACAGCCTCCTTGATATTTGTCAAATTCCCTGCGCGACACGTTTCTCCTCTCCCACCAGATCAACACACTCACCGCAGAAACATTTCATGTTCTTAAACGTGGTAACGTGGCCCAAGGTCTGCAGCTTTCTGTTTGTCGAGGCGAAAGCCATCCTCCCCTCTCCCAAGCTGTCGAAAACACCTAGACTTCGTGGATCTGTAAAGTCGATGTAGCTTGTCCGAGTCATGGTTGCCACGGAGGGAGGGTCTAGGCTGGCCCGGTCACAATGCTTCCCCAGTTTTAATAGGTCATCATGTCTGCCCCGAGAGTCGACAACAACGATAACTTAGATTGGTATTCTCCCTTCATAAATTATTGTTTTTCCCCCTTTTGCCTCCCCTGCACTGCCTATGTCAATCCAGTCCTCAGAGTTTGTCTTTAGACCCGTCGAGTCCTCTCCATCTCCACTTCTCCATCTCCACTTCTCCATCTCCACTTCTCTATCCCTTTTGCAATCTCCCCCGCCTTTATATTTATTCTCACCATTTCCCTTTCCCGTTTTCTTTAGTCGATCTCTGTTTTCCCATACCAACCTCCCGTTTTGTAGCCTGTATTCTCCCCATGTATTCATGAATTCATCCCCCACTCCGCAATCCCCCCCCCAGCCCCAGCCGAATACTAGTCAGCTTGCCATAGTTTTTCCGTTTCACTGTGTTTATCAATATATCGGGACTTCTTGGAAATTCGGGAGTGTATACAAGATGAAAGCGCCTGGGATTATGGATAATATATACCGGGCGAAGAGGATGTGTGCGTGTGTTTGTGTGTGTGGTTGGATATGTGTGTGTGTGTATGCATATGTATACATTTACTCACATGATATATATATATATATATATATATATATATTGTGTGTGTGTGTGTGTGTGTGTGTGTGTGTGTGTGTGTGTGTGTGGACTTAATATCCCACTATCGGAGAAAAGAAAGATGTTTGAAGATACGTATATGCGATCACTAAAGGTGATCCTCTTCAGCGTGGTTTTTCAAAGGGTTGTTAACTTGTACATATTAAGAGGAGATACATAGATGGGACATGGGGAGTCAAGCATGTATCTCCTTTTAGCATATAGAAAAGTTAACCCACCCTTTGTAAAACCACGCTGAGGACCACAGTTAGTGATCGCAATATACATACCTTCACATATCTTTCTTTTCTCCAATAGTGTCTTACCAATGTGTTATAACATTTACTCGCTTGTGATGTATGTATGTATATATATATATATATATATATATATATATATATATATACCTGTATATATGTACGTACATACACGCACGTGTGTCTCTGCATCCAAACAGGTATCGGCACACCTGAGTCTATTTATGGAAATGAGCAAACTACCACATATACGATAGTTTGGTAAGGTTGGTGTCTCCGACGTCGGTCATGGCGATTCACTAAGTTAAATACGCAAAATATATCAATGCAGTCTTCAAAATGACGTTTTAGAAAGTTTCCCTCACTGTCATATTGTATCAAAGTTTATGTACAGATACTATTTTGGGAGACCACTACGTACGTGTGTGTGTGTGTGTGTGTGTGTGTGTGTGTGTGTGTGTGTGTGTGTGTGTGTGTGTGAGAAGTTGAATAGGTTGATACCGGGTGCCTGCCTGGGAGTGAAACGGGGTGTTCATGAAAAGGGGGGAGAGCAGTTAGGAAGCCTACAGGGTGTATTATAGGGGTGGGAGATGGGGGGAGGGATGAGTGGAACTTTAGAGACGAGATGAGGTGGGAGGGGAAGTCGGGGGTAGACGCGAGTTAGTGATGACCTCCAGTGGTTCCCACGCCTTTTTATTCGATGAATAGGTTTGTCCACAACTATTTTTATTGAATCGGTAATAACGACAAAGCCCGAAGGGAGGGAAAAAAAAGTAGAGCAGAAGCCGAGCAGAACCCCCCCCCCCCTCCTGTTGGGGGATTGGGAGAGGGTGAATGTCACGTTGAGCTGTCCTGAGCATACCTAACCATCTTGCCAGGTCTAAGATCCCATGTCGGTTGTAAGGGAGCAGGAGGGAGAGGCGCGTTGGAGAGCAAGGGTTGCAAGACACGCGAAGGAGGTTTTAAGGGCCAGGGAGGAAGAGGGGTTTGCTCCGGGCTGTTGGGGTGAAGGGTGGGGAAGGGGTAGTTGTAGCGACCAGTGGGGATTGCCAGGGTTGGGTTGGGGGGGGAGGCCGGTATCAGTAGCCCGTCAGAGTGTTTACACCGTCCTGGCGTGGACTAAATGGCCAACGGGGGAGGAACCTCGTCCTTATGGAGGAGGCCTGATAGGACTGGAAAGGGGCCGGTTGTGTTCGGTTGGAGGGACAAGGGTCCTTTAGAAGTGTCGGTATCGAGACCCACTCGCTCAGGACCCGTTTCCGAGCCGAGGAATATAGGGCTACAAGTATCGTTCTCAACCTGGTCCAGTCACTGAATAAAATCATCAGTGTTCATGCCATACTAAATATACGATAAAGCTCGAGGATGGAGAAGACAAGGTCAAAGAGCTTGAATGCTAAAAGGTCGTTTGGAACTAAGTGTTCTGATATAGTAAAGGTTCTCTGAGCTGGGGGGGGGGAAGGGGAGGTTCGCTGGGAATGTTGTTATTATACAGGTTTAAGGACGAGGTCATTTAGGGGCAAATAGTTCGTAAAACGCAGGAGCCATCAGCGTAAAGGGTTTTAGCTCGTTGCAGAATCTTTATGGCCGAGCAGTCGCTAAGACCGAGAGCATAACCTGGCTGCTGAACTTGATGTTCATCTGAACAGGGTTTGCTCAAGAGTTAGAGCTCCACCGGATGGGGGGGAAGGGGGGTGGGGGCTGCAGGGATGGTGTAAGTCACTACCAACTTGGCTCCGAGGGATCCTCCGGCTGAATAAAATCGTCTAAAGACGGATAAAAGTGGAGTCGAGATGTGTATGACTCGTTTCCTGCGGAGAGGGTTTTCCTCAGGAAAATAAAATCGCCTGACAGCAGCTAGAATGAAAACTAAAGTTTGAAAACTCTTCAGAAGGGTGCAAAGGCCCTCAGTGGAGAAAGAGTGATCAAAGGGATCTTTGGGAACGTTAGGTTGCAGGCCGCCGAGTGTACAGAGTTCCTAAAGGATAAACCTGCAGGAAGCAACCTTGGTAGATAAAAAGAAATGGATAATGGCTCATCCATAAAGTCCGGATCTGGACCGGGATCAACTGCTCGCCGTGGTGGAAAGTCCCCCCCCCCCCGAAGTGCCCCCTGAAAGATCGAAGGTTCGAAGCGCCATGGCGACCCGGAAGCTTTTTAGATGTTATCCGGGGAAGAGAGGTTGTTTGGGCGAAGTGGGCATGAGCTACCGTGTCCGTGGTACTACACGGGTTTCGTTTACGGACTAAATTGCTCTTGAAAGTCGAACGATGTATCTTAGGGAACGTGGGCTTCGTGCATACTCGTCAGCTATCAAGATGATAGCGGGGAGAGACGTTTTTAAGAGGTACCATAAGACTGGTCGAATAGGCGGATTATGGAAAGGCATTAGGAGTGGCTAAAGAACTATACGAGGGTTACACAGTTGACCGTAGAAAATGCCAAGATTGTGGGAGTGTTGATGGCTAAAGCTTGTAATAGTGTAACAGGCTGCCTTTCGAAGAACTCCTTTCAGAAACCACGGGTCGGATGGACGGAGTACTTCCCGCAACAGGATGGGTGAGAACGTGGAAGATCCCACCTACTGCAGTGCTACATCCATGGACCAAAGCTCGAGGTTCGCCGATTCCTGCCTGGAATCAAAGTTGGGATTCTGTCTGGGATGGAGGGGCAGGCCTGCCTGCACGCCGCGCATCCTTAAGGACTACCTGGCCGCAAGTCCGGAGGAGGAGAGGGAGGGGGGGTAGGGGGAGGGGGAAGGAAACTGGTGCTGCCTGCGGCGCCGCACGGAAAGATACCGGCCGCTGAATGGCACGGGGCATATACATGACCAGGATAGGGAGAGAGAAGAAGTGGAGGAGGAGGACCAGGGCTGAGGGGGGAGGGCACGTAGGCCGACCCATTGTGCCTGGAATGTGGAAATTACATCAAAAGTCTAAGTTTGACTTTGAATGGGGGTGGGAGCACAAGTACACACACGTGCACACGTACACATACGTACATGTTCACGTACGCACACTCACGTACACGTACGCACACTCACGTACACGTACGCACACTCACGTACACGCACGCACACTCACGTACTTACACGCACACTCACATACACGCACGCACACTCACGTACACGCACACACACACACACACACACACACACACACACACACACACACACACACACACAACCTCACATACACACGAACACGCACACACATGTGCACACACATGCACGTACACACATGCATACACATGGTGCGGTTGGTAGAGTCCCGGACTGTCACTACGGCGGTCCGGGTTCGAATCCTGCCCAGGGTTGAAGTAATTTCAGTATCGCTGCGTTTCGAGTCAAAACTCTAACTCTCGCGGGCGGGGAGATGAGGGTGTGTGTGCGTGTAAGGTCACAGCATTATCCATAGATCGGTCATTCGAGCTCTGAGCTCTCTTCCGGGAGGGAAATAGCTGTCGATCACGAGTCCAACACGTGATCCAAAGACCAAGGTGAATCACACACACACACACACACACACACACACACACACACACACACACACACACACACACACACACACACACACACTATAAACTATACAAATGGGTATGTTAAAGTGAGAAGAAAGGAAAAAAGGAACCATGAAAAGGATGTTATAGATAAATGCAAAGAGCAACCCAAGCTATTCTATCGTTACGAGAATGGTAAACTTAAAAATAAGCAGGAAATGGTGAAACTACGCCAAGGGAATATAGAATACACAGAAGAATTAGAAATGGCCGAAGTCATGAATAATCACTTCAAATCTGTTTTTACTAGAGAGAAAGCACAACATTGGGACGAAGGAAATGAAAGGCGATCTTCCCCCATGAGCGAGATAACAATAACACAAAAAGAAATAATGGAACATCTATCAAACCTTGACATCAGGAAATCACATGGCCCGGATGGAATTGCAAATTGGATTCTATAAGAATGCAAAGAAAAACTAGCGGACAAAATACATAGCATAATAAGTTGCTCACTTAAAGAAGGAAAAATACCAAAAGACTGGAAAAATGCTAACATTGTACCAATATATAAAGAAGGAAACAAGGAAGAACCAACTAACTACAGGCCAGTCTCACTAACAAGCACTATAGCCAAAATTTGTGAGAAAATCATCAAGAATAAATGGGTAAAACACCTGGAAGACAATAATATAATAAACCCAAGACAATTTGGGTTCAGACAAGGAAGATCATATACCACAAACTTAATATGTTTCTACTAAAGATTAATAGACATAGTGCAAGAAAGGAATGGATGGGCTGATTATGCCTTCCTGGACTTACAAAAAGCTTTTGACAAAGTACCACACAAAAAATTATTTAAAAAAAATGGAACATAAAGGAGGGATACAAGGGAACCTACTAAAATGAATGGAAGACTTCCTGATTGGTAGAAAGATGAGAGTAGTGCTCAGATAAACATATTCAGGTTGGAAAGAGGTGGTCAGTGGAGTACCACAAGGATCTTTATTGGCTCCAATAATGTTTGCTATTTATGTGAATGACATGGATGATGATGTGAAATGTTACATGAGCTTATTTGTAGATGGCGCCAAACTGTTAAGTAAAGTAAAAATTTAAAAGGATTGCGAATCACTGCAGGAAGACCTTAATAAGTTATGGAAATGGAGTTAGAAATGGGAAGTGGACTTTAATATTAACAAGTGTAGCATAATGGAGTTTAGAATAAGCAAAAATAGAATATCAGGACAATATAAAATTGGAATCAAGGACGTTAAGAAGGAGAGATCCGAAAAAGATTTGGGTGTAATTATCTCAAACGACTTGTCCTATGATAAACAGATAAACAAAATTGTCGAAGAATCCTACAACTTACTGAGATCAATAAAAGTGGCATATACATATTTGGACGAAGAAATTATTAAAAAGATATTGGTCACACTGATAAGGCCTTGACTAGAATATGCGGCGACATTGGAGTCACCCAGTATCAAAAAGAATATAAAAAAAATAGAAAGAATCCAGAGAGCAGCCACAAAAATGGCACCTGCAC
>NC_134777.1:59040185-59050185 GCF_046742065.1 Oratosquilla oratoria
CAGGTGGTGATAGTAAGGTGGTAAGACAGGTGGTGATGGTAGTAAGGTTGTTAGACAGGTGGTGGTGGTAGTAAGGTGGTAAGATAGGTGGTGGTGGTAGTAAGGTGGTAAGATAGGTGGTGGTGTTGGTAAGTTGGTATGATAGGTGGTAGTGGTAAGATAGATCGTGGTAAGGTGGTAAGATGGTAAGGAAAATGCACGTGGGGACAAAGTCGGTAGTAATGCTGGAAGCGTTCGTCCTAGTAGATGTAGGATGTCTGGATATTCTTTCTGTAGCACAGCGTTGCTGGGCACAACGGCCAGAGGGTGTTAAAGACTTAGCAGCCATGTAGTGAGCAATGAAACTATCGGCTGTTTTGAGAAAAGGTTAGACAACTTTATGGATAGGGATGACAGGTGGTCATGGATATGGAACTGCTTAGTGTAGGCCTTATGGTCTCTTGCAGTCTCCTTCGTTATGTATCAGTATGCATAGGTTTGTGGTAGACGGCAGGTGACTGACTACTCAGCCCTGCGCAGCATTGAGACCCATCGCCATTACTGCAAGAAAGGTGGTCTGCAGTGCAAGCGAGCTTCGAGGGATGTTGCCGTGCTCCTCCAGCCTCCTGCACGGCGCGACAGTTCGTGGTTTGTCACGTGTGTGCGGTGGTAAACGGCCCATCGACGTCGACTTCGCCGTCGTCGTCGTTGTCCACGCCGCCGTCGCCGCCGTGGAGACGTCGAGGTTCCCGGGCGCCTTCGCGTTTGATGGACGCTCCTTCTTGGAAGAGGTCCAGGCTGGCGATACGAGACCTGACAGGGGCGATTAGTCCAAATTATGTTAGCAACACTGGTGACAGTCCTTTATGGTCTGCCCTTTTTCGCGAGCCAAGGTTAGACTTCGTGGCGGTGGCAGGAGCAAATCTGCCCCCCCCCCTGCCCCATTCAACGGTCCTTCTGGAGGATGGGGGAGGGGGGAATGCGACAAGATGTTGGCAGAGGTTGTGGAAGCAAACGCAGTTTGGATATTTCTTACAGCGTTTGAAGGGATGTCCTATACACTGGGAGAGACTTGTATTTTCTTATTTTATATTCTGTATTGAATTTTGGGGGAAAGGATTCAATAGCAGATAGAATTTGGTGCAAACTAATGGAAGACTTTCGGTATAAGATTCGCATGTGTATTACAGGACAGTCGCCTGTGTTCGTGACGGCCTTGGGGAGCTACAGAACAACACAGACCTGGAAATAGTGAGAACAAGAGAGAGAGAAGCATTTATTACACATATGTATATGCATGTATATAAAAGGAAGCCAATATTTAAAGCAGTTCTGTTAGTGCTAGGCCGGGGGATAGGGAGCGGGAGAGTGTGGGGAAGGGAGGGCAACGAGGCTTTTAAAAAGGCAGCTGCGTTTAAATCGTGGCCGTGCGGTAGCGGCGGCAGTTGGGCCTGTAAAGGCTCGAAAACGCCGAACCTTGGGTCGCCAACCACCGTGACGCCCTAAACCCGATTAGACCCGGGGCGGCGGCGGCGGCGGCGGCGGCCGACGACGGCGACTGCCCACCAGCAGCAAGCCCTCCCCCCCTCCCCAACCCCGCCTCCCACGGGCGTGCGGGCGGGCGGGCGCTCAGACGGGCATGTCGAATCCCGAAATGGTTTGTTTGAAGTAGATAGGACGTGTCGTCATGGCGGACTGCACAACTTGGATGGACAGAATAGGTTTTCATGGAATGGAGCAACCTGCGCTCGAGAGGTTTCAGCGGGGTGGTAGTGCGGCGACGTTGTGCAGCAGCAGGACCAGCAACGTGCGAACTACCTGCTGTTTCTTGGCCGACGGGTCGTTAATGCGTAGGTAATGGAAAAGACGAGTTCGTGGTCATGAGTGGAAGCGCGTTAAGAACATGTGGTCTTAATTGACGTCTGGAGGAACCTTGGCACGTCGGAGGGGCGACATCACATACACAAGTGATGTGTACTACCTGTCGTCTTTGGTATGTCGTTGTTAGCTGAAAGAAAGTGATGACGTGTGTGTGTGTGTGTGTGTGTGTGTGTCTGTCTGTCTGTTGGAGTAGGCTGTATTTTGGTAACTATCTGTCACTGTTGGAAGGCGAGTGGGTAGTAAGAGTGTAGGGCAAAGTAGGCTCTATGAAATTGGGCATCGTAAGAGTAGATGGATGTCTTGAAGAAAGGAGGGATGTCGGTAAAATGGTCGTACTCAAAGGTAAAGGGATTTGTCATACGAAAGAAGAGGAGGGAGAGGAAGAGGAAGACCCTGTGCTAGGACGATAGGGACGTTCCATGTTAAGCTTTGTATCAGGTGCATATAATGGTGCATCACTAATGCCTTGCTTAAACTGCCTCTCTTGACCTAACGACTCAAGGAGAACGTACATATGAACGTAGATTCCTAAGATTGGAAACAAAAAAGTATTGAATGAAGTTCTTGTGTGAATTATGTCGATAGCTCTCTTGCTAGGCTGAAAAGAATACATTGACCTGGTATTTATATTTAATATATATATATATATATATATATATATATATATATATATATACAATAAACTGTATATAGCGTGTGTGTGTGTGTGTGTACACGACATGAAAGCAAAAGACATCGTGTTTGAAGATTGTCATGTCTGGTGATGGGTACAGAGAGCGAGATGAGGGAGAGGGGGGGTGGAGTAACCCCCCCCCCCCGGCTCCCGCATGCACAGTTTCTCCTGCCCTTCTTCCCCCTCGCTCGCTGTCGCAACGGCGTGTCAGGTGAAATATTGACGCCCTACAGCGAGTGAAGGTGGGATGGAATCGAGCACGAGCACCAGCTGAAAGGCTGTCGCCGCCGCCCCACCTACCACCACCACCACCACCACCACCACCACTTCTCATCCATCTCGCCAGGCAGCACGATCCTTCACAAGGGTCCAGTAGCCGTCGCAGCAACCTAGCGTCGCCAAACAACCCCGTATTGCCACCCCTGGACAACTATCCCCTTCCTCGCACCGTCACCCCAGTCGATAGCCCTTAGTGTCTGCCGGATGTGACTACGTACATGGTAGTCGTCAGGGAGGCGCCTCGCAGGGTCTTGCTTACTGACGCAGATGTGAACGAAGACTTGGAGGTGGATGGGGAAGGCGGGATAAGTCGTGCAGTGGAGATTAGGGCCCTGGTTGGAGGGTGAGGATCTACAAGGCAAAGGGAACTGAAGTTGAGGAATGCCGGTGGAGGCGCGTCGTCGGGACTTGATTGGGGGTTCCTCTAAATGCACGTAATTGCCTGTAGCCAAGACTTGAACGCTGTGCGTTCTTCGAGTATTCGAAGTTGTATGCTCAGGACACAAACTGTTCTGAGCCCAGGACATACCACCTCACCCCTTCAGCATCCATATGTAACGACGCTGGCAAAAGTGTGCGTGCTAGAGAGAGGTAGAGATAGAAATAGATGGGTGGACTTCATTTATCTAGATTCCAAAAAAAGGCGTCTGATAAACTGCCTCACAAAAGACTGGCATGGGAACCAAAGAGATGACGAGTTGCAGTGGGAAAGGGTCGGGGTGGGGTGTTGGCACGGATTCGGTGTGGGCGAGGCAAACAAGAACCGTGGATGTGAGGGAGGGTGCTCATGGGATTTGATGACGAGCGTCAGGGAGCTGACTCTCTCCGACGTCCTGGCGTGAACACCACAAACAGGTTCCCTGCATTGATTCTTCCATATATTCATGTACATGTATGTACTAATATATACGTAATGTATATACCTGTGCACATACACACCTACACTTGTATGAATGTGTACATAGTTTGGGGTTAGTATTTTAAAAGCAATCAAAATAGAAATACTCGACAATTTTTTGCTGGGTCACTCGCTAGAAAATTGAAAAATATATTTTCTCAAATTTAAGGATCGGGAACAATTCAGCACTATCTTGGAAGAGAGCGCAGTTTGGTCATTATAGGAAACGTCTGCTTATTGGCGATCCTTAGTGAAGCATGAGGTAGGATGCTTAGACAGAAACGCGTGCGCACACATACACGAGAGTAGTGTGTGTGCGTGCGTGCGTGCGTGTTTATTTTACCCCCGAGTTCTTGGGAAGGCACAGAGCCCGTAAGTGGAACGATCTTCCTAACCCCCCCCCCCCCCGCACGTCCCCCTCTTCCACCTTCACTCTAATTGATGGGCGAATAGACCAATCTCCCTTGGTTCTTGTATGCTCAGGGGAAGGCGTCCCTCTGCGCTTCATCCCTCATTTTCTACCTTGATCTCCCTGCCGAGTCGTGTGCTGCTGGGTCGTCCTACAACCTACTTTCTCTCTCGCTCGCTCCCATCTCTTCTCTCTCCCCCTCCTCCCCCGTCTCCTCCTTGTTCTATTATTTCTAATGGGCTTGGGGCGGCTCGCTTCGATCCCTTGCATCTAGAACCTCGATTCCTCCAGATGGGGGGAGCCTGAGTCTTCTCTTCCCGGAGTTCGCCTTTTCTTCCATGTGATTCTTCTGGCGACTCTTTCTTTTCCCAAGGGAACGCGGCTAAGCAACAGCAGCAGCAGCAGCCGAAGTCTACTTTCATCTCTGCAAGCCGTCGCAAATGTAGCTTTCTAGCCCACCTATTAGCATTAGCGGAAGGATATGCTGCTGCAAATATGCTGTGTAGTCAGAGCGAAACGGTTTCATCTCGTTGTCAGTTTATTTTGTGTGCTGTGATTTGTCGTCGGTCACTGTCCACTGTGACTTCTCGCTTTGAACTGGCCACATGTTCATTCTGAACTCGATGGTCGTTTGTTCCGCTGTAATTGTCTTTCCGTTTCGTTGGAACCCTCATGGCAACATTGTTAAGGATCTCTTCCATCTCCCTTTGACTTACTGGAAGAGTAAACGTTATACATGTTCTTAGCGATACAAATGCATTTCGAAAAGGGCAACAAACGAAAACTTTGACGTTTTCCTCCTCGTGCAGTTTTCAGAGTTCTCCGGGACTGCCTAAGTCTAGCACTGTGTGCGTGCGTGTGTGCGTGTGTGTGTGTGTGTATGTGTACTTATCATGATAATGTGTATTAGTGTACGTCTGCGCGAATGTTTGTACGTGAATGTTTGTGTTTATCGATGCATCTTGATGAGCATGCTTTGGGAATATACATAAGCAAGCTGTGTGTGCTTGTGTATTTGTGCATGTAACAGTGTTTCACAGGATGCCTGTGCATGCGTTTTAAGGTAATGAGCGATTGCGTGTGGGCGCGCGCGCGCGCGCGTATATGTGGTGGAGAAGGGGGACCTCATGGCCATACAGTAGGTGGTCGTGCACAAAGAGACTCGTTTTCATATGTAAATTGGAACTCCGTAATGGATAGGGAGACCCCGTTAACGGCCAGACGACCCCGTTAATGGGTACAGTAATCAATATTGTATTTAACTTCGAAAGTAACCTTATCAGCCCGAAGATACTTGCCTATAGAGCCGCCCCTTCTTGTAAGTCCCTCGTGCCTCCTTACCTCTTTTTACTACTTCTTTTTCTTCCTCTCCCTACTTCCCATCTCCCTTCTCTCGCCCCCCCCCCCCATCTTTCCCGTTCTTCCTTTCTCCCTGTTCTCTCTGTATTTCCATCCTCCTTTTAGTTCCTGCCTGCCCCTTGTCGTTACCCTTGTATTTCCTCGTCCTTTTCCCTCTTCTCCCACTCCTTTCTCAATCTCTTCCTTCCAACGTTTCCTGTTCTCTTTGATTCCCTCACTTCTTCCCCCAACTTCCATTCGCTTTTTGCTGTTTGCACTCGCCTTCCGCTCTTTTCCTCGTCCTCCTCTCCCTCCTTTCCTCCCTCCTCTCCTATTCTTCCCCTCTCCTTCAGCTCCGCCCCCCCCTTCCCCCCTCAAAGCTTACTACCACTTCCGCCTACCCCTCAACCCCCCCCCTACTCCTTTCCTCTCCCTTTCCTTTCTGGAACCGTTGTGGTCCAGTGGGTAGCGTCTTCGGCTCTCTGCTCCGTGTGGTGCCCCAGGTTCGAGTCCTAGCCAGTGGGTCTTCCTCCTTGCTAAGAATCGATCCACCTTTGCGATTTTTTCAGCAGAATCTAACCCAGACCGACCCCGAATCCCTCCGCGGCTTTGCCTGGCGGCGGGCGGCCCTAGGGTGGGTCCGGGACGTACGAATCCCGCCGCAAAAGCGGGCATGGAGGGATCGATAGAGGAAAACCAGACCTGTGAGGTTAGCATGACGGCGAGCGAATCGTGTACGGTGCCGTGGCAGCGAGAGAACATAACTAATGGGCTACGGAGATCAGGGGTGGGGTGGGAATCATCCGCCGAAGAGGATCGCCAGACGGTGGATAGAATGAACATTAGTGTAGTACACTTGATGTGTTTTGATGTGTTTAACCCTTCCGCTTAAGAAAGGGGATTTCTTCCCAGCCCACTGCTGAACAAAAACCATCCCCAATTGTTAACATTTGGTTTGAATAATCATCATTTTCATCTGCAAGATTCTTACCAATGGCTCTGCTTTGATTTCTAAAGTTGAATATTATATTGATTTTACTCTGAGATTTTTCGTGTTAAGATCACACAGCATAACTTGCAATGTTTTGCAGTTTCTGAAATGAGAATAGGTTTACTATTAGGTGGTGAATACATTTCTTGTTATTGTAAGATCTTTACTTTCCCAAACTCGGATCGCTGAACATTCCTTGTAGGTAAGCAGACCTTTGCTTGAAATTGTATCGCCTTGTCCTACTCCTTTATCGATTTTGACTTTTCCAATATCTTGATGCAGTCGAATAACAGCAGTACTTTTCGTTCAAATGTTCCGTAGAACACTTGTATTGTGTTGCTTTGAACTCTGTATCTCACGTGAACAATTCCACTCAGATGAATGAAGCCGTCTGGCGGCTGCCGACATATAACCATAAAGTCATAAAGCGCAGGGAAAGGGTTGAAAATTATACAACCTTTTCTCACACCCTTGCCCTTGACCTTCGAGCCTACCTCCCTCCTTCATCCACCGTCCTTTCTTACCTTGTGCTTCCTTCCCATATCCATCCCGAAGCTTCCGCTCTTCCTCCACCCGTCCACACCCACCTTTCTCTCCATCCAATCGTCCGTTGCCCTCGTAGCCTCTGGTTGGCGTAGCTTCTGTTCCATACCCACATCCCTCCTCGGACTCCTTTCTCCGTCTCTCCCTCGTTTTTACTTTCTCCCTTACACGCCCCTGCCTTTCCTCCTCCTTCACTCCGGGCAATTTTCTCTCTTCGTCCTCTCCTTTCGTGATATAAAATCCTTCCTCCCTCCCTACCTCACTCTCCTATCCTTCCTCCCTCCCTACCTCACTCTCCTATCCTTCCTCCCTCCTTTGCTCTCCTATCCCACTCTCCCTCCCTCCGTCCTCGCTTTCCTATCCCTCCCTCCGTCCTCGTTCCCCTATCCCTCCCTCCGTCCTCGCTCTCCTATCCTTCCATCCCTCCCTCCCTCCCTCCTGTCTATATGTAAGGGGCCTTACTTGCCCTCCCGTTCCCTTAGTGCCCAGTACCGCCGACGACCATCTCCATTCTTGTCCCGTCAGGCCGCACTCCCTCCCATCCATCTCACGGCGCACGACTCCGCCCCTCTCCCCTCCCCTCTCCTCTCTCCCCTCTCCCCTCCTCCCTCCCCATTCTCTCTCTCTCCTCTCTCTCTCTCTGTCTCTGTCTCTCTACTCTGCTCTGCTCTCTCTCTTCCCACTCTCTCCCTCCCTCTCCCTCTCTCTCCGCTCACCTTTCCTGTGAAGGAAGGAAGCCAGTTCGTTGTCCCTTTAGTTAATGTAGCATGCACAACTGTGCTCTTGCTCAAGGCTTCTTGTTCGTCGCACACCCTGACCCGACCCGACCCTTCTGCTCGTCACCAACTCCTCCAGAGTGGGACATGTTCGTCGCCAACCACCTTTAGGCCGTGTTGTGTCCACACTTGCCTCCAGCATGTGAAGGGGGCACAGGAAGCTCCTCCGATCCAATGCGGCCGACACACCCTCCCTGTCGGAAACAAGAACTGGAATCCGACCGTTTCGTTGGTCACATGTTGGTCGCATGTTGGCGACAAATGGAGACGTGCATGTGTTCGTACTGAGCCTGTTCCTCGTTCACCTCTCACAGAGATTGTTCCTGACCCAATCGTTCTCTTAAGCAGTGACGCTGTTTGCGTTTTATTGGGTCTATCTCCCCCATCACCACCACAATCACAACACAACCGTCCTATTGCCCTCTCGTTCAGTGCTTTCTTTTTACCTCGTCGCGGGGCTTTTTTCTCTCCCCTTTCTGCCTACGGGACCTGGCCATTATTCCTTATCTTTCCCCGGTATTTGTATCCATCTCTAAAATTCTCTTCGCTTATCATTTTTTTGTCGTTTTACCTCCTTTCGTATGTATATTTATATTTTTTGTCGTCCCCACCTGCTGGCCATCCCTCGTCTGTTCCTGTCCATTGTCCATCTTTACTTTTGATCACTCCTGTCACAGTCATAATCATCTTCATATTCCTTCTCGAGCCAACTCTATGTTCTCTCTCTTCCCCCTCAAAAAAAAAAAAAAAAAAAAATTGGTCTTCATCACAGCCATGGGGTAAGCAAGTCTTCTTCCTCCTCGTCCTCGTCCTTCCTTCTTCATCCTTTTCCCTTCTTTTCCCTCTCCTCCTTCTCTTTTTTCTTCTCATTCTTCTGCTCTTCCTCTCCTTTCTCATCCTCTTTCCCCTCTTCTTCCCTCTCCTCCCTTTTCTCTTTTTCCTGCTTATTCTTCTCCTCTTCCTCTTCTTTCTCATCCTCCTTTCCCTCCTCTTCCTTCACCTCTTCTTCCTGCCTGTTCCTTTTGTTACCTCTTCCTCCACCTCCTCCACTCTTCTTCATCATTTCTTCTTCTCATCCACTTCCTCCTTTTCCCTCTCATACTTCTATTTTCTTCTCTTACTTCTGTTTCTTCTCCGCCTCCATTCTCCTTTGCCTCTTTCTCTCTCTTCCTCCTCCTCCTCCTCCTCCTCCAACCCTCTATCTTCTTCTCATATTTTTTCTTCTTTTTTTCCCTCCACTTCCTTTTCCTCTTCTTTCTTCTCTTCCGCCTACCTGCTGCTCGGCTTCCTATCTCCTCATCCTCACTCTTCCTCGTCCTCCTCGTGATTGTCATCACAATCGTCACCACAGTCATCATCATAATTACCATCGTCCTCTCCTCTCCCCTTTCCCAACTCCTCACCATTTCGTTCCTCCCTTCCTCCTCTTTGTACTGTCTTCCTCTTCCTCTTCTTCCCTTTCTTCCGGTCCTCCCTCTTCACACCGCATATTGACACCTCCCCCCCCCCGCCCTCCATGCTTCGCGATGTCGCAGCCTTGTCTTTCTCAGTTTTATTTCGCCCCGCCGCCTTGACTCGCTTTGCCTCGCTTGGCTTCGCACCGTCTCGCCTCGTGGCGTCTCGCCCCGCCGCGCCCCGCCGCGCCCCGTCAGGAGCGTTGTGCATCACCAATGGCCTCTTCAGCTGTTTCCTCTCTCGCCGCCGACGCCTCTTCCCCCTCCCTCCCCCCATTTCCCCCACTTCTCTTGCCCTCTTCCTCCTCCTGCTCCCCTTTCTCCCTCTCCTCCCCTCTTCTTCTTTCCCTCTACTTCCACTTTTTCCCCTATCTATCCTCCTTCCTTTCTCCCTCCTCTTCCTCTCTTTTTCCTCTTCCTTCCTCTCCTCCCCCTCTGCCCATCATGCAAGTCGATGGAGCAGCGTGTGTTTATGTGGAGGGCGATGGAGGTGGGGGAGGGGGGAGGCTTCAGTTAGCCCAACTCCTCCACCCTTTTTCTCCAATTATTTACATGGGAATTAGGGATGATCGCCTGCTGGGGACCAGTAGGTCTGTGCGATAAGAGGCGCCCGTAACAACGTGAGCAATCCCGCTAAGTTCTCCTCCCCCCCCACCTTCACCGCCGCCGCTCAAATTCAGCTCTCTTTCGGCTAATTTCTGATTCTGTACCAAAGCTTACTTCAGACTTCAGAGAATTTGTTGGGCAAGATGCAAGGTACACACACACACACACACACA
>NC_134777.1:59052685-59057685 GCF_046742065.1 Oratosquilla oratoria
GTGTGTGTGTGTGTGTGTGTGTGTGTGTGTGTGTGTGTTTACGTACTTGTATTTACCTAATTGTAGTATACAGGAAAGGAGCAACGCTCGGGGGGACCCAGTCTCCTGTTCTCTAATTTTCTAGGATACCCAGACTCCGATTCATGTACGGTTCGAACTTAATCTATATTCTTGATTTCCAATTATCATATTGTGTGATTCGCCACCATGGTCTTTGGATCACGTGTTGGACTCGTGGTCGACAGCTATTTCCCTCACGGAAGAGAGCTCAGCTCGTATATGACCGATCTGTGGGTAATACTGTGACCTTGCTCGCACCCACCTCCTCGCCCACGAGAGTTGGAGTACCAACTCGCAGCGCAGCGATACTGAAATTATTTCAGCCCAGGGCGGGATTCGAACCCGTACCTCCGTAGTGGCGGCCGAGAAATCTACCAACTGCGCCACGAGTTGTGTGTATGTGTGTGTATGTATATGTGTGTGTGTGCGTGTATGTATATCTGAGAGTTTTGTGTGCATGTGCGCCTACGTGCGTGCATGCTTTCATTTGTTGCAACATTATACATGTACTAGTGCGTGAGCAGCGTTTCCCCAAGGGGAAAGGGCGTGTATCATATTCTCGCATTCACTTAATACACGGCAGTACTAAATGTCCACGGTAACTAGAAAAGGACGAAGTTTGTGAGCACGTACAGATACCAAATACAGAACGTCGTACTTTCCGGTGTTCACCGAACAGATTTCCCTCCAGTTGGAGTTAGTAAACAGAACAAGCAGAGTGTGCTCCTCATCTCATAAACACGCCAACATTCTTCGTAGGTTTGGATATATTTAATACCAAGAAATAATTTTGTTTCAGACGAGGATTAGCCGTAGGATTGGAAGGATAAGATTAATCTCGATTAATTCCCTTAATCTGCAAACACACTTAGCCTCGCTGGGCCGACGTGTGTTCGATTTTATTCAGTCGAGACGGGTTCCGGGAAACGAACGTGGCCCGGCGAGAGTGAATTGCTGCACCCGGGATCCCGGGATCCAGTTACCGGGCCCAGATACACGCCCGAGACCTGATACGTGCTAAGGGTACACGTGGAAGTTCGCATGCGGAGGCCTTGATTGACAGCAACGCCAACACGCCATTGAGTTCGCTGGGGTTTGTTGTCGGACGGTGGGCGAGAGGTGACGATAGGGAGAAAGGGAGAAGGAAGGGGAAGGGGAAGGGGGAGGCAGAGAGGGAGTGGGGAGGGAGGGAAAAGGGCAAGTCGGGAGATGGAGTAGGCGTTGAGAGTGTGCGTCTTTGAGGAGTTGATAGGAGTATGAGGTGGGAGCCCCAAGGACGCGCCGGGGTAGAGTAGGCAGGTTGGTGAAAAGGCGGAGGATTACCGGCCCTCTCTACTGAGGCGGGTAAGAGTAGGGAGCAGCAGAAGCAGCAGTGGTGGTGGTTGTGGTGATTGTGGTTGTGGTGATGGTGGTTGTGGTTGATGACATTTGAGAGGCGGTTGTAGTTGCTTATTGTAGTTGTTGGTAGTTGTGTTTTAGATGTTTTGGTTACATTCTTATGGAAGAGTAACGGGACGGGGAACATCGACAGATAGAACCCTGACATCGTGCGTTTAGTATTTTCGTAGATTCCAAACCATAATGTATTGTAAGAGGTGTGGGGGGGGGGACTCTGTCCGGAACAGGGCGTGGGTCGATCGAGACCCCGTGCAGTGGGGATGGAACCGTGTCGGGGAAGAGTGAAAAAGTGGTCTCATGAGGCTCCACAGACCTCGCAGAATCTCAAGAGCATTCAGCTATTACAAGGATAGGGAGAGCATCGGGGAGAAATGTGGGAGGAAGAGACGGAGGGATTAAATGGGGGAGAAAGGCCAATGGGGAATCGAAGAAAGTTGCTGGAAGGTGAAGGTGACGTTGATGAGAGAAATGGGGAGTTGGAGTAGAAGTTTGAAGACTGAAGGGGAGTAGTGACAGTTGTAGAAAGAGGGGAAGGTAAACAGGCGGTGCAGTGTTAGAGCAGATTGTAAGGAAAAGGAAGCGGGGAAAGTATGGGGCTGGCTTTGTGGGTTTTGGACGAGGTAGTACTATTGAGAGGTACAACGGAAATGCTATGCTAATTTGGCAGTGCTCTAAATGCTGAACCCACACACTTAATATATTGCACCAACCACCCATTATCTAAGAACCATTCATTCGTTCATTCATTCGTGGGGACAACTATTCATCCACTTGTAGAACTGGATAGGGAGGACGACCGCCCGGCCATTTTAGAATCTTGCCCTCCCAGCCTACCCATCAGTCTAGTGTCACTCCGTGGGTTGCTCCTGCATCACGCAATTGTCTTCCTGTGCTGCCACCCAACCACTCGGTCCCTGGTTCGATTCGCAAACAATTCTGAACCCAAGCCCGTGAAATTAGTCTTAATGAAGTGTCCGGATTCATCTCTCGAGTTTAGTTTTCAGCAAAGAAGCGTGAACAAGAATTATTCACGGTTTATTCCCAGTGTCTTTCCTTGTAGGAAAAATAAGCCTGATATGTCTGTTGCAAAAAGTTATCAAGATTGAGAGACGTATCTATTTCCAAGAAATTGGTGACAAGATTACTTTGCTCCGTTTTTTTTTGGGGGGAGGCTGGGGGAGGGGGCTGCATTACTCTCACTTATATTGTCTCTGGCATTCGCGCACGTAGTAAGCTCGCCCCCGCAAGTGTACACGCGCTCCTCTCAAGCCGCAGAACATCGGTAAACTGCGCAGAACCACGAATTACTTTTAAGAATGCTTAGGTGGTCAAGGGCATCCCTTCCGAGCAAAGCAACGCCGACTGGAGCCTGTTGAACACCTGGGCAGCGCACGTAGCACGACAGGTCCAGATAAACGGGGCGAATACACGCCCGCGGGGGAACTCAACGGCCGCAAAGCAATCCCGCGCCCGGCAGGTGTGTCGGGAGGAGGAAGAAGGCGGGTCGGCGGACCGGGGGCGGGGTTCTCCCGACAGTAGATTTCTTGGTCCCGGTGTCTCGAAATAGAGACTCCTCCCCTCGCGTCCCTTCATTTCCCCCTCCCCTCCCTCTCTTTCCAGCTGATAAGAGTCCTAGGACATGGCAAGTCGAGGGAAGATCCCCGTTGAAGCGATGGTGGGTGACTGTAGCTGTTTATGTCGGGTTGGGAGCTTTGATTTACATGGTCCCTGCTATGCGGCCGGCACTGGGCGCACAGTAGGTAATATAGAGATGGTGAACCGAAGGTTACTTTACGGAAGTGCGGGCAAGACCAATATAGTCTGGTCAAAAGCCTCTGTGTGTGTGCGTGTTTATATGTATAGGGTTCTTGAGGCGGTGAAGGGATTGTTGGTTAGGAGTCATGGTTTCGGCAAGGGCGAGATGTCACGCCTAATGGTGGGTCTCGGCCCGCAAAGAGGAGGAGGAAGGGGAGCTAGCTATTGCCTGGGTTGTATCCAGCTTTACAGTAGCGACCAAGGGTATGCGGTAGCGGTTCAGACTTTTGGGGCCTGCGGTCGCGCTTAGTTGCGGCAGTTGCGGTGGATGTGGCGGGTGTGATGGTTGCGGCTAATTGCTTTACGGGCAAAGGGGCCCAGATGAGGAGGAGATGGCTTCTGCTGCGGCTCCTGCTCCTCCGGCTGCTGTCCGCCCTTTCCTCTGGTCTGGCCCTGCCCGGGTCGTCCCTGTTCCGGTCACTGCCCTGTCCCGTCCCGTCCCGTCGCCCGGGCCCTTCCGTCCTCCCGGTTCCCGGCATGGGGCGGCTTGTCACCGCAGATGAGGTTGTGAGGTCGTCTTTCCCTACGCGCTGGAAGAATGAGGATGATGAGGAGCTCGCGCCAGGAGACGCTCATCTGCGACCAAAGTCGTCACCTTTACCCAATGTGGTCGGACTCGTGGGGCAGGTAGCTGTTGTATTCGAACGTTGATTTGGGTGCCGCGATGAAAACAGGAGATGTGGAGGAGGAGGCTGTGGTATCATGATGATTGCAGTGGTAAGGTGCTAGATAGGCTGAATTTGAGGTGCGAGGGTTGCATGGTATGCGGGAGGCAGGAGCGGATCGAGTTTGCTGCTTCTGGAATCAGGCGATCCTGTTACTCGACTTAGAGGACGCGATAGGGTGTGTGTGTGTGTGTGTGTGTGTGTGTGTCCGTACCATGTACTGGCGCATCTACTCAAATGGGGGCTCGATCAGCCATGGCCCTATCCAGACTAAAGTCCACCCTAAATTAGCATAAGATTTGGCGTTTAGTGCTACACCATAGCTATGTGCTTAAGAGCCTCGCGGTGTAGAAGGGGACAAGGAGAGCGTCTGCATCACGACAGCTCACATGGGAGGCACTCTGTAACGTACTATGACGACCTGAGTGCTGCTGATACTGTGGGGGTGGGGGTGAAAAGGCGACGATACTCCTGCCGCTTGCGGGCAGGCCTGTGTGTGTGTGTGTGTGCGTGTGCGTGTGTGTGTTTGCTTGCGTGTGTGTACTTGCGTGTGTGTGTGTGTGTGTGTGTGTAGGTGTGTGTGTGTGTGTGTAGGGTGTGTGTGTGTAGGGTGTGTGTGTGTGTGTGTGTGTGTGTGTGTGTGTGTGTGTGTGTGTGTGTGTGTAGGGGGTGCGGGAAGAGAGGGGTCGCCGCAGGATTATAGGCCGACCCATCGGACCCTTTGAATATTCCCCTCCTCCGCGCTGCTCTCTATCTGTGTGTGTGTGGTGTGTGTGTGTGTGTGTGTGTGTGTGTGTGTGTGTGTGTGTGTGTGTGTGTGTGTTGCGAGTTGTACACGTTAGGTAGGGTTTTAACTCAATTTTAATCATGTTTGTGTACAAATTGGTGAATACATGCTAAAAGAGAGGGAAGATGAAAGGTTGTATAAAATTAGTATGAAGTGAAATTAGTAATAAGATGAATGTGTGAAAGCGGGGAATGATAGCCAGAAGAAAGCGAGTATGTAGGGTGGAAACAGAGAATATGAGGCAAAGTAGGGCGATGCAAATTGAAGAATGGGAA
>NC_134777.1:59060185-59115185 GCF_046742065.1 Oratosquilla oratoria
GAGTTAAGAATTCCCCGGAGAGGAATCCGGTAGGCTGGCTGTACACTATGGAATGCAGAGCCGCATAGCCTGGCTAGATCTTTCAGGTATCGAGAGGACCGGGGGGGGGGGGTCCTGCCCATTCCTCCCAGGAGGTTGTGCACCCAGCCTCTTTGTAAGAACCCCCCACCCTTGTAGGGAAATCAGTCGTAAAACGTAAACAAAAATGGTATATATAAATATATGCAAATATAGGTATGGTACTTAGTATGTGCATGTTGGCTACATTTGTGTGTGTGTGTGTGTGTGTCCGTCCGTCCGTCCGTCCGTCCGTCTATCCATCCAACCATCTACCCATCTATCCAGTCAACCAACTATCCATCCACTCATCTATCCACCCACCATCTGTCTGTCCATCCATCCATCAATCCTATGTTAAGGTTTTGAATCACACTCGCATGTACGTGTGAACAGCAAACTGCGTTTTCATGTCGTGTTTGAGGTTGGGAGGCAACTCAGGATTTAGTGAGAGTTGTCATTCTAAACGATGGACATGGCGGGTCCAGAGGTCTGTCGCGCTCAATCGAGACGCGAAGGAACTGCTCTGTCCATGGCGAAGCAGGTACTATGTTCACAAACGGGCATGATGCAGAGCTGTATCATCTTGTAAAAACTACAGGGGGGTTCATGTTTTCTTGGGAAGCTGTGCGAGTCGTATCTTTGGTTATATATGTGTGTTATGGGCGAGTCTTCCATGGCCTCGTGAATATTGTAAGTTCAAGTTGAAGTGCTACGCTCATTCCAGGTTCGCAAAAGACGCCGTGGTACTTGTAAGTGAAGGCATCTGTACAAAGGTACCAGTTTCAGGTATAAAAGATTGTTTGAGCGTTGTATGTTCCTTTGCTTCATCATGTCACCGACCAGCCTCCACTCCATCCTCCGATTAATGCCCGTATTGCATTTCAATCAGGTCTCGAGTGTGCAGCCAATCCCTTGCCTGACTGACGAGATCTGCTTAGTTTCATCATCACGGCACTTGAAGTTGCTTGCCAGGACGTGGCCTGTTGTTGTCAACGCAACTGGAACAGTTTGGATTCATGCGCATGGCCAAATGCTAACCTGCTTAAGCTTCCCATGGCATTTCTTGTAGGTGCTAGGGCAGATGGTGTCCTGCACAACCCTGGCCCGCGTTCTGCATAATAGCAGGCAATCCAGTCTGCGCACTCTCTCCGACCTGCAGCAGAATAGACCAGAAGAGGAGAGGCTTCCACCAAAGCGTCCGCCACACTAGATATCGTATCCGAGGGATTATGGGCCGATCGACAAGGAGCCATTGTCTCAGGCTTGGAAAGTGCAGGTCTTAAAAGGCTCCGAGAGAGGGGAAAAAAAGAAGAAAACGATTAGTTGCGAGTGCGTTGTTTCTCGAGGTCGGGCATTATTCCCACACCCTAGGTCTCCACGTCGTGACCCCCACAGCCTTTAACATGTCCTCCTCCTCCTCCTCCCCACCCCATCCCCCAACTTCCTGTAGTTTCAGGTGATCCCAGCCCATCGCCCTTCTTGCCCTGCCGTGTCGCCCCCGCCATTTCCTCGATGGCTCACCCCTACTCCACATCCATTTTCTTCTTTCTTGCCCATTCCTATGATCCCCTTTTTCGCTATACTCCGTTCCCCAACCCCTAGTCTCAACGCCCCCTCTTGCCTTCCTCTCCCCAACTACCCACTACGACACCATCCTTCTTATTAGTAGCGTTTTCTTCCGTAGCCTGGCCCACCACCCTTCCTTTCCTCCTCCTCTTCCGCCTCCCTCTCCTCCAGTAGCTCTATAACCCCCTTCATCCCCCTTCTCCCTCTCCCCCCCCCGCCTCCGCCTCGCCCGGCCACCCGCCCCACCCTTCCGCCCCGCTCATTACAATAACAAATGGCGTTTATCAGCAACAGTATGACGAAAAGGTTCTTTGTTGGAAATAGGGCGATGCGAGACCGTGCACCTGTACGCAGTACTATTGCTTCATTTAAGTAGATGGCATGATGCACCTGTGTCTTTGTTGAGGGACGTCGACGTTCACCTATTGTGCACAACGGTGCCCCGTGTTTTGTAGCGCGCGCGAGATTGTCCGTAGGGATAGAAGCGATGGTAGATTACAGCCCGTGTGTTTCGTAGCAACGCCTACACTGCATAGACGATGGGGTTTTCCGATACCTACATGATATACGCCTGAGTAGAAGCAAATTACTTGTGTACATCAGTGTACACACCTATAGTTGTGTGTGTGTGTGTGTGTGTGTACACCTTTAAGGTGTTATCCTAGAGATCTTGTAGGAAGATGAATATTTTATGTGTTTAAGGTTTAATCGGAAATGTTTGAATCTTGACCTTTTCTTGTGACATTTTTCTCGTTATAGATACAATGAAATGCAAGAAATACTCGGTGATGTCTTCAAGGAATCTTTTTAAAGTAGATCTGGAGAGGAGTAAAACGAAAATCAGAATAAAAGATTTTTACGATGTGTTTGTTTTTGGACAATACTTGCCTGGATCAAAAATTTTAAATCTGAGTAGACATGATAAAAAAAATCGAGTTGACAGACATACGTGCCTCAGTTGTTTGAAAAATGTGTGACAAATAAAGGAACATTGTCAGAGACTCCCAAACTGCAGGGAGTATGTGAAACTTGAAAACTGACGAAACTGATGGACGCAGTGAACAATGGAAGACCAATTTCAGGAATAACACTGAAAGACGGGAAGAGGATTTGGCTGAAAGAACAGACCCCCACGTAATACATGGGCCAGCGGACATAGCTATTTTAGGGGCTACGATTGAAGATCCCTACACTTCACTATTCTGTAGAATCTTCTATTGGCTCAAACATCAGAACGCGTAATTAGACAAAAATGTCACGCAGTGAAACTTTCACAGATTCTTCACCACAACAAAACAAGTAATGTTGATAAGAGGAAAACACTTATTTCATCTGGAAGCGGAGGTTCATAACTGGTTAGGAAGCGGTGACAAGGCGAAGAAGGTGGCACAAGGAAACGTGATACTGAAGAAAGGAAAATTCAGTCAAAGGCAAACCGAACAGCAAAAGTGAAAAGCAGAGTGTTTGAGGAGAGTTTAAGTAATTGTTGTAATGCCTGGTGGTATCGAGGTAAAAGATGAAGACGAAAGAAGAGAAAAGAGGAGACTTAACTCCAGCCCGCTTCTCTCAACCCAGGTGTTGGGGAAGGAGTTACGTCATTTGTTGGAGTAGGAATGCTGTCGAACGAGTCGTTGGAACGATCGAAAAGAAATCGGCAGTCTTGTGGGGAAGAAGTTGCCATACAACAATGTAATCTGACATCTACAGGCTGACTGCTCAGTAACTATGGCGAAGACAGACTCAGCCAGAAGCGGCCGGCCGAGGGTGACCGTGGAAGGAGGAGGAGGAGGAAGAGGACGACGAGGAGGACTCGACTGCAACGAACAGTCCGGAGGCAATCACGTCGTTAGGTGAGTTCTTGTCGCAGAGAGCGAGATCACGGGCCCGCGCACACGCAGACACCGCCCGCGGGTGGGGCGTGATACCGCCACACGGAGGTTGCAGTCAGCGGAGGGTGTCAGCAGGTGTTACCACAGAGGTTGAAGGGGGACGCCCGCACTGGCCCCCTGGGACCCTCGAGGCCTCGGGGTCCATAGCAGAGCCGCCGCCGCCGCCGCCGCAGGGGATCTCCCGCGGCCCCGGCAACGTGATGGTGGTGACATCGGCGAGATGTTTCAATCACACCGTGCCTCTTACATTCTGTGTGTGTGTGTGTGTGTGTGTGTGTGTGTGTGTGTGTGTGTGTGTGTGTGTGTGTGTGTGTAAAATGTGTATATGTATATCCTCATCCACAGAGACACGCAGGTAGGCGAGCAAAGACACAAGTATAAAAGTACAGATAGACGGGGCACTACCAAGGGGGAGCGGCGAGTAACCCTTATGTCAGTTATACTTAATAGCGGAAATCCTTTTTAATGATCCACACCTGCACAAACGTATGCACAGACCTACGTACACATTCACCATGCGTATGCATTATTTTCCATATATGTACCCTCTCTCTCTCTCTCTCTCTCTCTCTCTCTCTCTCTCTCTCTCTCTCTCTCTCTCTGTGTGTGTGTGTGTGTGTGTGTGTGTGTGTGTGTATGTACTCTCGTTTAACTCCGCCTTCTTTCTAAACCCCTTCCCTCTTTCTCGTTCCCTTCTATAGCATCCCCCCCCCTCTCTCTCTCTCTCTCTCTCTCTCTCTCTCTCTCTCTCTCTCTCACACACACACACACACACACACACACACACACACACACACACACACACACAATAGTAGGCTGTCGCCCTTGTAAGAGGGGTGGGTGGCAGAGTCAAACGGCATACCAACGTCATACACAATTGAAATCCTTTCAACCAGCCCTCTCATATCAACACCCCTGAGGAGAATGGCTTCCATGATTCCCGTCACACTGCTTAGGTCGAAGGCGATGCAGTGAGGCACAGGTTTCTCACAGCAGGACATAATAACTGAAGATGGTTAACTCCCACCTGTTCATCCTCTTCGGTTTTAAATCTTGCTACTTAATTTTGTTTATATTTTTCTTCATCTATACCTCTCAATCCTTTCCTTGTAGTCCTACAGTATCATAGAATAATAATAATGATGATAAATATCATTATTGTTGTTTTTATTTTTACGACAGCTGAGAACATTGTTCTTCTCTTGCACGTTATCTTCTAGTTGAAGTGAACAGACTGTTCTCCACTCGTGAATGAATGCTTTGGGGTGTGGGTAGAAGGGGGGTGGTTGAAGGAGTGAGTCACAAAAGCCTCTGTAGTGTTGACTCTGTACTGTATTGATCTTAGGCAGGCAATACACCTATACTTGGAAGCATACAGAGAGGCCCAGAAGTCATTAAATAATGTATGTAATAATGAGATCTTTGGTGTAGAAAATGCGTGTATTGTCTTGCCTGATCTTTGGGATACAAAATTTTCTTCACGTTGAAGTTCAGCAGTTTCGTCGTTAAGTTACCCTGCACCAATGCTCTTGGAACTATTGTGTGTCTGTGTGTGTGTGTGTGTGTATGTTGGATCACGTGCTGAGCTTGTGACCTATATTTATCTTCCTGGATGAGAGCACAGTATTTCATATGGCCCGATCTCTGGTTAATGCAATAACCCAACACACGCATCCGCACACTCAACCCGCAGCCAAGAGATGTGTGTGTGGGGGCAGTGACGATTTGCAGTCCTTTTTTTCAGCTCCAGGTGGGGACCGAACTCGCTATCGCTGCATTAGCAGTCGAAGGCTGTACCACTACATAGCAAGCCGCTGTGTGTATAGGAACGTCTAGTATGTATGATTTTGCCTTTCCGTACAAGCAATCATTGCAGCGCTACAGACAACGTCCGTCAAAGCTAACTTACCATAGGCCTAACGAAAGAAAACGGGGACTGATTAACTTTCCACCACTTCCAGAGTGAAAACGGTGCGAAGTACGAACTTGGTTCGATAGAACTTTAAGTTTGGAGCCCCCCCCCCCCCGAGATAATTAATTACACCATCTCTTCTCTTAAACAAAACGTGTAGAGGCTGTTCGGTGGTCACACTGCCACTACGATACATGACTGCGAAATGAGCCTGGCATCCTGGCACTCTGGGCTTCCGCGTATCGGTAAAAGATATTGACGACACGGTGCCTCCTATTGGAGTCACAGCAACTCCCCAACTAGAGTGCCGGCTGCTGCTGCAGCTTGCGAGCTGATCCTGCACTCTCAGATGTGACGGGTGGTGACAGTGGAACAGGCGTGCTGTTGTGTCCTTGGAGAGGAAGTTTTGATAATGTTGTTGGCGGTAGAGGCCTGGGTCGTGGTCCTTAAGGGGTTGAAAAATAGACACGGTTTGGTGAAGTGAGCCTTGGCGTTGGGGTCGGGGTGAGGGGGCGCCAAGTATTATCGGTGGGCGAGGGCGAAATTTTATGGGCGGCGGTCGCCTTGTTTGCTGAGCTCGTATCACAATCGCCGCTTCTGCCGCAGCCTGGCTGTTTGGTACCGTGTACTTAGCTGTGGCACTCTTGCACTCGGGTGGCGTCACTCCTTAAGCCGCGTCCACACTTGCTGCATTTCCACGTATCGTATCAGCTTTGCGTACCACCTAGTGATACGATACGGTGCAACAAGGGTATTGTACCCACTTGTTGCGTATCCGCTTGCTATATACGGATACGCAACAAGTAGGTACAATACCCTGTTGCACCGTATCGTATCACTAGGTGGTACGCAAAGCTGATACGATACGTGGAAATGCAACAAGTGTGGACGGCTTTTGTGGGTACTCCGCTCTGGCTGCGTTTACACCCCAAGTACTGGATTTTTGTCCCGAGTACTTGAAATGGTGGCTCGTATGTCTGCATAATGTCTTGTAGGAAGATTCTTTGATTAGTCCTTTGTCATCATTATCACCATTTCATATTGGCAACAAAAGCTGTGCATCTCAGCCTTGGATGTCTGAATGTCTGCAGAAACAGTTACCTCGACTGCCTGTGGCTGCGATTGTTGGCAGCTGCACGAGAGAGTTCCTTGGGCATTATTAACCTGTATTTTAAGGGCAGACGCGAGTTCGGGGTGAAAAAGGGAAGGCGGGGTAGACATGAAAGGTAGAGTAGTTTTGACAGCCCCTTTCAAAGGTCCCTTGGAAGAGTTTGACCACTTTTGCTCCTGGGGTTTTCTTTGAGAGAAAAAGAAAGAGAGAAGAGGTGGTCGGCGCGGCAGCGGGACCTGCAGGAGCAAGGGGATCGCTTCATCTGTCACTGAAGAAGGCTCCGGTTCCTACATTGCTTCTTTCCTCTAGGCATCAATACATGGGCATAAGCATATACACGTGTGCTGCGCATTGTTTGTGCGCGTTCGAGAGTGTGCAAGAACTGTACGCACGTGTGTATTTGCTTATACATGCATATTAAAAGAATACATTTACATGTGGTTTTAGATGTACATGGGTAGATGCGTGTGTACTTGCATATGCAAATGTACGTTTCATCCGTCCACCTGTCCCATCCTTATCGGCTCGGATCAGTCCCACTTGTCTGTTCTCTCTCTCTCTCGTGTGCGTGTGTGTGTGTGTGCCTGTGTGCACGCGCGTGTCTTACGGGGTCCCGACAGGTGGCACGTACACTGGGAAAGGAAGTATCTGACCACAGGATGTATGAAATAATGTGACACCTTGAGGTCAAAGAGCACTGAAGAATTACGTCTTCCCCGCCCAGCGCCGATGGTTACAGTGTGACCTCCACGTTGCCATAGATCCCACGTAGTCAGCGATAAACTACCCTAAGCCACAAATGTTCGCGTTACAATGCAGCACTTTAGACGTGATCTAACAAAGTGTGTGTGTGTGTGTGTGTGTGTGTGTGTGTGTGTGTGTGTGTGTGTGTGTGTGTGTGTGTGTGTGTGTGTTTGATTGTTTATTTGTTTGTGTGTAAAATATTGTTGCGGAAGTCACCGGGCATGTCGTGCCTCGTGATGTTTTGAACGAGTGGACACGACTTTCTCACCGAGCGACGTCCAGCGGGAAGGGGCAGGTCGGCGTGCGGACAAACGGAAACTGGCCGCCGTCCTGGGCGGGCAGGCTCCCTCCTGGGTGTTTATTTACTTGTGGCAGGTAAATAATGATGAATAATGAGGGCGGTTGGCTTCTTCGCGTATGATGAGCGGGCTTCGGCCGGAAAGGACTTTGGGTCTCTCATGAAGGATCCTGAATGGCATGTAGGTGGGTCGGGTAATGATGCCGGGTCGCACAGAACGAAGAACACTAAATGTCGGGTTGGGTCAAGTAGGTTTGCGTGCGCGTGTGCGTGCGTGTGGGCACAGGTGGGTGGTCACTGGGGTTTCGTGACTTCGGTGGAGACGAATGTACACATAATTGTGTTTCGGGTCTCCTAAGTGGACTGGCCCGTTTTACCACTGTTTTAGGACTGGATGTGGTTTCCACGACACAGTCGCTCTCTCGCACACATTCTCTCTTTCTCTCCTCTCTCTTTCTCTATCCTCTCTCTCTCCCTCTCTTTCTCTCTCTCCTCTCTCGCTCTCGCTCTCTCCTCTCATTCACTCGTCCTCACTTATTCTGTAAACATACCACTTCCGCATAGGTAGGTTTATGCACAAAAATCGTATAAAAATGAGATGTTGCTCCCAGGAACATCATTGACATAGTCGTATGCATGCATATACGTACTTGTATACATACATGCATACATATATACAAACATGTATGCATACATATATTTGATACCTGGTATAGGTACGTTTCTAGACATGTACCTCAGTTGCACGTTACCACAACATGCATACATGTGAACATACAAAGAAATCACACATGATAGGAACCATACATCTGGAGTTGGTGCCATGAATTTATTTTATTTTATTTTTATTCTGGCTCCCGTCAGTCTGTATTTATTCGTTTGCACGCGATATGCAAAGGGTGATTGTCATTCCATGTAAGCCCTCCCGTGTTCAGGCTCCCCTAAGAGCTAAATATTTCATACCGAAAGCTCCACATGCAAGTAATCGTGTGTACGGATCTCCCTTGCCTTGCTTTTGCTCACTGGGTGAGCTGGTGGTCTGATGTCGGGGATGAATAGGCTGGCTAGGCGAGTTTAGCTGGTGTGCACGAGTAGATGAGTGCGATGCTCACTGTGACGGTGAATGAGTAGGTGAGTGAGCGAGCGAGAGAGAGAGAGAGAGATGAAATAGTCCGGGTGCTCCCACATGAGGAAGAGGAGGAGGAGGAGGACCATTCCATATTCGCGTCTCGGTAGTCAAAGGGCCCTTTTGGTCCGTGTTATCCCCTTTCATCCCCTGCCTCATCCGCATTGCCGCCCTACCCCCACCCTCCCTCTCAACTCTGTCTTTCATAGCTCCAACTTCCACATTTAACATCCAGCTCCTTCCACAGATCCAGCCTCCCTTCCACTTTCCCCACCATAGTTTGTCTTCCTTCCCCAACATCTCCCATTTGTCTCCCTCACGTTCCCCTTCTACAGCCCCTACTATCACATTTGTGCCTCAGCAGTCCCCTCTCATCCCATCCCTCTCTCAATCACAGTCTCTTTCCTTTCCAGCCCTTCTTTCCTGGGCCCTTCTCGCCTTACTCTCGCTCTTTTCCCCTTCCACAGCCCCTTTTGCCTGTCCAGTGCCCCGCTTCCACATCCCCCCCCTTCGTCCCGCTCCACAGTTCCACATTTCCCAGTCCACGTTTCCCTTTCATTCTCAAATTTTCTTATTGTCGTCCGGATTGATTTTGTAAGCCCGTGTCCTTCTCATGACATTGGTTTTTCCCTCCATAGTACTGATCTCCCTCCGTTATCTCCGTTCCACATTCCCCCATTCCCCGATTCCCATTCCCACAGTTGTCCCTCCCCATTCCACATTTTCCCTCCATAGCTCATTTTCCCCTTCTACAGTCTCCCTTCCCATCCACTACCACCATCCCCCCCTTCGTGACAGCCTCATCTATTGTCTTCTTCCAAAGCCCCCAGAGCTTCTCCCCCAGCCCCCTTGTGTCACCCCCAGCCACTTGCCCCCTCTCTTCTTGTTGCCCCTCAGCCGGAGCTCCATTTCTCCTTGGGCTGCAGCCAGGGCACCAGGGACGTTTTTTTTTTTTTTTCCAAGGTAAAGACGACGTCACCACTTAGTGGTGGCCGTTTAGTGGTGGTGTGGGCAGCTTAAGGGCTGCTGTTAGGGCGACGAACTGATGGTGAAGATGTTGAAACCATTGGTGTCAACAGAATGGATGCATGAGATAAGCCCCGTCACATCACGCCAAAAACAAGTTCCGCAAACATTGCGGATTTGCTTGACTGTGAGACATTTACTTGCATCGTCCATTCCCTTGTGGGGGCTGTAAAACGCCAAACAAAGCCTTCTCTGTACGACGAAAGACGAAATAACGAGTTACTGTCAGAGATGTGCCATTATGGGCACATTGTACAACATTTTAACAAGACTCGGACGTGAGTTTCTCGTGGTTGGACAAAATTGCATATGTTGCATGTGTACTTCAGCACTTCAGGATCAGTGCAACAGGTGGTGCTGAAGCGGCATTGTGGTGACGGCATCCGAGATGCCTTCATCACACGCTTTTCAGCTCTTGTGAGATTCGCCACTTGTCTTGGATCACGTGATGGGCTTGTGATTGACAGCTGTTGCCTTCCTGGACGAAAAGTTCAAAGCTTGTATATTTGATCAGTGTGTAATGAGTGTGGGTTTGCGTGCGTTCGCGCGCGAGCAGCGTACGTTGTTTACTCGCATTTGTATGCAAACATGTTAACATCTTTGTGGTGAACGTGCACCCCCTTTTTTTTTTCTTTTTTTTTTTCTTTTTTTTTTTTGCGTGTGCGGTTGTGTACACGAATGTTCTTTCAACAAAGTCTGCTCCCGTACATGCAGTGAAATTGCGTCATGCAGAGGAGATCTGGCTGTTTCAGCGTGACCTCTACTGCGTCATCTCCCTGTGTTACGGGAGGGTTGGCAGGCCTGTCTCTATGGCAGTTCCTTGCCTTTATGGTCAGCCCATCTATGTGTTTCGGTTCCACAACAGTTCGTAGTGTCGTATTGTTTCGTACATCATTAGCACTTTTTTTTTCCAAGTGTTTATACGTGTTGTGTGTTCGAGAGCGTGTGTCTGTCGGCGTGACGTGTATACTACGTCAGGAAGTTTGGCTTCCAGGAAGAAAGAAGCAGTCGACAAATGTGACGATATTTGAATCTTAGGAGGTGAATAACGTGGAGGTTGTGTGACGGCGTCAGGTGCAGGTGTTGTGACGCAGGAGAACGCAGAGTAAGGGGCCCGGGGGGGGGGGGTACGGTAACGACCTCCGGAGGAGATGGACGTGGCTGATCGTGGAAGAGGTGGCTGATGCGACCCGGGCAGGATGTATGACGACAACGGCAACGTGGGGCTGTCGTGATATACTGTACCATGTCTTCTGCAGTTCACCTCCCCCCGGGCCTAATTCCCACCCACCCACCCTCCCCCTCCTCCTCCCCTCCTCTTCCTCTCCTCCTCCTCCTCACTCACTCACAATTCCATCCCAAACCCTCTCCCGGCGGTTCTCACCCCCTTCGTATCATCCTCCCTTCCTTTTTATCTTTTCCTCAGGTTTCCCCCCCCCCCTCACTGGTATCCTCCAGCAGCATCTTCCCGCGCTATTTTTTTTTTTTTTTTACCTTTATCTTCCTCAATTCCGTTTACGACAACCTCCCACCTAATTTCTTTCTCCCTCATAGCTGTTGGTCACTTCCTCCCATGGCGTAGTTCTACAGTGTCCTTTTTTTACGCTACCTCCCCACCCACACATACACTATTCTCATTTTGCTCTCACCCTTTGTTCCCCCCCTCTCTCCCCACCCAATCGCAGTCCCATCACATCTCTCACATTCTCTGTTCATCCTGCTGTAGCCCCCACCCCGTCCCTCCCCCCCGCCCTCTTCCTTTCCATCGGTCTTCGTTCCCATCCCTTTCCTGGCCGAGTGTCACTTTTCCTTTCATCCTGACGGCCGTCGGACTATTTTATTCGTTTTAGCACCCATTCTCGTCAAACCCATTCTCGAACCGTTGTTGCAGCCGGGCTCTCTGGTTCATTGATGTTCTTCAATTGGACCCGGAGACGGTTCCAAGTCCGAAAACACGGGTCTCGATCGACAGAGACTTCGTTCAGACCGAGGTCCGCTCCCGGTTGCTGAATAGCCTGGCCTGGTGGATGCAACAAGATGTGAAAAGTGACCCACGGTATTGGAAAAAAGAATGACCTTCATCCAATACACCCCCGTGTTGTAATTCATCGTTTCTCATCCTCATCGTCACCCAGCCCCATACACGCCCCGCCCTCACAAACCTCTCCTCTCCCCCCCGACCCGCCTCCCCCCCTTCGCCAAGCTGCTGCACCTCTTGTAAGCGAGCAGGTGCAGCAGATGGTCCACCGCAGCCAGGCCAGACCAGGCCAGGACACGGCGGAGAAGAGCCTCGGGGAGGGTTACCCACTGCTGGGGCCCACCGCTGCGCCGCACCGCGCCGCACCGTGGTGCGTCACAGCGCGTCACGATAGGTCGGGGGATGCTGTGGCATGTCACGTCACGTCGCCTAAAGCGAATGCCATGCCCACCAATTTTCGGCGGTGGGGATGAGACTGTGGGCGGCTGTAGTCCTATTGACGGCTGCGACGACGACGAGGAGGAGGCGGCAGCGACGTAAATATTGTCCTTTGCCAGGGGCGGCGGAGCGACGTCGTCTGGATGGATGGATGGGAGGTGGTGGGTGGGTGGCCGAGAAGGAGAACCGCCGCCGCCGCCGCCGCCGCTCGACAACAAGAGAGGAGTCCGCAGTTTGACCCTCCCACCACCCCCACACTTCGACCCCCTTGTGTCCCTGTTGTCCTTCACTTGATATCTCACACTGTCATCTCTTTGACTTCCTACTTTCAGCCTTCTCACCGCCAGATGCCGGACCCTTTATACAAAGCAACACAATCCACTTCGTCACCACGTTATTCTTCCTTGATCCACAACAATCCACTCAACTCATCTCGTATCACACCTACAGCAGCAGAGTTCACCAGATATATAAAACTCTCCGCAACACCCCCACAGCTCTCTCTCTGTCTGTCAGTCTCACACGCACACACACACACACACACACACGCACGCACTCACGCACGCACCATTTCGCAGGACTACCTACTCTCCAAAACACGGATTGTTCTCTTATTAGATAGGCCTTGCTGCAGCTCCCCAGCGATTTTGCATTCCCCCTAATGCCTATGTATATATAGTACTCTGGACCTTGACCCGTATCACCTGACCGACTCCCCTCTACGTGCATAGATAGATCGCACCATGATATATTCTGCAGATCCGTGCGACCTACGTAGTGCCTCACCGACTCCAATCCCCGTCCTTTCTCTTCATACCCAGGAATCCTTGTAATATTCCTTAGCATTGGTGAATCTCCCAACCAACCAACCAACCCTTAGTGGTTGCTGCTATTGCAGCTGCAGCCGGAGGACCTACCTACCTAAACTTACCTGCTGCTAGGTTCCCTCCCTCCCTCCCTCTCTGCCTCTACACCAGTGCCCAAAGAACCAACCCCCGACCCTACAGCCCTTCCTTGAGTAATGGCAACTCGCCCACTGCCTCCTGCCTCCTGCCTGTTCCCTCTTCCCCGAAGGATCTGGGCAGCGCGCAGCACCGCCCCCGCGGGACATGGTCGGTCAGTCTCGCCTCCGCCTTCTTCCCATTTCCCCGCACGCTGGGGCCCTGCGTCTTTGGTTGTATTCCTTCTGCGTCGAAGCGGCTATCGGGTGTTTCAGTAAATCGGTAGGGCCGAAAGGCGCGTGCAGGAGTGCCGGGTCTGTAGGGAGTGACACGCGATGGCCAGGACCGATGTAGCGTGCATCGTGTCATCCTTTAGTCATGGAAGCGGTTCTCATGTTGTAGGCGACGTCGGCCCACGTGGTGGCGGACTACATGCATGTCAGTAAATCAAAAAGTTCCATTCTGCAACTTGGGCGGTTGTTTAAAGAGGGGATACCCCGAGACCTTGGAGGGAGGTGGAGGAAGCTACTTGCCTTGGAAATTAGCTAATGACATGTAACAGGCAATTACTTCCGCTGACGGCTCAATTGTTTGCAACGGGCAATTACCTGGTGTTGCGGCCCGGTGGTCCCCCATCCCCACCCCCGCACCCACACCCCCTGGCAGACCAGCGGGCTCCTCTCCTCCTCCTCCTCCCCACTCCTCTGTTTTCGCTCCAGTCTTGGTCGGTGGGTGTTTTTTTTCTAGAAGTGAGGGGGTGCTGGCTTCGTTCTGCTGCTGCTACTACTGCCGGCGGCGATGACGGTGGTGGCGGAGGAGACGTTGGCGTAGGCGTAAGTTTTAAGCGGCAGCAGAACGAGTGCACCAGAGTCGGGGTCGAGAGAGAGAGAGAGAGAGAGAGAGAGGAGAGGCCCGAGTTGCCTCTCTCGCATTGTCGAGTTACCCGAAGAAAGACAAATAGTTGCCATAGGCGAAGCTATCCGGGTGAATGATGTGATCAGTATCTAATCAACTCCACCCGACGAGTACCAAGTGAACCTCACACGAAGAACACCCAGCTGTAACAAGTTACTTTAATATACCGAGTGGCGGACGGGCGGGCTGCCCAGCAGCCCAAGCTCGGGCGGTCGTCGTCGGTACGGGCGGCGGCCCCCAGAGCTTCGGGCGTGGAATGTGTGGCTTCCTCCGGACTGGGACTGACGCGGTGGGACTAGATCACACTCGCGCGCACACACACACACATACACACACACACACACACACACACACACACACACACACACACACACACACACACACACACACACACACACACACACACACACTGCACACACACACACACACACACACACACACACACACACACACACACACACACACTGCACACACACACACACGACACACACACACACACACACACACACACACACACACTGCACACACACACACACACACACACACACACACACACACACATGCGCATAAACACGCACGCACACACACACACACACACACACACACACACACACACACACACACACACACACACACACACACACACACACCCACACACATATATATATACACACCCACACACACACGTACCTACACGCACATACACAGGCACATACACACCCACAGGCACATCCACACACACAAACCTACACACACACACACACTCGCACACACACACTCGCACACACACACACACACAGGCGCATACACATATTCACACACACACACTCGCACACACAGGCACACACACATATACACACAGAAAAGGCACCGCCGCCGCCGCCAGCAGGTCAAGGGCGACGGTCTGCGGAGGCGATGAAAATAGAGGGAAAACTCGATAGGTTAAAGGTGCCGGGGTGGTGGGAGCCTTCCTGGATTAGTTGGTGGGTGGCGAATGGAACTACTACGGAGACCGGTAGAGGATGTAGTCGTCGTCGTCCTGCGAGGATGTTTTCCCCCACAGAATAATAAAATCCCCCGGGGCGACCTTCATGATGAGCATGTGTAGTCGAGAGTTTAGTTTATACTATTTGTCTCATCGCAGTAGGCAGTTTATTCGTCAGCCAGAATAAATCTAAGGTTCAGGGTTAAGTATAACCGGGGTTGACCGAGGGAAGGAATTAATCTCTAGTTAGGGGTGAAATGACTCGGGGTGAGGAGGTAATAGGCGAGTAGAAGAAAGAGGAGGAGGAGGACGAGGTGGTGGTGGTCGAAGAGGAAACGTGGGGGTGGGTGTCGGGAGGAGGACCTGGCAGAGCCTGAGGCGCGGATGGATGGGACACGGAGCGACGGCGACGTAGACAACCCCGCAGGGCTCCCCGCAGCACCGGGGGGGGGGGAGCAATGAAGGGGGGAATGGGGAGTGTAGCTGGGAGGGGAAAGTGTGGAGTGAGAATTCGACCGGGGACAAGTGACCGGAAAGTGGAGTGGTTGTGGAGGGGGGCGGGCAGGCAGGAGGTCTAGGGAACGCAGAGGATGGATGTGAATTGAAACAAGATGGAGGTCGGGAACCCAAGGAGGGGAAAGAAGAAGAGGTACGAGCGAGACGGGGAAAATAACGCGGGCGATTCACTCACACAAAGGGACGACTAATTGTTATTGAGGGCGGAGTGTTCCTAGAAATGTTGACAATCACGAGGCTGGAGGTGACAAGGGTACAAGGAAAGGGTGTGTTTAAGGGGCAGGTAGGCTGGAGGATTAGGGACGAGGTGCTTCTGCAACCTGACGGTGAGGACTACCTGGGTGAAGTTGGACGACACACTGGGAGAGGAGGAGGAGGGGACCCCCAATTCCTGACGAAGGGAACGAGAATAAACGAAATTTGGTGACGATTGCCGTGGCAATGGCGGCATTGGAAAACTCATCTACCGTCCACCTCCTTCTCCTCCTCCTATTCTCCTTCTCCGTCTTCTTCTTCCCTCTGTTTCTTCTTCCTCCCTCTTCCTCCTCCTAAACCTTCCTTCTGTAGCCTTTTGCATGTGCCAATATTGCTTTTGTAATACCCACGACTACTGCTATTGATCATCGCACCACAACCCTCGCTCTTGTCGTCGTCGCCCTCGTGTTCTCCATGCTACCGCCGCCGCCGCCGCCGCCGCCGCCGCCACGGACCTCGTCGTCTTCGGCGCCGTCCTTGTGAATTCTCTCTTGCGGCAATTAATGTAAGTCGTCCTCTGATTGTATCCCGCTCTTCCCCGAGCCTAACTACGCCCCTCCTGCCACATCACATTCAAGACCTTTCCATTCCCTCCTCCTCCTTCTCCTCCTCCTTCGCCGTGTGCTTCCTCCCCCTCCCCTTGCCCTTCGGCCACGTCCCCTCTAGCGGCGTATTTTGTGGCGATGACGGTTGTGATGATGCAAGTATTGAAGGACTCTCCTTGTACTGCTGGCCAGTGTGGCTGGATGGATACGCTTGTTGGCTGCGCCATGAACACGGGGCCGGTCGTGGTTGATACCATCAGCACGGTGCAGGGGCGCATTGTATAGATTCTCTTGTTGGTGAGCGCTAGGGGATTTTATTACGATGCTGCTAGGAGGGGGCGTGTGAACGGGATCTCAGTCGATCGAGACCCCAGGTTTATGAAAATGTCCAACGTTTAACACGTCACTGGTTTGTAGAGGTTGGAGAGGGTGGGGGATCACTGACAGGGGGAGGGGGGATTGTGCGAGTTGAGGGCGTGGGGACCATAACACATGTGGGGAAGATGGGTGGGAACCAAGGGCGGGAGGGGAGTGATTTTCACGTGACGGTGGCCTTTTGATACTGCAATAATAATAATAATAATAATAATAATAATAATAATACCGGAAAGGTAATTTGTAATTTGCAGGTTCCATTGAAATAGTTTTCTAGAATTCCTTTTTGCTTTCCGTTTTGAACATTTCTCACACCGTTCGCCACTGCAACGAGCAGTACTTTCTTCTCTTTTAATTATCTGTCAGGGTAGAGTAGAAAGACTAAATAAAGGTTTCGAGTCTGAAACGGACAGCACCTCTTGCAACAAGGAACAACTGGCATGTGTGTACAGACTGTACTGATTGCGATACCGGTAAGGACGATTTGGATAGAAAACTTAGATACGCTGTCGATTCTGGACGGGTCATTCCGGGCGATTGCATTCACTTGAGGCCACTACCTCTTCCAGGGCAGTCGATTCTGCTTTACTGTGAAGTACAGTGCCTTGCAGCCCTAAGTTCTTGTTCGGCTGAGGGTGCGCCCACATTAAAAGAACCTTTTTTTCTTCTTACTTCAAGACCTTTCGAATTCGATTGTAGCGAACGGAAGACGATTCTGTTGGAAAACTTCGGGTTGGACTTCGACCTAGACGGGCTCTCGACCCATGTCGAGGCTGGGGATGAGAGTGGTCGGGCCTTTGCCAGAACCCAGCTCCTACAAGGGATGCCACCCACAGTATTGGAGGGGTCGTAGCCGCGATGGTCGAGTCGTTAGGTAGATGGTTGGTTGTACGTTGGGATGAGGATGGTTGTGTGTTGCCCTGGCAACCGTGGTTAGCATTTAGGCCCCCGCGATGGGTTGTTGATTAGTGGCAGGATGTGCGCCTCGCTGCATGTTGACAAGAGGACGTCGGCGTAGACTTCTTTCCCTTGCAACTGACGCGGGCGGCTTCCTTTGCCGTCGGTCCTGGCGGCGTCCTTTGTAACTCTTGCGGGTAGCAGTGTCCTATAGCAACTCCTGCAGGTGGCGTTCCTCGCAGTAGGCGGTGGCCGTAGTGTCGTAGATGCTGCTGGTCCTCTGGGTGGCCCCTTTGCAGCGGCCGGAGGACGTCACAGGCAGCTATAGGAGGCACGAGGGGGGCTGTGCAGACGGCGGCGGCGGCAGCAGCTGCCCCTTGTAGTCGTTCTGCGCTGCGACCGGAGCAATTACGACGGGCGGCGTCCTTTGTACCTGTTGCAGACAGACAGCCTCCAGTAGAACTGGTGCTGCTGCTGCAGTGGGTTCTCGTCAACATTTCTGCCGTGAGCGACTATTCGGCTCTTGCAAACAACTTTATCTGCACCTTTTGCACGCGATACCCTTGTCATATTTATAAATGACCCTTAGTTACCTGTGCGACATGTCAATTACTCTCGTTCGTCCTTTTTTTTTTCCAATAATTGTGCTTCGAGAACATTATGGGCATCGGCGGAACCCATGGTGGCAGTCTCCGCCGAAGTCTGCCGTATATAATCCGCTGGATGAGGAGGCGGCTCTTGACCCCGGTGTACCGGTGGCAAGGACCACGGTCCGCGTAATATTTCAACAGCGTCCTTGATGACACTAGCGATAATTAACTGCCTGTTTCCGCATCCGTGTATGTTTGTGTGTGTGTGTGTGTGTGTGTGTGTGTGAGTGAGTGAGTGAGTGAGTGAGTGTGTGAAGGGGTGAGGGCTGTTCACAATGCGTTCATCATAACTGCCCTCACCTTCACTCATTGTCAACTCCCCGTCGCCCCTCAAGGTCATTTAGGACGATTCGAGGTACACGCATGCTACCATCGCCATCCATAGCATGAGTAGCAGAAGCGTAGAACAACATAATTATGTTCTGCCTTGGGCGCCAAGGGCCGAAGCGGCATTACTGATCAAAGCAACTGAAGTATACCTAAATATTGTTCTGTGTCTCGCACCAACAAGGAAGGGAACAAACCGTTGCATCGAGAGGAAGACGGAGAAGGAGATGGAGAGGATGAAGAGAAGGTAGAGGAAGAGTAGTAAGTGGAAGGTTGTGATGGTGATGGTGATGTTGGTGAAGCTTGAATGTCGGCAAGAAGGAGTGGAATGGCAGAGGATCCCCAGAGGGCGCTGATCCGTGGGTGGGCCGACAGCGACCGGGATCAGGGCGGGTGGGCTGAGGCGAGGGGTGAAGAACGGCGTGCAGAGGGAACGAGCATGTGCCCCCGAGTGCTGAACGGCCTTCCAACTGCTGACGGTGCCCCTGGCTGAACAGCAGCAGCGGGAACACGACTACAGCTGCAGGCAAGGGCAGGCCTAGGGAAAGGACGAGAGTGCACGCACGGAAGTTTAGGCTTAGTTGGGTTACGTATATATGTGACACTGGAGTACGTTTAGTAGTTAGTGCGGCGGTGCTGCTAAATGCATGCTTACCTATGAATATATAGTGGAGAATTATGAAGCAAGCTTTTTTGGTGCACCCCCTCCATAACTTAAGACCCGCCACCCAATGTGCCTTTACTATTTCATGTGACTATTATACTGGGCCTCGTATGTGGGTAATTGTTGTGGCAGTCACTGCATCCTTCATGATGAGCTGTTGTAATGACGGTGGGCAGTCATTAGCGGTCGTTGTTGCGATACTTGTGACAGCGGCTATAGTGAGTCCGTTTTTGATCATCCATCTACCGTCCGCTCTTACTCGTGGGAAAAGGTTTCAAGAAGCCTGCTGAAAGGAGAAGGCTTGGATGCGGGGTTTGATTGTTCCGACTCTAGTTCACCGTGTAGATGACTGAAACCGCCTGGTGGAATGATAAGGAAATAGAATGTACGTGTGCGTTGGGCCACGGCTTCCAGGGGGTTGGCAGACAAACGAGGACTTAATGACCGACTCCAGGTACTTGTCTGTTGTGCCTAGTGGGCTCTCCCCCTTTGAATATTGCCGAATTTGTTATTTATCTAAGCTTGGCGGATATTCGCCAGAAAACAGGTTATGTTAAGCGGTGGAATTTTTGCGGAATTATCTTGTTAGCTAAATGTTCAAATCTGGGATTGATGTAAAAAAAAATAATTCACAGAAACATTGAGACATGTCAAACAGGACTGGTGAATCAAATATTTCCGGGATCAAGTAAACGGGCTACAAGTCATCCCACGTCGTAGGTGACCAAATGTTTGGGAGTGGGAAGAAATCCTCCCGTGTTTCCAAGGCTAATGGTGTCGTATGTCCGTGACAGCCTTCAAGCCCGCTGATTAGGTCTTCTTGTCCTGTAATGTTTGCGTGACAAGACAAACTAAGCAGAGTGTGCGCCTCTAATTTCTGCAGCAATTGGGGAGTTTTATCTTTATATAATGAATTGCTTTGTATCCACCTTAAAATGGGCCGGTTCTGCAGAGCCTGGAGAGAGTTTGACAAGTTGCAGGATGTCATTTCCAGGCTTGTGAGCCTTTTTTTTTCTTAGCCGTATGGGAGCGAATGATAAAATTCCCCCAAGCTGTTTTGGCCCTGCCGCGTCGTTTCGATTAGGAACCTGAATTGCATCGTATCTCGTGAATGGACTCATCAGATTAGCGGAGAGGGACATTTCTGGTTCGTAAGGATATTTGCTCATCTACTTGAGACAAGGAAGCCTGTGTACGCTGGCACTAGAAATGATGCCTGCGCCCGTGATGATAACAAGAGCAGTGGCAATGCCAGTGTTTGCTCAAGCCGTGGTGGCACACTAGAGGTGGCACCGCTGTTGTCGCGTACGGAAGTCTATGTCCCCTCTTGAACGTGCCCTTCTTGTTCCCGAAGGCGCCCTTCATGCTCCCGAACGTGCCCTTCATGCTCCCGAACGTGCCCTTCATGCTCCCGAACGTGCCCTTCATGCTCCCGAATGGGCCCTTCGTGTTCCCGAAGGCGCCTTTCGTATTTTGTAAGGCGAAGGTAAAGACAAATTCGACACTGTCTCTCGTGGATGTTTCCATGGGTCGTAAACTACTCGTAGTACTGGACCTGTCAGTAATGACGGCAGTTGGTAAACCCTGGCTGAAACAACACTTTATATAGTTTTCAAGGTGACCATAAGGCATTTTCACCCCACTTATAAACGGGTTGGCCGTCAAAATACACCTATTTTACACCCACCCCTCACCCATCCTGCACCCATCCTACTCCTAGATGAAAGTTTGCCCCTTCCCTGCCACACAGCTTGGATCAAAGGCAATGCAGTAAGACATAGCGCTTCCACAGCATGGCCTGACAACCGGAGCTAGTTTAACCCCACGGCTTCCCCCTCCAACTCATCCACTCCAGAACTTTAGAGAAGAGACAAGAATATCCCTGCGAGCCATGTCATTTCCTCGTCCGTTTACAATCACTGTTCACTATTTTTTGTACCCTTTCTTGCTCAACAGACATTCCTCTTGTATCCAGTGTCTCCTTCGCGGCGTCCATTCACTTCACTCTTCGTATTCCTCTCAAGTTTACTTCATCATCTGCTCTCCACTCTTTTTGCGAGTCTTTCCTCACTATTTTTCCCAAATACTCAAACCATCTCTACACGTTCTGATCTACCCTGTCAGCTGTCTTCCACCCCAGCTCTCCGCCTCACTTTCACATTTCTCACTCTATCCATCCTCGTTAAAGCTACCATGTTCCTCAAACACCTCAGTCTTTTTTTTTTTTTTAGGTACTTCCTTTCTACCTCTTTTAAATTCCACGTTTCGGCTACATTCAGTGCTGTAGACAGTCGCTCCATCATACAACCTTCTCTTTGCATTTATCCCCAGATATCTATTCTCATAACACTTTTCATTCCCTACCGAAGACGTTTACTTGCTTCCTAATCTATAACTCTATCACCCCCACTCCGTCCCCTGCCATATGCGACTCCAAATACTTTAAAAGGTCTCTGCTTCCTCCAATCTCTCGTGCTTTAAACTCAACCTCCATTATTTACTTTCGCCCACATTTACTTTCATCTTTCTCCTGTCACACACCCTTCCAAACCCTACCATCAACTGTTTAGGTCCATCCTCCACTCTCACCACCATCTCCCAACCCCTCCCCAGCCTCCTTGCGTTGATCTTCCTCGCCATCCCGTCCATATACACGTTAAACAAATATAGTGTGATTACATATCTCTGTCGCACCCCCAACTTCACCTCGTACTATTTTCTCCATTCCCTACCCTCACATAGGCTCTACTACTTGTCACTGCAGGCGCCCCCATCCCATACATTCACAACACACTCCGTAATTCCAGTCAATCCTGGCACACGCCTACTCTAGATCCAAGAAAGCCGAAGAGATGTCCTTACCTTTTGCCAAATAATTCATACGTCTTCCTTTTGATCAACGGACCCTCTTCTTCTACCAACCCCTACTTTTCTTCCCTAATCATTCCCTCTGTTCCTTTCCTAACCCTTCCATACACCTTACCGGTAGTACTTAAACTACCGGTAAGGTGCAATGAAACTACACACGCACTCCACCAGTCTACTGGTACACTTCCTGATACACAGCAATGACGGGAGTAACATTCGAAGGTTTTTGCGACCCTTTCTGGTCCAGTGACTGAAACCATCAAGTAACGGAAAAGTTCAGGTACTGGTGTCCCGCGGTAGGACGGATTCCGGAATGGTGTAGGTCTGTCGTCCCAGCGCCTTGATGAGGGCATACAAAGGTAAAACCTGTAATTCGCTCTAAAAATAACGATACCCGCAGATTCCGAAACTTCGCCTTGATATCTGCCAAGTGGGTGGAGGCTGACCACCTAGTGTGTGTGTGTGTGTGTGTGTGTGTGTGTGTGTGTGTGTGTGTGTGTGTACGTGCGTGCGTGCGTGCGTGACAAGGGGAGATAGGTGGTTATTATGACCGCCTCGGGGTGGTTTCCTAAGATTTGCAAAAGGGAGAAATGAAGGGCAACGGCGTGGAGGACCGCCTTCGTATTGATTGGTGGTCTTTTTGTAGGCATCTTTGGCCCGCGTCGATCCAAGGGAGTGGGTAAGAGTGGGGAGGGGGGAAGGGTTGTCTCTTTCGTCATCACGGCTTGGTTAGTATGGTTTTGTCTTGGCAATCCAAACTCTTTCTTAACATTCATTTTTGAACGTTTCCCCGTGATTGATTGTGATCGAATTGTCGGTGGTGGAGCTGGAGGAAGTTTGGAGTCGGGATCGTAGGGGACAAGAGAGCGGGGAACAGTGAAGTGGGGGGCAGGTGTTGAAGAGAGCGAGTGATGAACACCTTGAGAACCCGTCGACTTTCGCAGATTTTGCTGTTATGCGACGTCAGGGTGTTTTATTCGGCCCCTTGGAGGCTGGAAGTCATGGGAGAGGGGAGGGGGGCTCCGGACTGGAGGATTCGATAATCGAGGACCCCGAAAATTCGCCTCTGCTGAACGCCACTGCCTTGAAAGGGCGATGAGAGATGTGGAGGTGGTTTTGTGGAGTGCTGAAGAAGACAGCGGAAGTGTTGGGGGAGCAATTCTGCCATGGTGCCTTTGGTTTCTGGTGCCCGGTGGCAGGCGGGGGAGTAGAGGAGGGGGTAGGTATCCCAGGTGGCGGGTGTTGGACTGTATTGGGAGGAGGGGGTGTTGCTTTGGAACTCCCTTCCCCCCCACCCCCACCAGCTGCCGAGAGTGCCGCGATGATGAATACAATAGCCAGGCGGCAGTCAGAATGGAATGAAAAGTTGCACCACCCGATACGGAAAGAATTGATCAAGATCGATTAGCTTTGATCGAGGCGAGCTCTTGATGAAAGAGGCGGAAATTCTCCCGGCAGGAGTGCAAGTTTCAAGAAGAAAGGCACTCGAGTGTAGGGAGGGAAGGGGGGGTATTATTGGGCCAAAGGGTGGCCAGTGTCATCGTTAGTGAGCCCTGTAGAGGGAGCCTTGGGCCCCAGGGAGTACTGGGAGGCGGAGGTTGGGGTGAGAGGAGGAACCGTGCAGGGGAAGGGGCCTGGTTCCGGGCCTGGGGGCTTAGCGGAGATGGCTGCCCTTAGGGTCACCAAACTTCCCGCCGTGCGCAGTCGTTTTTGGTGGTGAAGGAACTCGTGGTGGTGGTGGTGGTGGTTGTAAAGGGTGGTGTTGGTGGTTGTGATGGTGAGGGTGAGGGTGTTTGGAAGGGTTGGTGGTGGCCATGGAGGTGGTGATGATTGTAGTCGTGGTGGTGATTATTGTGGTTGTGGTGTGTGGGGCCCTATATTCCTCTAGGTTGGGGGCGGCAGCAGCAGCAACAGTGAGAGTGGCGTAACAATTTCGTATGTGTCGATGATGAAAGAAGTTAGTGTTTGGTGCAGTCGGGTCTTGGCGCAATTGGTGCAGGTATTCGTGCTACAGGAGGTGTCGATGGTGATAGTGATATCTGTAATGGTGGAGGGGCTGGGAATAATGGTAGCGGTGATAGGTGGTGACAGTGGCTGTAATATTGGTGCTGAGGCTTTTGTCGCCACGGAACGAAACACTGGCTCTCGAGTTCCCTTTGCCGCTTGGGAAACCGTGCTCCCACGAGAGCGAGCGAGCCCCCAAATTGCACCACTACAACGCCCCGACACCATTTCGAATGCCTTCAGGAGCATCGGCACAAGGAATAACACCTCGATTTCGTTTATGACGGCCACCTCGCCTCCAACCTCCGCCGCGCCGTTCAATGGGTCCTTGGGCCAGAGCAGAGCCAGCCAGCCGCGATCCCGACTTGCCTGCGCTGGCATAGGGCTGCTATACAGCATATTAGTTCCATTGCGTGGAAATGGCTTGGGATAAAGCCTGGTGGAAAAATGACGGCATTTCCGAAGACACCAGGAAGACGTTGCCAAAGGCGGGCGTTATTTCGTAAAACTGTGCACTCCAACTCTGCCTGCAGGTGATGCCTGATGAATGCTGAAGGAGAGAGTACAGTATGTTATGTCCGTACGTGTGTGGGGGGGGGGACAGGATGGACTATGTGTGCACTTGCACGCACAGGACACACACACACATACACATGCAGGGTTGTGCAGTATCTTGCGCGCGTGCTCGTGCGCGCGCGAGGTGGGGCCCCGCCGAGGCGGCCACACTGCACCACCACGAAGGGCAGACCTTGACCCTTCCCACGTCGCGGTTGTTGTTCGCAGTGCCGTCGTCCTCCACACTCTGACGCCTCTTCCACGCGTCGTCGTCGTCGTCGTCGTCGTCGTCGCCCTTCTCACGGTGCGCCGTCTTCACCCCCTCACACACTTCGTCATCCTCCAAAAACATGCAGTAGTGTCGCCCTTCACACTTTCGTCCTCCATACACCACCTGTACTGTACACATACACCATAATTTATAAGCGGATTATTTTTATTCCATCTAGTCCTCTGCCGTCTTTCTGGCGCCTTTCCGTTACCATCTACTTTCAGGCAGTCTTCTTTTATTCTGCTCCACTTCGTCGCCTATTATATATGTACGTGTTGTGACCTATACTCTGGGACAGTACTGTGAAATGTGGAGGAGACGTATCCGGCTTCTTGTTAATTCAGGAGTGAGACGGGAACGCGTCCTCGCCCAGACATTTTTCAACACAACCGTGGATCGGGTATATTTCTCGATCAATGTCATTGCAGGATATCCATTGGTAATACTAAGGTCACCGACCTTGTCTTTGCCGAGGATGCTTGCGGAGTTGTAGGAGGTCCTGGTTCCAGCCTCGAGACGCTGAGCAAGGAGGCAAGAAATGTTGGGACTCCAGGTCACCAGAACCAAGATCAAAGTCCAGGCGGTTGAGGGGCTACTAGACGATACAGTTCACTCTGCCCTTGCATGTGACGAGGATATTTGAGTTCTTGGAAATCTTCACATAACTTGGATGTGTAGTGCATAACAGTGGAAATGATAGGAAACCGTTCGAAGGATTGGTATGGCCTTTGGTGTTATGGACTCGTTCAACCAGTGTATAACGTTGTAGATACTTGCGCAAGAGGACTACGTGCGTGCTCTGTCTTGCTGCTGAGAGAAATGGACATTGAATACTGATCGAAGAGGCGTTTAGACGTCTTTGATACCGAGTAACTTCGGAGAATTACGAAGTATCAAACAAGCGACTGCTCCGTGAGGTTTCGTCAAGTCCTGTTACTAGCAAAATTCATGAAAGTCGACCCCGACTGGATAGGTCTATTGCATGCTTCCCGGTGTTAATCTCATTCGTGAAGTTTTCTCCACAAGAGACAACCCTCGGCGGAGGAGGAGACGAAAGACGCCCACAGAACTCGAGGCTGGAGCAAGTAGGTCGATCCTGCCAAGAGTTGGAATGGAAAGGAAGGGAGGGCGGCTACATGGGAGCGGGTTTGGCAAACGGTAGGGAATGTCGGCGTTTGAGCGAAGCCACGTAATACCCCCCACCCACCCTGGCGCCATGCTCCTCATTGATAATGATAATGATGACGATGATGATTGTGAGAGTGTTTTGAGGTTCCTTCTCGTGGTCCCTTTCCAGTCCCAGCCAGGTCTTCTTGGGATTCAACTACTCGTCTTCCTGGAGCCGCATCTCCCCAGTGCCATTTCCAAAGATGTGAGCAGGCATCTGTGATTTCTAGTGTAGTCTGTTATGCGTGTAATTTCGCAGAGAAAAGCTGATCATGCTTTAGGGAAATAGCTTCAGCCCTTGTGAAATTATAATTCTGGTGTTTACTGAAGACCTCACCCCACCATACACACCCCCCGATATCCGTGATCAGGTACACTATTATTGAGTAATTTTCATTATCAGACTGTCTTCCATCATTCTTTAGCCGCCACATCGTCCGACCCCGCTTCAGTCCACCCATGTCCCACCTCAAACCCTTTCTAAGTCTGTTCAACTCCCAACTTTTAATATACGGAAATCTAGCCATTTTCGACAGCACACACACATACACACACGCACACACACATACACACACACACACACACTCGCACGCACGCACACACACACACACACACACACACACACACACACACACACACACACTCGTACACACACACACACTCGTACACACACACTCGCACACACACACACACACACACACACACACACACACACACACACACACACACACACACACACACGTATTCATCAACACACTTGTTCAGGCACTCCCGCCTGAAGGCTTGCAGGCACGCACAGCACCACGACCTCCAGTAGAGGATTGAAGTGCTAGGTGGGCTCCGTTCCTCATCATTAGCCCACTATTTAATGCTCGCAAATGTTTAGCCATTGTGGGTAGCTCACACTCGGCACTGCCCGAGCTCCACTTTCCCACCCGCTGGACTCCCACGTGCTGCTCGGTCCTGGGATCCCATTCGCCGGCTCCTGTTCCCCGCCCCCTCCCTCCCTCGTCTTCATCAGTCTTCTCCCTCGACAGTCCCCTCTTCTTCCCTGCTCCTTTCTCGCAACTCTTTACGGTTTCTCCTCCATCGTCTTCGCTGCCTCAACACTTTCCGTATCCCTTCCCCCTCCTCCTCCTCCTGCTCTCGTATGTCGTCTCCGTCCCCTTTCCCCCCCCCCTCCTTCTCCTCCTCGCCTCTTGCTTTTGCTTAATAACTTCCTTCGAGCGTTCTTCCTTCCGCTGCCTCCGTTCTGGGCTGTGATGTTCTGGGCCCTTTGTGGTGGCTGCTGCACCTACTCTGTGCCGTGGCACACTGTCTCTTGCACCGTGGTGGTGGTGGTGGTGAGGACAAGTCTACCGTGATTATGGCGCGAAAGACGGTGGAGAGAGGTGCATACTGTGCTTGTATTTCAGACAGGTGGTGGTAGCTGGTTATGTTGGCAATGCAGGTATTGGCAGGTGGTGTGAGAGTCTTAATTGTTGGTACAAGTGTTTGGCACCCCAGCTGATGGAAACTGGTATGGAGGTAGTGGTGACAGGTTGCTTCACCGCTACAGATGTGAGGGTTGCAGGTGGTGCTCGCATGTGGAGTTCATAGGACAGGTGGTACCGTTGGAAAGATAGTGCCAGCAGCCCAAGCCAAGGGAAGACAGCTGGTTCAACCACTCAGAGGAAAAGCAAACAGTTAGAACAAGTTAAGAGAACGGGGACAGGTGGTCGTTTCTTCAGAATGAGGAAAATAAAGGTGTTCTTCATCATCTGAGAAACGGGGAGGAAGAGAAAGGCAGAACGGGGGGGGGGGGCACCCTCGATTGCCCACCACGGTGCAGAGGAGGGCGGGAGGTGAGTGTGTGGGGGGTGAGGGGGGGCGTAGTTGCCATCGCTTTCATTTTTTCTCATTCCCTCCGCTCGCTCACCCTCCTTTCCCTCGTGTTGCAATTTGTCTTGCCCCTCTCCCCTTTTCCCTTCGCCCCCTCTCTATTTCCCTTCCATCCTTCTCCATCGCCCTTCCCTCACTTCGTGCCCCTAGACTCGTTCTCCACCTGTGCACTTGGCCTCCTTTCGTTACTCGCAGACACCAGTTTTATCCTTTTGACTACATTTCCCTTTTGACTCTCTCCCCTCTATCCTTGCATTTTCCGTTCTCCTTCCTATGCGCTTACTCAGTTTTCATCTCTTTCCTTCCGCTTCCTTTCCTCACCACTTTTCAATTTCCCCGATTCTTGTTTTCCCCTTCTTCCGCATACCCTCCTTCCCAACCACACAATGTCAAGTCATCTGTTTCCTAGATCACTCCCGTCTTCCTCTCCATTTGCTCCTGACCTCCCCGTCCTCTTCCATACCTGTCTTGACCTACGCTTCACCCAGCACCCCGTCACCTTTCCCCGTCCCCATACTTTGCATTCGTTCATGTTTTCTCTTGATCCCACCCGCCCCCGAGCACCCACCTTCCTTCTCACACGACCAGCCTCAACCTCTAGACGAAAGTTGAGAACCGTCGTGCAAACTCTTCCTGGCCCCGCCCGCCACCAGGGTTGCCGCTTCCTGCCCCCCACAACCCCAAAGGTTGTGACGAGGTGGAAGTGGTCCTTCTCTTCTTCCTCCTCCTCCTCGGCGGCGGCGGCGGCGGCAGCAGCGGGGTCCAAGGCGAATTTGTTGTTCTGCTGCCAGGCGGACGCTCGTGGTAGTAGTGGTTGTTATCCTGTTGTTTAGGGAGGGAAACTACTTGTTGGGGAGGAATAACGAGTAGGTGGTTTGAGTAACGACTAATTGGAATGGGTGGCTGGTGGTTAGGTTGAGTTACTGGTACCTGAGGGGTGGGAAATGGCGGAAAGCTATTCTAGACAGTTCAGGTAAATTCTGGTGACTGATGTCTAAGGGCTGACTCACTCCTGGCAAGACTTAGTTAGTTTTGATTAAACCTAGTTCTAATTAGGGCAAGTGCTAGTTGGAATAAGTATGTAGCAGTAAAAGTAGACAACTTCTTGAGGTTGTAAAGCGTGGAAGAATCTTGGTTGGGATAAAATAAATAACTTTTAGTTCAAAGTGGGCATTTTTTATACAGTGAATAATTTCCAATTAGAACGAGTGTGTATATTTGGGCTGCAGGGATTTGTACCGAAATGTGCTGTTGTCTCATGAAGCAAGGTGCTAGTTAAAGTGTGTTGTATATTTTGGTAACTGATTGCATATAGGCGACGTGTTGGCTCTGCAAGGAAAGGTTATTGTGACTTGCGGACAGTGGGGGGTGGAGGGCATGTTAATACAAGACGGCTGGGTGCTGCAGTTGGGGAGGGGGAGACAGCTGCTATTTAGGAGGCGACTTCCGTTTAGATAACGTTATTAGTCCTCGTGGTCGATGGCTGATACCATCAATAAATACTCACCAAACAAGGAACTGCTAACATGGTATGCTGAGCCAAATATTGTGGTCTTGTTTGGACTGACATAGAAGCAATGTTTAGTAGCACACCTACTCTTGAAATGGGTTGGGTCTGCAAGTTATGCAGCCCCCCCCCCCCCAGTGTAGGACTACCGTCGTACGTATCAAGACACTGAACAAGTATATTGCTGTTATTCAGCTTAATTTCTCACGAAACGGGGTCCATTTTTATGCCGCATATTATATTCTTCCAATCAACCGAACCCATTTTGTGATACTCGTTTTTTTATGTCCAGTAATATAAAGCAAGATATCCTTAAGTTATTTTAATCTTTAAGTAATGTAGAAATATTAACAAATATAAAATGCATTTCTTGTATCATTCTACTTTTTCTTGTCCACTTTCGTTATTTTTCCAGTGGCGGGTTCTTAAGGACGACCTGTTTAGGTTTCTTACATGTAAGATTTTCTAAGGGTTCGTTTTCACTTCACAGCTATAATATTTCTATCATATTTATATCAAATTCATGTTTTCCATATTATTCGTACTTTTCTCTATCGTCTACACAACGAAATCTTTGCCATTATTTTCTAACTTATGTGTCGTGGGGTTCCCATTTGTTACACTCCTTAATAGTACCTTCTAGGTTTGGATACATTATACAGATGTAGGATGAGGTTACACAGTTTCTAAAGGACGTACCGTAGCGTGAGATACAAGTAGGTCGGTACACGTAGGTAGACACACAATGAAGTCACCGGCTGAGTGAGCTTTGTGTTGTTATCCTGTGACGCCGCAGTGTGCGGCCCCTGCAGCTATTCACGGCATTGGCGAGGTGTCCGTGAATGGGCATGAAAACAGTTGTCTGGAGGGGGGATTGGGGGGATTTGGCAAAGGTTGGCTGCAAGGAGGTGTCGTCAGCTGACACACGGGTACCCACGCCGCCCCCTTCCTCGATCCAACCTCTTCGCCACCCTAAGAGTCGTCGCGCAGAGGGGCTCCTTCCGAAACGAAAGGAACTGATTAAGGAAGCCACGCAAAGATGGATGAAAATAGCCCACCAGTCGTCCCCCCCCCCACACACACAAACATATCGGTATGGAGTTGACGCTGTTATATTGTTCCGTGCGTATATGCATGCCTGCATACATGTGCCCATGCAACGGCTTCCTAAGTGAAAATATGTCTGCATTTACGGTCTCTCTCTTCTGTAGTCTCCAACATATTTCAAATTATGTTTGCGTCCGTTTCTTACATCTGCACGTGTGTGGGGAGGAGGAGGGGGTTGTGTGCATGCGTGCGTGCGTGCGTGCACACTCTTGTTATCTCGGATCAACCGCTGCGTCAGTGATCTGATGGTTCGGGCTTGTGTGTGATGCGTTGGGGAGGACCGACATGATAAAAATTGCTCTCCTGCACGACCGGCGGCTTGTCTCCTCGTTCTCCTCTCCTGTTGCACCTTTCGTATTCAAAGTTCCTGCAGAAAACGCGTTCGTTGTCGTTCTATGGGTTTTACCCATCGCGTTGCTTCTGCCACATTGTCTCCTAGGCTTCTCTTTGCATCGGCCTGTGGTCTGACTGTTGGTCTTGTCCCTCGTTCAACTCATACATACTTCTCTCTGACGACATGTGTGTGTGTGTGTGTGTGTGTGTGTGTGTGTGTGTGTGTGTGTGTGTGTGTGTGCGTGCGTGCGTGTTTGTGTGTAATCACCTCGATGGAAATTTGCCGGGCTAACGGGTTAAGGCGTCGTTACTTGCGACGAAAGTCGAGGAGATGGTGGTTCGAATCCTGCCACCGGTGAAGTCGAACCAAGGGCATGGTTCATTAAATTCCACACTACTAAGTCCGCAACAAACCCCACGCTGGGAATTTTGCTCGTAGTGTGTGTGTGATTAATGAAGCCTTTATAATGCATGTTATTTCTTTACTATGATTTCCGCCCGCCCACGCATATAATCATATGTAATCAAATGACTATTTTGTTATTACACTGATGTACCACAACTAATGTGATTCTTTCTTTCCTTTTTCAGGTGAGTTCTCAAAGGGCACTGCAATGAGTTGTGGTCATCAAACCTCAACCTGCCTTCGTCATCAGGACGCGAGGCGGTGGGAGGTAGGTGGTGTATAAACAGGAGGAGGATTGGTAGGTAAGGGGATGGTTTGTCTGGTTAGGACTGAGGGTAGGTAGGTAGAAAGGTCAATTGTTATGAGCAAGGTGCGGTAGTTCCTTGGAAACAAAGGCAGGTAAGTCGGTTGGCGGGTTGGTAGGTAGTGGGGTAGATAAGTTGGTTTGTTGGTAAGGAGGCAAACAGGTCTGCATTAAATGGGTGCTTGGCCCAGCCAGCACCATGGTTCATAGCATAATTTTACAGGAAACACTAGAATATTTGATTATGGGCATGGAAAGGGGGGGGGCGTCAATTTCATCAGTAGACACCCCCGTTCAAGTAGATTACCGCCCCTCAAATAATGAAAGAATTTAACCCGTGTAAAAAATATGGCGACGTCCTCAGGGCACTCCGAAGGGGAGTAGCCATGCATGCTAGTACTGTTAGTAAATGATAATGAAAAATAAAATGGTAATAAAAAATAATAAACAATCTACGTATACCAACGCAATTCCGGTTTGTTGTTTGCATTATATATTTCCCCGTTCGTTTTACTTTACTACATTGTTGCGTCGGGCCACAGACACAGAGGTAGCAGGAGTGACCTCTATGCCAGGAGTCCATAGGGGAGAAAACGAAGTGTCAGTCATTATTCATCACCAGATATGGACCATGATCGTGTTCTGGCCGTCCTGTGTGCAGGCTCTGCCTCTCCGCGCACCACTCACACGCTCACGGCCCACGGTCGGAATAGCTTGGTGAAGTTTCTCTTCTGTTGCTTGCGAATAGTTGTATACTTCTCCAATTCCAATGACTGTAATTCCTTCATCGTTTTCTGTGTTCCTATTCACATTTACCATTACCCAGGATTGTTTAATTTTATCCGCTAAATTAGTCTCGAGAGACTTGTGTTACATTGCTCATGTAGTTGCGATGTTGTTTAAATATTCGACGTCGTTGCGAAGTCGTAAGGCACAGGACACATTGCTCGTTTCCTTTATATTGCAATTAAGTAAGCACACGTACACACACACACACGCGCACACACACACACACCACACCACACCACACCACACCACACTTTTCCGCACTGCTCGTCGGTAAAACCCTAAGCTCGTTTAGTTGACTTTCAGATCGCACACGCTTTACAAGAACTCTTCATTCGTATACTCGTAGCCTGGTTCCTCGTAAGGGCACATCGTCCAAGCCTCCCGTGGTGACCGCAGATTGCAAAAGCAACCGGTTTCTCGTTATCAGCTCTGCTTAATACGCCGCTCGTTCTTTGAACGTTTGAGCCATACTAGGCTGCTTGTTCCTATCATTCGCGCTTTGCATGACCGTCTGTTCCCCCTCGGTGGAACACTTGTTTATTTTACTTGGCTGCTCCTGCTGGCGCATGGCACAAGTAGGTCTCCCCTTTTGTACGAGAGTATTGCACTAGTCCCCCTCTCAGTCAAAACACTCGATGCACCGTAGCGCCACACCTAAGCAAAATACTTCATAATATGCCAATGGGTTATTTTGTTTTGCTTCTTTCGTTTGGATCTTTGGCTAGTTCTCTATCAGACCTCGTTACGGCCCGAAAGCTCTCCTGCCGCTATGATTACCCATTATAACATGTCCCTGGCGCCAATGTTCTACACAAGAGACCTTTGTCCCACACCACCATGGGCCTTTGTGTCACACTAGTACTCTGCCTACCATCCATCCCCACTGGGATCTCCCACAAGTGTCTTGGTTTCTCGAGTCACTCGGAACCCTTCGTCCCTTCCTGATGGCCCCTACTGTCTCGTCCCTCCCCCTCCCCTCCCCCTGCCCCCTTCGCCATGGCGGCATTGCACAGGCCCCCTGTACCGTGGCATCGCAGTACCCCCCACCCCCCATGCCCCTCAAGTCCCTTGTAAACTGCGTGCCAGGCCGCCGCAAGCCAACTGGGATTACGTCACGTGGCTAGCCGGGGGGAGAAAATGGGGAGAGGAGGGACAGAAGCGAGCGAGGGGAAGGGAAAGAGGGAAGAAATGGATAGAAGAGGGATTGGGAGGGAGAAAAGAGGTGGGAGAGGGGAGGGAGTAGGGGGTCGTAGCTGGAAGGGGATTAAAGGCGATGACGCGGAAGGAGGGGGAAGGCAAACAGGCGAGAAGAGAGGGAAGAGAGAAGAGGAAGGGAAACGACGGTAAGATATGGGAAGGATGAGTGGCGGAGGAAATGGGGAAGAGGTGGTGGTGGTGGTGGTGGTGGTGATTGGGAAAGAAAAAACAAGGAATGAATGGTGTTGGGGATGTGAGGAAAGGAGATGGAATGTAAATGTAGATGATGGTGGAAGCAGAAGGGAGACGGAACGGAAAGAATAAGAGACAAAGGGGGGAAGCAGGAAATTGTATATATAGTGCAAGTTTACAAGTATAAAGGGAGAGGAGGAGGATTCAAGAGAGGGAGTGAGGAACAGGCAGGTATAGAGTGCCGGAAATGGGAAGGGGAAAGAAGAAAGTCGGAGAAGATGAGAAGGAAGGAAAGGAGGGAGGGAGGTGGGGAGTGAGGGAGTAGAGAGGATGAGGAAGTGGTGAGGCACAAAAGAAGGGGAGTGTGTACAAACACCACAAGAGACGTGCAGGAGGCAGGAAGGAGTGTGGAGGTGGGGGGAGGGGGAGGATCTGCTGAGGCAAGTGAGGGTGTGCACAATTCAATGTAGCTAGAGGGAGGAGGTACTGTATCGGCATTAAGAGTGTGTGTGAACGCGTGTGTGCATGCGGTGGGGCGGATCGCGCGCGCCCGCGTGGGCTCGCCTAATTGTGCATTACAGGACTGTACGTGCGTGCGTGTGTACGTCCGTATTCAGGTAGGTAGGTGTGTGTGTGTGTGTGTGTGTGTGTGTGTGTACCGAGAGATTGCGGGTTGTGGATATGTGTATTTATCTAGTTGTATTATACGGAAAGGGGAGCTATGCTCGTGGTGACCCTTTTTTGTATCTCGCAAGATCAAGTTTGTTCTTAAATTCTTGTATTGTGTTTGCACACATTATTTTTTCATCCAATTTGTTCCATATATCTATCACTCCGTGAGGGAAGCTGTTCTTTTTCAGGTCTCTTCTGTAGTTATCCTTTTTGAGTTTCGTTGCATTTCCTCTGTCCCACTTTTATAAGTCCTTTCTATCAAGGCATTCTTTTCCTTTCATAATTCTGTAGAATGTTAGTAGGTCCCCTCGTTCTCTTCTTTGTTCCAGGGTCGGCAATTCCAGTTTGGCCAGTCTTTGTTCATATGTCAGATTTGAAAGTGTTGGGGTCATCTTTGTCGTTGCTCTTTGTATTCTAATTTTCTTATATTCTTTTCTGTACTGGGTGACCATATCAGCGCTGCATATTCCAGTTTTGGGCTTATCAGTGTTTGTAATATTTTTGTTAATCATTTCCTTATCCAGGTATTTAAAGGCCACCTTTATTGATCTTAACAAATTGTATGTTTCTCCAACTATTTTATTTATATATTTATCTGGCGACATGTCTTTGTGTGGACATGGGATTGTGCATGGATGGATTTATGTCGAGTTGGAAGTGTGGATTCGAAGAGTGTGCGGCGACAAGGGGTCATCATGTTCAAGGTTGTTATTAAGTTTCCCGTCCTTGTTCCCCTCCCCTCCCCTCCCCCCACCCTTGTTTCCACCCACCACTGTCCACCACCAATCCAACCCCACCCCTGCTATCTTGACGTAATATACTTCACCATCACTCAACCCCTCACTCTCCCCCTCCTCCTCTCCTACCGCACCCACTGCAACACTGCTTCCCATGCCTGCGCACAATCACCCACAGCCTCTCCCCTGCGCCAGGCCGGACATAGCGTCCGTCCAATGTAGACAAATTTGGACAAGACCCGAAAATCAGATTTGCACAAGGAATTATACAGCTGGTGTTATTGTTGACGTCCAGCGGAGTGCCTGTTGTAACGAGTGCTGAGGGGAGAGGGCGTGAGTCGGGGGACGGCTAATTCCCAGAGTCTGTTCTTGCGTGTCTCTCTTACCGAAGATGGGTCCTGTACCCCACAGGTTTTTAACAAAGGCTGTCGACGACCGGAATAACGAGACGCGTACAGCCTGGTAACCAGTTCCGGTTTATCCTTTCTCTCGAGTTTGCTGTGGCAGATGCCAGATGACTTAAAGCGTTCGAAAGGCACTTGGCATTGGCGTCCATTGGTGCGTCTCCAACGCACTGAAGACGTCGTCGTGGGCTGGTGGGTGCTTAGCGTGTTCAGCCCACGATCTTGAGTTCCTGTCTTAGTCCTGGCTCGTTACGTCTGTGTAATGAATGGATTCACTGCAGCTTGCGAAACGTGGGCGGGAAACGTGATGTGTAACATCGACTAGAAGCAAGACAAAGTGTTCTTGATGAGAATAGTGGCGAACGCTGCCACAGCATCAAACAAAATACTTGATAAAACGGGAATGTGGTACCCTCACCCACGCATAAACATGAATAGAATTTAACAAGTTTACAGAGTCCAGTTTTTAGTCACTTTCATGTTTACAAATTCAACCACCAAGCCTTACCCCACTTCCATCCCGCATCCCTTGGTCGAACTACACATTTAGCCCTTTGACAGCGTCATTACTATAGGATTTTACTCGGGTGGTAGGATGCCCAACCCCCCTCTCCCCTTCCCCCAATCCGATCGAGCTTTACCCCCTGAAGGGTCAAATCAATTGAACCCTTCAGGGGTTGAGGTTTAATTGGTGTCTTATCCTCTGTTTCCGGACTTCATTTAGTTTACGAGGGCCGCGTACATAGTAAAGGTCCATTTAATTCCGTTTTAATTCCACTCCCATACATCCACCATGCACCCATACATCCACTCAGTCCCCCCAGAGTTCCGCCATAGTTCGCAGGATGACTTCGACCAGCCGTACACCCGACAACCCCAAGTTGTTACTGGCGTGGGTGTCCACCCCCGGCACCCTCAGCCGGCATTGCCTTGGGCCTTGAGCCGCCGCCGCCGCCGCCGCCGGCTGGCCTCAGGCGTCCCCAGCAGCGCTCTTCATTCAGAAGTCGCTCTCGACTTCCTCCTCCTCCCACTCGTCATCCTTTTGCCGTCCTCGTTCTCTCCACTCACTCACTCACTCCTCCTCCTCCTCCTCCTTCCACTTCCAGGTCTTCTTCCTCCTTGTTCGCTTAGTCCGTTATTATTTCTTTCCTCTTCGATCTCATTGTCCACGACCTTCTTTTCTGTTTGCCCTTTTCATTCATCGTTTGTCCTTTCTTGCTGGGATGCTGCTGCTGCTGCCTCGTCCCCAATGTTCCTCACTGTTCCCATCCAGGGGACTGACCTCTCTGACCTTCATCTCTCTTGTCCAATTCCGCCATCCTCTCTCTTTCTACTCTCCTCCATCCCCCTCCTCGCTTTCTCCCTTTTTCACTCTCCCTCTTCTTCTCATACTCCTTTCTCCTCCTCTCCTTCTGTACAACACCTTACTCTCTCCGCGTCTATTCTGAGTTTCTTCCTTTTATTTTTAGTTTTCTTGATTCATACGATAGCCTCTCCCTTCCTCACACCCACCCCCTCCTTTTGTACCTGCCACTGTTGTCTTATGACTCGCTTGCGCCCTTGGTGGAGCCCAGCAACCGATGCCTCCCCCCCCCTCTCCTCCTCCCACCTCCTCCCCCCCACCCTCCAGCTGAGACAGCGGTGCACGAGTAGGCTAAGTTGAACGACCAACTGAGGCTGTCAAAGTTGCAGTTACTCGCATGAAAACGCCCGCGCGCACGCACGCACACACACACACACACACACACACACACACACACACACACACACACACACACACACACACACACACACACACACACACACACACACACACACACACTCACTTCGGTGGACAAGGAGTTAGTGGTGGGGGGGGGTGTAAGGTCACAGCATTACTCATAGATCGGGCCATATATGAACTCTGAACTCTTATCCGGCAGGGTAGTAGCTATTGAGCAGGAGTCCGTGGCGAATAACATACACACACGCGCGCGCACACACACATACACACACACACACACACACACACACACACACACACACACACACACACACACACACACACACACACACACACACACACACACACGTATGCACGTTTGTTTCTATGCAGGAATAGAAACAAGTTGGTGTCAGTCGCCAGCCAGATCACCAAATGTCGTGAAAGGGTCTCGCGAAGCATCGTTATTCGTGATAGGTGACGGGCGCCGCATCTGCGTCGTCGACACGAGACGTCACGTCACGACCAGCGCCGCTCCGCGTGTGAGACGATGAAGAGCGGAATGTCAAGACACTGCGAGGCGCTCTGGAAGGCCGCCGTGACGTGCCATTCACAAGCGCCTTCGAAGACGTGGGAAAACGACCCGGTGAAATTCGGCTTTAAGCGAAAATGAGCTTCGCCCCGTGAAAGGCTCTGTGTGCCCGCAGCCGTCTTTCACCGGATCGTGGGGGCGGGCGTTCCTCTGGATCGAGCCGCCTTTTTCGAGTATGATTTTTTCGACTCTTGAGGTCGAGCGGCGAATGCCTTGGGAGGATCGGTGGTGACTGCATCGGGTCGTATCCACAGCCAAACTTGACATGGCTACCATAGGAAGGATCAGATGATATCTGGAGCATTGCAAGAGGCTTTCATGCATACAGTGCAGGCAGGCAGGCATGTAGGCATCGAGCGGAAGACGTTGGGCGACACACGAGCTACGCCTTGGGCAGGAAGAGCCTCAGGCAAGCAGGTGGTTCTCGTTCACTTCGAGCTAGCATGAAGAACTCCTTTCCCCCGACATGTACGGGAGGGGTAACAGTTCGGTTCCCACAAAGGCTTAGTAAGCTGGAGAGGACCTGGGCAAAAACGTAACTATGAATAACAATGAATCGTTTCGAGTGCCAGAAGGGAGAAGGGGGAATGGAAGACGGAGAGTTGGGTAACAGGGAATTAGACGGGAGGGGGAGGTGGAGTGGGAGAAGGGGGGAAGAGAAACTAAGGGGCTTGCGTGCGTGCGCCGGGTGTAAGTGGTACTGTGCTTAAGTAGCGCCGGGGTCAGGTCGCGGGCGGGCACCGCCTGACCCGGGATCATGACCCCTGGACCCGAGCTGCTGCTGCTGCTGCACTCGGGCCTCAGGCAGCACAACAAGAGCGGCGTAGATGCCAGGGGCTCCTTCTCTACCTGCCGAACCCCACTCCTCCCTCCCTCCCTCCCTTCCCCCTCCCACTTTCACCCTACCTAGTGCCTTCCAGTACCTGCCTATCGTATCCTTGTCACGTATAGGCTTCCTCATTGCTCCTCTCCTTCCTCCCCTACAACACAAGACTTTATTCATCCTCTCGAACCCTTCGTAACTTTCTCTTGCCCTTCTTCCCTCCTCCTCCTTCTCCTTTCTTCCTTTTCCTCCCCCTTCTCTCTCTCGTGTGTGTGTGTGTGTGTGTGTGTGTGTGTGTGTGTGTATGAGTGAGTGTGTGTGAGTGAGTGTGTGTGTGTGTGTGTGTGTGTGTGTGTGTGTGTGTGTGTGTGTGTGTGTGTGTGTGTGTACCTGTTAATGATTTACAGGATATCTTGGTGCGTCATCACTTACGATCCTCTTAGCTTGAAAGTGACGCGTCTTTGAACTCTCGAGAGGTCTGGGCGTCTCTTATTTGAGAGAACACACAGTTGCTTGCGTGTGCGCTTATGTGGAGCTGAGAGTGGAGTCAGTGATATGCGGATATGCGTGATCATATCAATAGTTCGTGTGTGTGTGTGTGTGTGTGTGTGTGTGTGTGTGTGTGTGTGTGTGTGTGCGCAAGCCCCCGCGTGCGTACAAAAGTACATGATATATACGCATGCTTATAGGCTGCTAGCTGCTAGACACTGCATGTGGAGAATTGCCTCTTTTCATGAAGGCACCACTCGTAGGTGCAAGACCCTTTTACCCTGCCCTGTGTATATTGGCCGCCGCATTTGCCACCAAGCTCCGTTCTCGGACTCCACTCGACCTTTACCCCCCCTCCAGCGTCGAGTCGGCCCGACCCCTTCTTTAGGTGTGCAAAGAGCAGGCCGCGCTGGGCGGGGATCTCTTTCCAGTGCCCAGCTGAGTTGTCTCTCTTCCACTGACGTCGCATCATCGTCCCGTGGTTGCTTAGGGCCCCGTCTCTCCTCCTGTCCTTGTTGGTTCCATGTTTGTCTTGTTAATTGCCTCTTCGTATTTGCTCTCTCCCTGCGCTTGCCCACCGCCTCCCGTCTATCTATCCGCATGTGTCGCCCCGCCCCGTTCCCCTTTGCACATCCAGCCCCGCCACACGGGATTCATGCCTGCCTGCCTGCCTGCCTGCCTTGCTGTCAGTCTGTGTCCTTATCTAGCCCAGTGTTTGCACCTCCGCCCCTCCGTAGAGCTGCCTTTTGTGCCGCACCACTGCTGGACTGTTGACCTATATGATTGTCTGCTTATGTGCACACGCGCTGCATGCACGCCCTCCCTGAAAGGAAATGTGGACTGCCTGCTGGCCTGCGCATACGCTAGTGTCGTCCATTACCGATATGTCTATATGTCCGCTTTATGTGCATGTTAGGCCTGCAGTTACGGCCCAAGATGCACCTGCAGTACCACTCGCTACCTGTCGTGTTTCCTGCTTTTAGTTCTGTACACGACGAACGTCTTGTTTGGCCCTTTGGTGGAGGAGGAGGAGGAGGAGGAGGAGGAGGAGGAGGCCTTCGGTGCCAGGTCTCGGTGTCACGTCAGCGGAGTCGAAGGAAGTGCCACGGCGCTTCGTCAGCCCTTCAGGCACTTTCGCCTCCGCCCCCCCCCTCCCCCTTCTCTCTCCCTCCCTCCCTCCCTCCCTCTCTCTCTCTCCCTCCCTCTCTCTCCCTCTCTCTCTCTCCCTCCCCCTCTCACTCTCACTCTCTCTTCCCACCCCCTACCCACACCCACGACCCTGTTTGAGCTTCGTGGACTGAATGCCTTCGTCAAAGTAGCCCGGCAAGGACCAGCCAGCCAGCCAGCCAGCCAACCTGCTTCCCTTCCGCTCGTGCCTCATGCATCCGGCATTGCAGTGCTTCTTGTTTCAATTGCTCTGCAGGTCGAACCACGGATGTGTGTTGAAGATGTCCTTGTGTGTGTGTGTGTGTGTGTGCGTGCGTGCGTGTGTGCGTGGTTGTATTTGTAGATGTGCATTCACGTTTGCATGCCTCGACGTGTTACGTATTCATGTCAGTAGCAGTTTCCATTCCTATTAATTTAGTTACTTGTTTATTTATTTATTTACTTATTTATTTATCTTGTGTAAATGTACACTCGTACCCTTCGTCGGGAGCATGTACCTTCCTCTTGGGCAGCTCCTCAACGTTCATGCAAATTGTCAGCCACTTGGCACATTAGCCCAGGGTCCCCTCTCTTTGCTTTCCTCCCTTTTACGACATGAAGGGTTACATGTCCCCCTCACCTCTACCTGGACTGCATTTGCGGAGCCGGAGAACTTCGCAGTCAGCGTCGCCATAACCTGACAGTACAGTAGATAGGGTTAATATCACGGTCTGGAAATTGGATCTCCGGGCTGCGGCCAGATGGCGTGGAGATCGGGAGTCGAGATTCCTACTCCACCGGTACTCCACTTATCGGGAGTTGGTAATTGTTGAAGTCTTCTTACATAGGGGAATGTTTACTGAGCTACTATGTCTCCTAGTCGCGTTCTGTGGCGGTACGGAGGGCGTTACCAGGTGACTGTGGTAATATCAAGACTGGGATTGACCCGAGGCCCGTCGAACGAACAGGCGTCCGGACCAGTTCGATCTTGCCGAGAGCGTCCAGGTGCATCCCTTCAGCCAGTTCCGAGAGATACACCTCAGGCACCTGCAAGAACAGCCTGTCTCCGGCAGCTTCAACCCCTCAGCGCGTGTGCGCGTGCGCGCGCCGGTTTCGCCTCTACCACCTGGATACTCTCTCTCCGCGCCGGTTTATGACGACCAGCCAGGACGAAGACGACCTCCTGACGAATTTATGGCCTCGCCTCACGGTTATGGGCCTACACCTCCACCTGGACTCGGAGCCGCTTCCCTTGCGGCCTTGGCCTCGCTCCCCGTGCTGCCGGATTGGTAGCTCGGGACGGGCGACCTGCTGGTCCATGTGAAAGCGAGCTGCGTGGGTGGCCCTATGGGGTACATGGCTGGTTCAGCTGTCAATACGCTTACGAAACCAGTGGCAGACAATACATGATAATGTGTACGTTTCCCTCGTACTAACCACACACTCTCCTGTAATTACTCCCGCTTACTGCCTGCGTTCCCAAAAATCCCCATTTCGAGAAGAAGAATGAGGGGCGGAGGTGGAGTCTCTAGTCTTCAAAAGCTGCGCCCTCTCGGTCTTTTCACCCTAGCTTGGCACGACACCGTAGTCTCTAAGGAGCGACCACCGGAAGTCCGGTTGGGTCTCGACGCGGTGGTAGCTAGCAAACTAGCTGAGGAAAGGATTCTCACGGGGTGAGACACTGACGGTCCACCCCTCTGCCATCACGCACACGTGCCAGACGAGGATATTCCCCTTCTTCCTAGTCGGCTGCTGTTAGGTTGGCGCCAGTAGCCTCCTGCTGCTGCATCTACGGACGGGAGGCTTACCTAAGTAAACTACGAGTGGCATGTAAAATGAGGAGAAGTGATGTTACGGCGCGAGGTAAATTGCCGCGCAGTGGAAAGCGCTGTTTCGGGCGAGCCGTGGTGCAATTGTTGTTCCCCATTATTTTGTAATCATGGTGTTGCCGGAGCGTGGTTATCGTTATCGCCACCATCTTTCGCCGGCTGTTAGCGGTGCCGGAAGTACGTTCGCTGCATTAGTACAATCTTCATCATTATTATTACTATGCAGATGTTGTTGGTTTTACTATTACGCCTTTATTACAATCATCACCGCCGCCGTTATGGAACATTCGCAAGTCGCGTGGCGGGTAGGCGAAAATCACCACTCTGCAGCAAGGCGCCAAGGGTGGGAATGGGCTGCTTGGCATGCGGGGGCCATGCAAGATTTATGATTGGCCATTGTTGCGGTTACGATCAATGGTAACATTACGCAATAACAATGAATATGAGGGTGTCGGGGGTTGGGAGGGAGGTTTGTGGGAACGGCGGCGGGGGGTGAGGGGTGGGGTGGGGCGGGGCGGAGTCGGGTGGGCACCTGGACCAGCCTCAGGAAGGAGGGAGGGATTTTTCCCTTCTTTATCGAGTGTGCAACCTACAGTCACCTACCGTCCACAGCTCGTTCTCATACAGTAGGACACGTTTCACTTTACCGTCGACGTTCTCTCTCTCTCTCTCTCTCTCTCTCTCTCTCTCTCTCTCTCTCTCTCTCTCTCTCTCTCTCTCTCTCTCTCTCTCTCTCTCTCTCTCTCTCTCTCTCTCTCTCTCTCTCTCTCTCTCTCTCTCTCTCTCTCTCTCTCTCTCTCTCTCTTTCTCTCTCTTTCTCCCCCCCCCACATTGCCTTTCCCTGTCCTATACATTCCAATTGCAGTCTCCATTTTTCCTCTGCCAAAACTATCATACGCTTTTCCGAGATCCATAAATGCACATTTCGCTATTCACGCGTGTTTAGCTTAATCTACAGGTTTTTATAATCTTATCCCTAGGCAGAATCCTTGTTTCTTACCCGCCTCTCCGTCGTTTCTCTTTCTCTTCGGAAGTTTACATGTGAATATCCCATTTAGTCTTGTACCAGGACAATCCAGAAACTCCCTAGAACCATCATCTGCTGTAGATGGTTCAAGTGCGCTCGTTTCAATCTTCCCACGTAGGTTTTCTCCGATTCTACTTGTCTTTCCAAGCATACCTACAACACCTAAAGGGCCATTTACATGGTCAAACGGTTTGTCAAACCAGTTTTTCATATTTGACCGAGTGAATGTTGTATTTGGTTGTCAAATACGTTTGGCAAACGTGTTTGACAACGAAATGCACCATTCACACGATCAAACATCACTTCAAACACTTGTTTGACAAACAGTTTGACCCTTGTCTCGTAAATGGCCCTTAACGTCTTGTCTCGTCTCGTCAAACCTTCCCTCTTCGGATGTCCCCTTGAATCCTGCCAACTCCCTCGTTCCTATTTTCGCATTCGTGTCGCCCACTACCACCACTTCATCCCCCTCTATAGCTTCAAATTAAAACAAAAAATAATTTCGTCAAATTAAGAAAAAAAAAAATCGTCCATTTCTTCCCTGCTGGTTTGTATGCTCGTGCTACCCCCAGACTTTCCGAAACCACACGTTTCCACGTTAACCAATACTGTCCTTGATTAAAATGATCCTTACTCGTGATTTCCCTGATTACTCTTGTGTTCTATTGCTACTCCTATGGTACGCCCATATTCTAGGACCGAAAGCTAATCTTTCAAAAAAAAAAAAAAAAAAAAAGAGAGAGAGAGAGAGAGAGAGAGAGAGAGAAAACACTGGTCAATACTTCCACTATCACTCCATCCTACTACCATTCACTTTTTCTTTACCACCTCAAAGGAAGCGTTTGCCATCCTCTTCTCTATACTTACATCACCATCTTCTTTGTATTCACTTCTTTGTTAAACTTTTTCACTTAAAATAAGTTCGCCAAACTCGCACTTTTAAACATGGCCACTATTTCCCGTCATTTCCTCTTATCTCCCTCCACGTGCTGCCAAATCCCCATATTTATCCTATCAGTCTCTCTTCCCTACTCTCTCTTTACTCCGCATAGGGTATTGACTGCATCATCTGTATGCAGTCTGTATTTTCGGCCCTTAATGGAATCCCTACGGACCAGTCATACATCATTTTCTTATCATGAGAGAATAATCTCCACTTAAAACTGAATGCTAATCGCTTGTAATTTTGGCAACGCCTCCAATGTGACGTCACCTCTTGGGCGAGATATTATACCAAGGATAAAAGCGCAAGTTTCCGTCGACAAAATATTTTAAAGATGTACTCTCTCTTTTTGATCTCGATTTTCCTTCCTCTCTCACCGCTCTTTTGCTACAACATACTCGGTTTAACTCATCCCTCGCACACAAACACAAACACACACACACACACACACACACACACACACACACACACACACACACACACACACACACACACACACACACACACTCGTGTCTTTATGTTATAATGTAGTTGTGTGCGTGTGTGTGTATTTACCTAATTGTTGCTTCAGGAGTCCCGTCTCAATATCTCTTTTGCCTTAGATTCGTTTACGTTGTAAGCTAGCATTATATCTTCTTGTTCCGCAAATTGGAAAACTGGAAAACTGGGAAACTGCTGCCCAACAATTTTTTCTTTTTACCTATGACCTCTTACGCCTTGCCAATTGATCTCCTATTTTTTTTATTCTAGATATCATATTACCTCTCTTTTCTCCTCCAGTATAGGTAATTCCTTGTTTTTTTTCTCTTATGTTTTCTCAATGTATGTGTTTGCGTGTGTGTGTGTGTGTGTGTGTGTGTGTGCGCGTGTGTGTGTGTTGTGTGCGTGTGTACGTGCGTGTGTGAATACAGGCACAATGCTGTATATTTACAACTTTGACTTTCGATGGCAGATGCATGTCAAAACTCGGGTCTGCATTAGACTGGCACTCCCCCATGCGATGCCGCCTTTCACAAACAGTGCCAGACTCCCCCGTCCGCCGTTTCAGCCTTTCCATCGTTCGTGTGTCTCTTTCTATTTCCATCCTCTTGCCACCTGCCACCTTCCTTCCTCGATAGCAACAGTCTGGTGTCCCGATTTTGTGTTCGTGTTTTGGAGCCCGGCGCCGGCCAAACTCGCAACTCTTCCAGGCTAATAAATGACCTTTTAATGCCCCTTCTTTCGGCCATGACTGATTACATAATCAGTCTCCTGTTTTAATGACCCTCACCTTTGTCTCGTTTTTGTTCTCCAACCATTTTTTTTCTCCTCCTCCTCCTCTTCCACAAGGCATTTTTTATGCCCACCTTCGCGTCTCCCAGTGACGGATCCATCCTTGGCATCCTCCTGGTTGCTAACTTGGATAAAGCTTTCTGGCTTCCTTCTCCCTCCAGCCTTGCCCTCCCATGTTCCTTTTCCCCATCGTATAGACTTAATGATGTCTTAATACATCATCTCATTTCGGTTTGAACGCCCCTACTGTAGAATATGCGTCAGAAATAGATCTTCGACGTAGGTCTTAATTTTTTTCCCCACCATTCTTTTTCTTCCTCACACATTCTCACCTCCTCCTTCCCCTTCCCCTCCCCTCTCCTCGTTTTCTAACCTGTTTGGTCTATCGTGCCTTTTGCCCTCTCCTCATGCCTCCCCCCCCCCTCACACACACACAGTAATGCCCAAATCCTTTAATCCTCCTTTCGGTAAATCCTTTTCATTTACCTTCCCTCCCACCTTGTAGCATTTCAACTGCTTCCCTCCTCCACATTCACATTTCTTGCACTAATGTATAGGTGCGGGTGTAGGTGTGTTTGCCAGTGCACATAAACTTGTATTTCAGATATAGGAACTCTTCATACCCTCCTTCTTTATTCATTTAAAGTGTAATTCAGAAACCTAAACCGTAAATTGTTTTGAACTTTGTAAATGCGTGGAGATGTACCTGCTCGCATTCATTGGACGAGATTTATAAGACTGAGACGGACTACATAATGTTCCATATTTAATTCAAAGTCCACCAAGAGTTTGCTTTGAATGGGAGAAGATTTACCTCCTTTGTTTCATGTTTAACGCCATGGAAAAGTTATAATGCTCTCTTCTGTTACTGGGGAAGGGATGTGTGTGTGTGTGTGTGTGTGTGTGTGTGTCTCTGTCTGTCTCTGTCTGTCTGTCTGTCTGTCTGTCTGTCTTAGGATCAAATATGTTTGTGCGTGTGCGGGCGCACATCAAACTGTTGACTGTTCTTGGAGTCTGGTGGAGGAGTTGGAGGAGGTGTTGTAGCCACTCACTCCTGTTGTCATTTAGTGGATCCCCGGACAGGTAAAATATCCGAGAAGCTTCTCTAAATGCTCAGAGTGGGAATGATTCACCACCACCACTACCACCACCATCCACAACCACCATCACCATTACAACCACCACCACCATCACAATTATTACCACCATCAACCACCACCACACTCGGAAGAAAAGATGTTGCGTGCCATGACTACAGTACGTGTGTGCGTGCGCGTGCGTGTGTGTATGTGTGTGCGTGCGTGCGTGTATGCTATTAGTACACTGTAGGTGACCTTTCGTTTGGTGGGCAGTTAACCCTGTGGCTACCGCGACGCTCTCTCAGCTGAATGAAAGCTTTTTAGTTTTCAGTCAAAACAAATCCCCCGTCAGCGTGAGGACAGATTTGGTTGGGCGCCCTTTACATGTCATAAATGCATAGCCTAGTGAACACAGAAACACCGGCTTGGTGTGTGTTTTTTCTTCCTTACTGCCTTGGGGCTAAACCCCCCCCCCCCATCATGGGTGGAAAAAGTCCGGTATTAGAAAAATGAATCGCATGGCGAGTTGGCTTCGTGCCCACCCCAAAAGCACGAAGGTTCCTGGGCGATCCTTAGCACCGAAGGCAAAGGTGATGATGGTAGTCTCTAAGTAGAACCTGACGTGCGCTGGCCTCGTTTACCAGGGGATTTTTTTCCCGGTTATTTGTGAACACGCACGGTATTTGCCGACGTATTTTCGTGGAAGTGTAACAAGTTTCGGTGTATGTAAACAGCGTTTACAGTTCCATGTTGGTTGTGCAACAGAGTCTTTGTCAACATGTTCGGAGGAAAGACTACACAAACCGACATACCAAAAGAAAGGGTATGTTAATCGCCATTGGGTTGGGCTATTTACCAACTGGCTTGCGGAACATGTACGGAACAGATGGCACTGGCCAAGAACACGTATCAGCTGGCACAGAGCCGGAGAAACGCAGGTTACTGCCACACCAGGCAGGATTCTGTGCCAACCAAGATATCCCCAGGCCTGGGCACAGTTTGGCACCATCAGGCGAACGAGTGCCACTGGCACTCGCTCCTGCCGACTGACCGTGGAGCTGGTTTCCCTGCCCCGTGCCTTGCCATTCCATTCCCGGTCCTATTAACACTCTAGGTAAGGACGTAGGTCGCGTGTGACGGTGGCCTTTAGGACCCCCTCACCTCACCTCCCCTTTCTGTTCCCCCACATTCTTCGCTCTTTATTGTATCTGAGTTTAAGGGCGGGTATTGTGCTTCGACCTTTATACCACGTTGTCTGGGCCGGGCAGTGCAGCAGCCTTGTGTAAGGTCGTGTTATGCAGGGTTATAGGTGGCGTGGTAGGAGGAGGAGGAGGTGGTGGTAAAGGAGGAGGAGGAGGAGGAGCGGGAGACCTTGTATTTCAAGCGAGGGTAGGTCGTGAAGTGGATAGAAAGATTCCTGTGCCCCCCCCCCCCACCGACCACCTCCTCCTCCTCCTCCTCCTCCTCCTCCTCCTCCTCCTCCTCCTCCTCCTCCTCCTCCTCCTCCTCCTCCTCCTCCTCCTCCTCCTCCACACACATCGTCGGTCTCCCCCTGCCCCTTGCGGGCATGACCTTTATCTTCTCATGTCATGCCTGACTTGTCTCACCAATACATAAGGTCGTGTAATGTGCATTCTGTCTGTTTTACGGGCCGCCATTCCCGACCGTATTACACTGGGCTGTAAGCTCGTGTTTACTTTGTCGGCGGCCGTGAGCGCTGGGGGAGTTGGGGGGTGGGGCTGGTTTGGCTGTCCGTGCGCCGCGTGTGCACAAGGTCGCTTATTGGGCGTCAGAGACCGGGCGCGGCAATGAATGGGCCGCCGCCGAGGAGTCTCGGACCTTACGCCGCCTTGACATAGCGTCCATATCACAACGTCGCCCTTGCGAGCCTAATGGATAAGGTCTATGTAGCTGATTCCATGCTTATCATATCAGCAGCCCATTTGGGTATTGGAGGTCGGCCGTGGGCCCCCCAACCCAAGGACCATTTTCTTGAATCCCCCACATGGTAAGGTGGGCGGATTGTAGCTGAGAGCTTGCGGGGGATGGCCGTAGGGCCCAGTTCGCCCTGCAGCATACTCGGGGGCCTTATTTTTGGCCTCAGTTTGATTGAATTAGAAGATGAGTAAGGTTGGGATGAGTTGTGGCTTTGGGTAGAGTTTGCATGTGTGTGTGTGTGTATGTGTGTGTGTGTGTGTGTGTGCGCGGGCGTATGTTGGTGTGCATGTAAAGGGCAGCGTGTTAAATGTATTCTTCTGTCCGTATGACATAAGGTATTCACTCACGCCCAAAGGAGAAGTCGCGACTTAGTTGGTCAGAGGAAGGAAGAGGAGTCAGGGAGGCAGTTCTTCAGGAAGGTGAGGATTAGAGAGAGAATAGTGGAAGGAAGAGACGCTGATGTGAGAGGGATTGAGAACCCTGATGCTGAGCCAATGTGTGTGTGTGTGTGTGTGTGTGTGTGTGTGTGTGTGTGTGTGTGTGTGTGTGTGTGTGTGTGTGTGTGTTTGTGTGTTTGTGTGTGAGTGTGTGTACTGAATAGGTGCTCAGGGAAAATATCTAAAACAAAGGAGCCCAGAGGCCCGGCGCAGCGAGGCACAGCGCAACGCCGCGGCCTCCGTGGTGGAGTGGCGGCGGCACTGACTGCTGCTGTAGAGGCACAGACGGAGCTTAGCAGGCGCGCAGGCTGTACTACTCACTGTAGGGGTACATGGACAGGCACGTGTTTCGCTTGTGCAAGGGAGGAGGGCAGTGATGTGTTGCTGTCGAAGGGGGTAAGCCTAGAGAGGAGGAACAGTAGGAGGAGGAGGAGGAGGAGGAGGAGTTAGATTATCGATCATTTCAATCTTGATTCCTTGCACGACAACTCCCCGCTTCCTCCCTCCCTCCCTCCCTTGTGTTCCCAGGAGCTCGCCCTACCCGAGGGCCCCCGTCCCCCTTGAGCCACGCGCCGAAGGACATTGCACTCCCTCCCCTCGAGTCCGTAGAGCGACGCTGCCAGCTGGAGACCGAGACGTTGGGTGGCGGTGGTGGTGGTGGCGGTGGGGAGGGGAGGTGGGATGGGATGGTCCACTTCGTTTTCCGTCGGGGGTGTTAAGGGCAAGGAGGTCTCCAGGAGGGGCGGTACTTGGAGGATGGGCGGCGAAAGGGGCAGGAGGCGCCGAGGTCGACAGTTGTCAGCAGCACGAAGAGGCGTCCCAAGGCCAGATGTTTGCATTTTTGGAGCCCGGGAAAGGCGGGACAGACAGATCCTTGATGGAACTTCAAACAATTCGATGGTTCCTGTTGTTGATCAGGCTTCGCTCTGTTTGGCTCCAAGGGAGCCTGACGTCATCTCTCGCCCTGCGCAAACATGAGTGCGCGCACGCGCGCATACACACACACACACACACACACACACACACACACACACACACACACACACACACACACACACACACACACACACACACACACACACACACACACACACACACACACACACACACACACACTCAGACAGGAACCAACGAGCGTTGCTCCTTTCCTGTATACTACAATAAGGCAAATACAATTAAGTAAACACACACACCACACACACACGCGCTCGCACTCACAAACTTGTCCAGTGTTTCTCTACGTCCTCCCATTTCTGTCTTTCACATTCATTCGCTCTCCCCTGTCTCGCACAGTAACTCGTTTACTACTCTTTTTGCCCTCCCCCTCTTCCCTCACTCTCCCCCTCATCCCTCCCTCTCTCCTTTCCCCCCCCTCTCTCTCTCTCTCTCTCTCTCTCTCTCTCTCTCTCTCTCTCTCTCTCTCTCTCTCTCTCTCTCTCTCTGTGTGTGTTTGTGTGTGTGTGTACACTCTGAAACACACATAAGGGGGAGCTGGGGAGACGTTGCTGGACCAGTATGTTGTCAGGATAAAGCACGAACTTGTCTGATGCCTTCCCTTCCCCTTTCATGTTCCTCCTTTTCCTCCTCGTCCATTCCCCTCTCGTATTCCGGTTTTGCCGAGACGCTGTACTGCACTCGCGCACCTGGGCAGAAGACGTATGGTGGCAAGACAAAGTTAGGCTGGGAACCGACTACATAGCAGAAGTACCCAACACTCACTCCTGCGGAGCTCCGAGGACTCGGAGGAGGAGTGCCACGGACACTCGGTGCCCTGCCCGGAGGTCATTGTGGTGGTTAAGTGCGCTGTGACAGGAAGAGGCTCGCTTTCGCAACTTCTCGATTACCTTTGCTCGTGGATGGACGTCGTGGTCAGAGTAAAATGATGTCGAGGAAAATCTGAAAAAAGTGTGTCGCCGGTGCACACCTATACGCGGGAATCGTTGGCATACCGGCGCGCGCGAGAGAGAGTGAGAGGTGAGAGAGACAGAGAGAGAGAGAGAGAGTCACCATGCATTCAGGCACACCAACCATTCACCTTTATAATACTGCAGTTGGAGGAAGACAGCAACGCAAATTGTGTGGTCTTCAGGGACCGGAAATCTCTTGAAATGCAGAAATCTCCAATATTTGGGAGGAAAATTTCCGAAATAACTCCCGGATACATACCCGAAGTGCTTTATAATATTCTGGCACATTCACGAAAAAAAGTAAAATCTGAATACAGGAGTTTCGTATTGTAGAGACTAACAATACAGAGAACTACAGTATCTTCATATATTCCCCTGGGTACCAGCAGTTCGTATTTGTACGGTCTGCCTCCAGTCCTGGGTAGGAGGGGAATCTGTATTACAGTTTAACATACATATTATTACTATAAGAAATGCTACATATCGATACGAGTATGCAATGGCCTACGCTTTGTGGATCATCGTGGGACTTGATGACGATTCCATGTGGTCCACCCAGCTACCGTGCGAAGGACAGGATCAGTTTCTTGCTCCTCCGGCGCTTCGGCTCTCGGGAGGACTTTGGCCTCTGTTCCTTCAAATGTTTTCTTAGGTGTCGCTTACCAAGTCTTTCGTTTCTTTTGGATACAGTTTCAGTATCTCTATGCCACTGCTGAGAACCCTCTATTTGGGTCTTTCTCTGGCGTGTCTCTTGTAAGTATGCCAGTATGTGCAGTCCCCTAGCTTGCTTTCCTCTGGTACCTTTACCCCGTTTTCCAAAGTCTTTTCGCTGTTTTAGTATTAGCAAGTAAGTGTCGCTTCAGCTCCTTTGTTTTTCCAACAGGTATTCACTATATATTCGTTATGATTAACCTGTGACTTCTGTAAAACTATTTTCAAGACTCCCAGCCAATTTCTGTAGTTGCAGTTAAGTTCCATGAGTTAGACCGAAGGTCGTGTCTCGTTTGAGGAATCTGCAGTCGTGTAGCATCTGCTGGCTCTGCTCGCCGACATTTGGGACTTGGTCGGTCGGTCGGTCAGTCGACCTCTGGCGCCAGGAAATACCGCAGTCATGGCACCATGGTATGACAACTACTTGCTGTACTGTAGGCCGGTTTGAAAGTGGACGTACAAGGGATGCTTATGTGTTTTTTTTTTTACTTTAGCGCCCAGTAGAATTGTTTCAAACGCCAGACGATTTCTGCCAAGAGTAAAACCGCCTGTTTGAGAGTCGTCTGCCCTTTATTTTCTTAATAAAATCTCCTGGCGTCTAGACGCCACAACAAAAATTAAATAAAGATACGTGCCACACAGTTATTTTCACTGGGGGCACGTGTTAATGTGTACCTTCGTGCGTGCTTTTCTGCGTGCGTGCGTACGTAGACGGAGGATGCCAGGTCGCAGGTGCGGCAGGTGTTGCTGGCACTTGGCGCCACTTCTCGCTCCACCTGCTGCCGCTGCTGCTGCATCACCCATCTCCCTCTCCCCCTCCCCCCATCCTCCTCTACCTGTCCCTGGGCCCCCTTTTTTCCATAACCACTTCCTTTTACTATTCTTCCCTATAATCTTTCATCTCCCACCCATTCCTCCTCCTCCCCATCTCCTCTTCCTCCTTTTTTCCTATCTCCTTCTCCTCCACCCCCTCCTTTTTCCCATCTCCTTATCCTCCACCCCCTCCTCCCCATGTCCTCCTCCTCCTTTTTCCCCATCTCCTCCTCCCCCTCCCCATATCCTCTTCCTCCTCTTCCTGTCCCATATTCCCCCGTACTCCCGTTTTTTAACTTCCGTTTGTCTTCAGTAACGTTTTGTTTCGTCTTGTCTCGTGTTCCCTCTTCTCTTCTCTTCTCTCCTTCGAATGTTGCAGTTGTCCGTCCTCCTCCTCCTCCTCCTCCTCCTCCTCCTCCTCCTCCTCCTTCTCCCGCTTCTTTGCCTTTCTCTCCCCAGTTCCTCCTGCCTGTAATGAACTCGACTGCGTTTCCACACTGGGAAGGGGGAGTTAGAATTTCCTCCACTTCGCTTACTACTTCTGCCTTCCTTACAGCGGCATCCACCTCGCATTCCCTCCTCTTCCTTTCCTTCTTCCCCAGTCTCCAACGCTTACATGTGCTTTATATCTGCTTACAATATTGAATTGAATGTAGAAAACCAAAACAAGGTATTAGTAGGGAAATGATTGGTGGCAACTTGCTCTCCATTTGAAGAAACGTTTTTTTAACGAAGCCACATAAAAGTAGAGTAACAAATGGCCATTCATGACTTTTATCCATGACTTGTGTATGGATGAAGAATGGAGGAAAGTATGAGCATGGCACTGCTGAGATGGTAAGGGCATGTGGAGAGAATGAGGATAGGTTAGTCAGAAAGTTCAGTTCAAAGGCGAGAGGAAGACCGAAGGGGAAACGGGGCGAGAATGTCGAGGAGTGTTTGGAGAGGAAGGAGATGAACATGGAGGAGATAAGCGGTGTTGGTACAGGGCCAGGAGATTGGTGGAGGAGGTATCTATGGGAGGTGGGTAGAGAGTGTAATGGACAGACTGCTTTTGAAAGTGCCGAGGGTTGCGGATAAGAGCGTCGAGGGATCTTTCTGAAATGCACGTGGCCCCTTTCTTCTATCTGCGCGAGAATAATAGGCACAGAGCCTAAGAAAGAGGCAGGAGCTCGGAATCAATTTCATCGCCGCCACACTGTTGGCATGTTCCGACGGTGTTCTTGTTAGTCTACACGATGTGTTTTGTACTGAAGGGAATCGTCCAGTCTGCCTCTCTCTTTCTCTCTCTCCCTCTGTGTGTGCGTGTGTGTGTGTGTGTGTCTACCTGTCTGTCTGTTTCTCTCTCTCTCTCCGCCTCTCTCTTTCATGTTTACCCTATCACACAGCAGTTTCCCCAGTCCGGCCCCAGAAATGCACTGAGGAGGAGCGGCTGTTCACTTGGGTTTCATCCATCAGCCTGGCGTTCCCTGTTCTCAGTGTCCAATCAGATAAATGATTGGATCTTGTTGCAGCGTTGGCCAAGTAAACATGGCCGTCGTTGTGCAGCACATTCGTAGGGAGTGGGGGAGAAGAGAGGAAAAGGGGTGAGGGAGAGAGGGAGGGAGGGAGAGGAGTATATGTCATGCACGTCACGTGTTGCATGACGGATTGGCCTGCCCCGCCCCAACTGGGGTATGGTCCCGCCCCCTCGTGTATAATTCTCCCCTCCTCTTGGCAATATTATGACAATTCTCGCATATGGAGTGGGTGTAGTGGTCCATTGGTTAGCGTCGTGCACGTCCAGCAGCGTCCGAAAATTCGTGGAGTAAACCCCAGTTCGGTGACTTCTTGTTCATGCAAGTTCTCTTGAACCAGTGTCCGCCCTGGAGGTGACCCAAGATGGTATCTCGATTCTTGGACAGCTGGGCAAGAGAAACGAATGGGAGGAGGGTATTCAGAGAACAAATAAAGACCAGTTGCATGACAAGTGCTCCCTCCACAAGAACAGTTCTGATGCTGCCGTTTCAGGACAGCCAATAGTCACCAGCACGTCATGAACGAAAATTGCATTCTTTGCCTTTAAGATCCGGAACTTTATCGCCACCACCATCCAAAGTCGTTAATCCCATATCACTGCCTTCGATCTTGTTACCGTTGACACTATTACCACCATCACCACTTCTACTGGCACTACCACCACCATCATCACGAACAGGAACGACCCCCAACACCGATAACAACTTTGCGACCGCGGACCCTCCCTCGCACCTGACTTCCTTCCTCCCTATCTTCCCCATCATTACTTCTGTTGCTCCCACTGTCTTCTCCCTTCTTTCTGTCTGATGCCCCTGTCCCCAAGTCTAGAACACGTCTGCATGGTGTAATCTAAGATACACTGCAGTCATTCCCAGGATTGTGAAAAAGAAAGAAAAAAAAGTTATCGTTGACTCGAGTTTCACTTGATGGGAACCCGTTGCTTCACAGCAGCTGGCATTGGTCCTCGGGCAGACCCATAGAGAGATTTCTGGGAAGAAACGTTGGGCATGTTTTTCTGCGTTGTATTACCACGGGAGTGTTTCTGTGTCGCGGGCTTGTATTGGAAGAGGAGGAGGAGGAGAGGAGTAGCCGGTTGTCATCTCTCCTTGTGTGCAAGAATGAAGGAAATGCCTCCGAGGTTGATAAGGAGATCTTGAATATA
>NC_134777.1:59120185-59132685 GCF_046742065.1 Oratosquilla oratoria
AGGTTCGTTCTCTTGTTTCAAATTGGCAGCAGGTGTTGCTAAATCCCTGCTTCAAGTAGGTTTACTCTTATTTCTAACTCTGTAGCTCATGCCAATCCTGTCGGCTCTACTGGCTTGCTGCTGTGGCTTGAAATTCTGCTGTTGCTGCTGCTGCAGTTTCACTGGCTTGTAAAAACAGTGAATCGCCTTTGACTTGTGTTCCGAAGGTGCAGTAACCAGCTGGTGAGGCGCTGAGCTGAGCTGGACTGGTGAGGAGTGAGGAAGAGCTTGGTGCCGTTTTGGCAACCGTGATATCTGGCACTCGTTTGGGATGATCGTGGTAATGATGGCAACGATGATAATGGTGGTGGTAACGGACGTGTAGGCAACACCTAGAATGGTGGTTTCAGCAGCCCGGGGAACATCAGAGTTCATTAAGAACAACTTATACTATATTGGCGGTGGCAGCAGTAATGCGGGTGCTTGAATTGGTGATGGTAGCAGGGGTAGGCTTAGAGCTGGTACAGTAGTGTCGGAGATTGTAGATGGTACTTGTTGAAGATAACGGCGATTCGACCGCATTGATCAAGGAAGGATATTGGAGAGGGTGCCTTCACCTTCCATGTTGCAGATGCGGATATAATACCGGCAGTTATGCACTCCCCCGGTAAAGAAAAAAAAAAAAAATAAAAAAAAAATATATATATATATATATATATATATATATCCAATTGAGTTTTAACGCCTTTTGAGTTACACGGACTGGGTGGGCTGCCTTCACCTCGACTCCAAAGATGCACTTGCCAAGATGCCACATTGACTAGATGAAATAGTGAGTACAGAGAGAGAACATTTCGGAGATGAACGATTTAACACTATGTTCAGATGAATAAAAAAATATTGGATGGGAATGTGATTGATGGGAAATATTGACCGGGGATTAGTTGCACGAAGGATCGGTACTGGCACTAGCCGTGTGCAGTTGGATAGAGGAATTGCGGGGCGAATGCATTGCATTTCTTCCTCCGGTTGTAAATACGATAAAAGTGAATAATTGGTATGCCAAGCTGCAAAGGGCCTCTTAGTTCTTAGGAATAAGAGTCTATTGACTTTAATGTCTTTCTAGTTTTAAAAAAATGTATATGTATTTGCCCTGGAGTATCAGCAATTTCAACTGCACACTGGAAACACAAGTCACCTACCTCCAGGCTAAACACTATATTTTCGGATGACGTTGCAAGGAAATAAGAGACCCGTTCCTATATGACCCGTACAGGACCTAAAACAGGACAGGGATAACAAGATCCACCAAAATCAGGGTTCAATAATTAATTAGTGACGGGGAAGGAAATGCAGGGACAGACTAGTAAACCGGGGGAGAGAACTACTGGCAAGGGTAAACAGTAAGCCTACACGAATTCCACAACCAATCCAATAATAAACGTCATTAAGAGTGTATATATTGTGGTCAAACTTATTAGCTTTCTTGTACTGAGATGAAAAGTTGGTAAAACTTCGTAATCCTGTAACCAAGACCGAGCCTTGAACATGTAGTAGTCATGTGGAGTCCTCCGGGATGAAATGACTCCATTAAACTAGTAAAGGTTAAGAGGAAAGGACAACCATCCATTTGACGATGTGGTGCTACTCCATCTCCCCACCCCTTATTCCTGTGAACAATTACTAATGATTCTGGAGCCATCGACGCCTAAGGAAAAAAGTGTGATCTAACTGTTCAAATGGACCAAATGAAAAGATTGTAAAAAAAAAATGCATTCAGATATCAGGGATTTCAACGAAGGATCACGAATATAATCTGAGTAATAATCCAGCGGAAAAAGTCCCGATTAGAGTCGAATATAAAGTGATCACCTGTTAGAAGTGGCACAGGCTTAGAGTATGATCTTTTCCAAACGAGCCAGATAACAAACCTCGCACGGACTGAGAGTATAGACGGGTCATCACGAGTCCTGTAGGATAGAAATTGGTTGTGTACGTACACACACACACACACACACACACACACACACACACACACACACACACACACACACACACACACACACACACACACACACACACACACACATACACATACACACACATGCATACACACATGCATACATACACATGCATACACACGGGTGAGAGTGGGGAGAACGAATCAATAGAAGGCGAGAAAGGAGAGACGCAAAGTTGAAGAGCGAAGGGGGGGAGGAGGGAAGGGAATTAGAAACCGTGTGGAAGGAGGAAGATAAAGATTAGCAGGAAGGGAAGATCAGAGGAGAGGCGGGGAGGGGGGAAGGAAGGATAAGAGGATATGTGGAAGATAGAGCACGAGAAAGGGGGAAAAGAGGAGTACGTTAGTTGTTAAAGAATCGAGGGAAGAAAACGGAGGAAGGATTTTGAAAATTGTGTGTGTTGAGGGCGAGGGGAGGGAGTGGACGAATGAAGGGAAAGGAATAAGAGTGGAGGAGTGAGGGAAAGGGGGGTGGAGTTTTGGGATTGAGGTTGAGGAGACTTGTAGAAGGTAGGAGAGGTTTGGCCGAGAGAGGGAGGAAGGGGGTGAAGATGTGCAACGGGGGTAGGGTCCGCTGAAGAGGACGAGGGAGAGAAGAGTCGTTGAAAGGGTGACAGATCCAGACCCAGACCGTTGACGAGGAGAGGGCGGAAGGAAGGGAGCTGTTCGAGGGTTGAGGAGGTCCTGGAGGGAAGAGGTGTTGGGATAGAGAGTGGCTGGGGAAGGGAGTCTTGTGGGTAGGAGGGATGATTGGATTATAAAAATGAGCGGCGGAGATGTACTGTAGGAAGAAAGTCGCAAGGGAAGTGCGTCTTGAGGGACTAAGCTTTATTGGAAGAGAACCTGGTGGGGAAGGTCATCGACAAAAGGGTCCTGGGGTAACGAGTGGTTCGTGGAGAAACCAGGATGACGGCAGTTACCTACCGTAAGGACGTTATGGTAGGAGGATGTCGAGGTTGGTTGGTTGGTTGGGCGGGCGGGGTGGGGTGCTTAGGCTTAGACCCTGAAGTGATTATGTTTGTGTAAGGCAGTGGCGGTTGGGATGACTCTCAATAGCAGCTAGGTAGGACGTGAGCCGGTGGATAGAAAAGTGATGGCAAGATAGAATAGTGAATAGAGGACGATGGTGGTGGTGGTGGTAGGTGGTAACCAACATTTGGTAGGCCAGAATAGTCATGACGGATGGGAGGTTCAGTAGTAGTTTAAGGACGAAATTTGGAAAATGGTGGCTGAGGAATGAGAACAGGAGGAGGGATAGAGAAAAACGAAAGGGGACATAATGGTGAGGTAATGGGAGGGGGACGGCACAGACGAGGGTGATGGGGATGATGGGAGGTGAAGAATGGGGTGGCCTGAGCAAATGTTTTGAGGGAGGAAGGAGAGGCCGGGAAGGAGGCTGCTAGAGATGGAGTGTTGGGGGAGGGGAGGGGGGTAAAGGAGAAGATTAGGCGGGCGAACGGATCAAAGAAAAGGATTAACAAGATGGTAAAGAATAGGAGGAGGTGGAGGGGTTGAGTTGGAGGAGGGTGGGAAACAGCAGCACTGGTGTGAAGGATAGGTAAGAGGGCTTGGGATCGATAGCGTCGGTGGTGACTTGTGTGTGTGTGTGTGTGTGTGTGTGTGTGTGTGTGTGTGTATTATGAGTGTGTGTGTGTGTGTATTATGAGTGTGTGTGTGTATTATGTGTGTGTATTATGAGTGTGTATGTGTATGTGTGTGTGTGTTATGTTTGTGTGTGTGTGTTATGTGTGTGTGTATTATGTGTGCGTGTGTGTGTGTATTATGTGTGCGTGTGTGTGTGTATTATGTGTGTGTGTGTGCGTGTGTGTATTATGTGTGTGTGTGTGTGTGTGTGTGTGTGTGTGTGTGTGTGTGTGTGTGTGTGTGTTTGTGTGTATGTATGTGGAGGGCGAGTGGTGAATCCCTCCAGGTGGTGATGTGTGTTGAACTCCGTCAGGTTTGTTTGTGCGGATCCCCCACTCCCCCCAGCGTGATGGACCGCACCCAAGGGTATGAAGAGGTTTGTTGTGGTGAGCTAAGCCCAAGTAGGCACCGATTGGTAGCAGAGGCAGAGAGTGGGCTGTCTTAATTTTAGTGCAGCAGGTGTAGGAGGTGGTTCAATGGGTTCGGACTTTGGCGGTGGTGAAAAGTGATACCAGTAACAGATGTAATGGTGAATGTGACACAATGTATGTGGCAGAGTATATACTGTAGCGAATGGTCTTCGATGTCTGCTAAAGCAGTGCAGCCCAACTTCGGAGTATTGGTAAACTTCACTCTGACTTTGCATAGCATGGATCATTGATGTAATTTGGAATTGGATACAGTAGTACAATATTAGCGCGTTTCTCAGTGGCAGGTCCTTCGTGCTGAGCTTCATCAACAAGTTTCTTGATGTAAACCCAGCTCACTGTTGTGATTGATACTGTTTAGTAATTCGAAAAAATTAGAATAATGTTTGATGCAACGTTTAGATTGGGTATCATGATGTAACAGTGTTCTGTATCGCATTTGTATTGTCGACAGTCATACTGGTGGGAGTTTGAGTGTAACAAAACATAGTTCAGAGCGATACAGGCCCTTACAGTCTGGTTATTTGATGTGATATTGAACAGACTCCTGCTGTAGTGCTGATATGAGCAGTACAGGACCTCCCGTAGGCAAGGCTGGCCTGCTGTAGACGGCTGGGTGGGGTTGAGGGGGAGCGGAGTTTAGGGAGAGAGTAGGGGAGAACCTGGAAACGGAGGTGGAATAAGCGGAAGAGGTGGAGGACCGTGCCGAGGGTGGGCGTAGAGGAAGAACAGGTGCAGCGAAACAGAGGAGGATGTGGAGGTCAGTGTTTTTGAGTAGCAGGTGCAAAGAGGTGGAAGATGTGGAGGGTGCAGGTGTACAGGGAGCAGGTGCGCAGGAGGAAAAGGGGGCTTATGAAGGGGGGGGAATGGAAGGGGAGGGCGGGGGTGGGGGTGGGGGGCGAGTCTGGCGGTGACACGTCGCTGATCTGATGTAGGCAGCCTCGGATCCCAGGCCATATTCTGGGATGTGTGTTGTAAAATGGCAATGGCATATGAATGGTTGGATGCTGAATGTGGACGGTAGGCCGGCGAGGGCCCCGAGCTTGGTGGCAGGGGCCCCCGATGCGACGATACCTTTGATCCTGAATGTGGGTTGAGCTGGGATGTCGGCTCTGAATAGGAAATGGTTGAAGGTGGTATCAACCAACGGAGGAACAGTGGAAACTGGAGAGCTAACCGATTGACTTTGAACGTCGGCGTGCGAGGGAGAATTTAAAGCAAGAAGTGGGGTTGCTGAGCGGAAAACAAATAAAAACAAACTCGTGAAGAAGACTGGCCAACGGAGTCGGAGTCCCTTCCTCCACGGACGACGGTCGTACGTTCCGCGGTCAGGTCGGTCACCTGCGGCCGAATCGGAGGGACCCGGGTGAAGATCATTCCCCTGAACTGCTATGACGTAATGCGACGTACCGACCCAGAGGACTGCATGTTTTCAGTACAGTGCTTAGCCGGGCGAAAAAACGTTAATTTTTTTTTATATATTTGTGTGATAGTGGGCACATTGGGTACATTTACGTCTCTCTCTCTCTCTCTCTCTCTCTCTCTCTCTCTCTCTCTCTCTCTCTCTCTCTCTCTCTCTCTCTCTCTCTCTCTCTCTCTCTCTCTCTCTCTCTCTCTCTCTCTCTCTCTCTCTCTCTCTCTCTCTCCCCTCTGTCACACACACACACACACACACACACACACACACACACACACACACACACACACACACACACACACACACACACACACACACACAATGCCAGGCTCGTATACTTAAGTACTAGAATTCAACAGAAGACTTGCAAGGTATGACGAGTAAGGCCAAAGTAATGTTCATCTCTAAAGATCAAAGTAATTATTTATAATTGTTGATGAAAACCTTGAAGAAATTAATAATATTGTTATTTAGGTCAGATGCTAAAATGGACTACAATTGTGAAAGTAAAATAAAAATGGTCCCTTTTATTTTACAATGTTAGGTAGATGTAAAGACATCTTGAGGTTCTCTGTGTGACTGAAAAAACGAAAACAAATTTGGATTGTGTAGCCTCAGCTATAATTTACTAATATGAAGCCGACGGAGACGAAGCTTAAGGCTTTTCGGAAAGGAACGGTGAAACGTGAACAAGAGGTCAAGTTAAGTAAGAGAAGAGATTGGAGTGAAAAATTTTGTGGAGGCCATAAAGTAACCGGAATGGAAGATATTGTGGAGGCAGTAAAGGAACGGGAATGGAACGGGGCCATGGAAGGTGGCCATAAAGGAGGAGGATGGTAGGTAGAGCATGTGTGTGACTGACTGGACTCCACGAAATGGGAAGTGTGGAAGAGGTAGACCAGACAAAAGGCGAAGAGAAGAAACAAGAGAAATTTGCAGAAGCGATGTGGCAGAAGTTGGGAGAAGACTTTGTCCAGTAGTGGACTCTGAATAGTTCATTGCTTGGTCGTCCACTTTTTTCCCACCTCGTCCATTATGCATCTTCATTCAGGCTTTCTACCTTAATACCTATCACACTGCAACTGTTGATAGTGAATTCCATACACCGCTTTTGATTTGATTTACAGTGTGTGTGTGTGTGTGCCTGTGTGTGCGTGCTTGCGTGTGCCTCTGTGTGTGTGTGTGTGCGTGCGTGCGTGCGTGCGTGCGCGCGCGCGTATGTGTGTATTTGTGTGTATGTGTGCGTGTGTGTGCGTGTACGGATGCGCATATATTAAGATTAAAGAGCATGAGGATGCGAGAGGGAGGGAGGGAGGGAGGGGACGAGGCAGAAAGAAGAAAAGGGGGAAGCGGAGCGAGGGAGGGAGGGAGGGAATGGAAAAGAAATGGGGGAGAAGGGGGAGACTTGGCGGAGAGTCCTTGGAGTTTGTAGAAAAGAGTGGTAGTGGAGTCGAGGGTAGAGAGTGAGGTTGGGGAAGGAGAGGAGAGGAGAGGAGAGGGACAGAGACAGCGAGGAGCGGGGGAGATAGAGGAGGAAGGAAAGGAGGTAAGTGGGGGGGAAGGGTAGAATGGAAGAGATAGTGAAAACTGCAAGAATCTTATCTCTGTTTCCTTTTCAACAGTAGGCTCTCTATATTCCCTCCCCCCTATACTCCGCCGAGGATTACAACGAAATCTCTTACCCTCTCCCTTCCCTTGGACGCTTGCAAACGCGCACACATACGTAAGTAAACACAAATATACCGGGGCGCATGCGTGAGCACATACATACAAACACAAGCACGCAAACACACACTTAGCAAAAGAGACATATTTACGTCTCGCTGCGCCCAGACATAGGTATTCATATATTCACCGGCATGCACATTCAACCCAATGCAAATGAATAAATACATATGCGCATAAAAACATATACTTCGGCCCAAGACTCTGGCGAAACCATATCCAAGCACAGCAGCCTCATTCCCTCCCACAAATAAGCAGGCAGCAAACATAGCAAGCTTACCTCTTTTAGCGCGTGCGCGCGCGCACACACGCTTCACACGCTTCACACACTAACACACACACGCACGAGCACACACACAAACACACGCACACATACACGCACACACACACACGCGCACACACACACACGCGCACACACACACGCGCGCACGCAAGCACACACACACACACACACACACACACACACACACACACACACACACACACACACACACACACACAAACACACACACACAAACACACACACACAGGAATAACCTAGAAAATTATATAGCCTAAGCTGGAACCTCGCAATTTAAGGCTCGGTAATATATTGAAAGAACAAGAGACAGTACCCCACGAGCGTAGGTCCTTTCCTCTATAGCACAATTAGGTAAACGCACACAAACGTGTTACCCGTTCATCCCATATGTGCGTTCTCTCTCGTTCAAATGCGTTGTTGACGCACACGGAGATCTGCAGTTGCTAAACCCGGACCTGGTCATTTACAGGTACACTCCAACGTTCCACGAGTACACCATTTAAAGCCTGAAGAAACCTTTGAAAAGATACAGTTCTTGAACCGCAAAAAGCCACATGTTCTGTAGTAGGTGTTCCTCAATAGGTTTAATTCCGGCTAGTGATTGTAGCCTCAGGTGTCCAGCTTGTGTAACACTTGCTTGCTAGGCGACAGCTGGAAAGGCAACTGGTGATGGGAAGGCGGCCTTTCGAAGCAGCCTTTTGAAAGGGGACAGAACACCGGGTTGCACACTGATGCTGGTGGTCGGGCTCTGGACCCAGGCAGCCAGTCTGTAATACCTCGTGTGTGTGTGTGTGTGTGTGTGTGTGTGTGTGTGTGTGTGTGTGTGTGTGTGTGTGTGTGTGTGTGTGTGTGTGTGTGTGTGTGTGTGTGTGTGTGTGTGTGTGTGTGTGTGTGTGTGTGTGTGTGTGTGTGTGTGCACGTGCGTGCGTGTGCGTATGTGTTTGTTTTTCCAGCAAGAAAGAAAATCCTTGGAGTCACTATAGCACCGAATAAGCGGAGTCATAGAAATGGTAAAGAAGAGTTTTAAGGAAGGCAGAAGAATGCCAGTAGAAGTTAAGGGTTCAGCATTCTTTTATTTTATTTTATTTCATTTCTTTTATTAATTTGTTTATTTATTCGTTTATTTGTGTGGGTTTTTAAGTTCACAATTTTAAACAAATTCTTGAGTATTGTGATCCGTAGGGAGGACACAGAATTCCTTAAAGTGTTGACTGCAGAAAACGTGTATTCAGTACTCCTGTGGGAATGGTTCATTCCGCGTGATCAACAGCACCTACTGTGTGTATAGGTTCTGTTGCAACCGACGGGGTCAATACGGTAAATTTTGGTATTTGGGGAACCCACATTGCTATAACTGCAAAATCGTGCAACTCCCCCCCCCCCCACCGATACCTTTCGCGATTGGGAGAAATGGAAATGAGCAGAGCCTTCTGACCACGAGACGAAGTGAGGAACCCAGGAAGAGGAGAACCCCTGGCACTTGCTAAGTGGGCGCCCACAGAACACGAGATACACTCCTCTTGTTTACGAAGCAAGAAGCTACATTACTCCAAAGTAAGGACCCACCTCCATCCCTAGACACTCCACGAGTCTATGGCATAGGCATGTGTAGTTGGGAACCCACACAACGGTGGTACCTGTTAGCTGGAACCCGCACTGGCCGGCGAGGCACCTGCTAAATGGGAACGCAGCGAAAAGGGGAGAGAGAGATGACGTGGAATAAAGACGGGAAGCAGGAGAGAAAGAAAATACAGGCAGGGAACAGAAGGGGAGAAAGATAAAAGTGGAGAAGGGGGAGCAAGGGATAAAGGCGGAGAGGGGAAGAAGACATCGAGTGCAGGGAGACAGAGAGTAGAAGAGAAGAGAAGAGAAGAGAAGAGGAGGAGGAGGAGGAAGAGGAGGAGGAGGAAGAAGAAACGGAGGTGACCAGCGAGGGACGAATGATAATGCGGCAGATAAGGCCAAAAGACCGAAAGCAAGCGAGGAAGCAGGCAAAGCAGGCAGACAAGCAGGTGAACGAGTATGCGTGTGGTCAAGAACCGACTCGCCGGTCAGATTACAGAGGATCACATCGGTTCTGATCACATAGGCTGCACGAGGTCCCAGTGACAAAGGCCTTCAGATTTTATTCTTGGGGTCATAATAGGCGGAGAGTAGGCAGCACAAAGATGGTGCGGGATTCAGGGGACGTGCCAGAGTCCACGGCCAAGTTCCCTTGTACAAAAGGCAGAATGGTACACGGAGAGACATGATAGGTGGGGAACAGAATGTTGCGTGGAATGGAGACTTCGTGCCGGGGAGGAATTGTTTTTCGAAGCTAACTGTTAAAGGGAACGGGCGTGATCAGCGAGGAATCCAGTGCCGAGGGGAACGGACGCCGTTGCAGGAGAGGAATAGCGACAAAGGGGGGAAAGAGGAGCAAACAAATTGGCGAGGAAGACACTCGTGCATTGTACAAGGGGCAAGTTGTGATTGTTTACTTAAAATAAATATGATAGTAGAAGCGGAGAGACGTCTCAGAGGGGAGTACGGGTAGAACCATACAGAAGACCATTAGGGGCACTAGAAGACGAAAGAAAACTCGTGCAAAGTCACAGGCACTATTCCACAGAGGCAGTGTTAACCGAAGGCAAGCACTGCCGGGCCGCCGGAGACACTGTTTGACGAATGGATCCGTCAGGCGATCGAAGACACTGTTGGACAAACGGAGCCACTGTTGGACCCAGGAAGATTCGTGTCGGGCGAATGAAGACACTATCGGGTGTACAGAGACAATATCGCGGCAGCTGAAACAATGCTGGGGAAGTGAGGAAGAGAGGGAGAGGTAGTCTGTTGCCGTCGCCGCCGCCGCCGTTGCCCGTGTGTTGTAAGAGGGAGCGAAAGAGACAAAAGGCTAAGCTGACTTTAAACCCTTTAATGACGTTAGAGGGGCTGGGGAGGTGTCGGGGCTCTGCAGGATCACACACCTTAATTAGGGATCAGAGGGCGCTGGCGGAGGCGGTAGTCGCGATGGTAGTGTGGGGGTCGTGTTCATGGTCCTGGTGGTGAACGTGCAGTCAACAGCTGTGGTACAGTTGGAAGTAGTACCGGTATACTAACACAGTACCGGTGTTCATAAATTATCTACGACGTGAAGTTCATTCCTTATGAGGAGTGATGAGTGGAGGGAGGGAGGGAAGAAGGCAGCAATGAATAGGGATTATAGGGAGCGGGTCGAGGGAAATGGAAAGATTGTCCATACCGAGTGTGGAGATAAGAGCCCATAGAGCCTCCTACTTTGTTCGAGCAAAGCTCAGTCTTAGACTCCGTTGACACCTCGAGGGAGGAGTCGTGCACCAACGCCGTTCGGGTTCCTCTTCTCCTCTGCCAGTAATGCCATAGGAACAGACCCTACCAGCACAACACAATAACTTGTTACTCTTCTCAGATCCGAAATCTATACGTGCAGCGCGTGAGCGCACGCACGCGCTCGCGCGCACACACACACGCACGCACACACACACACACACACACACACACACACACACACACACACACACACACACACACACACACACACACACACGTGCACGCACGCACGCATGCATACACATATATGCGAGTAAAACTCCAACGTATACTTGTACACATTTCATGTTAATTCCAAACTGAGATAGGCACTGTGCGTGCAAACTGAAAATTGAGAATACTTTCCTAGCTGTGCCGTTGACCGTTTACAGAGCACGACCTTCCTTACGGATCCCGCCACTGTAGCACCATAAGGACAAGAAGGATGAAGGACATCAATGGCTGCGCGACGACATCCAAAACGGGTTCGCTCAGTCGCCTTCCCATGTCGCGGCACAGTATTCCGATGACCCGTGTTTACAAAGAGTTGGTCGATAATTTGAATAATTCATGCCGCAGTTAGAAGCATTTTCCCCCCGAGTTTCAATTAAGTCTAATTCCCTTGGTCGCTGATTACGGGCTTTTCGGAGTCGTCGTTTCGTGTTTTAGGACCTCGCTCGCCAGTTTTGCGACCGATTTGTCGCGTGTCGCATATTCCTGGCCGTTTTTGCACTTGGCGCCACCGCCGCCGCCATACCGTCGTGCACTCTATAATAAAACCCCTGTTCGATCGAATGGAATATTTAGAGGCACATTTCCGGCGCGCTGATTGGTTGGTTAATGTCGTGACGTCATATCTGCTTCGACGCCATTGGTTGCTGCGCAGGAGAATTTTCAATGAGAATGACGGTTATTGATTTCAACTTGGCAATTGTTTATCGCTTTGTCGCTTGGGAATTCATAAATTTTGACTATTTTTTTGAGCTTAGAGCAGTCCTTTTTTATGAACTTGTTAGGCTTTTGGGTCCCTTTGAGCCATTTTGAGCTTGACGGCGCCCTTTGTGAGTATTATGGGCTTTGTACTCCGTTTTCTTTGAGGTCCAACTATGCAGCTTTGTAGAATCGTAACCCCTTTTGCCTTTTTGTCCTCATTGTCCCCTTTTCAATGTTTAGCAATTTTTGTAACATTGTTGTGTAGCCAGTACGCCCGCCCTGACTTTCCTGGCCAAGTGAGTTACCAGATAAGAGCTTACACAGCGGCAGTAACAACAGCAGAAGAAAAAAAACTGCTTGGTACGCAAGACGCAGTGTTTGAGTTTCTGGAGTGGTGGTACTACATTTATTCAAGATGGTAAGTGGTTCCCTGGCAGGAGGTTCTTGGACCAATCCAGTTAGAGGGATGGAGTGAAAATGGGTTCGTGTTTGCGTGTGTTCGTGTGTGCGTGTGCTTGTGTGTTTATCTAATTGTAGTCCAGTGTTGGAGCTATATTCATAGGGTCCTGACTTTCCACGTATCAGATTTTGCCTTAAATTCATTCATGCTGTTGGCCTGTATTTTTTTTTTCTAAATTGTTCCACAGATTGACGTAGCTATTTCGAAAGCTGTGCTTCCTGACATTTTTAAGCAGCGTGCATGTGTGTATGTGTGTTTCGGTATGG
>NC_134777.1:59137685-59142685 GCF_046742065.1 Oratosquilla oratoria
TACTTTTTTCGTTATATACGGCGCAAACAGTTTATATTAGCCAACAAATACTCGGGCATTTTTTGATAAAAGCACGAAGGGGACTGGCGACGAGAGAGAACAAGGCGAGTCGCTTGCCGCCCTGTCATTAACTGCTGCTTCGCGAAGAACTCTCTCGCGTCCCAGAGGCTTCTGTAGTCTTCACCTTCGCCCAAGACTGGAGCTATACTTCCTCGTAATTTAAAGATATATGTTAAAATCCCTGAGGGTTAGAATTGGCAAATACTATGTCTGACAAATACCTTACACAAGATTTCAACAGCGCGAAAGGTGATGTACATGTACTAGAGCTGTGCGGTCGGAGAAAAGTCTCATAAGGTATGGTTTGAAAATACAACCCGTTACTTCATCGCACTTCCCCGAAGCCTGATCACCTTTTCAACAAGTGTCTGAAGGCTTTCAGTCGAGGTTTGTTATCGAGAGTTTCCTTATGCGTCCTATCGTACTTTTGTTCAAAGGACCAACCTTTCTCTTGTTTAGACTACGATAATCCCCCCCCCGTCCTCTTTTGAACAAATAACAAGGATTTTTTTAATACGCAACAGCTGCGGCACTAGTGTAGCAAAGGCTACCACTGAATACACAGCTGCATCACCCACGGTGAACACTACAACACTCGATCTGCGTCATCAAACGCGCGTACTACTGCTTCTTTCGTGTTGACCCTCTCCTTCCCTCACTTGCAGTCGCAACTTTGCGATGTGATTTCCCATGTTGCTTCTTCACGTGACCTCTAGCTCGCTGCACCTACATGATGTGCCAACACCAGGTGGTCTTTGGACGTTGGGTCCGGACGAGGCACCAGTACCATTGTACACAAGTCCAAGGAGGGTGACAGCACGTGGAAGGTGATGGCCTGGAATGGAGCAGGTGTCACACTGATTGTCCCGCGAAAGTTGGTGTCATTCGCAGGTAATGTGACCTCACGACACCTCGGGAGCGGAAGGCGCCCGGCGAGGCGACGCGACGTGGCAAGGCGGTGGAAGTCGTTGACAACGACGACGGCGACAGGTTCCGCTGGCTCTTGGTTTTCGACCCAGGTCCGATTCAGAGTTAACCCAATAGCCCACTCAGCCAGTTAGTCATGCACGTTTATTTATTATCAGTTGCCATCATAATAATCATCACCACTGTCATCATCACCACGGTCATCATCATCATCACCATTACCACCAGCACACACACACCGGCAAAGTGGGTTACGTTAGTATCTCGGTTTACCGCCTACCTTTCCAGGTGGCACGTTTCCGCTGATTCTGTCTGCTTTCGTAAGGCTATTGCATTCATCTCCGTGGCACCCTCACGGTAGCAGGAAGAAGGTTGCCGTGCTGTGCGCGGGGTGCATCAGGAATGGCATTTGGGCAAATTGTTCGCCGTGAGACCGGGTCTGGTTTACCCGTGGCTTGTGGGGACCTTGGGTTGACCTGGGGTAGGGTGGTGAGGAGGGTGCGGGTATTCGTAGACAGGGAACCGAGTGGGTTGGCAACAATGTTCTTCCAATCATCCAAGTGCAGGAAGGGGCTTCTTCAGCTGGTAACCGTGGAAGTGACAAAATGCACCAAAAGCTCCCTAAGTTCCTGAAGGAATAGTGCAGAGTTCAGATTTCCATTGAATGTAGTCCAGCAAAGGCGTTTGACACAGATTATGGCTTTCTTGTGACGCGGGTTTGCTTTTGAGCAGTGCTGAATGGTTGGGTTTGTGCTATGTGCACCTTTGACGTCTGTGTACATCTGTTCGTATGCCAACATTGTAGGTGAGTTGCAATTTTCATCCAGGAGGGAAGGAATCCAGACCCTTCGCCTCGTCGCAAGTCGATCATCTGTAGCAGTTTCCACAGCCAGACGCAGGATTACGTGCAACAGCCAGAACTACTCCCTTCTCGAAAATCAGTCCCCACCATGGTAATCTTACAAGTGAACGTACCAATAAGTGAATTCCTTATCTGGCGACGGGTATTAAGGCCGCGGAGATATTGGTTTGCTTGTGTACTTGCCCTTCGAGAAGTTCAGAGGTCTGGCTGTACACCCTGTTGTCATGGTCTCTTCAGTTAGCGACTGAGAAAACGTCCCGATCCAGTCCCGGAACCAAGAAGGTCTTCTCCGTCACCGCCATCAGGGTAAAGACCCGGTCCCTGCAGGACACGGGCGACACTGGGGGCATTGTCTCGACGAGTGCAGCTTTAAATGCAATGCAGATGCAACATGCCCCCCAAGCTGTTCATAACTGACCTGCAGTAGAAGCAGCTGCGGCGGTGACGAAGACAGCTGTTTGACTTAGGAAAATATCTGTACTGTGAGGGTGGTGGGGACAGAAGTGATGGTGCTGGGGACTGTACAGTTACTGTGGGAGTGACGGCGGAGGCTTGAAGTGTTGTGGATGCTATGGTTGTAGACGTATTCTTGTAAGAGTATACTGCTGAACAAGGCGCGCCTCTACCTTCACTGGTGGATAGATGGAAGCACAGTGGATGGGTGGACGGGTGCGGTTGGGGTGGTTGAGACGGCCGCTCAATTGACGAAGTAGTGGCACTGACTGGGAAGACTTTGGCCAGGCGGAAGAAGAAGAAGAGGAGGAGGAAGAGGGGTTCCTGTGGCTGTGTCCGTGGCCGTGGAGGTCGTTGTGTCTGGCGGTCCAATGCCCTATGGTCCTCATCCATTTTGATGCATGACCCTAGGTCATGGCGAAGTGTGGCCATAGGTCATGGTGGAGGCAGGGGCATGCGCGCTCAGAGACATGCACGTATACGCTCGAAAGTATGCATGCGCGCGGGTAATGAGGGCAATGAAGAGGAATAGCAGTAATCGTGAAGAAAGTAATCGATTGCTCTGTAATTGGAAATCCGTGATGCGATCTCCTTCACAATTTGGTTCGATTGCAGAAGCGGAGAGATGAGAGAGAAAGAGAGGGACAGAGAGAGAAAGAGAGAGAGAGAGAGAAGATTCGAAAGGGAAGGGGAGAGGGAAAGCTGAATAAAGGTACATAAAGGAAATGGAAGCGAGGAAGAGGGGAAGAGAAAATAAGAAAGGAGAGGGAGAGGGGAGAAGAAGAGGGAAAGGAGAAGAGAAGAGGGGAAAGCGAGGGGCAGAAGAGAAGGGGAAGAGAAAGAGGAGAGGAAGGGAGAGTGGAGGAGGTGGATGGCTACTGGGGAAGAGAGCGGTCGTCCTGCTGACGTAAGGGCTGAGGCTGAGGCTGCACCAAAGGACAGATCAGTTCGACATCACTGCTGCTGCTGCTGCTGCTGCGGAGGAGGAGGAGGAGGAGGAGGAGGAGGAGGAGGAGGCAATTATTAGATGACGTGCTGCAGCAGCAACTCGAACCCTCTTCCGTCCCCCACCCCCGCCTATGATGCCGATGTGCTTGTTGCTGTAACCGCCTTATCCCCTGGCCACACCCGAGTAAACTGACATTTATCTCGATTAAGAACCTTGCTCGTTTTCTTCTGTTTATGCAGATGGTGGAGCGTGTGTCTGTCACTCCCCACCCCCCCACCACCATCCCTATCCTCGCAATGTTTATGTTTTGTTTCAGAACGAGTATAGTGCAGTGGCTGACCAAATCCCCTTCTAAATTTTCTTTTTTTTCTTTCTTTTCCAGGCTTCCATCTCTCGGGCATCGTTCGGAATGACCGTCTCTCTCCGGGTCCTCTCCCCGCCTCCACCGCTCCCTCCGCCACCACCACCACTGCGCCCGCCACCACAGACTCCTCCAACACCAACACCAACACAAGCACCAACACTACCACCACATCCACTAACACCTCATCGTCATCCCCCACACCTGCCAAGTGCCAAGTCTCCATATCCTTCGACAGGTAAGTTCTCTCGCTGTTTGTACTCTCTCTCTCTCTCTCTCTCTCTCTCTCTCTCTCTCTCTCTCTCTCTCTCTCTCTCTCTCTCTCTCTCTCTCTCTCTCTCTCTCTCTCTCTCTCTCTTTCTCCTTCCCCATCTCCCCCTGCGGCCCCCTCTTTCCCCATCTCCCCCTGCGCCTTCCCTGTCTCTCTCTCCCCTACCCCCTTCTGTCCTTCCCCCCTCTCCTCTCTCCTCTCCCCCTCCTCTCTCTCTCTCCCTCTCCTCTCCCCCTTCTCTCTCTCTCTCCCTCTCTTCCCCCTCTTCCCCCTCTCCCCCTCTCTTCCCCTGGCCCCCCTCACTCTCCTCTCCCCCTTCTCCCTGTCCTTCTCCTTCTCCTCTCCCCAATTTCTCTCTCACTCTCCTCTCCCCTATCTCTCTCACTCTCCTCCCCCCTCTCTTTCTTTCTCTCCTCTCCTCTCCCCCCCTCTCTCTTTCTCTCTCTCTCTCTCTCTCTCTCTCTCTCTCTCTCTCTCTCTCTCTCTCTCTCTCTCTCTCTCTCTCTCAACTGGGTCACTGGATCTTTTCCATGTATATAAGTTGTTTCCACAAGCTGTGTAATACCACGACCTGATGGAGGGTAGCCAGGCTCCCTCACCCATCCCTCCACTCCCCTCCCCTCCCCCGCTTCGGCCAGCCTCGTTTGTGAAGCAATGCGTGGAGAGAACGGAGAAGGTGGGGGTCAGTGGGGGGCGAGGCGAGGGAGGCGATGTGTGGAAGCGAGCTCAATCGGTCGGTTGGTTCATCGGGCTTGCGAAGAAAGTCTACGCCCCGTCACCGCCTTGTTCACTCACCCAACCATTTACCAGTGTTATCTACTGTATATATAAATATAAAAAATATATTTGTAAAGTTAAAATGAGTAACATTTTGAAAGGCAAGCCAGCAGGAAACCTTCCGGTTCATAACGGGTCCGGATGAGCAAAATGTATCACAGAAAAAAACTGGGTCACAACAGGATATCGCAAAGGTATATTTGTAAAGTTGGTCCCCTCCACAAACTACGATGAGCAGGCAGGCGGCATTCCTGCCCTCTTCTCGATTAACGGGCGCCCCCTATAGTAACCCCACACTTCATCATTTGGTTTGCGTTCAGTCTGAAAAATAAAGTTTACT
>NC_134777.1:59150185-59157685 GCF_046742065.1 Oratosquilla oratoria
GGGAATTTTCCTACACACTCACACGCACGCACGCACGCACGCACGCGCGCACGCACACGCTTACATCGTGAGTTCTGGCAGACTTGTTTCAACTCGTGGTAGTGCTTTCACCCAACTAGCGAGTGACAAGAGTTCAAATCCCTGGGGTGAACACAAAAAGCAAGTGCTGGTAGGAAGGCTACGTACGTAATCAGTACGTATGTTTGCACCCCGTCAGGTTCGCTTGATGTCTTATCCAAACATACAAACTCACTTTTCTCTCTCTCTCTCTCTCTCTCTCTCTCTCTGTGTGTGTGTGTGTGTGTGTGTGTGTGTCTGTCTGTGTGTGTGTGTGTGTGTGTGTGTGTGTGTGTGTGTGTGTGTGTGTGTGTGTTTGTTTGTTTGTTTGTTTCTTTTACTGTTCCTCTGTCTTTCTCTGTAGTTGCCCGTGGAAGACGAGAACACTGCTTCGACCATGGGGGTCCCCGAGGCCGCCCGCCCACCCGAACGGATGCTCTTTCCCATTGTGCAGTGTGACAAGCTGCAGCAGCTAACTAGACTCCCGAACTGAAATGGTTGAAAAGCTCTTACGTCCTTCGGGTGTCGCCAGGCGATTTTATTCAGCTCTTGGGGAAAACTCGCAAATCTTTATTCTGGCTACCACCAAACTATTTCTGTCGTCGCCTCAGTGGCATATCTAACTCTGGTTGGAAGAGAATTTTTTGGTCTCCAGATGTCCAGTCCAGTTCTCCCTGTGCAAACTGTCACAACCTCCCCCCCCCCCCGCACTACCACTTCTGGAACCTCCCTTCACTGGAACCTCATTTTCCTTCTGTTTCCCCCGACCCCAGAGGCCCACGTCACCTTCCCCCTTCCCTTCCCTTCCCTTCCCTTCCTGTCCCTAACACCTCGGTCCCCTCCTCCACCGCCAAAGCTCTTATTATATCCATACACCACCACCACCACCACCACTACGCTTATTTGATTTTGGTTATGCTGCCAGCAGGCCTTCCGACACCTATTACTTGGCTACGACCCACCCCTCCTGCTCTCCCTCTCCCTCCCTCCCTCTCTCTCTCTCTCTCTCTCTCTCTCTCTCTCTCTCTCTCTCTCTCTCTCTCTCTCTCTCTCTCTCTCTCTCTCTCTCTCTCTCTCACTGTCTCTCTGTCCCTCTCCCCCTCCCTCTCTCTCCCTCCCTCTCTCTCCCTCCCTTCCTCTATCTCTCTCTCTCGCTCTCTTCTCTCTCTGTCGCTCTCTTCACTCTCTGTCGCTCTCTTTTCTCTCTCGCTCCTCTCTCTTTCTCTCTCTCTCTCTCTCTCTCTCTCTCTCTCTCTCTCTCTCTCTCTCTCTCTCTCCACACAGTTCTTTCTCTTACCCCTCCCTCCTTTCTGAATTCCATTCCCCGCTGACTCTCTCTCCTCTCTCTCTCTCTCCTCTCTCTCTATCTCTCTCTCTCTCTCTCTCTGTCTGTCTGTCTCTCTGTCTGCACCTAGCTCTTCTTTCTCTTTCACCCTTCCCTCCGTTCAGTTTTCCATTCTCCAGCCCAGCTCTCTGCTTTCTCTTTCTTTTTTGTTCTCTTGTTTCCTTCGTTTCTCATCCCCACTCCTCGATTCTCCCCTTCCCCGTTTCTTCCCCTTGTTTCTTTTTCCTCCCCTCCCCTCTCCTCCCCTCTTTTCCTCCCCTCTTTTCCTCCCCGCCCCTCCTTCCCTACCCTTTCTTGTACCTTCCTCTTTCCTGTATTCCTCCACCGCCATCATCATTCTGTTTCTTTCGCTTACCTATACATCCACGTACCGTACGTACATGTACACACAGACAGACGTACACTGACGCGTTTCACACCTCGGCCTTCCCTTTGCCTAATTACCAGACTATCTCTATGCAGATGAAAAATTTACATGAAAATGAAGAAATTTCCAACGGCGGTTCCACGCCAAGGAAGAGGCAACTTTGCCCATCACATTACAAACCAGGCCTGGTTCCCCCTTCTACCCAGTCGTCGCCGTCGAGTCCGGGACGGCGACTTGAGGGCGGAGCCTCCTCAGAGGGGCCTTTTTGGTAGCGTTGCTGGAAAGGGAAACACGAAGGGTTCTGCAGGGATGGTGCCTCAGGTAAAGGTAGGTGAGGCACTAGAAACGACTAACCTGGTGATAATTGGTACAAGCATACACGTACACAACATACATTGTGTATGGGCGTTTGGGGGCGCGCATTCTTCTAGACACTAGCCTCTTCCCTTTGCGGAAATGGGAGGCTGGTCCCCATCTCGCCTCGTTTATGGAATTGACAATGTGAGCAACGAAATTTTTCTTGGGTAGACAAGGAACCGACCCCCCCAACCACCGCCACCCACCACAGCCACAACAAAAATAACAAAAAACAACACCCTAACCCCACCCCGGTCGTTCAAAATTCGGAATGGAAATCGCTTGTTCAGGTATGGCTTAGTTTCATTTACTTGAAATTCACGCCCCCACAGTATACGGCAACAGTCTGTGGGTCCTTCTATAGATCTCGTCGGGAAAAAAATTGATTGCTGCCGATGTGTGTGTGTGTCTGAGGTCCTTTTCCATGTCACTGTCCTAGTGAAGAGAAAGGGAGGGAGGGAGGGAGAGAGGAAGGTAGTGATGCAGTTGTCAGCACTTCTATGTGAACAGCTGGTGGGAAATGTGAAGTTGATAAGAAGTCCTGGACATTTGTACCCGCTCGTCTTACCCACTTATCGATGGACGTTATCTTTGTTTTTTCATAGTTTGCAAAAACTATATAAAAAAAATCCAGCGTTGTTAACCCTGTGGTCTCCGCTCCTTCTCCCATGTAGACTAAGATTCTATCCCGTGGCAGCTCTTTAGATTTTACCTCCTCTTGTGTGAGTTCCTGGCTGCAGTAGTATTCTAAAAACATGCCCTATTTTTCCCCAACCATCCATCTATGTATTTGTGGCACCATTTGCCACCAAGCATGCATTTTAGTCCTGTGTTCAAAGTTTTGTTGACAATTATGTTTATACACTTCCTTTACAATTGATGATTCGAACTCTGAAGTTAACACGTTCACGCAGATGTACGCGCGTGCGTGTGTGTGTTACACCACCATGGTCTTGGATCACGTGCTGGATTCGTGATTGAGGACAACTACTTAAGCTCGTTTAGTCCAGTCACACGCATTACACCCATTCCTTTGTTCAAGTGGATCTGTAACGACTTACAGTATTAATGAAAGCATTCACACTATGAAAGCGGCGCGAACTCTGTACAACCAGAATGGGAGCACGAGGCGGTAACCACTACACCAGCAAAGCGTTCTGGAATTTGTGGCTGCTTTTGCCAATGCATTTGTGCACTTTGTGCACACGTGGAAGCCAGCCCCCGAGTAATTTGCCTCGAAAGGGCACTGTTTCCCTTGGGCGGTGCCTGCCCCTCAACCCCGCTTACCACTCGCCAACCAGTCGGACAAGGCTGTGGTGCTTCAGAGCCCATCACCTAGACTATTGTCATTCTTCTTGGTGGTGATGGTGGCTGTGGTGTTGAAAGGAAGGGTTACTTTCGGACTGTTATAGTTGCTGAGGGGTTGGGGGGGGTGAGTGTTGGAAAAGGTTAGAAGGAGGGAGGGTGATTTTTGGAGTTCTGGGTGGTCCCGAGTTCTTTAGGAATTTGGGCGGGTGATGGTTGGCTGCGGAGGTGGGGAGTAAAGTTGAGGTTGGGGCAGTTTGGCACGGAGGGCTTGCTTGGTTGCTTGCTTGAGGGTGCTGCTGGCTGCAGGTGCCCTCAATTGATCAGATCATTTCTGCACTGCGCCGCGCCTCTTTGAGATGAGGACCATGGACACCCGTCCAGTGTCAAATTCTATTCAGCTTAGGACCTGGCCAGCAAGCAAGCAAACAAGCAAGCAGTAGCAGAAGCTTGAAGACTGTGGTTCCGATCAAACTGGCCATTTTCAGGTCGGGATTCGAGTTTCAAGTTGATGATACACTGGCATTAAAAATATCTAAAATGCCCACTCTGGTACTGAAAAGTAAAGTACTTTTTTCATGGTGCCACAGTCGCGTCGTGTGGAGATCCCGGCCGACGCCTGGGTGGTCTGCAAGACTTTCCTGTGTGGTACCATGTGCTGTTCGACCCCTGTTATTACTATGTCTGGAACAATGTTCATGAATTGCACGGTGCATTCCCGAAATGCTGCATTTCTCTAAACAGATAGGAGTTCTTCGATTACTTCGCAGGACCACCAAAGAGAGACCTTGTGTGCTCTTATCAGTCGAGGCAAACAAGCAAGAGTTCTGGCGTGTTTGGGCGGGTAGTGTGATGCCACTGACGTGGAGCTCTGGGGGAAACGGTTGGTTTTGCTCTCGTTCTTGCTGCTGTGAACATTGCATCGTGTCGCTCTTCGGCAGTCAAGCGGAACACACTCCCACGTGACCTGACCCTCGTATAGCGGTGGGCACCCCGTGGCCTGCCCTCGCGCGCACACGCACACACACACACACACACACACACACACACACACACACACACACACACACACACACACACACACACGCACACGCACACGCGCGCGCGCACGCACACACACATACACATTCAGCAGCCTCCCCGCATCCGCCATTTATAGACGAGTAATGACTAAAGTTGCACCCGAAGTTGTCTGAGTCTTCGGTGCTATTCATAATTTTCCACTCCCAAATGGCACTTGACTCTGTTTTCTCATTACTTTTCTCCATTTCTCCATTGCAGATGTAAGATAACGTCAGTGACGTGTTCGTGCGACACCCGTGACATCTTCTGGTGTCCGCACGTGGTGGCGTTGTCGCTTCATCGCATCCGACACGCAGACACCGTCCAGCTCAGAATACCCATCTCAGGTGAGTGTTTGCTCAGAGGAGCTTCTATAGTGTGTCTCTACTCCCCTCCCCTCCCACTCTCCCTCCCACTCTCCCTCCCTTAGCCCTTCAGATGATTTTATCGAACTCTGTGAGGGCGGCCCTTCATGAAGAACGGCGGTCTTGTTCGGGTCGTCTTGGAAAATGATAATTCTAACATCTGATGTTGTACTTGTGTAGTTCTCGGTAGATAATTTGATTTTAAGTATTGAATCTCAGTATCTCTACCCTTGCGGACAATAATCGCGCTAAATGTAGTGGCAATGATGTTAGCGCAGTTTGTATGGTAGACCTATTGAGATTTCGGCTTTCCTAAGTTGCATTTACTTATTTATTTATTTTTTATTTATTTGGAGAGTCGAAGAGAAGAGTGGAGCTAGTTTCCCCACCCTAGTTTGAAAGGAATGAGATAGTAGGATATATGAGTAAAGCAAATTCTAGAGAAGGAAAGTAAAAGAAAAAAGAGAGAGAGAGGGGGGGTGGAGATATTTGAACCTATGATATACTTTTTGGTTGGATGTTAATATCTACTCGAGAGAATGTTCATCACTTCCACTTGCCCTCCTTCCTGTTGACATCCTTAATTCAGCGTTTGTGTTGTTATATTGTATCAGAGAATAGAAGCGATGGTAATCGCGCGAACTGATACAAAATATGCTTCACTGTTATGTTTATAATTTGATTTTATATACGGTCATGCGAAGAATGCAGACCCAAATTACTTAGGTTGCAATTAGATAACCTGTGGCTGGAATTCGTTGTTGTTCCCACTCTGTTGTTGTCGTTGCCAACTACAAGAATGACCTTCCCATACAAAGATACCGGCGTTACTACAGAAAGTACTCTTCACCCTAGATCAGTTTCTTAAAATTTCCCGAACTCATCGCCCTCTGCAGTCCGGTCTGGGCAGTGTAGCAGTTGCTATACCTCAGGTTACAAGGACGATAGCTAATATGTTACTACAGGATACAGATTCTTCCAGCCTCCACTGAAATTTGTTTCAACACCCCTGGATAAAAAAAAAGTCTACCCGAAGTCAAACCAGAGCTTCCTTGTAAATGAAATAACGTTAAAAAAAACAAGATCATCTGTCCTTCAGCTATAAATAGTGGCTGGTGGTAAATAATTACGTCTCAAGCGAAAAATAGAAATCAACCTTTCAGGCGAAAGGAAAAAAAGAAATCAACAGTTTGTGTTAATTATGCTGAACAAACAAGTCGGATTCCGCAACACACCGACATCGCCATTTATGAAAGCCCGCGTCAACAATGTCGGCCGGGCTCGCAGGAAGGCGGGCACCAATCAGTGTACATAGGCAATGTACACAGTTCAGGGTACACAGGCCCTAAACCGACGGCCATATGCTGTTACCTGCACGTAGTAGGGCCAGGACCCTCTCAGCCATGTTTATAAGGGTAAGGGGTTGAAGGGCCTTCTCAAACGGTACACTGATTTTATTTTTTGGAGAAGAGAGGGGGGGGCAGTGCCACAACCGTGCCACTTTAGGGGTGGCACTCGCCGCATGACCGGGAGGGGTGCCCACGGCACTAAAAGGCGTCATGGGCGATCTGTGATCGTTATCAGGTGCACGATTGTTCTCACCCATTCCCTTTCTTTGTCCACAGAAACGTTACTGCAGATGGACCGACAGCAGCTGCAGAAGCTGCTTCAGTACATGATCAGTGAGCACCACACAGAGGTTTTGCCCACAGCACAAAAACTAGCCGACCAAATACTGCAGCAATCTCATCCCATTAACCACATACAAGGTAAGTGATCGCTAAAAGAGAGAGAGAGAACGGGGACAGTTTCTGTAATCGTCGGAACACGTTCGTCGTCGTTGCCGGTTTTTTTTTTCATTCTTCTCTCATAGAGAATCCCTCACTCCCCTCTCCCCTGCTGCCTTCCCCCATCGTCATTAGAAATTTCCGTCCTGCCTTCTTGTTTCCCCTCTCACATATTCTTAAGTTTGCTTTCCCCTCATTCTTGACCATATTTGTTTTATATTACGCTTTACAATGCCGCTTTGTGCCGGCAACCGAGGTGGCGATGCGACACCTTGGGAGCCGGCTGGCCGGCCGGTCGGATGGCTCCGACATCCTGTGCATTTTTTTTTTCTTTTTCTTCTGTATCCGTCATTCCTAGGGCAAGTACCCCGTCAAAAAATACTGCAACAGGTATTTAATTAAGGCTCACTCTTGAGCGCGCGCGCGTGTACACACACACACACACACACATACACACACACACATACACACACACACTTACACACACACACACAATTGGAGAATAAGAGACTGTGCATCATGAGCGTTGCTACTTTCCTGTATACTACAATTAGGTAAACATACACACACACACACACACACACACACACACACACACACACACACACACACACACACACACACACACACACACGCAATGCGTGCGTACGTAGGCACCTTCTACCTAACGGCGGATCATCCCCTATGTAGAGGGTCGTCAACCCAGTCCAACCCAACGCAGCCACAGCCGTGGGTTCATTCTGCTCCCAAAACCAAAAGATAGGGAAGGATAGATGGGGCAAGTTTGCTTTCCCCTCTTAAAAGGTATAACCAATAGCACTGGGATAAATCTTCCCTCCCCACTTTTTTCCATCT
>NC_134777.1:59172685-59192685 GCF_046742065.1 Oratosquilla oratoria
TAACTTCTCCGGGACTTGTCGCCGCTTCCCGTCCCCAACGCGGCGGCCGCCGCCGCCGCCGCCCTTTCACTCTTGAATCGTCGTATGCATTGGGTTCGATGACAATGGCGACGGGGTCCTGCCGCCACGCGAGCAACGCGATATGAATGGCCCACAGTCTTCCTGGCCGATTTCATTCATACCCACATACTTTCCCAACTACCGGACCGATCGACACCCGTCCCGTTACCAGTACCTCCGTAGGATGGCCCCACATGACATTAGTATTACCGGTCGGGGCGTGTCAGATCAATATTTGCACTGCACCAGCAATATCGTGTAGCCGCACCATACAACCCGTATCACACATACGTCCGTTATTGTTAAACGGCACGCGATAGGTATCACCACATCACTCTGCTTTGTGATGTGGTCTGTGTTCGTATCGCCTAATTAGAACATAAGGGGATGTTTCGAAGGTTCAGGAGTGGCCGTCACGAAAACGTCAGACTAGCTAGAGAACCCTAGAAGTGTTCCACGGTCAGCTTGACGCCCCAGTGGGGTCACGCACTATTAGGGCATCATTGGACTATGTGGGTTCGTCCGGGCCGGAAGTGAGTCATGTCACGAACTGTGAACAATCGGAGTTGGGTATCGAATATGTATTTATCGATGAGTACTCTGTGCATGCAGAGGAAAAAAAAAGTTTGAATCGTGTGTGTGTGTGTGTGTGTGCGTGCGTGCGTGCGTGCGTGTGCGCGCTCTATATAATGATCATATTGGGATTTGGCACACCCAGTGCTTGCAGGTAAGTTCTTTTGTAACCTTGTAATGTACGAACCCGTTTTGACCCTTCCCCCCTCTTTCTCCTCCCCCTCCAGGAGCTCCTGACCCGACTGCCGGCGGAAGCGCCGAGGAGGAGCACTGCTGGCACCTGGACGCGGAGCAGGTCAAGGAGCAAGTGGGCCAGTATCTTAACCAGGGAGGGTACTACAATGCCAACAAACAACTTTATTTTATGTTCACAAAGGTATGTGACGCGAAATGTGATTCGGCAGAACCTGTGCAGTTTGTAAAACAAAGTTTCTATTTGTTTATTTATTGTCTTTCAAACGAGCCTTATTTCGTTTGTTCGTTTAACCAATCCCCGCGTAACTGACACCGGAATGTCCTACTTCCTCCTCCAGGTTCGAGAGATGGTTCGAGCGCGAGACAGCAACGGTGCCAAGATGCTGACGATGATCACGGAACAGTTCCTGAACGACCCACGGCTTCTTCTATGGAAGTCTCAAGGAACGCCGATGACCGACAAATGCCGCCAGCACTGGGATCATATAGGTGAGTTGCCGCAACCTGAAGGTCGTGCCCCGAAAAATATTTTTATAATAGAGAAAAAAAAATCTAATACGATGTGGGTCACGTCCAGGTGTCCTAAGTAGTACATCCTGTTGAGTATATCCCGTTGCAAATTATCACATTCGAGTTCTTCCTTTCCTCGGAGCAGCGGCCCTATGGGTGTGCGTCGTACTGGCGCCCCACAGTAGCCTAGCCGACCGACAGAACTGGCAGAGCATGCTGGAGCGGTGGGCGCGGACCGACGTGTGTCCGCTCGAAGATCCCGATTATCGACATCAAGACCATCATAACAGGGTGAGTTAGTGCGAGTGTGTCATGGAAATGTGAACAAATACAGTCAGAGGGTAATATTTTAAGTGTACATGCTAGCTTGGTTAGGGAATCCCTCGATTTATTTATATATTTATTTTCGCTCAGAATCGCTCGGCCGCCTACTACGTCAGCTCAGAGGACGAGTCGAGCGAAGATGACAACGAGCTGCGACACAGGGAGCCTCACAACAACCGCAGTAACGACAACCACCACCTTCATCACCATCACCACCATCATCACCATCACCACCACCATAGGAATCAACCGCTTAGAGAACACAGGGACAGAGATCGAGACCGCGACAGAAGACAACCACAGAGGTGAGTGTGTAGAGCGAGAGCGACCGGCATTGTCGCTCATTCATTAAATTTTAAGTCGTATACCAAGAACAGACTCGTGCTTTGCAGTTTCCACTTGCGTCCCGTCAGCGTTATGAGAACTGTGAAGACTCAATGCCAGGAAAGAATGGGTTATGTTTGCTGATGCTCAACACGATGACACAGTAGCTGTGTCAGTGCATAAAACACCAGAACCAGCATACCTGGTCTTTCGTGCGGCGCATGTTTTTCATATCATTAATGTGCAACACGGCATCAAGACTTGCCTCTGTACAAGATTAAACCTAACGTCACGGAGCTCTTGACATTAACTTTGGTTGCCCTTACGAACAAGGTCGGGGCAAAGGCATACAGGGGATCCGCCATACCTGTAGAGCCTGAAATATCAAGGTAATAATGAGTTCTAGGCGATCAAGGTTGGGCATGCGTAGAGAGAGGAAACATTCACCCGGCTTTTTAGACCTGATACGTTGTTCTCGACTCTTCCGTCCGCATCATGGCCGGATCGTGAGGTTCGTGGTCTTCATTGACAACACAAACAGAACAGCTCTTGCCCACCAACTCGGCCATTGTTACGATTGTTTGTACCACTATCATTTACGCTAACGCTCTGATCACTTCCACCGACGACGGCGACATCAGTACCAGGTACAACCACATAGTACAACACAACACTTTACAGGTGCCATTATTAAACGCTCATAACATTGCGAATGACGCAGTGATAATGTGAAATTATGACAGTGAAAACAAAGTTACAAAGATACAAGGGTCTCCAGAGAAGGACACTTAAGATCCTAGTGGGAGGTAAACACACGAACGTTGAAAGATTGAAACTGCAACAGCAACAACTTGAGCACGTGTTGCGACTCCTCTGTCCCCATTTGCACCACTCCCTGGGCATCGTTTTGCGCACATGCACACGCGCACACACACACACGCGCGTGCGCGCGCGCACCACCTCGGGCTTGTATGACTGTTTATTAGGACTGTGGTGAAAGAATTCAGCTTTGAGTTTGCAATGTGTCAAGTTGGGCCTAGAGGCCGGAGGTTGTATTTCCATATAGATTGTGGTCATGCATACGCCGTACGCGAGTGCGCGTTACCCTCTCCTCTCCTTCCTCCACCCCACCCCCTACCCACACACGCTTCATTCTATTCACGCCCCTTTCTTTTAGCCACAACCAGACATTACCTCTACCACCGAACTGAATGTCAAGAATAACAAACCAAACCCTCCTGATTATACAAAGCCTCCCCCCGCCCTCCCCGGACATTCCTTACCTGTCTGACACGAATACAGTACTAGCGGCATAGAAAGCTGTTCCTCATCATGCGCCTACGAAAGGAACAAGATTAAGTTGGAACGCACTGTGGGGCTGCAGGCTACCTGGTGTCAGAGGGCGGGACATGAACGAACATATCGAAAGTTTCTCGTGCCAGGATTACCGCAGGAAGCGAGTGCGCATGCGCAATTAATTGCTCGCGGTCACCTGCCACTTATCTCTTTAGGCCCAAATGAAAAGTGGTTCCTTACGCCTACGGAGCACGGATGTACAGGATGGGGAGGGTGACACCCCACCCCTTCCCCCATCCGCCTGAGCCAGGACATTTCGTTTTACTTCGAACGGAAACGAGGCTCTTTCATCATCGTTACTTGTTCAACAACAGCAACAACACACACACACACACACACACACACACACACACACACACACACACACACGACTCGACGGCGCAGTGGTAGCGATCGCGGCCGCCACTACGGTGGTCAGAGCTCGAAACCCGCCCAGGGCTGAAATAATTTCAGTATCGTTGCGCTGCGAGTCGTTACTCCAACTTTAGTGGGTGGGGAGTTGTGTGTGCGTGCGTGTAAGGTCACAACATTGCCATAGATCGGTCATATATGAGCTCTGAGCTCTCTTCCGGGAGAGCAATAGCTGTCCATAACGAGTCCAACACGTGATCCAAGACCATCCCCTTCTCCATTCGGGTGACACGCCAGCGGTCATGGCCACTTGAGATGCATTGTCACACGGAAGAAGTGAGCCACTTTTTCTCGACCTCTTCTTGCTTTGTAACGTACAAATCTCGCTTAAAACGTTGGGCGTGACACTTCCGACAGTTGAGGTGACATTTGTGGGTTGTAAGGCCACTTAAGGAGACCGAGTCTTGTGGGCCTTCCCATACTCCTCTTTTGAAATAAACTCCCGACTTCCTATTAAGTAACACCAACGTTGGACTCTCCATCCTACAGTTGTATGGGAGTAATGGATATGTCGGTATTGACACACACACACACACACACACACACACACACACACACACACACACACACACACACACACACACACATATATATATATATATATATATATATATATATATACACACACACGATTCGATGGCGCACTGGTAGAACTGGCCGCCACTACGGCGGTCTGGATTCAGATTCCGCCCAGGGCTAAAATAATTTTAGTATCGGTGCGCTGTGAATCGTTACTCCAACTCTTGTAGGCGGGGAGTTGGGTGTGTGTGCGTGTCACAACATTACCCATAGATCGGTCATATATGAGCTCTGAGCTCTCTTCCGGGAGAGTAATAGCAGTCGATCCAACACGTGATCCAAGACCATGGTAAATCACGCGCGCGCGCACACAACACATTTCCAGGTGTAATATGAACGCGTCATGTCCATGGCAGTGGCACGTCGGCGCGATATTTTTCACAATGATAGAAACGTTGGTGAAGTGTCGGAGATGGTGAAGATAATAGCAGTACCACAGCCCATAGAAGGAGCTTAACCCACCAATCTATTTTATTTTCTTTCTTTTCGTTGCAGGAGACACAAGCGGCGGCGTATCTCTGCTCCACCTCGAACCATCTTCCAACGAGCTATTGACGCCTGCGCCATGACTTGGGACGACCCACACCTGCAGACCATTATGATTGGTGACGCCTACAGAAGCAGAACGTGCGGTGAACAGTCCTCCACTTACTATAACGAGAACGGGGAGCCGTTATGGCACGGTAAGTGACGTACTATGTAACAGGGCGATATTATTTCTGGCGTCCATTCCATAGGGTATCTGTATCATTGTTGTGCATATCTCTTTGAACAGAACCTGTGCCCCTCGCTTGTTCTCGCGTGGATGCCCTTCGGTCGCACGGCTACACGAGTGAGGCCCTTCGGTTGGCGGTGTCTGTGGTGCGATCGCTGAAGCAGGCGCAGAGGGAGGCATATGTGTGGTGGGGTAGTAAGAGGGACGAGGTGCTCATGCGGTGCTCCGCCTCTCGGGCGTGTCGATCCCTAAGCGCAGGGATGCAAGAAGGGTGGGTTGGCCATCCGCTCGACCCAATCACCTGCCTTTTCGACACCCTGGCCGAAGCCTCACTCCTACCCGAAGATCTTCCTCGCTTCCAGTATCACAGTGGTAAGTGACACGCGACCAGCCTCTTTCATACTGCGGGAGAATGTCGCAGTGTGTACCTGCGTGTGTGAGTGAACGTAGGAGATCCTGCACATGAACATGTTTGACTTGTTGATAGACAGACTAGATTTTGCAGTTGCTGATTTATTCGTCTCTTCCCCCCCTCCTCCTCCTCCTCCGCCAAAGATTGGCTCGGCGCCGGCACGGAAGAAGCGGCTCACTTGGCTCCGCTCCGGTACCGGCACGTCCCGCTTCCAGGCTGCATAGACCCCTGGGAGTCCTACTTGACCCTTGCCCTCGAGGCGGCGCTCATCGGGCTTGGGCAGCAGCGCGCGATGCCTCCGGGCTTGTACGCTCAAGAGAAGGCCTGTAAGCAGGAGGAGAAAATGATCCTGAAGCTGCAAGAATTAACCTTGGATCCACCCCTCCTGACGGTGCTAAGGCGGCAGTCGCGACTGCTGCTGGAGGGGGGACCGTTCTCGGGTTTAGGGGAGGGAATCCACCCCGAAAGTGTTCCCATGCACACCTTCACAAAGTTCCTTTTCACGGCGCTCCTACCCCACGACCCGGACCTAGCATACCAGCTCGCCCTGAGAGCCATTAGGTAAGTGTAGACAGCCTGGGACTGGATGTGGACTGTCTGGGACACAAATCATTTTTATAGCTGTGAAAATTGAATTGCTATCTCCCCTCCTTCATCGTTCCTTCACATTTTGGTCACTTTTCACCACACATCAACAGATTGCCCATCTTGGAGGACCACGACGACGTAGACGATCCCGTGAACGGCAACGTGTCGTCGCTAGTGCTCTCTGGCTACCCGCGCTGGTTCACCCTTGGCCACATAGAAACGCAGCAGTGTGCTCTTGCCTGCACCATGATCACCGCCGCCAAAAGTAAGTTCATCAATCCCATGTCCCCGCGTATGATTCGGGGCCGAGTCGCGACACCGTACGTTCCTAGAAATATACATCTTTGCGTTCCCTTGATTTGTCAGGGGATACTTCGAGTATTCTTTTTTCACACACATAAGATACTTCTGGTGTAAATTTTCCTTTTCAAATAGTTATTACACTGCAGCATCTTTACATGGATTCAACCATACAATAAATTGTTCGTTTTATTTGCATACCTGGACCAATTTAGTTTGATATACATGATGAATACAATTGGTATACATGTCATATTTGGTAAAGGTACATCATGTTCATTACTACTGAATATTAGCAATGCCACTCAAGAATGTAATTTTCAAATTAATTAAGCTGGGAAAGGAACAACCAGGCTTATGTCTATAAGGTCATCACCACTTTCATTCTAGGTTCTTCTCATTAATTCTTCTGTCTTGACTTTCCTTCCCACAGACGATGGTCTTCGACTGCGGTCAGTACTGGATGCTGCTCTTCGCAACATCCACAGTTCATCACATCTTTTTAAACTTGCACAGGACGCATGCAGACTAGGTCTGCCAGCTGAAGGACAAAGGAATACTTTACTTCTCAATGCTGCTCTTGAACTAGGAAGACAGGTAGGTGCTGCCTTGGTTGCCTGCTACATGCATCATTATAGTGTTATTAAATTCCTTTGTTGCAGTAAACCATAATGATATGCTTTATTTAGAAAGGAATTGAGTCCCTTTGGGTATTACTATTCATAATGTGTGGTCTCTGGGGTGGTATAAAGCTGTAGTTCCACCTTGACCATGTTTTGAGTATACAGCAGCAGAGATTGGAGCTGGTAGCTGCTGGTTCTGTGGTCTCCCCTGAATTAAAAGTCATATCCCTAACTGTTCCCAGTAACCTGAGAGCTACAGGTCTTCTGTAAAAGAGACCAGGTGCAATGGATTCATTGATCCCTGGCTGTCATGATAAATGTAGATGCCTCCCAAAGTAATATGTTGTTGCAGATTTATCTTGTCCTGACAATAGGAACCTCATTATACCATGATCAATGTCATCACAGTAATTATCACCATATAATTCAAATAACTATGAGAGGATCATTATACCTCTCATTAAACCATTTCCACACCCATTGCTATGTTTTTCATGGATAGATATGTTCTATAGAATGATCACCTTGAAGGGAGCAATTTGTGTGGTCAGATTTTGCAGATCCAATTTATGCTAAGATGGCAGGAGTGATGAGTGAATGGGTCTTTGGTATGGGAATGTGCTTTGACTCCCACTCCCTCCCTTTTATAAGGGAATTGCAGCCTTGGTATATAAAGAAATTTATATGATAAAACCATGAATGGGTTCATAATTTGTCTGGCTACCTCCTTTATAAGGGATGGATTTTTTTTTTTTTTTTTGCCAAATCCACCTCCCCCACCCCAGAGGTTGTAGCTCAACAGATTACAACTAAACATGTCCTACATATATTTGTTGTTCGCCTCTTTTTCTCTCTCTCTCTCTCCCTCTCCCTCCCTCTCCAAATCCACCTCCCCCACCACAGAGGCTGTAGCTCAACAGATTACAACTAAACATGTCCTACATATATTTGTTGTTTGCCTCATAGGTGATGAGGATGACTTTGACCTCGCTCAATTGGCGGCGGCGTGAGATGGTGCGCTGGCTGGTGACATGTGCTACGGAGGTGGGCGTAGCTGCCCTCATCTCTATCATGCAGCTTTGGTTTACACTCTTCACACCCACTGAGGCCACGGGTACTGTTGCTTCCACCATCATGAGCCCTGCCACAGTCATGAGGCTCCAGCTTGACCGTTCCAAGCAGGATGAGCTGGCTGCCTGTGCTCGTTCACTCGCCCTCCAATGTGCAACTAAGGTAAGAGAACAGGCACCATGGCCTTGCCAAGGCTTTGTAATGAATTTGGGTTTATGACTAAACTATAATGCCAAGGTAAGATTCTGCTTTGGCAAATGCAATATGATTTTATTCATCTGCTGGAGTTGGGGGCTCAATCAGTAGAGACCATTGACCTGAGATCAACCCACTGCTGTATAATAATATTGTACAGCATGATCATTTTTGCCTTGAGTTTCACCAACTGGAAACCTATAACCAGTGGTTGGCAACAGTCCTTGTCTTATTGATCTCCCTAGGAAGAAATATTGCACTGCCATTTATTATATTAGTGTAGAACAGTTTCTGTATCATTAGCTTATAGTAATAGGAAGAGGGGAGCATTTGCTAGTTGTCAGCTTTCCCTATGTAAAAAGTTAGAGGAAATACAGTTGAAATTATTAGAGAGATCTTGGGCTTGGTCTGAAGACAGTGTTACCCCCTTGGGATTGTACCTTCAAAAGGAATGGAGAGTATTGATAGATTTGAAGATAGGTGGCAGGGACATGATTCTCTAATGTCCATCTTACAGGGCCACCACTTGCAGGTACTTACCATTATCTTGTATGTACCTGCCTAAAAAGCCAACAGTTTATATTATTGCAGGAGTTGGATTATTGATGATTGATTTACAATGTATATTCTTGATAAATAACATCTTGTGACCATAATTTTGTTGTTGTTCTTATTGATAAGGCATTCATTCATGTATTAACTTTTCTCCTTTTTGTGTGGCAGGACCCGCCCAATTGTGCCCTGAATGCACTCACTCTGTGTGAGAGTGACCCAGTATCATTTGAGACGGCATACCAGGTGGTTGTGGATGCAGCTGCACACACAATGTCATCTTCACAGCTGTTCACCATCGCCCGGTATATGGAACACCGTGGTTATCCACACCGCGCCTACACGTTGGCCATGTTGGCCATGCAGAGTGTCCATTTGGCCTACAACCAGGACACACACCCGGCCATTAGTGACATCCATTGGGCTGTTGCTTTGGCACACTCCCTGGGGCGGACTGAATTGGCTCAGCTCCTACCAATCCTGATCAAGAATGTACAGTGTGCTACGGTGCTCTCCGACGTGCTCAGGCGCTGCTCCCTCTCCGCCCCAGGTATGGCCTGTCCGGACTCTAAGCGCCGCCCAGTCAAGCCCTTGGCCTTTGACAAGGCTCCATTGCGGGGCCTCCTGGAGGCCACCATCCTCGCCTATATCAACACTACCAATTCCCGTCTCACACACATCTCACCCAGACATTACCAAGACTTCATCGACTTTCTGACCAAAGCCCACGAAACCTTCATGCTGGCACATGATGGCCATATCCAATTTGCACAGCTTATTGAAAATATGAAGGTTGCCTACAAAGGAAAGAAGAAGCTCATGTGCTTAGTGCGAGAACGTTTTGGCTGATACCTAAGGCCTCCTGCACCCCCCGTGTGCCCCCTGCTACTTCCATGGCGTCCTCTGGTGCCCCCGGCCTGCAGCACCCACCGTGATGCTCGCTGCCTAGTCTACCATCGCCTGCCCCCACCTCCGGCCGCCCCACCACCACCACTACCACCACTGCATCCCACCCACCGTCCACCCCCACATTTGGAGCCCAAGCTCTGGTGTCGCCACCCTGTAGTGGCACAGCTAATGACACCATCACCTTCTGGTGGTGGTGGTGCTCCTGCTGCTGCCATTGCTGCTGATGTGTGTGGTGGTCGAAATGCAAACTGCTATGTGACTTGTCGCCTCGGCGGAGGCGCTGGTGGTGGTCGTATGGGTGGTGCAGGTAGAAGGTCCTGACGGCAAGGCATGCATGGCCGAGCAGCTACTGCGTGTGAGCATGCCAGTGTATGTGTGTGCTCTTATCCTCCCGTCACACCAGGTGTCCGTGGGATCCCTTTGTATATTATTTATTATTGTCGTCTTAACTTGTGTTGAACAGCTACTGTGTACTCATACCAAAGATTAGCGAGACGTGTAGGGCAGCTTCGCACTGCTGCTGCTTTTTCACAGCTGTCATCACCGTAGCTGTTTCTCCTGCTGCAGTGGTTGTCGCTGTGCTGCTGCTGCCGCTGCTGTTGCTGCTGCCACCGTCACTGCCGCCGCTGCTGCTGCTGCTGCCGCTGTTGCTGCTGCTGCCCATTGTTCTACTTGTGTGATACTACTCTAAGTGCTCCCGCCTCACAATGCCCATATCAAGCAGTGGTGGACGTCAGGGACACGCAGTACAAACATGCCCCTCCCCCTTCCAGCTCTTGTCCTGCCAACCTCAAACTCCTGTACTCCCACATCCCTTCCCCTTAGTATTTGCTTACCATAAAGAGAACACAGAATGACAGCTGCTGCCTCTCTCATTCCCCCTATACATAAACACACACACACACACACACACACACACACACACACACAATACAAGAATTTAAGAACAAACTTGATCTTGCGAGATACAAAAGTGGGTCACCACGAGCATAGCTCCCCTTCCTGTATAATACTAGGTAAATATACACACACACACACACACACACACACACACACACACACACACACACACACACACACACACACACACACACACACTCACACACACACATACATACACACTCACACATACACACACACACACTCACATACACACACACTCACATACACACACACTCACATACACACACTCACATACACACACTCACATACACACACTCACACACACACACTCACACACACACACTCACACACACACACTCACACACACACACTCACACATACTCACATACACACACACACACTCACACACACACACTCACACACACACACACTCACACACACACACTCACACACACACACTCACACACACACTCACACACACACATGTGCGTACATGCACACACACACACACATCAAACTCTTAAAATATAATACAATATCCCAGCACTCCCCCTGCACTAGACCTGTGGCTTCCTTGTTCAGGCAGCTACTCCAGCAGCCACGTGAGGTTTTCCTTCAGTATGATCACAATCCCTATGTTATATTAGTCTCCCATTATGTCATGCTGCAAAACAATATGTTTGACAAATGTATTTTTCTTTCATTGTTTGCAGTCCATAAAAATGTTATAAGTATGTCTGGTAATTGGTTTGGAGCAGTGACACTTGGTGCAATCACAATCAAAGCAATCTTCAAGTGTTCTTCTTAGAATATCTCATTAATGAGCACAATGTAAATGCTGCACCTTCACCACCCATACCAATCCACAACACCACAGATGACAAAAGGACAATAGTGGGCTTAGGAAATGAAAGTGAGGGGATGTACTGACAAGGGATATGTTGATGTCGAATGTATCTTCCCCCACTGAATCTCCCTTACTTTTTTTTATTTTATTTTTTTTTATTTATTTATTTTTTTCCTTCTAGATATCACAATGGTGTGACACACAGATAAGACTCCACCCATCTGACCACAGGCTTCCTGTTAGAAATGACTTACAGTTGCTGAGCATTTTAAAACTGGAGGCAGTGGTGAAGGGAATGAGCAAATCAATGTATAGGTTATTAAGTAAAATTTGTATTTATGAAAGAATACACAGTGGTGAAGCAAGTGGCTGTAATGGACATTATGGCCACCAAGAGCTCTTGTTGCATCGCTAACAAGTACAAGTGTCCAGTATTAATGGAAGACATGTAAATACAGCCTGGATTCAAGACAGAAATAAGAGTGAGGGGAAAGACTGCATACACATACAGTGCACTGTCACTCATACGCAGGGACATGGCCAAGGTCATCAGCGATAAATGGAGTTGGTGTACATAGACTCAACATGGGGAGAAAGCCACAGTGTTGCACAGATGCAATGTGTGGACACAAACACAAATGTAATTAAAGCATGAGGCACGCGGGAACTTGCCGAGGCCTAAAGCACAGCTGCAACTGGAATATTACTCCTATAGTCGGGACTTTGAATTATCAGAAGATGAAGAACTTGAGATATTGAACATAGTTGAATGGAATTGATATTATTGGACATGAGAAAATGTAAGAAAGGAAAAAGAAAACAAGCCGAGTGGCACAAAGTCTTGGATGAAATAAAAGAAAATGAAAAAGAAAGGAAATAACAAAAAATTGGGATTTCATGTAATGAAATAGAAAAACTAAGGGATATAAATGGAAATAGTGTAGTGCAGTGAAGCACTGCGCATGTTGTTATCTACCTCCGTTCTTATTTGTCACGTAAACACACCAGTAGCCACTGTGGCTGCTCCAGTAACTGTCGATAAATACTAGTGGTAATTATTATGATTATTATTATTATTATTACTATAATTATGATTATCATTATATTAGTGTGTGTTCATAGGTGACTGGCGGTGACTGATTATGATAAAGTTTAGGTAATGACAAAAAAAAAAAAATGAAAAACTGTGCTATTGAAAGCAGATGTAACAAAGACAGATGACAGATGATGATGATCTCATGTCTAAGGACAAAAAAATAACACTACTAATCCCCTCTACTGTGTAAACATAAAATAATGTATATAACTGTGTATAAATAAGCAAATGGATGGGAGGATGTTAGCTTATAGGCAGTATAGTCACCAATATGTTTGCCAATAGCAGGGGTGGGCCACATTTGTGGGTCTGCCTCCAGCAGCAAGTGCCGTCTCCAACAGGACACGAGCCTTGGCTACAGCAGGGTCTTGCAAGGCCTCTCTTACTACTACTATTACTACTACCACCACTACTACTACTATTTTAACTAGTTGGGTTAGAGCAATCCTAGTATGTATAAATAGTGTCCGTGACGGCCTAGTGCTGCTACTAGTGCTGATGTAGTGCTATTAAGGACTTCTTATGTACAAATTACAAGTGTGCTGGTCATTTCTATTGATGAACGGTTGTCAGCCCTTTTTGTGCACGTGTAAAGTTGTGTGTGTTCGTGTGAGCGTATCAACATCAGTGATTATGATTATTATTTGGTTCACCTTGTGTGTAGAACCTCCTCCCTCCCTCAGCTCCCATTCCCCAAGTAACCTCCTCCTGAGGGTACTCCCCATAAACATACCTCGAGGTGGTTCTGTGGTCGTGCATTTATTTGAATTCATTTCACTGCTTCTTCATTTTAATGGGTCGTACATTTAGATTTTATATATCATATGATGCAGGAATGTTCAGTTGTTTTTTCTGACTTTAAACTTTTCTCCAAAAATGTTTAAGCTCCCTTTTAATCAAAATTTAAATTTTTTGAAACCTTTTTTTCATATCTTTTAAAAAAAAATTCAACTTTATCAGATATTATATTTTAGTGTACAAATATTTTCTTACACTCAGTCATAATGGTAGTCTTTACATTCCTTTGCCACTTTGGTTTATAGGAAATTACAACCACTCTACATGTAAAAATTAGGTAATATATTAAATTAGATCAATGAGAATTCAACCTGCCCACAAAAAAGTTGTTTCAATTGCTATAAATGTTAGAACAAACTGTTATTAAGTACTTTATGGTAACTTCAAAGTTGACCAGCAGTGCTTAAGAGCATTTCTACATGGGGACTTTGTGTAAAGGCAGAATTATTTGGCTGTACAGCATATTTAGGTGCCGATACTGCTCTTCTTGTAGGATACTGAGTAAGTTTCAGTTGTTCAGGTAGGACCCTACCATGTCTGAGCAAACAAATTTTTTTTTTTACAATGTCAAGGAAATAGTTCCCTTCTGCCTTATCTGAAATGCTGTTACCATCACCATTGGTGCCAAGTCCTGTGTCATAACGTCCCAAATCTGCAATTGCACATAAAATATGATTTCTGATTTGTGTCACTGAAGCTTTATCCATCTTGAACTGCAGTTTGAAGTAAGGAGTGTCCACCATAGCTATCCTAAATGGAATAATATTTGTATTTCTCAATAAACTTCCAGTTTTGGCAGTAGGTGATCACAAATTGTGGAAGTGATGCAGCTCCAGTCTGCTCTGTTTGCTAGTCACTATCAGTATCATCAGTAACATAGAGCCCATTGCTGCATCATCTCATTTGAGGATATTTAGCACCAAGACTGGTTTATTGAGGCTGATGTATTCCTCCATCACTTCAAAATGTGCTGGAGAAAAACTATGCAGTTTCTCTTAGCTGAAGAATGTATTCACTTACAACACTTGCTAGCCTAACACTGCTTAAGACATTGAACCACATGTTCCATCTCCTATTTTTTTTATACCAGACAGAAACCAAATATCTTGTGCATATGAAGAAGGTATTCAATACAACACGTGCTTGCTTAAAAAATGTTTACGGCATCAAATCATGTGTTCCATCTCGTGTTTTTCTGTACCAAAGAGAAGCAGAGTATCTTGTGCATGTGGTCAGCCATGCATCAGTAATTCCCATCATACCTTGGTACAATGTTTTAACTAATTCTTGTGAATTAGTGAGATATTTGCTTGTGTCAGCTTGAGCTAGAAGGTTCAATGTCTGTGAAACACACCAAACAGGAGTGATTTATTAGCAGTACAGACTTTAGCACCTGGAGCAAGCATTGTGTCAACATCCATGGTTTCCACTATATTTGTTCATCTGCATTGAATGATGCCCCCTCTAGTTTAGCCAACTCATCACTGACCTCCTTTACAATACATACATATACCAAAGGATTTTTCCCCTTTACAAGGGAGATAGCCAACCTTTACAATATTGTCACAGATACCTGTGACAATATACTTTACTTTGTCTGATAATCCCAAATTGTCACAAATGAACAATATCTCAGTTGCTACCCTGTCATATTTTTCACATGTGTGGCTGCCCTTCAGCTGCTTGCAGCACAGATCCCTTGACTGATGTTTCAGTGCAGTGTGTCATTCCTAAGTAGGAACAGTTTCTCACCTTCATATGTTCAGTGTGGCACCAAAGGTAACATATAGAAGATCTGTGACCTGGCCTTACAACTTGGGTATCAGAGCTTCCTATGCTTTGAGTAGATCATTTGTCATTTTCCTAAAGGGCTGACAAGGTCAGGCCAGAATGAGATTGTGCAAGTACAATGTAATCTGTGGAATTGGAGTTGGTTATCAAAAATGGGCACTGAAGCATTAACCCACAGGCTTCCAAACTTGTCTGTTTAGTTGGCTTGGTTTCTCAGATATGCAGTTCCTGACATTCCAGTTTCAAGTGCTCGTCATCTTGCTTCATAAGATGGCAACAGGTTTTAGGTCTGATTTGAATATGGCAGATTCCTTGGGATGACACAATCTGACATCTATCTACATACCAAGAGTTTTTTTCCCCTTATAAGGGAGGTAGCCAAATCAAAGACATGTACCCACTCCCACCCATTCCACTCTTCCATTCCCCTCCACCCTCTCATCTTAGCTTCTCATGGGTGATGGGTCATGCCTGTATTCTACCCACTGCCCTGGGTCAGAAGAAATGTAGCAAGACACAGTACATTCACAGCAAGGCTGCTTCACTTAATCAGTGAACCCCCTCTCTATCCCTTTGTGCAGAACAAGAAAAAACAGGGAGAAATCCCTTCAGGCTGCATCAAAATATCATTCACACATATGCACCCCTACCCCCTATCCCCCACCCCTCTCTTCCTTTCATAACAGTATCATCTATACACAGCCACTCTCCACAATCTGACATGATTATTGAAATGCAATGTTACATTACTGAAGCTCTTGGTCACATACATACATATACCAAATGCTTTTTCCCCCCTACATCATCAGTAATCAAAATCTCACAAATACAAAAACATGATTCTGTGGTATCAGTAACATTGTGAAGATGCAAATTTTTTCATGCATATGATATTTACAAACACTTTCATATAAAACTAAAATATTTGGTACTTACCAGTAGATACATTAAATGTATGGCCAATTTGCAGTGTTGTACAACCAGAAAATCTTGAAATTTCAATTTTGATATGTGCATCTCACTTCAAACAATTTTTTTTACTAAAATCACTGCACATTATTTTGGGTACTACTGCAGGGGAAATGTCGTATTCTAAGCTATAAAATCTTGAACAAGGTGAAAATATTCTCTTATACATATTTTCCACAGAAATTTTATAGGGATCTCTCCCCTTTATTTTTTATGACATCATAGAATTCAGAAAAAAAAAAAGTTAGGTATGCATGCGCTATAGGAAAAAACTGCTAAAGTAATGTGCAAGAATGAGGTACTGCATTAAAAAAAAAAAAAAAGAGAGGTGTTGAGATATGTGCAGTTTCAAAAGGATATGTCCAAATGCCATGGTTGCAAGAAACTGCAAAATGTCCAAATAGAATATATATATATATATATATATATATATATATATATATATATACATATATATACATATATATACATATATATATATATATATATATATATATATATTTTTCACAAGACGAAAATGTAGTAGCACATTTAGTAAAATGTTTTAAATTACTTACTGTCGGAGAAACGAAGCAAAAAAGACAGACGAACTGTATATTTCGACCACTACTGTGGTCCTCTTCAGCAGAATGGATACAAGATAAGATGTACAAGAATTTATATAATGAGAGAGGTACAAAGTAGGAACAAGGGGAGGTGACTCAAGTCACATGTCCGAGGTGGGGCGGATTCAGTAATGGTAATAATTTATTCACAGCATAAGTTGTTATACAATCAGGTGACCATTGCCCTTTTGATGAAGGGCAATGGTCACCTGATTGTATAACAACTTATGCTGTGGATAAATTATTACCATTACCGAATCCGCCCCACCTCGGACATGTGACTTGAGCCACCTCCCCTTGTTCCTACTTTGTACCTCTCTCATTGTATAAATTCTTGTACATCTTATCTTGTATCCATTCTGCTGAAGAGGACCACAGTAGTTGTCGAAATATACAGTTCGTCTGTCTTTTTTGCTTTATTTCTCTGACAGTGGGTAATTTAAAACATATATATATATATGTATATATATATATATATATATGTGTATATATATATATATATATATATATATATATATATAGATGTATATATATATATATATATAGATGTATATATATATATATATAGATGTATATATATATATATATGTATATATATATATATATAATGTATATATATATATATATATATATAATATATATAATCTGTTTAGTGCTCAGTGCTAGTAATAATTGACAAGTATATAAATAATTTTCAAGTTTCAGAATTAAGTGCCAGTTTAATCAAACTCATGGGACCTATACTAAATTATACACCTCTAGTTTGGTTTCATTCATTCAAGAAAACAGATAACTAATATGTTACACAAAAAGTATTGATAATGATAAGTGCTAAATTTATCCCAATTGATCATCTACACAGACAAACCAAAATCCTCCCCATCTATCTTGTTGCATAACAAGCATAGCCAGTTAAGTGGAAAAAAACAGTAGCAGCATACTACTTAGATATGTACATCTAACCTGCACCATGCAATAAGTCTACACAAAAACATATACATATTTGAATCACAAATCAAGCAGACTACCAAAGTCACCACAGACACAAGCCTTATAGAGGGCACCTGCCATGACAAGCAAGAACCACATAAGCACAGCAGTGTTCAGGCTACCATCCAGCTTTAAAACCATACCAGTGCAGATTAGATCTGGCCACAGAAGCAAATTGCCCCAAATGCAAACTTGAAACACCTCATCTTGTATTGCTCATTGCCTTACCCAGATGATATAGTATATCTTCTTTGAGTAACTTGTGGGCCAATTTGGTGTCAAGTTCCAGTTACTTGGGTGCTGTGGGTCTCTTGCAAGAGAAACCAGAGGCAATGGATTGATTGATCAAATTTTTCAATGTACTATTTTGTTTTCCAATTCGTCAAATGTTAAAAAAAGTATATGTTTAAGCAATTGAACATTCCTAATGTGATGAAAATTTGCTGATCTATGGTTTGAACTTGAGTTTGGGTTGTATGGACAACCTTCATCCTTCCCTTTCTCAGAAGTGCACCTATATTTAGATGCCTAATCACCCCCAAATAGCTATTGCCATCAAGGACCTAGGCACTAGCTACTTTTAAGAAGCTTATATAAACCCAAATTGAAGGAATAGGATTGGCAAAACATTTGATTCTCATTAAGCTCATTGCATCCCATTGTTTGGTTGTTAATTGTTTTCATAATTTTTTTATACAACCTATTTGTTGTTCTTAGCCCACCCACTTTGTTGACTCCATGACCTAAAACCACCACCACCACTCTGATTAGTTGGTCAGTGTCCTATTTCATATTGCTTTGTACCATTAGCTCCTTCATCAACATTTTGCACTGTATAGATTCTGCTGTGGCAGATATTAGATGATGTTCTTTAGAAGAGGGGGGAAACCCAGCCTGAGTAATTCCCTGACTTGTCATTTACCACTGCAAAGTCTACACAGTGCACTGTGGTAATAAAGGGGTTAGTAATTAAAATGTAGTCCCACTTGCTTTCACATATTGTTAAGTCTTGTAGTGTTGTCCTTCACTATTTATTTTTATTAGTTATTAATGCTATAATTATTATTACTTGTTACCATCCAAGGACTTGAGAGTCCATAGGATTAATTTGTTTTGAGGAATCTTTTGATTTCTTAGACTTGGTCCACTTTTCCACTTAGAAAAGATTTGTGCATTTTTGAAATGGCATTAAGAGTTGTATTTTTCCCATGTTGCTCTGTTTACTTCCTTATTACATAGGAATGTATGTTGTCACTGAATTGGGTATGATATATTTCACCAAGGGATGTGTGAGATATTGTACGAATATGTTGTCAGTAATGACAGAGGATTATGAAAGTTTCTGTTAATTGGTCACGACTGTTTATTTGTTTGAGTGCAAGGAAGATAAGATGTGTCAGCATTTGTATGTGGTTGCCCTGTTGTGGGAAAGTTACTTGATACCAGTGGTGTCTGTTACAAGTTATGTCTGAACGGTTTTCATAAATAAATATTCCACTACAAGAATACTAAATAAAGAAAATGCTTTTGTATGTCATACTTATCATGTGTACATGTGCATATGACAAGTAGTTACCATGATGATACATAATCCACTTGTATGAAAAGGGAAGTTAGCAAAAACCTGCTCTTTTGCAGTACTACATGATATGAAACATTGATCCTCATTTCAGAAAGTGCTAGCTAAAGAACAATTTGCATTTGTCTTTGTTGGCACTCAGGAGGAAATAATGCTGGTTACATCAGCTTTTAAAGTCAAAAAGGGTGGACAACTGGGCCAGTTGATCACCCCCACTGTCTCCCTTTTCTGAACACTGAATACCAACAAATATAAGGGATAAACAATATACTAGATCACTTTCATGCCTTTACATTAAGCTTACATCTTCCCAGAGTTGGCTTCCTGTGTTACATAGGCACTGGGTGCTAACATCAGCAAAAGCTCTATATGAGTTAAAATCTGCTCTGAATTCAACAGCACCTGGATCCATGCCTGCTTGGTTTGCGAGTTGGGTGAGGGATCAACTGCTGAGCAGCTGTTGCACCTAAATTACCAACAAAGGCTGTTTTAAAAAGGTCAGCCTTTCCCCCACCAAGGCAGACAGCCTTAAGTTATTTCCAGTAAAATTAAAAAGAAAAAAAAAAACTAGTATATTTTTGCGCCCTATTACTCATGACTTAGGATTATAGGCGCTCAGAAATGGAAGTATTGAGATTTTGTCAATAACTATTTGACACAAGAAGCACACCATCCTTCATTTCTATATAACATTGTGTGCACTTGATTTTTAAAATACATCCACA
>NC_134777.1:59200185-59210185 GCF_046742065.1 Oratosquilla oratoria
ATTTATATACTACGTGGAATTGACGTATACCAAGAGGTTTTGGGGCGGTGTGATTTCTTAAGATTAGGGAAGATGTTTTCTTGTTCCTGTAATAAATGGTGAGTGATAATTTGTCACGTTCTTTCGTGGGGGTCACATTTCTTTTAATAATGTCTTTTAATATTTTCTCATCCTCTTTATATTTTTGGACATCTGGGACTTATAGAATATGCGGTGTGTAGTTCCTTCATGTTCTGTGGTAGTGTGATGAGGTTCTTGGTACCACGTGTCAATAACTCTTCAGAAGAGTTATTATATACATATATATACATATATACATATATATATATATATATACATATATATATATGTATATATATGTATATATATATGTATATATGTATATATATATATACATATATATATAATATATATATGCATATATATATGTACACATATATATATATATATAATATACATATATATATGTTATGTATGTATATATATATATGAATATATATGTATATATATATGTATATACATATATATATATATGTATATATATATACATGTATATATATATATGTATGTATTTATATATGCATATGTATATATATGCATATGTATATATATGCATATGTATATATAAGTATATATGTATATATATCTATATATGTATATGTATATATATGTATATATGTTGACGAGATAAACACCATATGAGGACAGAGCCTTTATTTGAACGACGTTTCGCATATTACAGCTTTTTCAAGTACAAGTTGAGATACAAATGCTTGAGATTAAATAAGGGGAAAGGAGGGAACGGGGAGAGAAAAGGGGGGGGAGGAAGAGGAGGAGGAGGAGAAGGGAAAGGATGGACACTGGGAAAGGATGAGAATGTGGCCCAAACGTTCGTGGGCGAAATGTCCAGAAAGGGGGTTTAGATATGTAATATTTTGCTGGCCATGGGTATTAGGGGAATAATGTGAGGCGAGATTTTAAACATGCCCCTGTTTTGTTCAATAGTGTTCGTTCCTTGGATGATTGCTGCTTCTAAACACTTCCTGCGGATTTTGTCTGGTTCCCGTATTAGCAGCTCTGCATTCTTCCAGTCCATAAGATGGTTTTCCTTGTTTCTATGTGTCACACATGCATTGGTGGTGACATCATGCCTGACGTCGTAACGGTGTTCACGTATTCGTGTATTCAGGTCGCGTGACGTTTCTCCTATGTAAACTTTATCAAATCCTGAACACGGAATACGATAAACACCGGCTTTGGTGCCCGGTGTCTGGTTGTGTATTTCCGTCTTCGTGATGTCTTTTATCGTTCTGCTTGTCTGGCACACTATTTTCAAGTTGGTGGTTCTTAAAAGACGTGTCAGGTTGGTGGCAACGTCGCCGGTTGGCAACACATGTACTGTATATGTGCTGTATATGTATATATGTATATATATTTGTATATATATAATATATATGTATATATATGTATATATATATATAATGTATATTATGTATATATATACACACACACACACACACACACACACATATATATATATATATATATAATATATATATATGTATATGTATGTATATGTACATATGATTAAACTTTGCAGCAGCTTCTGCATTCACGAGTTTCTTGCTGACATGTTCAACTTTTCTAATACTTGAACTTTGAATATCGTTGAGTTGTCTTATTATGTGTCCAAACTTCATTTGGAATAAATGTAAAGATATTACTAACATCTTAATTTTACTAGTAGAGCTTTCGCCTAACTTTAGGCGAAAGTAAAGGTGACGATATATACAAAGAACATATGGAACATTAGGAGAGACGGGAAATCGGACAGTCACTCAGGAGACAGGATTTGATGTTCCGCCCACTGGGTCAACGGTGAACCTATGCCTGTGATCTATATACATAGAAGTAGGAATGATAGATTGGTCGGGATTTTGTTTGTTCATGTGAAGTGCTTCTAAGATGAGAAGGCGTCTGTAGTTTAATTCCTTTTGTAGAATGAAGGTTCCTTCTTCCAGATCCTTCCTTGGGACTGGGGATTGATGTGTGTCAATGTGATGTTGTTTTATGGCACCATGAACGACGTAGGGGGGCAAGGTATACATAAGAGATCGGATGACCGTCCGTGATGGGACAAATGTCCATGAGGCATTGAATGTCAATGAAGGACTAAATGTCAATATAGAGCAAGGTGTCAATAATGAACAATATTATAATATAAGGCATCATTTTGAAATACAAAACGTGTCAAAAAGAAATAATCACGAGTTTCTTAATACCATGTACTGCTCTTAGTATTAGGAATATCAATATAGAGCAAGGTGTCAATAAAAAACAAAATTATAATGTAAGGCATGATATTGAAACTCAAATCGTGTTAAAAAGAAATAATCACGAGTTTCTTAAAATCATGTACTTATACTCGTAGTATTAGGAACAAATTCCAAGAAATACAGGCGTATGTCAAAAGCGAAAATCTCGATATGATAGGAATAACCGAGACATGCTTAAATGGTGAAGAGTTTGAAGCCGAATTTAATATTGCGGGATTTAAACACTTTCATCAGGATAAAAACCACAAGAAAGGTGGGGGTGTTGTGTTGTACGTTAATTATAAACAATGTCCATGCTTGTGTTTTAGAGAAAGTGAAACAGGATGCATATGATAGTTTGTGGGTAGAATTAACCCTGAAAATTTTACAAAAAAAAAAAATAATAATAATGTGGGTGTAATATATAGGCCAAAACATTATCATTAGCAGACGACAAACTGTAATTTCAAGAACTGTCTAGTTTCTGCATCCGGTATTTATTGATAATGGGTGATTTCAATTTTACTGACATTGATTGGATGACCCTTGAACATGGCTATATATGTACTCGCTTGATAGATTTTCTCAGTAACAATTACTTAGTTCAGCAAGTAAAAGAGCCCACAAGACATGGAAACTTACTCGATCTATTGATCACTAGCCGTGAAAGCATGATAACCTACGTATAAATTGGTGAAACTATTGTAAATAGTGATCACAACTTAGATTCAAACTGTTAAAAAAAAGATAGAATAAATACTTCTGTATGTAAAATACCCGATTTCAGTAAAGCTCAGTTCATAGGACTACGTCAGGAGCTTCAGCTTACAGATTGGGAGGCAAAATTAAGCGAAAGACCTGTAGATCAGTTGTGGGAAATATTTCAAAATACGCTCACTAAGATGATTCATACTTACATTCCTTTTAAGGACAGACGTCCCCCAAATCAGGCTCGCCCAAAATGGCTCGACAAAGAAACTGAAAAAGTATTGCTAAACAGAGACAGGCTGAAATACAAATGCTTGGGTGCATCTAATGACTATCAAAGTTATATAATGATACAAAGAGATTCGAAAAAGCCAATAAAAAATGAAAACGACAATACGAAATGAATATCGCTGATAAATTCAAAGAGAAACCCAAAGAAATCCATTGTTACATTAGAGATAAAAAGGTTATTAGGAATCACATTGGCCCACTATTGTCTGCTGACGGTCAACCTGAGTATTCAAACGAAGGAATGTGTGATATCTTAAACAACTATTTTAGCTCAGTATTCGTAAACGAAACACCTCAGAGGGAACTGCAAACTGAAATCTGCGAAAAATCTAGGGTGAAATTACTCACTACGGTAAATATAATAAGAGAAAAAATTAAAAGTATAGAGAAACTCAAAATTAATAAAACACCAGAACCTGACGGTTGGCATCCAAGAACCTTAAAGGAAATGAAAAATGATATTGTTGTTCCATTAGAAAGTGTTTTCAAGAAATCCATCATGTCTGGAGATGTCCCAAGACAATGGAAGCTAGGTAACTTTACTCCCATATTCAAAAAAGGTGACAAAAAGAAACCAAATAACTACAGGCCTATAAGCTTGACTTCAATCGTAGGAAAAATTATGGAAACTGTCATCAGAGATGCTATCGAACATCATTTAGAAAGTAACTGTTTGATAAATGATAGCCAGCATGGATTCAGACGGAAACGTTCTTGCGTGACTAACATACTCGAATTGTACAACACAGTTATCTCGAATTATGACAAAAGAAACAATATAGATTTAATATATTTAGACTTTGCAAAAGCTTTTGATACCGTCCCCTACGAAAGACTGCTTACTAAATTAGCTTCACACGGAATAAGTGGTAGCCTATTAAGTTGGACTAGAAATTGGTTGAATGATCAAAAACAGAGAGTTGTTCTAAAAGGTAAAACTTCTAGATAGAAGAATGTTACGAGTGGAGTTCCTCAGGGTTGCGTATTTGGGCCAATTCTATTCATAGTGAATTCTGTTGCAACATATATATATATATATATATATATATATATATATATATATATGTGTGTGTGTGTGTGTGTGTGTGTGTGTGTGTGTGTGTATTCACCTTGGTCTTTCACCTTGGTCTTTGGATCACGTGTTGGACTCGTGATCGACAGCTATTTCCCTACCGGAAGAGAGCTCAGAGCTCGTGTGTGTGTGTTGGGTGTTGTTTAAGACTCAACATAGGTTGGTAACGAAATATATTAGAGTTCCGGGTCACAGTTTATTGGATCACTGATAATGTACACATCTCTCACCAAGTAACCCGCTCACAACTAATGCACGTCACTGCGCATCTCTTTCCACTGGGCATATCCTCTGGTTACCATTTTCTCAATTTGTTTCATTTATTACCTTTCATACAAAAAACAACGGACACTCAACATAATACGTTAAATTGGTATAAATTTCAAGGATAATCTATTTTACATTCTTTCCACTTTTACATTACAATAATTGAAATGATAATTAAATAAGTAAACAGAAATGATAATTTATTATTTCTTCGTGGAACTTCGAGAACAATTTGACACACGCAGGTACACACACACACACTTCCAATTACGCATCACTTGCATTTCCTACATCTAATTGCTAATTCCTACATCTAAATGCTAATTTGTATGTACAATAAATGCTCGCCCAGCTATCTGTTGCTGACCCCAGTGATGTATAATTTGAGCATAAGAAACATAAGAAATAAATGAAGTAGATACAATTTGATTAACACAAAGACACAAAATCTATATACCGTATATATAAGAACACATGTATTAATGAAATATAAGGGTTTTGAAAGATGGAGGTGGAGAACACTTTGGCAGCTAGATGGTTAGGAGGGTCAAGAAGTATTACGGCTGCGAAGATTATATGGGTTGGTGATAGGTGAAGGTGAAGGGGGAAGGGAAGGAGGAAGTGTGTCAGTGGGAGTCGGAGGGTCAGTGTCGCAGTCTACACCTCGGGAGAAGAGCTTAAGGTTGTCCAGGTGCATAATGGTTTCTGTGTCTGACTTTGACTTTGTCAGTAGGTTCGAAGGCGAGGACAATGAATTTTGGTGAAAGCTTGGAAGAGGGAGAATGGTTCAGGGCATACACGATGTCACCTATTGCAACGTTAGAATCTCTCGCATGTTTATTATGAAAACGGGCCATCTCGTCTTTGGCGAGAGGAAGAGACTGAGTAATTCTCTTGAAGAATGCTGAAGTTGGCAAGTGAAACCTTTACAAAATCATCAAGGTTGTAAATAGGGCCTATATCTGGAGCAAGAAGGTCATATGGAAGTCGCTTGTCTGAAGCAAAGATGACAAAGTGAGGCGACTCCGATATGGACCTATTGATGGCACTGTTAAGGCAAAACTGAATCATAGGGACATAGTGATCCCAAGAGAGATGAAGGTCGGAAGCGAGGTGTCGGAAAATATTGAGAATCTTTCTGTTTTGGCGTTCGACAAGGCCATTTGAACTGGGGTGGTAAGCAACGATATTACATTTTGTTGTCTGAAAGGATTTGCAAATATTTGAAAGAATCTCATTGTTAAATTCCGTTACATTGTCAGAGAGAAGGATTTTGGGAGTAGTGAAGGGGCAAATAATTTTGTCAATAAAGGTCTTTACAATCGTTTTAGCAGTCTTATCCGGAACAGGTTCAAGGATACAGAATCTGGAACAATGGTCCATATACACAAACAGGTACTGATTTCCACTAGAAGTGAGTGGTAACTTGAGAAGGTCAATCGCAACCATATTAAAGGTTTTCCTAGGGATTGTATATGTCAAAATGGGAACTTTACTATGAATATGACCTTTATGGGTAGCACAAGAATGGCAGGAGTCAATGTAGGCATGGATATCTTTTCTCATATTAATCCAAAAGTACTGAAGTCTGGCCTGTGATAAGCATTTGTCTTTACCTGGATGTACAGCAAGTGGAGAATCATCTAAAAGGAACAGAACTTCAGGTACTAAGTCAGAAGGAACTACGAGTTGTTGTACAAGTCTGTTTGGTTCATGCTTGTTGGAAATCGTGGTTTCGTGGTAAAGAACGTCATCGGCGAGTCTGAAATGTTCCAAGGAGGTAAGGAAGTCTGTAAGGTCTGATGTATCTCCTGACTCGAGAGAAAATATCACACGTATCCACCTTGGGTCGGATCTTTGAGCTGCATGAATACGCGCATGAGTAAGAGTGACTGGCTGAGGGAGGGAATTGAGAGCAGCAAGATTCCGAGAAAGTGCGTCAGCAACATTGTTTGCTTTGCCTTGGACATAAGAGAAGGTGGGGTTGAATTCCTTAATGGTCAAGAACCAACGAGCAAGTTTCCCGGACAGGTTTTTGCCTTTAAAAAGCTGAAGAAGCGCCTGTATGGACTGTGACGGGGTAGCCAAGAATGATTTCTTTAAAATGTAAAAGAGCATAAATAACCACTAAACCTTCAATTTCGGTAACAGAATAGTTACGTTCAGCTTTGTTAAGGAGTCTGCTGGCAAAGGCAATGGGGCGAAGGTGTGTGTCTTGTTCTTGCATAAGGACAGCACCAAGACCTTGGAAAGAAGCATCAGTGTAGAGAATGAAAGGTAAGTTATAGTTAGGAAGAGCTAATACAGGTGCAGTAGTAAGGGCGTTCTTTAAGTCTGCAAAACCTTGTTCCTGGGCAGACGACCAGTGAAAAGGAACATCTTTCTTTAACAGTGAAGTAAAAGGAGCTGCAATAGTAGAATAATTGCGGATGTACCTACGATAATATCCTGAAAGTCCAAGAAAGGAGCGAAGGTGCTCAACGTCTGCGGGACGAGGGAAGTCAACAACAGGAACAGTAAGAATGCCATGAGAAGTGAGGACATGACCAAGAAAACGAATTTCTTAAGGAAAGAGCATTTGCTCAACTTGAGTTTGAGGTTGACATTAGCAAGAGGAGAAAATACCTGTTGAAGGGTTTGAAGGTGTTCGGGTATTGACTTAGAAGGTACTATGATATCATCCAAATACATAACGACATTATCACCAAGTAAGCCATCAAGAACAGTATGCATAAGTCTTGTGAAGACAGAAGGAGCAGAGGTTAGACCCATAGCTAAGCGTTTAAATTGAAAATTACCAGAAGGGGTTAAGATGGCTGTCAGGGGACGGCTTTCTGGAGTAAGAGGAATCTGGAAATAGCCGGACATTAGGTCTAAAGTTGAAAAGACAGTATTGTTCTGACCACTGCCATAATGGTGTTGTACGCACCCACTCAATCCCTGCCTCATCTACCCAAGGACGTACATAATCGTTGGTCTGCCGTGTAGCAGGGTTCATTTCGAACTCAAACATTCGAACAGACTGCGAAACCGAATATCCACCAAAAGTTTCGAACCGAGCAATACATTATATCCGTTTGAACGACAATGCTCCCCAGAAGGTACTTAACAAAGAAAACGGGATTTTAGTCCGGCTAAGCTTTGCTCTTGTGATGGAAAGGGATTGGAAGAAGGTTCAGTATTACAAAGTCGCATTTCTGGAGAGAAAGAAGTATAGTGAAATCCGTTTTGACAGGCAGTCTACGAATGTTCCGTGAGACGTTTGTTTTTCTATAGGATACCCTTGACTAGCTAGACCTGGACCAATTTATGTATGCCGAGATAGTGAAAATAACCTTACACCTTGTTCTTCATTTTACTTGCCCCGGCGAGGCATTCATGGCTTGCGTGTGTTATTTTGGAAACATTTAGATATTTTTGTGTCTTTTGTTGATTTTTTCTCTCGCTTTTTCCTATAATTTCACACTTGTATATATATATTTTTCTTGAAATCTCTACGGTAAAGTAATTTTTTCTCGAGTTTTCATCTCAACGAAAATTCGTGTAAATCCTCAACATAATCACGTACCCCCTTAGAGGGTGCATCCCGATAACCTGTATCACCTAAGCAGAGGACATTCATGCTTCGCTCATAGCCACTTCAAGATAGGAAACGGACCTCACACTTGCCAATTCAAAGCTTACCACACAATACTATTAGATATACTACACAAGAGTTACGACTAGAATAATCGATTTACACTTTCTCATCTACCCCCTTTAACCAGTGAAACTACACCGAAATCTTGAGGGATGAAACATCACTACTACAGTCATCCCCTCGCAATTTCCTAAAAATAAAAATTTAGAAATAGATATATAGCTAAACAAATAGATGAATATGCAGATAGATAAATAAACAGGGGTAAAATCAATTTAACTCCCGCCCGAACTATACACACTTGGAACGACGGTGGCGGCGGCGCGAGATAATCCACAACGATAGAAGCGTCGATACCTCGAACAACCTTGTACGAAAGTCGTTTATGGCCAAGTCATCTCTCCCGAACTCCCCCCACCACCACCCCAACCCCCAACCCTTGATCTGTTCGGGCCATTGCCGAACCAGCTGGAGCTGAACAGCATGGAAGCGTGAGAGACGAATGATTGTTCTCAAGAGAAAAATAAATAAATGAATAAATAAAAAACACGTACCCATGTGAGCAAATCGCAACCTGGGGAGGGGCGTTGAGGTTACCAGGGAAGAAAAGAACCCGCCGGATGATGATGATGATGATGATGATGATGATGATGATGATGATGATGATGATGATGATGATGATGATGATGATGATGATGATGATGATGATGATGATGATGATGATGATGATGATGATGATGATGATGATGATGATGAAGACGACGATGATGATGACGATGGTATTGATTACAATGATGATGATGATAACGATAATGATAACAATGACAGCGACGACAATGGTGAAAACGAGAAGAATGATGATGATAGTGGTAGCGATGATGATGACAATAACGATAATGATGACAACAACGACGGCGATAAAACGAGAAGGAAAATTATGATGAGGGAGAGGAGGGATATGATAGTGGATTTGGACAAAGTGACGTGACGGCAGGACCTCCGACGCACTAGCCACCAGAAGACAGCCTGTTCGAACACGATGCGCATGCGCACGCGACACCTTTGGCAGCCCTCAGTCAAGATAAACTTGTGGGGGACGATGGGGGTGTAGTGGTGGACATCCGGTGCCATGCCGCAAACGATAAGACTCCACGACATCCGTTCCCCGTTCTTCATTTCGCTCCACACAAATTACAAATTACTCCTGTCCTAAATCGACGCCGACATGCACGGCGTCATGATGTGCTCTGTGTGATGTTCTTAAACATGACCCCAGAAAAAGAAAAGAAAAGAAAAGAAGGAAAAAAAAATAAAAATAATTATATATATATATATATATATATATATATATATATATATATATATATATATATGTATATATATATATATATATATATATATATATATATATATATACATATGTGTTTGTGTGTGTGTTATGTATATATACATATATATATATATATATATATATATATATATATATATATATGTGTGTGTGTGTGTGTGTATTATGTATATATACATACATACATATACATATATATATATATATATATAATATATATATATATATATATATATGCGTAAGTAACTACTAGGAAAAGTAAACTAACAAAGCAGAGCGCTTTCGTATAATTACATTGCACTGAAGATGTAATTATACGAAAGCGCTCTGCTTCGTTAGTTTACTTTTCCTAGTGGTTA
>NC_134777.1:59212685-59250185 GCF_046742065.1 Oratosquilla oratoria
TTCACGGGGTATTTAAAGGACAATGCAGAGAACGACCCAGGCAGAGTCAATAGAGAAGAGAAGTAGAGGGACTACAGAAAGAGAAGGCAAGAAAAAAAGCTCAAGCCCAGGGCCGATCTGAATCTACGTAGAAGTTCTTCTACGTTCGTCGATTACGACAACTCCGTTAAACAAGTCCTTTGGACCACAACTACAGCCTGCTGTCTCCAAAACGTGCATGTCTCCAAGTGAATCGGACATTCTCCAGATTGCCGCTTGACTACGAGTGACTCGACACTCTCTGTTATTTCTGAACTACGAAATATCATCAAACATTGTACTTGTTCCTTACTACCAGAAGCGTCTACCAGAAGAAATACCAAAAGTTATCGTTCACCTCAAACTACCCATTTGTCCCCCGAGACCGTTGGTGGGACACCAGCAACCGGTATCAAGACTCGTCTACGCCATAATCAAGACTTCGCTTCGCCCACTTGGTCATACATGTTGCAAACCTAAGTACCCTCAACAATTACTTGGTAATATAATAAAATTATTTCTTGTCATATGTAATATGTTATTATTATTCTACGTTCATTTATGTCGTATGTGTTATTTTTGTTCGTGTAATAAAATTTTAATTTTAATGAATAGTTTAATTATCCTGTCTGAATTTTGTCATTCTTCCGAACTGCGCACGGCCACTTTTTTTTCGTGTCGCGACTAGCCTGGCCCATAGGTCAGTCGTGACAATTATTATTGTTTATCATAATTTATCTGTTTGTTTATTATCATAATAATAATAACTATTATTATTATTATTATTATTATTATTATTATTATTATTATTATTATTATTATTATCATTATCATCATCATCATCATCATCATCATCATCATCATCATCATCATCATCATCATCATCATCATCATCATCATCATCATCATCATCATCATCATCATCATCATCATCATCATTGTTATTATTATTATTATTATAATTATCATTATTATTATCATTATCATTATTGTTATTATTATTATTATTATTATTATTATTATTATTATTATTATTATTATTATTATTATTATTATTATTATCATTATTATTATAATTTATTTATTTATTTACTTTTGTTATCTATTTTTCGCATCCGACCTAGTTATGGAACGAAAGGTCTCCTGTCGGCATCCTCTTACAAAGGATTACAAAGGCGGAGCATGCCGACAGGAGACCTTTTGGTCCATATCTAGGTCGGATGCGAAAAAACCCATAATAATAATGAAATAATAAATAAAAAACTATAATAATGTAAATAACAAAAAAATATATATATAGATAAATGCATAGGTATAGTTAAATAATAAACAAACAGGTAAATAGTAAATAATAATAAATTGACATATAACTAATAATAAATGAAAATCAAACAGACAAATGATAACAAAACAAAAACAAATAATATAAAATAAATCATAATCACTACAGCATCTTGTTTAGGTGTTTATCTAAATGATTCTTAAAGCTTAGAACTGAACTACATTGCACTACCTGTGCAGGAAGTTTATTCCATTCATTAACTACACGGTTGGCAAAGTTGTTTCTACCTACTTCCAAATTGAATCTCTTTCCGGACAGTTTGAGACCATTGTTTCTTGTCTGATTCTCATTCAATGTGAAAATTTTGTCACTTTTGATGTTGTCAATTCCCTTTAGAATTTTAAAGACCTGTATCAAGTCACCTCTGAGTCTACGCTTTTTTAGGGAAAACAGATTCATATGTTTTAGTCGATTTTCGTATGATATATTTTTGATATTTGGAATCAGTTTTGTGGCTCGCCGTTGTACTTTTTCCAGTCTGTCAATGTCTTTAATGAGATTCGGTGACCATACGGAAACAGCATATTCCAAATGTGGACGAACTAACGATTTATATAGCTTGTTAATGAGTGATGGACTTTTAAAATCAAAAGATCGCGCAATCAGTCCTAGAATCTTATTTGCTTTCTCAGAGGCTGAAATACACTGCTTGGATGATTTGAGGTCGTAACTGATAATTACGCCGAGATCTTTTTCACTATCCACTTTTGTTAACGAATTTCCAAATAACTTGTAATCGTACTTACTGTTATTTCTACCTATGTGCATTACCTTGCATTTACTTGTGTTAAATTTCATTAGCCACTTTTCAGACCATTGCTGTAATTTATCTAAATCTTCTTGAATATCTAATTGGTTTAAGTGATCATTTGCCATTCTGCACAGTTTTGTATCATCAGCAAATTTGGAAACAGTAGATTTTAGTCCATGGTCTATATCATTATATATACTATGAATAGAAGTGGCCCAAGAACGGAACCCTGAGGAACTCCACTTGTAACATTTTTCCATCTAGAAGTTTTTCCATTTAAAACAACTGTCTGTTTTCGACCATTCAACCAATTACTAGTCCAACCTAATAGGCTACCACTTATTCCGTGTAAAGCTAATTTAGTAAGTAGTCTTTCGTGTGGGACGGTATCAAAAGCTTTTACAAAGTCTTTCTTTGGAATCCTTTGTAGTATTTTAATGCATTGTTGTAAATGCTATATAGACATTATCATCCATCGGCCAACGCCCCTAGCACAAGCTTTCCTGGCCGCGTACCATGTGATAGTTGTGCCCTGTGCATTAGTGGCTACTTACATATGCTAAAGGCAGGTGTCAAACGATTTTATTGAGACGCAGTCGAAGGGCGGGGGAGTACCCCCGTCCCCGCCCACAACCTGAAGGAGATCCTGATCGATCGTGGTACCGCCATAACTATAAGACGCAGCCGGGCTAGGAGACCTCGGCTACGTCGATCTAATCGCATCGTAGGCGTTACCAAGGTCTAAATATACCAGGTCAGGCCGTTTGAATTATTGTGCGCAGCTTCTGACGTCATTAGGCTGGGTCCGTTTTCTCTTTGTGAAACACTGAAGAAAACTGTGAAACGCCAAGGAAGACAGGAACTATAATATTTTATATATTATATATATATATATATATATTATATCATATATATTATATATTCATATATATAGACAGGAACTATAATATTTTATATATATTTATATATATATTTTATATAATATTTGTCAGAATATAACTAATTGCGTGGAGCGGTGCGAGCGAAGGCAACGACATTCCCGAACGGCGCACCAGCTTCAACTGACAGCTATAGGACCCGCGAACCCCACTTTGAACAGCCAGGTGACGTTCACGGGCCCGCTGCGCCAACTCCCTCGAAATTCGGTCGTAAGTGGTTAGACCTTATATCCTTAGATCTTGGGCGTTACGTGGGTGTTTACGGCGCAATAGTACGCTGAGGCTTTCAATATGATAACATTGAACATGCAGGTAGGAAGGCAGATACCTCAGCAGTGGGGATGCAGATGTAGATCATGGAGGAGGGTCTGGCTGGTGGCGTACTACGACAGCTAGTAGGATACTGCTAAGGTTTGGAGTTTTGTTGTGCTTTCGTTCTCTCTAACGGTGGCGCTAGCAGGGACGGCGATAGTGGTAATGGTAGTAGGGGCAGTGATGCTTGTTCACGTTTCGAAGGTGAGAATATGGAATAGCACATATGAGACGACATCGGTGGCAATGTGCTCCTTCCTTATCAGGTGACACTTAACCTTCTCGGAAGTAGAGGGGTTATGGCCTACCCCAGTGAATATCGCCACTTAGAAACTGGAAAGTGCTGATCACTTTTAACTTCTACTACCCTTCGATCTATTGTCCTCCTTGAATAACTCCTTTGCCAATTCTATATCATCCCCATGGTTGGAATCGCTGTTCATTGCAGACCAAATACCAATACTTCGATTAACCCATTCCCCATAGGGCGCATTCTTTTTTATTATAATTATTCTGGCCACCGCCATGTGATTATATTCATCCTCGTGGCACCCACACACTCCGCCCCGTCCCTCAGTAGCGAAGTGGTCAAATCCCATCTTGAAAAACCTTTTGCGTACAAAGTGTGGTTCTTTTCCTTTAACCTGGCACCACGTTCTTCCTTTTGCTGCGCCTTCTACTGCTGCTGCCGCTGCCAGTTGATCTTGCCATCGTTTCTATGGTAACCCCCTCGAGAGCTATGGAATTATGTTCTAACCTCGAATAACCTTTTCCGTACCGAGTGGCATTTCTCCTCTTACCGTGGCTACCCACACCCCCGCCCTCCGAACCCTGAGGATGTTTCATTTATCTACATGACAACGCTCCCCCTCCGCCCCCGGCCTCAATAACGAAGGGGTTGATGCAGAAGCCTTGCAAATCCACCTCCGTCCCTCCCTCCCTCCCTACCTCCTTCCCTTGACGGGCGGTTTCGTTGCAGAAACGTCACTCACAAGTTAAAATCTCCCGTCACAATATTACGCTGTACATCAACAGGCGCAGCTACGACCCAGGTTACCTTCGCCCTGCGTGTTTGTTGTTCCTACGTATGTCACCGGGAGTTCTTGGACTGGAACGCGAGTCGCTCGCTCGGTGCAAACCAACCCGCCAGCATGAAAGAAAATATTAGTTTCAAACGTAACGAACGACTTGGTACGAGTAGGTAAAGTGGACGAAAAAACACAACTTTGTAGTGGTTTACTACTAAAAGTATCTTTTTCGGGGGATGAATCTGGACACTTGTGCTTATACATCGGGGGTAGCCATCATGTCCCGTGTTGGCTGCCCTTAAGGTCCGAAGTATCTGAAGATCATCAATGAAAGAAACTTTCATTGGCCAGTGTTTAACAGATTCCAAGAAGAAAGAAAATGAAGAACACGGCAACTGCCGATAGACTAAGTACACTGCGCATGCGCATCGCTGGACTTGGGCAGGGAAGGCCAGGATACCTCATTAACAATAGCAAGCAAACTCAACAAGGCAGAAGGCCTGGGAGGAGGGGGGGGGGTGAATATGTAAGTGTCCAGATTCATCCCCCGAAAAAGATACTTTTAGTGGTAAACCACTACAAAGTTGTGTTTTCGGTGGAAAGAATCTGGACACTTGTGCTTGCATCTGAAGCGGCTGGCTGGGAGGAGCCTGAATGCTGTGGGGAGTAATGCCGATCCTGCCCAAGTAAAGTAACCTAAGAAGAGATACATAAAAACGATATATAAAACATAAGTTTATTATGTTTAAATGATCGTGTAAAAAAGGGGGGTATAGAACAGAGACACTGGTAACCTTTCCCTAGAGGGAGTGAGGTCTCCGGTACGCTGTACCCACTTCCTATGGTATGCGAGCTATTTCCTGTCTCTCCACGTGCCCCCCCCCCCCTTTTGGTAATGAGGTATCCTGGCCTTCCCTGCCCTAGTCCAGCGATGCGCATGCGCAGTGTACTTAGTCTATCGGCAGTTGCCGTGTTCTTCATTTTCTTTCTTCTTGGAATCTGTTAAACACTGGCCAATGAAAGTTTCTTTCATTGATGATCTTCAGATACTTCGGACCTTAAGGGCAGCCAACACGGGACATGATGGCTACCCCCGATGTATAAGCACAAGTGTCCAGATTCTTTCCACCGAAAAAATGTGAGAGAAAATGTATTCACTCGACAGGATACCCGCGGCCCCACAGTAACCAACAGAGTACTTCAGGCCTTCCCATACACTAAATCTCTCCGAGTTGAAACATTTGACTGTTGTCTTTGCTGTGCTGGCATGAATCTGTTTCCATATCAATAGAATGTACGAGGAGGAGGACTAAGACGAAGTGAGTATTCGCCGGTTGTCAACTCTCCTTACGCACAAAAGAGGAAGAAAAACAATCGAATTTGATAGAGTTTGGGCCTGGTGCAACATGTCAGCTCCTTGCAGGACCGCCCATCCCAAATGAAGTGAGGCTGTTGACGGGTTTTGAACAGACTGCGGAAAAATTACATCCATTCCCTCCGAACGGGACCCAAAATCTCTGATTTTCAACTGTGTTCCCGGTAAAAGAAGAAGAATATCGCCGCTAACGTCGAGGCTTCGAATAGGCTATACTACCGATAATGATAAAATATGTATTATTTACAGATTGGTGGAGATACTCTCGTATTAATTTGCAGTATTTCTTTACCATCCCTCTAATTCCATCTCCTTAGTTCAATATTTCAAGGGACAGAAGCGCTGGGGGACGGCGGCTAAGACAACAGTGCACAACGGGGCAGAATCAGTATATCATTTGTATTTATTTTATTCTACAGAGTGAAACAGTTGAGAATTTGTGTCCATTAGGGTGCGTAGGTTATGCTAGGCTATATAACGTTAGTTTGGGTTAAGTTGGCATAGCTTCGGTAAAGTTTGACGGGGAATTTGACAAAGCTTTTTAAGATCGAACTTCTGGTCACTTCTTATCGCGGAAATATTTTCATTAGCATAATATATATATATATATATATATATATATATATATATATATATATATGTGTGTGAATAATTCGCTAGTGGACAGCGACATTAATCATTGTCTGTGGTTGAGTGGTCAAAGGCGGGTGCTGTGGACTCTCTTGGGTCTACTGGCAGTGGTTCGAATCCTCTGCGCGACGGTCATGGAGATTGTATGATATATATACATATATATATATATATATATATATATATATATATATATATATATATATATATTTGTGGGTATATATGTATATACAGATATATATATGTATATATTTGTGTGTATATATGTATATATATATATATACATATATATATATATATATATATATATATATATGCATGTAGAATTAAATACGACAGCATTCTGACAATTGTTCAACTTTTTCTTAATGTTTTCTATTTGTCTTATCAAAGTTGATAAGACAAATAGAAAACATTTCTCATTTCTCATTCTATCTAGCCTAGTAACCTCTATCATATTTCTCAGGCATTTCATCTCAAACACATTCAAACTCCTTCTCTCTTCCTCTCTTATGTTCCATGTTTCTGCTCCGTACAGTGCTGTCGACACAATCACTCCTTCATACTATCTCCTTTTAGTATCCATTCCCAAATGTCTATTTCTCATTACAAAGGATTACAAAGGCGGAGCATGCCGACAGGAAACCTTTTGGTCCATATCTAGGTCGGATGCGAAAAAACCCATAATAATAATGAAATAATGAATAAAAAACTATAATAATGTAAATAACAAAAAAAAAAAAAAAAAGATAAATGCATAGGTATAGTTAAATAATAAACAAACAGGTAAATAGTAAATAATGATAAATTGACATATAACTAATAATAAATGAAAATCAAACAGACAAATGATAACAAAACAAAAACAAATAATATAAAATATATCATAATCATTACAGCATCTTGTTTAGGTGTTTATCTAAATGATTCTTAAAGCTTAGAACTGAACTACATTGCACTACCTGTGCAGGAAGTTTATTCCATTCATTAACTACACGGTTGGCAAAGTTGTTTCTACCTACTTCCAAATTGAATCTCTTTCCGGACAGTTTGAGACCATTGTTTCTTGTCTGATTCTCATTCAATGTGAAAATTTTGTCACTTTTGATGTTGTCAATTCCCTTTAGAATCTTAAAGACCTGTATCAAGTCACCTCTGAGGCTACGCTTTTTTAGGGAAAACAGATTCATATGTTTTAGTCGATTTTCGTATGATTTATTTTTGATATTTGGAATCAGTTTTGTGGCTCTCCGTTGTACTTTTTCCAGTCTGTCAATGTCTTTAATGAGATTCGGTGACCATACGGAAACAGCATATTCCAAATGTGGACGAACTAACGATTTATATAGCTTGTTAATGAGTGATGTACTTTTAAAATCAAAAGATCGCGCAATCAGTCCTAGAATCTTATTTGCTTTCTCAGAGGCTGAAATACACTGCTTGGATGATTTGAGGTCGTTACTGATAATTACGCCGAGATCTTTTTCACTATTCACTTTTGTTAACGAATTTCCAAATAACTTGTAATCGTACTTACTGTTATTTTTATCTATGTGCATTACCTTGCATTTACTTGTGTTAAATTTCATTAGCCACTTTTCAGACCATTGCTGTAATTTATCTAAATCTTCTTGAATATCTAATTGGTTTAAGTGATCATTTGCCATTCTGCACAGTTTTGTATCATCAGCAAATTTGGAAACAGTAGATTTTAGTCCATGGTCTATATAATTTATATATACTATGAACAGAAGTGGTCCAAGAACGGAACCCTGAGGAACTCCACTTGTATCATTTTTCCATCTAGAAGTTTTTCCATTTAAAACAACTGTCTGTTTTCGACCATCCAACCAATTACTAGTCCAACCTAATAGGCTACCACTTATTCCGTGTAAAGCTAATTTAGTAAGTAGTCTTTCGTGTGGGACGGTATCAAAAGCTTTTGCAAAGTCTAGATATATTAAATCTATATTGTTTCTTTTGTCATAATTCGAGATAATTGTGTTGTAGAATTCTAGTAAGTCACGCAAGAACGTTTCCGTCTGAAACCATGCTGGCTATCATTTATCAAACGGCTACTTTCTAAATGATGTTCGATAGCATCTCTGATTATAGTTTCCATTATTTTTCCTACGATTGAAGTCAAACTTATAGGCCTATAGTTATTTGGTTTCTTTTTGTCACCTTTTTTGAATATGGGAGTAACGTTAGCTAGCTTCCGTTCTCTTGGGACATCTCCGGATATGATGGATTTCTTGAAAATAATTTCTAATGGAACAACAATCTCATTTTTCATTTCCTTTAAGATTCTTGGATGCCAACCGTCAGGCCCTGGTGTTTTATTAACTTTGAGTTTATCTATACACCTTTTAATTTTTTCTTTTGTTATATTTACCGTAGTGAGTAAGTTTACTCTAGACTTTTCACAGGTCTCAGTTTGGAGTTCACTTTGAGGTGTTTCGTTTACGAATACCAAGCTAAAATAATTGTTTAAGATATTACACATTCCTTCATTTGAATATTCAAGTTGACCGTCAGCAGATAATAGTGGACCAATGTGATTCCTAACAACCTTTTTATCTCTAATGTAACTGTAGAATTCTTTGGGATTATCTTTGGATTTATCAGCGATGAGGCATTTACTCACTTCTCTCAATCTACACTCTACCTCCACCCCCACTCCTCCCTTTCCTGCTACATTCGTACCCAAGTATCTAAAACTATCCACTTCCACCAGTCTCTCTCCCTTAATATTCACTTCCAGCCTGCTGCTACTATCTCCTCTGAGAAAGCAAATAAGATTCTGGGATTGATTGCGCGATCTTTTGATTTCAAAAGTCCATCACTCATTAACAAGCTATATAAATCGTTAGTTCGTCCACATTTGGAATATGCTGTTTCCGTATGGTCACCGAATCTCATTAAAGACATTGACAGACTGGAAAAAGTACAACGCCGAGCCACAAAACTGATTCCAAATATCAAAAATAAATCATACGAAAATCGACTTAAGCACATGAATCTGTTTTCCCTAAAAAAGCGTAGACTCAGAGGTGACTTGATACAGGTCTTTAAGATTTTAAAGGGAATTGACAACATCAAAAGTGACCAAATTTTCACATTGAATGAGAATCAGACAAGAAACAATGGTCTCAAACTGTCCGGAAATAGATTCAATTTGGAAGTAGGTAGAAACAACTTTGCCAACCGTGTAGTTAATGAATGGAATAAACTTCCTGCACAGGTAGTGCAATGTAGTTCAGTTCGAAGCTTTAAGAATCATTTAGATAAATACCTAAGTAAGATGCTGTAATGATTATAATTTATGTTATATTATTTGTTTTTGTTTTGTTATCATTTGTCTGTCTGATTTTCATTTATTATTAGTTATATGTCAATTTATTATCAATTACTATTTACCTGTTTGTTTGTTATTCAACTATACCAATGCATTTATTTATGTATTTTAATTGTTATTTACATTGTTATAGTTTTAATTTATTATTAATATGATTTTTTTTTTTTTTTTTTTTTTTTTTTTTTGGCATCCGACCTAGATATGGATCAAAAGGTCTCCTGTCGGCATGCTTTGCCTTTGTAATCCTTTGTAATCCTCTTGTACATCTCATCACCTTACTTCTACCTAGATTTATCTTCAACTTCCTTCTTTCACACACCTTCCCAAACTCTGTCACTAACATCCTCAATCCTTCCTCTGATCCTACTACAAGCGCAGTATCGTCAGCAAACAACAACTGGCTTATCTCCCACTTGTCTCCATTTTCTTTAACCATCTCCAACTCCCTACCTACTACCCTTGCATTTACCTCTCGCACCACACCATCCATGTATAGATTGAACAGCAAGGGCGACATAACACATCCCTGACGAAGTCCCACCTTTACCTCAAACCACTCACTCTCTCCATTTCTAATCCTAACACAAGCTCTACCACTGTCGTAAAAACTCTTGACTGTTCTTAACAGCTTTCCTCCTATCCCATATATCTGCAATAACTCCCACAGTGCTTTCCTGTCTACCCTGTCATAAGCCTTTTCCAGATACATAAAAGCCCAAAAAACATCCTTACCTTTTCCTATAGCTTTCTCACATATCTTACCACAAAAATCTGATCTACACAACCCCTACCTGTCATAAAACCACACTGTTCCTCACCAATTACTCCCTCTGTTCCTCTCTTAATCCTCTCAATCAAGACCCTCCCATAAGCCTTCCCAACTACACTCAACAAGCTGATACCTCTGAAACTACTACACTCACACTTGCCCCCCATTCCCTTGTAAAGTGGAACTATACAGGCACTCCTCCAGTCCTCCGGCACTCTACCCGGACACATGGAAAGAATGAGTGAAGAGAGATTAGTAAAAGAGGTGTGGAAGGCAGAGGTGTAAGGAGTGAACATGAGGGGCATCCTAGGATGAGATGGATGGATGGGGCAAAAGGGGCATTGGGAAAGAGAGGAATGTCTGTTGAGGAAGGACGGGAGAGGACAGAAGATAGGGATGAATGGAGAAGGGTTGTGTATGAATGATGCTGTGATGCATGAGGGGGAGTGGGTGGGGGATGTGGGGTAAGGGAGTATGTATGAGAAATAAATTGACGCAGACCGAAGGGATTTCTCCCTGTCTTCTCCTTTTCTGCATGAGGGGGCGGAGACGGGGGGGGGGGGGGGTTGCCGAATTAATGAAGCGGCCTTGCTGTGGATGTGCTGTGTCTTGCGACACTGCTTCTGACCCAGGACAGTGGACAAGATGCAGGGATGACCCGTCATCCAGGAGGTGCCAAGATAAGAGGGAGGGGAGTGGAGTATGTAGGGGATGGAATGGGTGGGAGTGGTTTTTATGCCTTTGTCTTTTGGCTACCTCCCTTGTAAGGGGGAAAAGAGCCTTTGGTATATGTATGTATATATATATATATATATATATACATACATATATATATATATCTATATATATTCGTAAATAGCTGGAGTCCAGGAACCATTTTTGTGGGAGAAATTATAAGCAGGTCGAACGTCGAGTCCAGCCAATACTTTCTCCCACAAAAAAAAAAAAAAAAAAAAAAAAAAAAAATAAAAAAAATATATATATATATATATATATATATGTGTGTGTGTATGTGTGTATGTGTGTGTGTATGTGTGTATGTGTGTGTGTGTGTGTGTGTGTGTGTGTGTGTGTGTGTGTGTGTGTGTGTGTGTGTGTGTGTGTGTGTGTGTGTGTGTGTGTGTGTGTGTGTGTGTTTGTATACCGCGGAGTAAATTTTCTTTTAGGCAGGCTTGGTTAAAAGTAACTGCAAATTCAGCGCTGATCAATTTCTTCTTCAGAGTTTCCAACTTCCTGAAGGTATCCTCTATAGCAAGGGGTAAATGAAAGAGTAGATTTCCTATTCCCGTAATTATTGGCTTGACGTTTGGACTGCCAGAGTCATTATCAAAAGACAAAGATGGAATAAATGCATGGGTTTATATAGTACAAAGATGCAGAAATATAGCGTGTGATTAGCTGGAAGATTACCTTTTCTCGTCCCCTCATGGTTGAGAGGGCGGGACAGTTTTCCACGTACGCTCATTGGCTGGCTTGTCCGTTCTCTCGAGCTCGCTACCACTGGGCTGTAGCGTGATGTTTTCCGTCCTGCCTCGCGCGGGATCGGTTTTTGTAGGAGGGAAAAAGAACTCTGTCGGAAAATGAAAAGAGAGTTGTGTATAAAAGGGGACTATTGCCACTAAGCGCTTTAAGGGATATTAATTAGTTTTCTGTTGTAGCTTAGGAGACCTGCTTCGCTAATGATGAGGGGATTCTTTCGGTATTCGGGATAGTGGTAAGGATCCGGACTTATATATATTCTAGGAGGGGATGCAAATGGTAGTGTCATGTCTCCAAACTATTTAGTAAACAACTTAAGGTTTGGCATATTTGGTATATTTGGTTCTTTTGTAGAGCATAAATTATAAACTACATGTGGGATTTTGTCCGTATCCACCAAAGATCTTCAAACAGTTGTATATGATCCGCGCTCCGTTGGGGAAACTGTGCTGTGTCATGTGTCAAAATCCAAGTAGTATATGAGATACTGTTGTAAGCAGTCAATGCTAAGTGTGAGGAACATGGGTTTTCTCCGGATCCTGACAGAGTGGTCATGGATTTTGAGAGAGCTGCCATTCAAGCTGTAGGGACAGTACTGGGACCACACGTGAGAGTCCAGGGCTGCTTCTTCCATCTGACCCAGAGCACTTGAAGGAAAGTGCAGGAGCTTGGCCTGGCAAACTTGTACAAGGACAACGATGAGGTGAAAGTGTTCTGTGGGATGATTAATGCGCTTGCTATGCTCCCTGTGGATAAAGTGAATGATGAGGTGGCATACCTCAGGGAAAATGTGCCAGATGAGCTCGATGCAACTTACGTCACTGGAACTTACCGCCACGTTCAGCGACCAGCAGCCAACCCTGATGGAACACCGCTACCACCCAGGCTCCGCAGATTGCCTCCCCCTCCCCCACCCTCTCTCTCTACTAGAAGTGTGGAATGTGAATGAAGTCACCCTCGCCGGGGAGGACCGTACCAACAACTTATGTGAGAGCTGGAACTGGTTGGACACTGTCATCCTGCCTTCTGGAAAGCTGTGGACTGCTTGGGGAAAGACCAAGCAGTGTTGTCTACGATGATTTTGCAGGATAATCAGGGACAGCCACCCAGGAAGAGAGTCAAGAAAGCTAGCAAAGCATACCAACAGCGACTGAGGAAACTGAGGAAGCTGTGTGAGAATTTTGCAGCTGATCGCAAGAATCTGCCAACTTTTCTGTGAGCTGTAGGCCATGGTATTTGTTTCTAAGTGTATGAAATGACTGGACTGCCGTGTAAAACCTTTCAACACATCAGTTTATAAACTCTCTTAAAATTGTAATTGGTAACTAAATATTTGTAATAATATTATAAATGTAAGAAATGTGTATGGAATAAATAGATTCCGAATATTTTCCATGGCTTCTGTGAGATTGTGAGATTTTGTGAGATGGCCTCTGTTTTAACCCTTTAATCAATAATAAGTGTGAGCATTTTTCCACTTTGAAATTTAGGCTATGTGCATTTGTCCAGTGAGCTTTTGTCCTATGGACATTTGTCCAGTGAAATTTTGTCCTACCCCCACCCACGTGACTCGGCGTCCCCACGTTCCCTCTGAGGACGCATATATAATGTTGCATTACTAATTTCCTCCAAGTATCAAATTCAACCACTTTTTATCTTTCAGACGACACAGGTAATTGAGAGGACAAATCAGAGTCACGAACCAAAATACGAATTCTGTGCAAAAAAAAAAAAAAAAAAAAAAAATCAGTTCTACGAACGGAATACGACCTGGGCAAGTTGTTGTTGATGTGTTGTCCCAAGAAACAGTTGAGGTGCGTGCTGCTGTGGGGAAGAGTAGACTCGACAAGACGGTCTATCAGACGTTATCGCCAGGAAACACTTAAAAAATCTTCTCTGCGTGAATTAGTGATCGATGGTGACTGAGCTAATAATACAATAGATGCTCCAGGATATCATCCATTTCTTATCTACGATGACAATGGTCAGGCATCTAACAGGGTTACAGTGTTTGCCATTGAAGAGTCTCTTCAGCATCTAACAAGACCAGATACTTGGTACATGGATGGTACATTTGCAACAGCTCCAAAACAATACGAACAATTATATGTAATTAGATGTCCTCTGGATGAGTCAGCAGTATCATGTGTGTAACGGATAAATGTAATGCATTAGGATACAACCCGGACCCAACTAATGCAATAACAGGTCTCGAACAACCAGTTTTTGGAGCACTGTTCTCGGCCACCTGACTCAATCCAACTTCATTCCGATGAATCTGTTGGATGGATTCGCATTTTTTCCCGTAAAAGACGTGGGGGGGGGGAAGGTATGGATCATCTCCAAGCTAAATGCCCAAGAGAGTTACAAGATCTTATGTCTTGTTAGGGTTAGGAGAATTCCGCCCCTCTTCATCCCTCGGAAATGGAATGTCCATTTAGTGACAATCAACGGAGAGGATCGAACAAACAACATTTGTAAAGCATGGGGCAACGCTTTCCGTCATCTTATTGGTCACCTATGAAACAAACCACAAAAAACGCCAACAGCGTCTTCAAAAGATATACCGCAGTCGTGAATTTGATGATGGCAGAACGACGGTGGCCGAGTTTCTGCAAGTACTTTGAAATGCATTCGCTTTAAATGAATTCAAATATTGATAATTTATCTTTGTACAGATCCTTCAGCAGATATTAATGCACACAAATTTAAAAAGGCAAATAAGATTTGAGAAAATGAATATTTGTAAATTGATATTTAGGCCCTATCCTTAAAAGGAAGCTAAATCTATGAATAGAGAAACGATCGTTTCAATTGAAGCGGTGTGCATATGGTACGCGAAACTTCAAAAAATTCCGTGTGACAATTATGTTGTCAAAAACGAGAATGTTAATCTTACCGGGAATGATTCACTGGAAGGTGTTAATTCTCAAGTCTACGTCTCGTTCTAATAAAAATATTGTGGCAATTATTCCGTAATTCATACCAAAGATTCAATAAAGTGTGTGCAATATACTTTATTTCATTTTAATATACTTAGTACCATTTATGATACACTCTCTCTGGTAACCAAATTGGTTAAGATATATTAGGATGTGTTTTGCCCGAGGGACGTTCGAGTGTGTTTCGTCCGGGGGGTGTTACGTCCGGCTGTGTTTCGTCCGGGGGTGTTACGTCCGGTTGTGTTTCGTCTGGGGGTGTTTTGTCCTACACTCGTAGAATGTACCCCCACCCACCGCCACACACACCAATTTACGACTACTTCCTTTCGTGCAAGACAAAATAAATTTTTATTTGCTCCTACAACTGCTTCACTTAAAGCAAAGTTTGGGTATGAAGTTAGTACGGTACAGGATTTTGGAGGTGAGGGATACCAAACGAAGGCTCTTTTCATTGCCCCACAGGTGAGGTCTTGCAGATACATTATCATGAAGCAACTTGACTCTTCTAAGCGTGGAGACAACGATATTATAAAAAAAAAAACATTGCAACAGAGAAAATACATTAAAAGTACATTGTACTTACGTTATCGATGTCACAACTTCGGCGTTGCGACAACTACCTGGTGTTTTCCTATTTTCTTTTAGGCCTCCGCCTCTCTATATGCAGACTAGTGATAGGGAGTACCCCTTTCTTTTCGGCCCCGGAAGGTGGCCCTTCAGCTATTACTTTTTCCTTCGCTCAGTAAATACCTTGGAAGTCTTAAAGTATCCAGTGATTACTTCTTTATATTTTTGCTAAACCTTTCCCCGCAGCATTTTGTTGTGAAAATTTGGCGCCAATTGGTTGACAGTGCCTTATTCTCGATTTCCTCTATTAGATGAGAATAATGCACACGTTCTCACCCATTAGTCAGGACAACATCTCGTCTCGTTATCCAAAGTTTTGTTTTCACAGGCCACTCATAGTGGGAGCCAGTAGACAAAGGTTCCTATAATATTTCAAAATGTCTCAATTTATTAACTGGCTTCAGTTTATTTGCTATATTATATCATTATTGTGTCTTTACGTTTTTGTATCATAATTAATCAATTGTTTGCCTATGTATCACCATTTGTTTTCAACTTTATTATTTATTGGAGAACCCGCGTCATTCCATACTACTGCGCATCTACCACTTATTTTAGCTAGCTTAAATTAAGTTATTTAGAATCCTCTGTCCCTTTCTTTAAATCTATTAATTATTTCACAAGACTCCTAAAATCGCACCCAACTCCTGCCCCGGCATCATACTACATGCCTCAAGCAAATTGACAATTGGAAAATTCAAGCGCCAAAAAATAGTGTATCATGACCTGTTGGTACTGTGCCAAGCGTACCGTCGATCAGTAGGTACTCGACCCTCTTGACATGGACACCCCGGATAGAGTGATCCATCTGTCAGTCATCGCAAGTCTCATCCCAGTGATTCTGCGTCGTGGGGCCCGTGTGCCCATGTTAAATGACTCCTAAAGTGCATATAATGTGTAGACGGACTGCAAAAATTGTGAACCGTGGTCAAGATATATGAATTTACCCCCGCGTGAAATCTGGGATAACTTGGGGGAATAAAGCTTGGGTCCCATCATCCTCGACAATGTGACTAACAAAATCCATGGTCATCAAGAGCATCTTGCTCTTCTAAGTGTACTTTTCCATCAAGAGATTCTACTAATCCAGCGCTACATCATCAGGATGGATAGAGGTGTGTTGCGATGTGAGGTATAATGTTTATTTTAGCTTTAGGTTAGGGTCTGCACTTCACGTCGTGAGCAACTCACGCAGATATTTTCACTTCATCTCTCTCCATTTACGTATTACACCACTCCCTCTCTGAGAAGTATTACTTCTCTAGTCCTTCGAAACTACATGTTCATATTGAAGGGTCTTTCACGGTCCCGGCTTGTTCTCGAAGTTTCCTAGACTTCAGCTCCCAAAAGTAGCTATCTACCTTTAGGCCAGTCAATAGAGGAGTAAAAAAAGGCGAATAAGGAAAAAAATCAGGGAAAGCTGCAATAAGCTTTAATGTGTTTATAATACCTTACTTAATAACATATTAATTTTGCACCCCTCTACCCCCCCGGATTTGGCCGCCATCTTGAAAAAATGGCGACCAAAAACAGTTTTTTCCAAATATCTCACTAGAAACTAATTTTAACGAAAAATGTATCGAAACAAAATTTATTCTACATAAAATTTTCTACAAAAGTTATTTTATTCAATTTTGTGATATACCTCACTGTTTTTGCGCTAAATGTGCGAAAAGATTGTGTTTATCTTTATTTGATACCTACAGTGCACAAAGATCATATAATAATTTCCTTTGTATGCTATACTGAATAAAATATCTAAGTTCCTAACTTGATTATAGTCTTTCTTTTGTTTCAGAACTATTAAAATAGATAGTTAAAGCTTCAGTGAAACCCCAGGCAGTTGTTGGTGCAAAATGTCTTCATTGGGGAAATGTTTAATATGCGATGGACAGCTTTCTGTGGGTGAGACTAGAGAAGTTAAAGAGAAAGGAATAAAGACACTGATTGATTATAGCATTAGTGGAAAGACGGAAAACATTCTCTGTTAGAAGGACTAAAAAGTGTGAAAGTGCATGAAAAATGTAGAAAAGTGTATACAAAAGAACGGAGAGCTGAAACTTTCCAAGCAAGGCAGAAAACCTCGCAAGTGCCGACAACGTCACTGAGAAGTCAAGAATTACAGTTTGATTTTCTTCATGATTGTCTCTTTTGTGGAAAAGATGCATCAAGTGACTTTTTGAAAAAAGAAAGCAAAAAATATTTAGGTGATCGTGAATCTGTGCACTGTATAGAGATGCTGCATGTTAAGGATACTATTTTGAAAGCTGGTGAAATGAGAAAAGATGAATGGGGCAAAGAAGTATGTACTCGTATATGTAACGTAGTGGATTTAGTTGCTGCTGAGGCAAGGTACCATTCAGCCTGCATGAAAAAATTCTACCAAACATCTTCTGGTATGAAACGTGGTCGTCCCAAAAGCTCTACGGTTTCTGAGGCAATGAGTCATGCTTTTAACTACTTGGAGGAAAATCGAGAGGAATGCCAGTTTACTTTCAGTGAGATTTTTTCAGAATATGAGGGTGAGCTACCAACTGATAAAACCATAAAATCTGAATTGATAGAGAGATATGGACATGATATTATTGTTTCTGTGAACAAAAATAGAAAACCAGTGATCTGTTTCCGTGACACAGGAAACAATGTCAGCAATATTAAGCCAAAGTAAGTTTCTTCTAAATGAAAGAAATAAGAGCCGACTTATTGCAATGCTTAGCACTAAATTGACCAACGAGGGGTTTACTGTCAAACAAGCAATTGAAGATGCAGACACACTGATTGTTGCAACTGCTATTGAAGAGTCAACCAAAGCTAAATCTGTAACAATAGTTGGAGAAGATGTAGACCTCTTAATTATCCTTACAGCCTTGGGTGAATCAAACACAAATATCTATATGTTAAAACCAGGTAAAGGAAATATAGAAAGTAAACTCTACACACCATCTTCCATGAAATTTGGTTCAGTTATCAAGGACAACATCCTTTTCTTACATGCATTTAGTGGGGATGATACTACTTCAGCCTTCTTCAGACAGGGTAAACTGAAGTTCATAAAGCTATTGGAAAAACGGGGACAACTGCAAGATCTTGTTGGTAAATTTAGAGACCCATCTGCTGTACCTGAACAGATTGCTGAAGTAGGCGAGGCTTTCATTATTCAGCTATACGGAGCTAATGAATGCAAATCCCTTTGTGATGCACGATATCAGTGTTTTGTCCAGGCGCTAAACAAAATGAATTTCTCTTTGGCTTCTTTACCTCCAACAGATGCAGCAGCCAGATTTCATTCCTTACGTAATTATCACCAAGTGCAGAAGTGGTTGGGAAATGACTTGCCACCTACGCAGTGGGGATGGAAGGCTACTTCAAAAGGACTGGTACCAGTCACTACAGATATAGACCCTGCTCCACCAGAACTGATAAATATTGTATCTTGCAAGTGCCACAAAGGTTGTGGGACCACCTCCTGCAGCTGTAGAAAGGCAGGCTTAAAATGTTCCATGATATGTGCTTCTTGCAAGGGCCTGTCATGTTCAAATGTTGACATCATCGTTCATGAAGATGACTGTGATGATCCTCTTGATGCCATGTTAGAAAACTTCCTAATGCCAGAAAGTGAAACAGCTCATTGAATCAGAAAAAAATATATTGTAAGACAACAGTCAATTTCCTTGTTGTTGTAATTCTACAAAATAACAAGCAAAAAAGTACTAGCAAACAAGACAATTGCTATAAAATTGATAACTGATATAGGCTAGCAATAACTATAATTGATAACTTCACATTTTGGGTGGATGGTTGGGTGTAAGGGTGGTAACTCCGCCAGTGAGCAATCACTGTCTGTCCTAAGCCAGAATCAAGGAGGAAGGACACCCTTGGGAGAAGATATTCGAGACTAAACTCGGAAATGGAAAGTATAAAATATTATATGTGAATCTTTCCACAGCTCTAGCGCAAAAACGGTGCAACCTATGGAAAACATGACATGGACAAATATTATAGGAAATTTTATGTAGATTATATTTTGTTTCGACTACTTTCTCTGTAAAATGCATTTCAAGCGAGATATTTGAAAAAAAAACGTTTTTTCCCGCCATTTTTTCAAAATGGCGGCTAAATCCGGGAAGGTAGAGGGGTGCAAAATTAATACATTATTAAGAACCACATTAGGAAGAAAATAAAGCATATTGCAGCTTTCCTTAATTTTTTTCCTTATTCAACCCCCTATTGACTGGCCTACTTCTCTAATTCCCTATGTGAGAAATTCTCATGCTGGCCGACAACTTTTCTTCTTCCACTGTCTAGATATTTTGGGACAGCCGATGATGTACAGTTGCAAAAAGCTTGATGGCGTTTGTGTCATTTGTTAATATAAAGTTGTTTCCCAATCTCACAGATGCAATTCTTATTCATGTTGCTGGATAGCATTATCATTCTGAGTATTTTGAACCCCTTAAAGACTACAGGAAATTAATAGTAACGTCAATAGCGATTTGTATTTTTTCGGGGGCTGCGGTGGAGATAGCACAACCGCACCTAGCCTAACGCTATCCTCTCACGTCGAAAATAACCGTTCCACTGAATTCGAATTTTTTAAATTCAAATCTTCGATTTAGTTCATGAACTCAAATTGATACGAGCGTTAACAGTAATAATTATAAAAATTATTGCTAGCAATAATGAAGTTAATTTTTTATTTTGATTTTACATAGATTCAGGGTTAAAATTGAAATTTAAGATATAGTACATGATAATGAAATAGATATATTTTAATATCATAGAATTAAAAATATATATTCGATTGATATTAGGTTTAGGATTATATGATTCACAAATGGTTTGTCTGTAATCAGTATAACAGGTATATACCAGTCAGTATCCAATTAATTATGAGTTACTGATATCGCATTTCTAGATAGTTTCAAACTATAGTTTTTCAAATACTGGGAAGGAAGATTTCTCTACAACAGTTCTGAGAATAAATATATCCTTTGCTTCAAGTCACCATTACACAAAAAATTAAAATTGCTTGAATAATCTATCGAAATCATACTCGGAGATTAATCACGAACAGTATTGTTACGCAATCAGAATTATAACTAAGATTGCAGAACAAACATTCAAAATGTATATGTTAAACATCATAAATGTATCTAGGAAACTAGACCGTGATCTTCAATATAATTCGCTTTGAATAGCACTAAACGAAATCAGTTATCCCTGTAGGCAGTGTCACGTACCACAAAGTGTGACGTGATTTCTTTCGTGATGTGGATGGTCGCACACAGTCCACATGCACGTCACGTCACCTCCCCCCCTCACACACCTGGCCCAGCTGTGTCCAAGTTGACCCAGGCAGGGTCAGAACAAGGTCAGGTCTTGGCTAATCCCTTTCCTTTGGGTCAAGACGGGCCATAGCATAGCCGTCTGCGTCGTCGCAGCACTTATTGCCAGTTGAATGTTTTATTTCTATTCTAATTTGAAATGTCCCTTCTTTCTGGGTGTAACCCAAATAACTTGTAGCGGGTCATTGGTGAATTCCTTTTTTGTACATCTATAAGTAATATCCTTTTTGACAAGACATACGCTGCGTCGTTGTCTTGATATTTTCAAATAATAATTTGTAAACTTAATTTGACCGCGTATGGCAACACTCGATCGCCCGGCCGTCCGACTGGGTCACATAATTATGTCAGTGTGTTGCCATTACAATTGTATATTGTATACTTTCTTTTATGTTAGAATTAAGATTTATTTAGTATGTTTGTATTTGCATTTTGTTTGTGTTTTGGTTTGGGTTCCGTAAAAGGTTCTTGTATATGGGTTTTCTTACCGTTTTCGAATAGAATATGGAAAATCTTCCTGTTCTGTAATTTTGGCATTCTGACCACCTTAGGTCATGGCGCTCTTTATAAGCAGGACCCTCTTGTCTCTCGTGGCTTTTTCTTTCGCCTCGGCACTTGGTCGAGATTCGGCCGCTCTCGTCTCCTTGAGGGAGACTTTTCCCCGATACCTAAAGGTGTGCAAGGCACCTAGGTAATACCGTAAGTTATTTTATTTTTAGTGGGTGAGAAGTAGGATCCCCTTTTAGAGATACCAATTTTGGACCTGGCGTGTCGGAAGGCTTTTGCCAGTATTCCTTTTTTATTAATCCCTGTTGGAATTTTCCTTTTCCTTTTTGGGTTAAGTTAGATTAGGTTTTCTTGTGGGCGATCAAACTACTATTTTGTTTCCTATTTCCCGTGGTTGGAATACCTTTTGGGATAGGTTTTTGGAGTGAACGTGTCAATTAGACTTTTGTTCATCTCTGTTTTTTTCTCTCCACCCTTTTTATTTTAATATTTTCACTTACGCTTCATTTCTATTAAGGGGTTTTACCATCTTTCTATAGATCACATTTTGGGTCTTTCTGGCTTATCCTTTTCTCACCCGTATGTGTCTATTTTAGTTTCCTTTATTTAACTTCATTAAGTGTTATTATTTTTCCTACCTTTGTCTTGAACAGTTTTGTATTCAATCAATTCTTTTGGGTTATATCTCACGTGAATTTTTAATTCAAATTTGAATTTGTAAAATCTTTTCACCTTTAGAATTATCTTCAATATTAATCTTATGTTCAATGATATTTCATACAAGTGATAGTCATAGTCAGATGTATAATATTGGGGGTTTGTTTGTTCTTGTTTTTGTTTATTTTATTTTATTCTTGTTGTAATAAATAAATTTAGAAAACTTACCCCTCTTTAATTAAAAGAACCTGGATACGATTGGCATAGGGGTTTGGGGATTATTAGAAACCAATTTTCATTTAATTATGAAATACCTAAATATCCTCATTCCCCTACTGTCAAACTATGACAGCAGCTAGAGCTTAATTAAGCATGAAATATTCAACAACGGAGTAATTTATTGCGAGAATAAAAAAAAATGCCATACATTCTGTATGAAGCTAATTGTTCCCTGACTGTATCATACGAAGTGTTTGTGGTTGGTCAAATACCATTCTTTTTAGATGACCATGATGATGTTAGGGTGCATCTTTGTATCTGACTACTACAGTTCATGCAATTTTTCAATATATTTCCATATTATTACAATATCTTATCCATATCGTAAGATACAAAGAAGAATCAAAAGTGTTCCACAAAAGTTAGAATATAACATCAACGACACAAAACTTTCATTTAGATAACAAAGCCAAGGTATGGAGAAATTGGGTCTAAAATCTTTATGGTTCATAGAAATTCGTGGCGGTCTTAGCAAAAGAAAGTGACATGGCACCTCCTTTTTAGGAGTTGTAGTTACTGTTATACTAGGTTTGTCAATCAGGAACACGGAATTTTTTAAACTGGCGGGAGATGGTAAATGATAGTTTGAAGTCTAACATCTCATGAAGACAAAGCATTTTGTCGATTTTACACAATCCTCTCGTGAGAGAAAACTAGAATTTTAAGGGGTGTCTTTAAGATTTAACCTCCTGGGAGTATTACATGTGAAAGTTTCTCTTCGTTCATAAATCTATCTGCATACCAAGTGTTTCTCCCCACCCCTTATAAGGGAGGTAACCAAGTCAAAAGGCACTCATCCTGGGTAAGTGCCTTTTGATGGTGGATGGGAGTGGATAAGTTACCCACTCCCATCCACCACCCTTTCCTCCTTTTTATCTTAGCTCATAAATACCTATAGGTGGTAATAAAGTTGCATAACTATATAGATACACACAAACATGTATGTATATGTAGTATGTACATGCCTATGTACATACACATATACGCACGAACATACACATACATACATATAAACATACATACATACATGTATGCATACAAACATACAGTACATACATACATACATACATACATACATACATACATATATACATATATACATATATACATACATACATACATACATACATACGTACATACATACATGTATAGATACATACATACATAAATGCATACATGCAAGCATACATGCATATATACATACATACTGTACATATATACATACGTACATACATACATACATACACATGCATGCATACATATATACATACATATATAGTTGAGACATTGGGACAATTATGAGAAAGGTGGAAGGGGGGAACACGGGTCTTGATCCAAATCATCGACCGGCTTCACTTTACAGTAGCTTCTTCATCACTCTGAAGAAGCTACTGTAAAGTGAAACCGGTCAGGAATAAATTCGATAATCGGATCAAGACCCGTGTTTCCCCTTTTCACCTTTCTCATTCATATATAGGTACATAACACATACATACAGACATACATGCATACATACATACATAAATACATGTATACATACAGTACATATATTCATACATGCATACATGCATACATACATACTGTACATACATATATACATATATACATTAATACATACATACATACATACATACATAATACATACATAAATACATACACAAATATATTCATACACATACATACATATATACATACATACACACCCACATACATACATACATACATACATGCATACATACATACATACATACATACATACATACATACATACATACATACATACATTCATTCATTCGTTCATTAATACACACATACATCCATGCATACCTACACACTTGTACACATACATACATTCATATATTCATACATACATGCCGTACATGTACATACATACATACATACATACATACATACATACACTCATTCATTCATTCGTTCATTAATACACACATACATGCATGCATACCTACACGTATACACATACATTCATAAATACATACCGTACATACATACATACATACATACATATACATACACACATACAAGCATACACACATTGTGATGTATGCATATAAGCGCTGTAAAAGACGAGTAAAATGTATGTTGTGTATCCTTTTTCTTCATTTCCATTTTTCTTTTCAAAAGATATTTGGTTATCGCGAGGTATATCGTATAACTGAAATTTGAATATAATTTACTGCGGAATGTGAACAAAAATCGTTTGTTCATTGAAATTTCACACCATCATACATCAGTCTGAAATCACTCTTATTACTCTGAAATATATTAAAATATATTATGCATTCATAAGATTTTGTTTTTGTCAATGAACTAATGCAGTATCTCTAAACTTATAGCTAATCACAATTTTCACATCTTACGTCAGACAACAGTATGTACGACATATTTTCCAAAGAGATAAAAACCCGGTGGCACCAACGTGTATTGCGTCAACGTGCACACAGGCTTCAGAGGTAAACATAGCGCTAGAGGAAAGAGTCATATGTAATTCTGGGTGGACAACGCACATAAGAATCTTTGTGTTAAATTAAGCAGTTTTATTTTACCTATCAGTGGAAATTACACACTCTCTCATTAAGTGGCAAACCTGGTGACTGAATTGAAATGAAACAGTGAGCTCTGCTTGCTAAAGATCTGCTTGGGTTATTCTGATTCTGCTGCTCAGTGATTACAGAAGCAGGCTATGGTTTCTGTTGCAACATCCATCGTATGTGAGCACTTATCTTTCAGCTGACGCCTTCCTCAGTCATGGTCTTGATCCACGTGCAGTGCATCAAGATCAGTATTGGAAGCAAGACAGAATACATTTCCAAGTCGATCGTCCGTTGGTAAGTAAATTCCTATTTAGCTCTTGCAATTTTTTTTTATTATTCTGTTATTGATATGATTGTTATGTTTTCTTTAAATTATGTGGCTTAAAATGACAATTCTGACGCATGCACTACCTCACACACTTTCCCTATTTAAAACCGATTTTTAGTAGTGTCTTGATATGTCTTTGAAAGGCTTGGCAATATCATAAAATATGAAGTTAGGATATCATAGTCAAATTTAACTGCTGCCATGTTGGTTGGGCCTCATTCCCTACTAGGATGTAATGTAATTGAATAAATAACCGGGCAATAGTTATGGTAAATGATGAAGGTAGCCATTCACCTCTCGTGTGCCTGGTAGTGCTATTTACATTTTCCACACTTATCTCGTTCATGGCTCATCCACAGTTGTTATTAGGTTATATACCAAAATGAACACGATGAAATGTAATTGGAATTTATTCAGTTTTCATACGAATCGTGGACGACCTTGAAATGAAAGATACATTCTAGTTTACTTCGCCATTCCCTGTGACCCCCAGCCGGCCAATGCAAGACATCAGGCGGTAGGATCTTCGAAGACGAGTTCAAGTTATTTACAAGGGGTTATAATTAACAAATGTGTGAATTGCCATGCACAATCCATACATACCTGGCTAGTTTTTACGCCCCCCAAAAAGGCGAATATTAAAATAAACTAATATATATATATATATATATATATATATATATATATATATATATATATATATATATATATATGTGTGTGTGTGTGTGTGTATGTAATATATATGCGTGTGTATGTAATATATATATATATATACAGTATATATATATATATATATATATATATACAGTATATATATATATATATATATATATATATATATATATATATATATATATATATATATATAATTTGGTATGTAGCAGGCTTCATTGTCATGGCTGTGTCAAATGAAATTATTTTCTATCGAATGTTTCTTGTTGATCCTGTTCTATTGAAATTGTAACGCAAGATAAAGATTGGTCTCGAAGAAAACCTGTGAAAGTGGAAACGGGAGTAATTATTCCCAAGATTTATGTGTTATTTTACAAGCGTTTCTCTCCATGGGAACACTATTGCACCAAAGAAGTGTTGTCATAGCAGTGGTAAAGTGAATAAGGTATCAGAACGGAGGGACAGTAATGTATTAGCTTTCTATTTTGAGTGGAAATTAGTCTCAAGTCGTAAAAGGATGCTACGTGCCTCGGGTCCGTTGGAATGTCACTGATAATGAAATACTCCATAGGGGGTTCACCGTATGGTGGGAGGTTCTTCTATATTGGAAACAGAACCCCCCCCCCCCCTTGTGGGAGGCGTCAACTGTGGTAGTGGAGTCCCTGACATAGCATGTGGTATTGCATATATTTATTGTGGCTGTTCCATTAATATTTATAACATAATCTTATTTATTTATTTATTTACTTAATCATTCATATTTGTTTATATTGTTATTGTCATTATTATTAATTTTTAAATGTTTATGTGATTCATTTTGTTATTATTGTAATTTATTCATTTATTTCCTTATACATTTCACTTCATGACTTTTGGAGATTAAATTAGAAACTTGTAAGTTGTGCGATAAAAAAGGGGCAGCCAGGAAGTTGGCTGCAAGGTTCATTACAACCTTTTATGAGTTGTGTTTTGAGGGGCAGTAAATTTCATCAGCCGAAAGATGGAGTAGTTATTCAGCAGACTTTAATCATGGCAGAAAATAATTTAAATGTACAACACTGAATGGGTCCCAGGGAACAGAATTACATTTATCAACCACAGTTCACTTTAATTCTAAGCCATCAACATCGAGAACCTCAAGGAGGCATAAACGCAGAAATTGAAACGTGGTACAGCTAAGGACTCGAACCTCCGCTAGCACGTAACAAGTGATATTGGCTTAACCGATTGCGCCATCTCTCGTGATAGTGCAATCGGTTAAGTTGCTATCACTTGATACGTGTTAGCGGAGGTTCGAGTCCTTAGTTGTACCACGTTTCAATTTTGCGTGTTTGCCTCCTCGAGGTTCTCGATGTTGATGGCTTAGAATTAAAGTGAATTGTGGTTGATAAATATATATATATAATATATATATATATATATATATATATATATATATATAATGTATATATGTGTGTGTGTGTGTGTGTGTATGTATGAAGGATATATATATATATATAATGCATATATATATATATACATATATATGTATATATATATATATATATATATATATATGAGAGAGAGAGAATGTGGGTGGGGAAGGACAAACGAAGATGTGTTGGGAATAGAGTTTATTGCCCTAACTTGGTCTTCTTCAGAGGTTATATAACACACACACACACACACACACACACACACACACACACACACACACACACACACACACACACACACACACACACACACACACACACACACAAATATATATATATATATATATATATATATATATATATATACATATATATATATATATATATATATATATATATATATATATATATATATATATATATATATCTATATATATATCAACTCTTTGGCACCATTTGCAAAGGGAAGGAGGTTAATCCCATACTCTTGATCTTAATTTACTGCCTTCCATCAAGGTTAAGAGCACCCTGGCCCCAAATGAGAGGAAAAGTGAGTAAGAGGGCCTTGTGACTCAGACGACCACGAACGAGGTGGGGGTGGGGGTGGGGGGTGGGGTAGGTATTGTGCGACGTAGAATCTGACACTCGTTGAATCGCACGTTGAGGTGGGCAATGGCATCTTCAACACAGAAAGGGTTCGTCGCGATAAAATATAACGCTTTCCCTGCCGAGGGTGGGAGGGGGTGTTCCATGGAACTGAATAAAATAGTCTGACGACAGTAAAATTTGAAGGAAAAGAGCCACCCGAGTGAGCCTTCAATGGTTATTGCAGTATTTTTGTATACTTATTTGATATGCCTTTGTTCGTTATTATATCTGTGACGGACAGATGACATTGTGACGGACACCCGTTCCTGATTTACAGTACACCTGAACCACCTTTGCAGATATACCTTCTAATGTAGCCGTAAACAATTTTGTTTATAAGAATACTAATATTGGGAAAGGACGGACATATAATACTCATTGAAGTATATCAGATACTTAAGAACGATTTGTTTTTGTAAAGTTTCGAAGTATGTAGAATACTTACAATATTGGAAGATGACGGATGAGTATAGAAGTATATCAAGTACTTAACAACAATCTATTTTTGTAATTTTGGTCAAGTTTCGAAATATGATGGGTCAAGTGTTATTGTCCACAAGCGGTACATTGACCGTTTATGTAAAGCATGAATCAACAAAGCCAGGAGAACAAAAACAAGACCGGAAATGTGAACCCAGAAGGCAGCTGACGATGCTGTTACGTCCCTCAGCCTCTAGATGCCGTGGCGCTGACCAATGTCCCTTTGGGGCGTTTAAACCAGTGCAACTTTTGGTGCGCACAGGAGGAGGCATGCGCCTGTTTCATGGAGAGAGGCAACCGGGGGCATGCCTCTGCGCAAGGGGAGGCATGCTTCAAATATGTGCGCACAAGCCAATGTGCACACATGGACGTAGGCACTAGTGTTTCCCCATCCCAGATGGGGAAATAGGCCCGATCTCACTTGCGCCCTTTCGTACCGGGTGGCACTTTAACTATGAATCTAGTTTATGCAAAGCTTTTATTCATCTCAGTATGATTATATATATATATATATATATATATATATATATATATATATATATATATATATATATATAAACATGCATACGCACACACACACACACACACACACACACACACACACACACACACACACACACACACACACACACACACACACAAGGATTCAGACAAGGAAGATCATGCTCCACAAACTTAATATGCTTTTACTCAAGACTAATAGACATAGTGCAAGAAAGAAATGGATGGGCTGATTGTGCATTCCTAGACTTGCAAAAAGCCTTTGACAAAGTACCACACAGAAAACTACTAAAAAAGCTGGAACACATAGGAGGAATACAGGGAAACCTACTAAAATGGATAGAGGACTTTCTGACTGGTAGAAAGATGAGAGTAGTGCTCAGAGAAAAATATTCAGACTGGAAAGAGGTGATCAGTGGAGTACCGCAAGGATCTGTGCTGGCACCAATAATGTTTGCTATCTATATGAATGACATGGATGAGGACGTGAACTGCTACATGAGCTTCTTTGCCGATGACGCCAAACTGCTAAGGAAAATAGAAACTGATGAGGACTGTGAAGCACTGCAAGAAGACCTAAATAGGGTATGGAACTGGAGTCAGAAATGGGAAGTGGACTTTAATACTAAGAAGTGTAGCATAATGGAGTTTGGAAAAAGCAAAAACAGAATATCAGGAAAATATACAATTGGAACCAAAGAAGTAAAGAAAGTAGGATCCGAAAAAGATTTGGGAGTAATTATCACGAACGACTTGTCCTATGATATACAGATTAACAAAATTGTCGGGGAGACTTACAACTTGCTAAGATCAATAAAAGTGGCGTTTACATACTTGGACGAAGACATGATGAAAAAAATATTGGTTACATTGATAAGGCCTAGATTAGAGTATGCAGCGACATTGTGGTCCCCCAGTACCAAAAAGAATATAAAGAAAATAGAAAGAATCCAAAGAGCAGCTACAAAAATGGCACCTGCACTTGCAAACCTATCATACGAGGAGAGATTGGCTAAACTGGAGTTACCGACACTGGAGCAAAGAAGAGAGAGAGGTGACCTATTGACCATCTACAGAATCATGAAAGGCACAGAGGTACTCGATAGTGAGAACTTACTTAACTGGGACAAAAGAAACACAAGAGGACATGGAAAGAAAATAAAAAAACAGCTATAGAAGAGAACTGAAGAAAAACAGTTTTCCTCATAGAGTTTTGGACACTTGGAACAAACTGGACAATGGAATAGTATGCGCAAAAACCATTCATGAGTTTAAAAACAAACTAGACACTGCAAGATACAAAGGCGGGACACCACGATCATAGCTCCCCTTCCTGCAAAATACAACTAGGTAAAGGTAAATACACACACACACACACACACACACACACACATATATATAATATATATATATATATATATATATATATTCATAAAATGTGTGTTAAAACCACTTGGAAAAAAATGAAAGGTGACCGAACGTTTTCGTCTATTTAAGACATTTTCAGAGGTGAGAAAATGTCTTAAATAGACGAAAACGTTCGGTCACCTTTCATTTTATTTTCCAAGTGGTTTTATTACACATTTTGTGAATCACGTGTTTTTGTGACTTATTCGTATCATAAATTGTGTGCGTGTGTATCTGTGTACGTATGTATGTATGTATGTCTACATCGTAACGAGTGCCTTTTATAATTCTATTCTGGATCTCTCCAGACGAATATCTTTGTTTTTGAGATGCCCACAAACAAGGAAACGGGTTAATGTCATTTCAAATGTAAATTCTTTGGCTAGAGGATTGCCATGGACAAGCTTAAAGGCTATCCAACGAAAATTGAAATGTACAATTTACTTAGACCGGCTAAAATATATAGATAAAATCTGCAGAGTCCGCTACGATTGAAAACTAAGAGGCTGTCATTCGATGTGAGGTGATTTTGTAGTCTAAATGTTTCTAAGATTTCTTCTTCTTCTTCTTCTTCTTCGTCTTCTTCTTCTTCTTCTTCTTCTTCTTCGTCTTCTTCTTCTTCTTCTTCTTCTTCTTCTTCTGGCTCATGACAATATATTTTTCTCATTTTGGCAACGTTTCGACATATATTTGTAAGAGAATTCTATGCGGGAAGACCAGATGGCAAAAGACCTCAAGAGAGAATATACATAGAATATAAAAGCTCAGTCATAGGGGAGATAGAGAACAAAGAGGCTTACAAGGACCGAAAATTGAGGAGATAGCTTGTGAGACAGCAATTTACAGACATCTGCCTGACAGGAGTAGATTTTGAAGTGAGATTTGAGCTGATTAGGAAAGTTCCGATCAGTCGAGTGGTCGAGTGCTTCAATCTGGTTGTATATATGAATGGATTTCTCTTTGAGGGCATAGAATCCATTTCAGTGCACGTAGATTACTTTATGAATGGAGGCTTGTATGGCCATGTCGTTTTAAGTCAGAACGTTTTCATTCTTGGATATTTTACCCCTTGCAAGATCTCTCTCGCTCCCTCCCTTGATGGCTGTTGGCATATTTTTCTCCAGCCGATCATCGGCATTTCTTCGACAACTTTTGCATTCTTCCTTATATTTATTTTTCTCCTTTCTACAGCCCTTTCTTTGATTCCTTCCTTTCGGCGGGGGTGGAGAGTGGGGAGAAGAGGCGTGTAGCCAGGGTCAAGGCACTTCTGACGCGGAGACGGTCGAGCGCTTGAAGATTAGCGAGCAAGGACGCCATCTTACTCAGCCATGTCAAGGAAGCTTGAGGATAATGGCCTCATTCTTCAATTCGTTCGTCCCCCTCTTTTGTTTCACGATGATAAGAAAGCCATATATATATATATATATATATATATATATATATATATATATATATATATATATATATGTGTGTGTGTGTGTGTGTGTGTGTGTGTTGATAGAGAGTGGCTAAGGTGGGCAGATAGAGAGAAAGATGAAGGTGCAAAGGAAAATGAACCTAGGGAGCGAAGCAGGAAAATGAATTTCCGGATGATTTGCACACCTGTTTACCCCCTTTGCAGAAGGAAGAAATCTAATACTCGCCAGATGAAAAGGCGCAGCGTGCGGGAAAGCTCCCCAAGTATTCAGCCGAAGAAAAATAAAAAAAATCCAAAGGCAGGGAAAGCGGTGGGTGGGGGAGCGTAAGGGACAAACAGGACGAAGGAGGACCACGGGTAAGGCGAGATTGGGTCGTTCAGAATTTTTTTTGAGATTGTGACAAGAAATTGGTGTCATGTGGAGTGATTCCTCGTATCATACCCTACTTCTGCCTTGTGTTGATGACTTCCTCCTATCTCCCAACGCATCCTCCATTTTCTAAATCTAAGTTCTCATCAGCTCTATATGCTCTTTTATAAAATGATAGGTGGCTCATGGAAAATCAGATATATGAAAATTAATCACGACGGGAGGAATTTCAGTGACTCCAAAGGGGGGGTTGTGAATCACAGGTTGAATATATATTCATTCATGACACTGTAGATATCGTAACCCACCATAGAAATCATCAAAAAATATGATAACATGCCAACCGTCAAACCAATAATTGCTTTTTTACCCCTCTTCTAACTTTAGCGTTTCCATTGCCAACGAAATGACTTTGCCGCCTGGCTGGAGTGTACAAATAATTTGAAAACGTTTATAAACGACGTCCACACTCCAGCCAGGCCCGACTTTTATTATTGGTTCAGTTATTGAAATGCCAAGTTGTTAGCTGATTAGTGTAGATTTGTAAACTTGGGAAAAAAATAAAAATATTCTTTGACTATCAAAATTTCAAAGAACTGTTGGACCATGTCAAATTTTAAGAAAGCAAAGACTGTGAAGCGTAAACGAACTTCTAGCAGCTGTAAAAGAGAATGGCTAGATGAAATAGTGAAAATTGCTACGCCAAAAGCTCATGAGTTGATAAACATTCAGCTGCAATGCTTCAGCTGGAGTTGTTTGTATTTATTGTCGCGATGCAAATGTTTCTGGGGATTTTTCTGATGGAAAGAAGTTTGAGACCATTTGGAAGCTGGACTTTTTTGAAGCGCCATTTGACAAGTGAAATACATTTAAATGGTGTACACAAACTTAGGCAACAGAATCGTTCATTACCAGCTACAGGAATACTGACTATGCTACTGGTAAGTTCAGGTGACGGAGAGCGAAAACGGTTGAATCCAGAGCAGATTAAAGTTTTATTGACAGTGTCGTATTAGCTGTTAAGATGAAAACTCGTTACTTTCAGTTCAACATATCAACGAACACATGGAAAAGTATGTTGACCTTCCAGACAGCTGGCGAAGCAAAATTTATGCGTTTGGATTTCTGGAAACGATCAGTTCATTTGACATGCTTAAGCAAATTACATCTGCAAATTTTCACACCTTAACCATTGATGAAAGCACTGATATAACTGTTAACAAATGTCTCATTCTCTATTTCAAGTTCAGGCCCAAAGATTGTAATGAATATAAAACATATTTTGGTGGAATAATTCATTCGCAGGATTGTGATGCCTCCTCCATTATGTTAGGTATTAAACAGTTTTATCAAGAAAAGAAAGTTGATCTCCGAAAAATGGTGATGTTTACCTCTGATGGAGCCTCAGTAATGTTGGGCAAATTTAAGGGTGTTGCTGCAAAACATAAATTAGAATCTCCACATCTTGTACTGCAAAATTGTGTGGCTCACTGTTTAGTCTAATGAATGAAGTAAAAAAACAATGCTGGACAAAGTTAAAGGTATTGCTGCAAAACTTAAATTAGAAGTTCCACAGCTTCTACAGCAACATTGTGTGGCTCTCTGTTTAGTCTAATGAATGAAGTAAAAAACAAACTTAGAAACCGATTAGGAGAATGTCACTTGGATATGCTTATGAGAGTGAAAAGCTATCTAATATATGGAAATTCAATTAATTTAGGTAATGTATATAAAGTGTGCGAATGCCAAGGACAGAAGAGAGGGAGAATTAGTAATTGGCATAATATGAATGTTTAACAAGGTGAGAATGGGTAATGGTCTTATTTCAGTATGTATGTTTAGAGATACTTGAGAAGTTAGAAATATAGGTAATCAGTCATTAGTGTTATTTTTAAACTGTTTCTTATTATTAATCAGAGCTATATCAAATGCATATTAAATACATATGTTAGCTTTGTGATTGTGGTCATACCCTTGGTGGCAGTGGCATACCTAACACAAGTGCCGCCTGGGGCAGATTTTTATTTGGCTGACCAATAAAAGTGTTAATTACACTTCAAAACGCCGAAAACGGAATAATACAGGTATGTAGGTATGTAAAACAAAAAGAAAAACTATAGCAATCATTTACTCAAAGTTACCAATGTTTGAATATTAATTTGTTGGGTCACCATAAAATGCCGCCCCCAAAATTGTGCCGCCCTCGCCAGACTGCCCCCCCCCCCTGATTACGCCACTGCTTGGTGGAGGTAATATGTAATGTAATACAAACTTACAAATTGTGCGTATTTGCTTAAATGATCAGATGGTGACTGGCACGGGCGCGTACATACTTTTCAGAGAAGGCAAAGTTTGCGCATAAGCATGTTTCTGCGCAAAAAAAAAAAAAAAGTGATCATTGGTTAGTGTCCAGCCTGAGCAGTCTCTGTCGATCGCGTCCCCGTTCCATCGGGATGCGACCCTAGCTAAATGGGAATTGACTACATTGTGTTAATGCGGTCAGTGCTTTAAGGTCATCCCTATAGAACAGAGTCACGTTGTATTATTTTATGAATGGAAAGTAACTCCTACTCGAAAAAGAATGCCGGTCACGTTTAACCTCCAATCTTTCTGCTGCCCTGGTTACTTTAATCCAGTGGTTCTTAACCTTTTTTGGCAGCGACCCAAAATTTTAACAAATCAAGCATCGCGACCCAAAATTTTGCACAAATCAAGCATCGCGACCCAAGGCTACAAATAAATTTTCTGCTTTGGAGTTTTTATTTAATCATGGTCTGCTTAGAATACTAAAACTAGGCATCATGTATTTTAATTATTACAGTATATAATTATAATATATTTGTAGTGGGAAAATAATTATTTTCTGCAAACCCTTAGCGACCCAATAAAATGGCTTGGCGACCCAAATTTGGGTCGCGACCCAGGGGTTAAGAACCACTGCTTTAATCCCTGCTGTACCATCTTTGTTAACCCGGGCTCTTCTGCGCGATGTTGTCCCCAAGGGTAGAAACGCTGGTGAAATGTTGTAGACAAAATACACAGTTCCCACCATAGAATCTGTGACATGCACAACTACCGTTACACTAAACGATTTCAATCCTTCGTCCCGATGGTAATGGTGATGATACTTTTTCCCTTTGCCGATGGAAAACGCATTTTCTTTCCTCCGCCTGAATACGAACGCGGCGATCATGGCGCCATCTTTTGGTAGGCAGGGGAAATACAGTGCTGGCGTCGATCTACTTGTATCTGGCTGTGCAATTGGTGATAAATGGGGGGGGAGGGGTCGTCGGATGGCCTGGAAGGCGGTGGTGGGGAGAAGATGTGTATAGCAAGGGTCAAGGCACCTTCTGACGCAGAGACGGTCGAGCGCTTGAAGGTTAGCAAGCAAGGACGCCATCTTGCTCAACCACGCGAGGAAAACTCGAGGATAATGGCAAGATAGATGTTGGGATAGGGGAAGAGGAGAGGACAAAGAGATACGGTGATCTGCAACGTCTAGAGTGAGGAGAAATGTGTGAGCGTGTAGCTTTATTCCATTCCGTACCAAGTGGCAATTTTCCTTTTTATTCTGCCTGTCGCCAGGTGATTTAATTCATCCTGTGGGCCCACCTGCTGTATCGACATACCTCACCCTTCCTTCCGGGGTGTCACTTTCCCATTAGATGTCTGCCGCCATGCTATCTTAATCATCTCCGTGGCAAAAAAAAAAAAAAAAAAAAAAAAAAAAAAAAATATATATATATATATATATATGTATATATATATATGTATATATATATGTATATATATATGTATATATATATATATATATATATATATATATATATATATATATATATATATATTTTATATATATTGGTAGCGAAGGGGGACGCAAACCAGTGCAGCTGCAAAGAATCATCTGACGCCCTACAGTCATGACGACCTCACTGCATGTCGACCGGATGTGCATCACAGATTTTGTTCCGGCGAGTGTCAGGCGATTTTCTTCGGCCCGGGGGACACTCATAGTGGCTTCTCCGGCTGGACAGAGTCGCATGGCGTTAACCAGAACAAAATCAGTGAGTTCCATCCCTGTCATGGTCTTGTTTCTTTTATTAATTATTATTATTATTATTATTATTATTATTATTATTATTATTATTATTATTATTATCTTTTAACGCTAAACAGCATTTTTATCCTTGGAGATAAAATCGTACTAAAGAAGTGGATTCATAAAAGTAGTAAAGGAGAGATAAAGAATTACAAAAGAAGAACATGCCAACAGGAGACCTTTTGATCCATTTAACTTGGATTTACGGAGGACAGAAGATAGTAGAAATTATTATTACTATTTATTTTATTGTTATTATTTTATTATTATCATCATTAATCCACCATGCGGGGACAAAGTTGTTCATTGCCTCGTTGATAGCAGTGGAGCACTGTATGGATGTTGCTGTGGCGAGCGCCAGAGGATTTTATACTTACGACGAGTAGACTCAAGCGTTCTTGCAATCGAGTCGTTCCTATTTAGGCAAATCGTGTTTTGTCAACTTTTCTTTTCGCCAATCTCATTAAAGTAAGTTAATGGAAGGAAGTTTGGTGAAATTCCCTTTGGAAAACGTCATGGCGAAATGGGAAGTCACCTTTCGAGCGATATCCCAAGGGATCCGTGGCAGGTCATCTGCACACAAGAACAATCTGTGTGTGTGTGTGTGGGTGTGGGTGTGTGTGTGTGTGTGGTTTAACAATAGCTAACCTTCACTTCTTCAGGAGCCGTATTTAACGATCAAACAGAAATAATAGACAGGTTGTGCGGAAGTTCGTTCATCACACTGCGCCTGGAGCGCTCCTCGGTGCAGATATTTATAGATTCCCTCGCGCATCTCAGTAGGTATGTCTCTTCGCATCGCGTCGCGCGACGCGTTGCAGGAAATGTCGTTGGCGGTGCGAGGATCATGATAGAGCTGGAAGCAAACGTCACATCCGAGATATCGTTTTTCCTTCCTGACAGAGGACTAACTCTGTTTCCATGGGATGGTTTTGTCTGTCCTCAGAGAAACGGGTAGAATTTCATTATTCAATTCCCTTGTCAAAGAAACTCTTGTTTTCCACACACGTGAGTAAGCTACCATAGAGGAGTGTGATAGTTGTCGATCATAAGCCCAGCACGTGATCCGGAACGTCTTCTCGTCTGTTTGAAGAAGACCTGATGGATAATACCTTGGGCCGCACGCCATCTATACGTATTGATATTATCTAGACGACATTTCTTTCGGTGTTGACATGCAATCCTCCGTCCTTTTAGTGCACCTCGTAGCTTGTAGGAAAATTCGAAGAAAATGTATTGCATACCTCACGG
>NC_134777.1:59260185-59290185 GCF_046742065.1 Oratosquilla oratoria
CTCCGAACTATTCAGGATTTCGCTTGTCTGTTTGTTCTACAAGAGTGCGCACCTCTCCGCACGTAGGCAAGATTACATATAGTGGACGGGCGTTACTGATTAACATTGTTACAATACATACAAGAAATATGAACATAGTTATGTAATACAAAGGAACACAATTCTATAACATAATTACACATATGACGTAATATCTAATATTACGTTACACCTCCACCGTTTGGGAAAGCTTTTCACTTTCTGTTGAAAAGCTATGTTCTAGAAGTACGGAATAGTTCTGCGCAGGGGACAGCTTCTTGCTGTAGTAGGCGATAGCGTGAAGAACTTCGTTGTGTTCTTGCAAGAGGGCGGCACCGATACAGGTGTCGTTGGCGTCGACTTGCAGAAGAAAGGGTCGTTGGAAGTCGGGTGCCCTTAGAACTGGTGCGTTAGTGAGAAGGGACTTCAGGTTTTTGAAGGCCGTCTCACAGGTAGGCGTCCACACGAAGTCGTGGTCTTTTCTCAACAGGTCAGTCAATGGTTCTGCTACATCTTGTTTCTCAGATAAGTGTCCTACTTTTATCTGAAGATTTTGTAGTATCTGAGAGTTTTCCAAGGGAATCTCAGGAGGATTAGGCAGGTTATCAGGAGGCTCTTCCGATTTTATTGTGGTAGAGCTGCAAGCTGGAATTGGATCTCTGGAATGATAAGGTTTTAAGGTATTTATGTGACAGAGACGGGAACTCTTTCTTCTGTCTGGAGTTTTGATTATGTAGTTGAGATCACTGGCTCTGGACAAGACTTCATAGGGTCCTTTGTATTTAGCCTGCAATGGATCTCCTGGTATGGGAAGATAAAGTAACACTTGATCTCCTGGAGAGAAGGTTCTAAGTTTAGAATTTTTATCATACCGACCTTTCATTACTCGTTGAGCATTCGCCAAGTTCTCTCTTGCCAACTTCCAAGCTTCTAACAACTTCTCGGTGACCTGGGACACGTATTTCAAAGAAGGAACAGGTGGTTCTTCTTTCATCCATTGTTCATGAAGTATCTTTAGGGGACCACGGACTTCATGACCGAAGACTAATTCTGACGGGCTGAATCCAAGGCTTTCTTGAATTGTTGTTCGGGTGGCGAACAACAAAAAGGGGAGTCCGTCTTCCCAATTTCGAGTGTTCTCAGCACAGAAGATTCTTAACATTGTCTTGAGCGTTTGGTGAAAGCGCTCTAGAGCACCTTGTGATTGAGGATGATAGGCGGAGGAAGTTACATGATTTATACCTAGTGTTACAAGAGTTTCTCTAAACTTGTTGGAAAGAAAATTACTTCCTTGATCACTTTGAATGTTCTTAGGAAATCCTACCATAGTGAAATATTTCAACATTTCTCTGATTATGTTTTGAGCTTTAATATTTTTCAAAGGAATTGCTTCTGGAAAACGAGTGCTCATACACATGATTGTGAGAATGTACTGATTTCCTTTACTTGAAGGAGGTAAAGGTCCTACACAGTCAATAAGAACTTTTTTAAATGGCTCTTCCATTACAGGAATGGGATGGAGTGGAGCTTCTACAATTTTCTGGTTGGGCTTACCTACAAGTTGACATGTATGACATGTTTTACAATATTGGGCAACATCTTTGACAACCGTGGGCCAATGGAAATGTTGGGTTATGTTGAACAAGGTCTTTCTTACCCCTAAGTGACCTGCTAAGGGAGTATCATGAGCCAATCTTAGAACATTATTCCTGAAACCAAGAGGGAGGACTATTTGATTCCTTACTTGCCATGGCTGGTCAGCGGTTGCGGTGGATGCTCTCCATTTTCGCATTAGGACTCCGTTTTCTATATAGAAACCTCGTGACATATTTTCAACTTCTTCTGGAGAAGAAACAATCTCGTACAAATTTTTAAGAGAAGGATCTGACTTCTGTTCTTTGATTAATTCTGCTCTAGATAGAGAAACTGGTGAAGAAGAAGATGGGTCAGTTTGGGAGAATAGGGATTCTAAATTATAGGTCTCCTCTTCAGATTTCTTGTACTGAGATCTGGTTACAGCACAAGCGGGAAACAACTGTAAGTTATCTGAAGGTTCTATTGAGGTCTTAGGGTTATTTGTTATTAAGGGAGAAATGACTTTGCTTCCAGCGATGTCATTGGCCAACAATAAGGATATTCCTACTATGGGAAGAGAGTCTACTACTGCTACTTTAACCATTCCGGTTGTTAAATCAGACCGCAAGAAAACATTATGTAATGGACATTTTACAATTCCTCCAACTCCTTCTATCAATATATCATAACCTGTATATGACTCACCCAGATTCTGCAAGACAGAATTTAAAATCAGACTTTGCTTTGCTCCTGTGTCTCGGAGTATGGAAATAGGATATTGTTGTGAACTACTACTATGAGATATAGTTCCTGAAGATACAAATGGTTTGAAACAAGGATCATGATCTGATGAGGGGGGTTCTACATTACTTGACAATACCGGCTTCTTTGGTAGTTTATCCTGAATAGAGGATTTTGAATCATCTGATTTTATATTACTTACAAGAGTTGGTGTCTTATTGGAGAATGAGGGTGTCAGTCTCTTTCTGCAATTAGAAATGTGATGGCCAACCTGTTTACAATATGAACAAGTTACAGGGGGATTAGTCTTAAACCTTTCCATTCTTTGCCAAGGTTGGTTTGGAGGATATTGATTGAAATCAGACCTGTAACTGAAATGTGATGGGCTAGACTGATTTTCAAAGTGTTTCTTTGGGGACCAAGGATCAGAGTATTTTGTTGAATCTGGAATATATGACTTTGACTTTTGGGATTCCATTTGTCTTGACTTAGGTTTATGATTTAGTGTGAACTCATCAGCCAATACAGCAGCTTTAGTTAAAGTTTCGGGAACATGATCATCTATAAAAATCCTAAGATCTGTCTCTAAGGTATTCTTAAACTGCTCCAACAAAATCAACTGTTTAAGTCTATCTAAGGTGTCCGTTTCACTAGCCAAACACCACCTATTGAATAACCTCTCTTGTTGAGCCGCATATTCTACGTATGTTAACTGAGGTGTCTTCCTATAATTACGGAATTTCTGTCTATAGGCCTCTGGTATTAGTTCATAAGCTTTTAAAATACAAGCTTTCATATTATCATACTCGCTTTCTGCTTCTGAAAGAGAAGTATAAATTTGCTGAGCCTTACCCTTAAATTGCGTTTGAATGATTAATGGCCAATTTTCTTTAGGGATTTGTAACTGTTGCGCCAATTTTTCCCACTGAAGAAAGAAAATTTCTGGCTCTCCTTCTGAAAATATGGGTAAAAGTTTTACATACTTGGAAATATCTATATGACCTTCCTGAACTACGGGTTGTCTATCAGCAATCCTAGCTTCTACTTCTGCCTTCTTTAATTCTAACTCTACTTGTTTCACTTTAGCTTCCTCTTCTCTAGCTTTAAATTCTGCCAATTTGATTTTAGTTTCGTCCTCTCTTTCTATTTGTTTCACTTTAGCTTCCTCTTCTCTAGCTATAAATTCTGCCTCAATTTGCATTTGTTTCAGTTTAGTTTCCTCCTCTTTAGCTTTAAATTCTGCCTCAATTTGCATTTGTTTCAGTTTAGCTTCCTCCTCAATTTCTACTCTCCTGACCTTTAATTCAATCTCCTTAATCTTAAGTTCGGTTAGTCGTGCCTCTATTTCTAACCTATTTGAAGGAATTTGTATAGCTGTAATCTCTTCTGGAGATAAGATCTCATCTTCGATCAGATTTTCAACGAGTTCCTGAAGTATTTTTTTCTTTCGCAAACTTGTATCAATGTCTACTCCAAAGTGCTTGCCTATTTCTATCAAAGTGTCTTTAGTTTGTTTCTTTAAGAAACTTACCTTGGGATTTTGAACGAATTCTTGAATTATATCATCCATCTCTATAAGAATGTGTTAAATACCTGATCCAATATCCTGGCAAGGTCGCCACTTTGTTACGGGCTGCTGGTATGTGAAGAGACGTTACGTATAACGTCTAAGTGCTTAAGAACCAGCGCACTTCTAGAAGCCACTGTAGGACTGAACTATCTGGTCAGGGCCTAGATAATTCGTAAGACTAGAAGTAAAGGTAACAAAGAAGATTCCAGGAAAGGAATATTAAACTAGCGATAAAACTAGTAAACGAAATTATTAATGGAAAATATTTACAGGCAATCAACACAAAAGAGAATGGGCAGTAGGGTCAATGGGACCGTTACATGATTATAAGAATATGGAAATTATCGTTCAAATAAGAAACACAAGATCAGTATACAATATGGTACTATCTAAGTACAAAGAGATCAGGAACATGCATCAGAATAAGTAATAAGTACAAATATAAGTAAAGTAATGCAATGTATATCAGACACGTAATGTAGGCAAAAAGGGTGATCACTTCACACCAATCGTCTCATGAATCTAAACCTTCTAGTTTTTATCAAGAGATCAATATGTGGGAATATGACAACGAGTCAGCGAATTCAACCGCTTATATACCATTGGACCGGAAACGGAATACTTCCGGGTGAGTGTGCGGGTGAGGAGGAGGGTAAGTTAACACACGTCAACATGGGTCGTTTTAGGACCCTCGACTCGCTTGAACAATCTATTTATTTAGTAACTGTCAAATCTGTGCGCTCCGAACTATTCAGGATTTCGCTTGTCTGTTTGTTCTACAAGAGTGCGCACCTCTCCGCACGTAGGCAAGATTACATATAGTGTGGACGGGCGTTACTGATTAACATTGTTACAATACATACAAGAAATATGAACATAGTTATGTAATACAAAGGAACACAATTCTATAACATAATTACACATATGACGTAATATCTAATATTACGTTACAATGTCAAGACCATAAACCCACGATTCATCACCTGTTATGATCCTGGACAAGAAATTTTCATCTTCTGAACGATCAAGCAGTTCCTGACAAACCTGGATGCGATGGGCTTTTTGTTCGTCCGTCATCAGGCGTGGCACAAATTTCGTAGCAATGCGGTGCATCTTCAATCTTTTTGTCAAAATCTCGTAACAAGATCCAACTGATATCTCACACTCTTCAGCAAGCTCCCTGACAGTCAGACGTCGATTTGCCCGCACCAGTGTTTTGATTTTGTCGACGTGTGGGTCGTCGGTTGACGTGGAAGGACGTCCAGGATGCTTATCATCTTTAATGGACTTTCGACCATCCTTAAAACGCTCATGCCACGTGAAACATGCCGTACGCTTCACAGTAACATCACCGTAAGCCGTGTTAAGCATAGCAAAAGTTTCAGCCGCAGATTTTCCAAGTTTAACACAAAATTACACAGCAAGTCGTTGCTCCTTCACGTCATTCATTCTGAAATCCGCAAAAGGAAAAAATCGCACTTCACTAAAACCGTGTAGCAGATACACAAAGATAAATGAAATCGGGAAATGGTGTCGTAATCAGCTGATCCGTGCAAACCTAGCGACACCAAGGGGATTCCCCTGGAACCAACTGGAGCCGCGCAATTCAAACAGACCGCGTATTTTTTTTTAACAGACCTCGTGTGTGTATATATATATATATATATATATATATATATATATATAGATATGTGTGTGTGTGTGTGTCGTAAAGGAAGGAAGCAAGATTTTCTTTGCAAGTAAAATTGAGTACGACAGAATTTTGACAATGATTCAACTTAATATTTTCGATTGTTTTGATAAGGATTTTTCCTTCTGGAAGGTGAGCACGAACAAGATTTCCGTAGTACTTCATTTATTAAATCAAGCTTTCTTCTTCAAAGAGACATTTTCAGGATTGATATAATTCTGTAATGTTAAACAAAAATATTGGTACAATTTTGACATGTAAATAACAAAATGAAAAGGTATATAAAATTGATAGACTAGTAAGATATTCACGAATGGTGTGTTACGTCTACGAAAAAGTACAAGTGGTAGGTGAAGAAGGGATTTTATACACGAACTGCTCCCCGTGTACCTGACCTTTCGAGGTGATCGCAGTGGGGGATGGGAGGGGAGGGAGGTGACCTCGGTATAACGTCGTCTCAGGAGTGCTTCGTTATAGAGGGAAATACTTGAGGTTATGTTGTAGGTACACTATCCCTAATATGAAAAGCCTCTAAAGAATTAACCTGGAGTCCTCATTGTATCCGATGACTTTAGTTCACTGAATCAGGGTGTTTCTGTCGACGGTCTGGTTATAATGTTTTGAGTGATATTCTTTAATAGCCCCGTCTTGTTGGTGTAAAGATAGCTAGTCTTCTGCTGAGACTACATCTGGTATGTCCAACGTATGTATTGCGAGGGCTTCCGAGGAGTGGGAAGGCAATGTGCAAGAAGTAACGCAGTCTTTTTCGTAACAACTCTGTACTCTTAGCATTAGTACTAATTATTTGTAGAACATCATCCGATAGATCAGTATATTCAACTTTGGAACTTTATAATTACCGCGGAAATACTGCTTAATATTCTCACCTATAATGGGAGCTAATTTGATTAATTCTCATTCTATTCTATGTATTCATATATATATATATATATATATATATATATATATATATATATATATATATATATATATATATATATATATATATATATGTATATATATACATATATATATGTATATATATATACACATATATATATACATATACACTATATATACATATATATATATATATATATATATATATACATACACACATATATACATATATATATACACATATATATATACATATATATATATATGTGTGTGTGTGTGTGTGTGTGTGTGTGTATGTGTGTTTATATACATTTATGTATTCTTTAAGAGGCAACTGTAAGGTGGCATGTTTTTTTTCACAAGTCTGAGACAATATATCTGATATGTACATTTATGCAACCCGGCATGCACAATATTGATTAGCATAGTTTTATTTCAGACCGTAGTGGCCGTCGCTGTATAGAAATCAGGTACCGACGGTTGCCGTTTGACATTTGTGTCATTAAATAAGCTCAAGATTTTGTTTTGTGCCACGCGCACGTCTGTTTTCATATCAGCCTTTCTTAAAATGAACTGCACTAGTCCGGCCTCCTCATTGATTTCATACTTCTCGTTTAATGCCGTTGAACCTTAGCCTCAATGGTTTTTGCTACAGTTTTGCCCGCTTTTCATTCAACCTGAGGGAAACGACATCCTCACTTGTTTTGTATTCATGCCCACTTTTCATTCAACTTAGTTAAAGGAACAGACATCCTCACGGGTTTTGCATTCATGCCCTTTTTTCAACCTGAGGAAACAGACATCCTCACTGGTTTTTCGCATTCATGCCCATTTTTACACAACCTGAGGGAACCGTGATCCTCATAGGTTTTCGGATTCATGCCCGCTTTTTTTTTTTTTTTTACAACCTGAGGGAACCGCCATCCTCATAGATTTCCTTCGATATTTCCCGCTTATATATATATCAGGACTCGGGCACGCCCTCTTTGGGACATCTGGTCCTCACTGATTAGACCCATGTTCATTGGGGGTCAGCGGGGATCATGCTATACATTAAGAAAAGCTTTACCCCAACAAGAATAATTATGTTATGGCTTCGCTCCTCTTGAGTAGGGGCTTACATGCGCGACGCTAGCGTGCACGCCAACGTGCGATGCTAGTATCTAGTATCAACTAACATCATTCTTCTAGTATCATCGGCAGTACAACGTGATGATTAATCAAATCAATCACCATATATATATATATATATATATATATATATATATATATATATATATATATATATATATATATATATATATATATATATACGCGCGCGCGCGCGCACGCACAGACAGCAAGGGACAATTCGCTATTAGCAGAGATGCAATTCAAGTAATCATACCCGGGTTTGATTATTTGAATTGCATCGCTGCTAATAGCTATTTATTGCATTATAGTTACATCGGCGAAGCGAATAAAAGCTTCGTTACTGACTTCCACACGAGTGACGTCGGCGATCGTGGATGGACTTCAGTGCTGCAGTACTCAGCTGGTTCAATCTCATGATGCTGGTATATGCATTTGATTATCGATCATTTTGTATGTTCATTGTGGCTCAGTGGTAGCCAGCGGGATTCACGATAAGTGTACTTTCGATCGAAACTCGCGGTGGCTGGGTTTGATTATACACATGCATATACTGTATATATATATATATATATATATATATATATATATGTATATATATACATATGTGAGAACCTGACTCTCACAATCTCGCCATACCCCTACCTGACCTCACCATGACCTTGCCTAAAAGCTTTATCAGAAAAATAAATGTTTGGGCATCCCATGACGGCCCTTATCGAGGAAGATATATATATATATATATCAAGTGAATGAAAAGACCTGGTGTATTCGGCTAGGACAGCCCACTATGTGTAGTGACTGTAGCTATTGGCCAAAAGTTTGTAAGGGCTACAGCTTAAGCCAATCATAGAAAAATCAAGTACGGCCTTAGAGGGAGGTGCTTAACAGTAACCGAGGTTTCCTTAAATTAAAAAGACAGAAGAAAGTCAGTCGTTAGACAGCTGCTCCGAGTATCAGGTCAAGGCAAGTAGTCTGATTTTCCACTCCCACACATACACACACTCTAGCACTCGAAATAAACACAGAAACTTAGACCACTGGTTTTGTTCTCTCACCTAGCAATTACTCTAGTTCGCTTCTTCCAGTGGACATAGTCCTTGGTCTTCGGAGGAGCGTAACATATATATATATATATATATACATATATATATATATATATACATATATATATATACATATATATATATATATATATATATATATATATATATATATATATATATATCGTAGCTAATTTCGAAACTACTTTTGTTTATAACTATAAAACTATATAGAATTAGATTGTCTGGAGTTAAGCAGATCAATGATCTAAAGTGTGACAAGTTTCCACAATGTGTGAGCGGACAGAATCTACTAGTGGAGGCTTTTCACGATAAAGTACTGTAACATTATTTAACATGGGAGTAATGGCACTCCTCGACGGGACAATAATCGGTAGTTTTATCTACAGTTCTCCCAATATTTCAGGGACGTTAGTGACACCCCTGCTGCCCAAAGTCACGCAGCATTCTCCTACGTTCGGGGACAACATCTCCACTTAAAGAGGAATGCAAGTCACTTTTAACTCCTGTCCCTCATTTCTTCTGCCTTCCTCAAGTTTCTCCTTTCTGACTCCGCTTCTGTAGATAGAAGCGCTGGTACAGTTACTGTTTTACTTTATTAGTCAATTATTCTGGCAGCCCCCAAGCGATTTTATTTAGAGAATGGATTGAAAAACTGTCCCTGTCACTGTATTTATCATTTTCATCTCATTTTTGTTATTGCCACCAACTTGCCACCACTTTCCTTACCATGAACAGCAGCATTATAATCACCATTCTCACCGTCATTATCTTTTTTGTTCTTCAGTTTCAGTTATTTGTATGTGGTGTTTGATTGAACATGGCGGCAAGTGTTTTATTACAAAGAATTACAAAGGAAGAGCTTGCCCACAGGAGACCTTTTGGTCCATAACTAGGTCAGATGCTAAAAGACATGAATAAATAAATGAGTAGATAATGATAAATGATAGACAAACATAAAGAGTAATAAACAATAATAAATGAATGAATAAAAATATATAAAATGATCACATTTTATGATGATTATTTTACTACTGTAGCGATGGTGGTCTTTGAACAGGGTGGAGTCAGTAGATGCCCTTATTTGCATCATTGTCATTATATGCAACATTGTTGAATAACCCCTCCCCCCGCTCTCTCTCTCTCTCTTTTCTCTCTTTCCCCGAGACACCTGCAGCGCCCAAGCTACTAATTATTCATTGTTTTATAACATTATGAGAACGAGGGTTTTTTTTTTTTTAAGTTTAGCTCGCACGCGCCGTCTCGTGTGTGTGTAATTTTAGTGTATGTGAATTGGGATACACACACATCTGGGTATATTTTCAAAGCGTCCCTGCTGGCGACCCATTTAACCTTTAATTTAATTATTGTTTGATCGTATTCATATTGATGCAGTTTTGTTTAAATTGTCTCTGAACTCCTGTAAACCCTGCACCACATTTCCGTTAAGAAGCCGGTGCAGTTGCGCATTGGAGACAGCCTTGGTAAGGGTGCCAAGTCGTTAAATAAATCTGAGGTTATTCCTCTGCTAGAGCTCTGTACGTTTAAGTGTTCGAAGTGTATTTTCATAATGTTAAGAATATTCGGACAAAATTAAGGTTTGCCAAGTCTCTTGTTAGACAGAGCCTGTAGACGTAGCTAAGAGATCTTCGTCACATCGGTCTGTCTGGGTCTGAAATCATGGAAAATTTGAGGGCTGTTTGACGTCGTTTCGACTTCTGCTCGTACACTTCGGGTTTATCTGTCAAACTTTGTGAAAGCGTGTGACCTTCGTGTCGACATTGTTTACGTAGAGTGGGTTTATCTGCCAAACGTACTGAAAGCTATGCGTATTTTGTTCTCACTTTCTCCTTCTCGCACTCACTCCATCGTTTCTTCCTCTGTCCTTCTGTTTGGGTTTATTTCGCTGATCAATATCATCAGATCAAATCGTGGGCTCTAATCTTTTTGTTTACCTTTCTTGGCTGCGAGTTGTCAAAAACGAAAGTCGCGTAAAATAGAACATACAAGAAAGGTCACACATATACGTAATTAAAAGACCAAAACGTAAATAATTCTTCAGCACTGTTTAAGCGACAATTTGTGATATATTCAGCAAACAAATTTAAGCTTGTCATTATGTATTAGACTACTCCATGAAAAAACAAAGGTTTGATCGGATGATTTTCTGTTTTGAATAAAGAGATACGGTTCTTCCAAAGAGGACATGCTATCATAAAAAAGGGACACGCCAGGCAATTGTGCCATGAATACTGTAATCTGGACCACCCACAATCTCCATTGCAGTGACACGCACCTACTAATCCTTACAAGTAAACATGTGATGCTCTACATGCGGCATTATCTTGAAGAAGGAATCGTCACCAGGATGCCAAGTGTTCTAAATTCCTCTTATCTGATAACATATACCCTGTTGATGTTTTTGTCGTTTTATGTTGGTGGTGGTGTTGTCAGTGGACAATGACAGTGAAGTTACTGAAGAAATAGATTGTCTTCTGGGAGATGTTTAAAATCTTCCCACCTAAATATGTTGTGGTCGTGCCTCAGTGTTGTCAACGCTGAACACTCGGTAAATATCGTGTGTGATCGTTTGCGAGGCACCATGACAGAAGAGACCAATCTCATCTATTTTCAAAAGTGTATTGGCACATCTTCAGTGGTGTTCAGTGGCAACAATTGAATCTGCAAAGGTGAACTCTTTCGCTTCTGTTTAAGTTTAGTTTCGGATTTGTGTAATGACTTGGGGAAGGACAAGAGTAGGTGCATCACTGATGTTGCCATATCTTGCCTCGGTGTTGCCGCATCACGGTGAATATTTTTTTCTGGTGATTAAGGAAAATAATAAAAGAAGATAAGAAACAGAGTATAACATTTAATGAAAAATAATATTATTTGTGTAATGAGGCCAGTACTACAAATTTTAAGATCGTTGCAGGAGGTTTATATATATGTAACTAGGGGATGAAATTTTAACATTGATGTTTGTTTTTAATTTCTACTAGTTTATATATAATTTGAGAAACAACGTCCGTTGTTTAAATATAATTTTGATGTTATAATAATGAATATAAATATCTTGAGCTCGGTATTGAGTTTCAGCAAACAGGATCTTCCACCTCATAAAGTTTACGTCATGTTCGATCACGCTCTCTCGCTGTGATCGGTTGGACTTCCCGGTTCAAAAGAAGGAAATGTCCACTCCTGTTTATAATTATATCGATGACACGATTTGGCAAGGCTAACAAGGCCTAAGTGTGAGGGTTAAGTGCATTGATGAAAGATAGAGCCTACAAAACTCCAACAATAAGAATAAACAATGAGTTTTGGACTCCTTACAATGTGTAGACGAGATATACTCGTAGGATGTGTACGGATACAAAATGACAGAAATAGGTTGTTATATTGAAGTGACGATCATGCTTTGTGCATCGTTTGGTTTATTATTATTCAAATATGATATTTGCCAATGAATTTTCTTTTATATGCAAAAAGATTTCTATGGTAAATACGCATTAAACTATTGATACTCAAGATGGTCTATACTATAGGCTTTGTTGAATCGAGTCTGTCAGATCGAAATAATCTTAACTCGATACAGAAACTTGGTCGCTTTTGACTATCTCTTTTCTGTTGCCTTTTTAAATATCTACTGCGCCTGCTCAGTGATTCTGCCTCTTCGGTGTTATAATTTCCCTAAGGATTGAAGTGCTAGTGATACCCGGCCAAAAGAATATCAAACAGAGAAAGCCTACCCGAGGCAACAGTCCTACAGAGTCTACATCTCTGACTACCCTCCATGCAGTTTTGCTCACCTCGGAGAACTGCCAAAGTATGTCGGATCTATTTTTCTGGTTTTTCCTGATAACCTTTTATTGGGAAATCTGCCCCCCCCCCTCCAGGTAATACAGTATATTGATCGCATTGACACAAAATGTCTATCTTGGCTAAGTTAGGTGGTTTAATTCAGCTGAGAGAAACCGGTGTAAACGTCACAGTTGTTCCTTTGGCGTCTGTATTCGATTCATATTTTTATATGTCTGGTGTCATCGGCAAGGCAAAGTGTATTAAATTTAGGTTTCTTTGTGTGTACAGGTGCGGCGTCTTTTTTATCCATCACGTTTTGCGCCAACATAAAACAAGACTAAACTATGCTTTGAACGAGAGCCCGGTTTTATTGGACAGAAATAATGGACAAATTGAGATTCATTTATGTGAGTCAGCGAGAGCGTGGTCTAAGCGTTAGGTGATATTTTCTTCTCGCGGGCTTGTGAATCGGATATATATATATATATATATATATATATATATATATATATATATATGTGTGTGTGTGTGTGTGTGTGTGTGTGTGTGTGTGTGTGTGTGTGTGGAACAGGTTATACTAATGGCACAGTTTAGGTTTTTATCACTGCGACTTCCCATTTCGCTAAACTGTATTTATTCATGTATGCTCTTTAAGTTAATGAGTTTTTGAGGCAGGGCAGGGGTCACCATGTAATGAAGAGGCGGGGTTGTACCACCCTCGGTTGTCGGGCGGAGAGGAGTGATGACCCTTCATCCACAAGGATCTAACATGGGACAACTAATGGGTGTGGAATTGGTTAAGGGTGGGTATATGGGTATATGGTATGCTTCGGCTACTCCATTGTAGGGGGGGAGGGTCTTATTGTTATATGCATGTATGTATACACGTTTTGCCAAATTGCACTTGCCAAGCCCCATGAGGGTATTCGGTAAGCTTAGTATAATTGTATTGAGGGCTAGTTGAAGTAAGTTTAGTTCAAAATAGCTTAAGGACTTTGGCGAAATGTATATTTAGGCAATGAATATACAGAAGACACCGAACATCTCATACTACACTGCCCTACCATAACCAAACTCAGACAACTTAATATTTCTTCTTTGTGACTCAATCAGGTGGCCGTTGTCAGTTACTGGGGGGCCTGTCGGTCTCTTGCAAGAGAGACCTGGGGCAACGGCCTGAATGAAAGCATGTAAAACAATATGACCGGCGGATCGTGAGATAATCAAGAAAATAATTTGTAGGCGGGAAGGTTAGGCATGAACAATTACCGACACATACGGTTAGTGTAGAGTTGTAAAAAAAGGAATAATAAGAGACAGGATCATTGAATGATGGAGAAAAAAATAAGAGAAGAAAGAGAAAATTAAGCCGCTACCACCGAGTAATTTTATTTATTTATTTATTTATTCTCATTTATTTATCGTAACTACCACTTTATCGTCAGTCGGTCCCTTCCGTACGAAATGACATTTTCCTTTTTATTCTGACTCTCGTCAGGCGATTTTATTCATCCCTAGTGGGAGCTAGAACAAAGTTAAAGTGGGACTTAATGAAAGGTGGTTCGAATTGGGTCCAGATTATGGCTTAGTTTTTAATACAGTATGATTTTACTTTTTTAATACTTCTAATTAATCATATTTTCTTGAAAAAGTATATTCTTATGGTTAAATGTACGATTATATGACACAACGCAATTACCTTTACACGCTACCTAGGCAAGTTTCCCGCCTTTTTGTGTCTAGTCGACATGACGTATGTTGCTTATGACGTAATCGGATTCTTCTACCCTATTTTTATGGCTCGGTTCGCACGTGCCCCCTGAAACCGGTTCCTGGCTTGTCTTTCCGGCCCTACATTTCCTGTTATGAATGAGGAAGTTTTTGTGTTGTTTTCAATTTAACGCAGCACGTGTTTCTATTCTGACGAATGTTCGTTAGTTTCTTTGTTAGGAGAAAAGTAGGATTCCTTTCCTTTGAGACCATTCGCATGAAGCCAAAAAACAGGCATATGCGCAGTCAAATAAGATATCCAGTTACTTAATCTAAGATTGTTTATGGGGATGCGATCAAGACGGGATTTGGCTCCTAAGGTTTCGTTACGGTGTTGGTTTTGTGGCCGTATTTGCCTCAAGACGTAACACACCCGTTTGGAAACAACACGCGACAGCTTGCCTTCATTGTGCTGGGCAGATTCATTAAGTATCATCACCGCCGACTAGGAAGTTGTGTCTTCGGTCGTGTTTAGTTGTTTGTTAGCAGCCTTACGCAGTTATCGACTGATTTTGATGAAAGAAAATTAGTGTTGGAGTATAGTCGTAGGAGCACTCCATTATTTCTGGATCTAGAGATTTCAAATTGAAACCGCGAGGTATTTATACGTTAAACTTGGTAAGTTACAATTCCAAGATTCTATGTTCATACTGTGAACGTGCTAAACTACCTTGGCAGAGGTTTGTGCGTTCTTGAGTATTTCTTGTGAGGTCAGTCTCTGTTTTTTCATTAGACTGTTGCTATTATTATTTCTTAATGTATTTATGATTTGTTTATTTAGTTTATTTTCTAGGGTAGAGGCGTTAGCTATCCCCTCAGAAGTAAATTTTGATAACTCGTTGCTGTACTAAGGTATAATTTCTGAAATACCTCGTCTACATTGACTACTAATCCCGATGCTGTGCAGATAGAAGATAAATCTTACCCTAGAAAGCTTCGTCCCGCTGCTAAATTGAAATCTGTTCTTGTTTTCTGTAAACATGTGCCGACTACGGATGGCCGCACGATTGGCAGAAGCATTCGTGAAATAGACTGTGATTATGTTCGTTGTTGACTGCAGCCACCATATCGATTTGGTACTCTACCCGTATCGACCGGCATGCCAATGGGACGGTTTCCTTTTCGTTTCCCTACCGAAGTATGTACTTATGTGTTGGAGAGCGACATATTTTCTTGGAAGGGAAGATGGGTCGAATCGTAAGACACATTTAACTTGCGAGTTTCTAATTTTTTTCAGTAGATTTCCAAAAAAGCTGGGACAATTTGGAACTACTTTTTTCCATCATTGGACTGAGTACTGGATCAGACGAGACGGCATCTTGGATGGTTCATAGTGATCACATTGGTACAGGACACCGCACCGCATAAAGGAGTCTACGTGGATTGGAATTGAAAAAAATATATTGAACCAGGTTGTTCCGTGGGTGTATGCTTGGGTGATGTTTTGAAGAAGGGTTTATTTAGAACTCTTCGATTTGCATGATCACGGTTGGTTTTACTGTGTATAAAACGCTTATAAAAACGAGAGGCGGCAGACGATATGTCATTTGACTTGAAAAACTAAGCCATGTCATTTGTAAGGTTGAGGTCCACAATCCTCGCTATTGAAAATATGTTTGTAAAGGATTTGATCTTCTTGGGTGTCTTGATCACGACGGGTTTATTGTAAAACGAAAACGGGACTGTTTTCCTTGTCTCGAAGTATGTGTTGTGCTGGGTCTGTTGGCCATACGCGTTTGTAGACAGCAGTTCTATTGATGACCTTATAGTGTGTAGACATATAGTTTATGTAACTCTGGGGGTAGTTGGGTCTTGGTGCGACTAATGGCTACAACGGAGTAGTCCTTGTTAACGAGGCTATGGGTCACGTGTGCTGGTTCCTAGAAAGTTGACCATCACGACAGGGCCTTGGCAACAACGGCAACCCTAACACATGCATCGCAGACGCCATCAAATCTCATGGTTAAATGGGGTGGAAGGAAAGAGAGAAAGGGGAAGGACGACAAGGGAGTACAGTAGAAGGATAGTGAGGGAGATATATGAGAGGAAATCGATAATAAAGAGGGATACCGAGACATGACTGGTGTGTTCATTTGTTTCAGATGCGGTAATAGCCTGCCGGTCAACGACGCGTGAGCCCAGACCGACATGACCATCACCTACACAGCTGAGGTCGCCTCCTGCAGGGGCTTTGGGTGTTTCCTCAAACTCCTATTCAGGTGAGTAACCTGCACTACTCGCAGGAGGTTTGTTGACAATAATCGCTCTTACGTCATCATCATTTGGTAAGAATAGATTGTCGATAATTTCATGATTGACAACTTCGATATTTCCTCCGCTTTCAGTATCAACCAGATATTTTTTAATGTTCCTAAGATTTTTAATATCAGCCTAAATTGGCCACTATCACTAGGAATATTTGAAATATTGTCAATGAATAGGCTATTTATGTAAAGGTTCCATTAGAAGAACGGTGAAGTGTTCTACTCTAAGCGAACACTATGTCGTTTTCTTGGGCACATAAACTTGGGTATGTAAAGCTTTACTTTGCTCAGTAATGAACTAAGGAGGCATTTTAAGTCAATTTCTTGTGGAAGCAAAAATGCTATCACAAAGAGGAGAAGCAGACAAGAAGCTTTGCAAAAACAATCTTTCGGTGATTTTTAATCAAATATGCTTGAGAGAAAAAACTACCCGCATATAAAACACACACACACACACACACACACACACACACACACACACACACACACACACACACACACACACACACACACACACACACACACACACACACACATATATATATATATATATATAGATTGTGTGTATATATATATGTATGTATATATATATATATATATGTATATATATATATACTGTATATATATATATATATATATATATATATATATATATATATATATATATTGATAAGTATTTTAGACAAATTATTTGGATGATGGAGAACATAAACACAGGGGAAGGGTTCCGAGCCTTCCCCTGTGTTTATGTTCTCCATCATCCAAATAATATATATATATATATATATATATATATATATATATATATATATAGATAGATATATAGATAGATAGATAGATAGATGGATAGACAGATTTGTTGATACCTAGACTAGCTACCCACGTGACAATTGTTTTATCCGAAAAAAATGACGTGGCAGTGTGTCATACCATGTTGAATGTCATCGTCAATGTTGATCGCGACGCATAGAGTAATGTTCCATTTGGTTGAGTAGAAGGCCATTTATTACAATGTGACTCGTTTAGATAATTACACAGGTCTTACCAGATAAGACTTATCTGGCTTGGCTTTAAAGTGAAATCACTTGGTTTTCTTGGTGATGTTAATCGGTTTGTCTTCAGGATCGGCCGGTCGGTTGGACTCATTGTTTCCCATTGACCTGTTCCAGATGGAAGGGCAGTATCTACAAGCTTGTATGGCCGGACCTACTCGCCTACACTTTCCTCTACTACTGTTGTTCCTTCTTGTATCGCTTTGTCCTCAATCCAGAGCAGCGAACGTAAGTACCACTTGCCCACCTCCATATCAATTGTCACTGCACCACTATAAATAGATACCCTCTCGTGTCGCCGTCGTCATAGTACTCGTCTCGTTTTTTCATCATCACCGTCTCCTTTTTTTTCGCGTCACCTCCTTTATGTCCTAATTTTCCTCCTTTTCAATGTCCAACGCGCAGTCATTGCCTCGCACACGTCGGACGAAGAGGAGACGTTTAAATGTCTGGTGATCGCTGTTGCTCCTCTGGACTCGTCTTGCCACCGCGTGGTGTTCTCAGTGAAAACATCTTCGACCCCCTCGACGCTCTTCCGTCCCGATGATTTTGGCGGGCTCGGGTTCCCGTGTTGAGTGGCGCCGCACGGATCTTGTTGGCATCTGTGCTTCACGCTCAATACTTTTGTTTGTATCCATTATTTTAAGGACAAAATCCGCGTAGGAGTCTTTGTACTATATATATATTGCGTGTTTATCGTGCATGCATGTTGCTTTTGATTGCTAGAGGTGGTCCTGCAAGATGGATGACAGACTCATCTGACTGTTGCTGATCTTCAGATCCTGTCAACACCCTCTCCTTTATCTAGAGGTGCAACCCGGAGGGGTTGACATTCGGCCCCCGGGCTGGGCTCAAGTCCTGGCAACTTCTACCATATTACCTCAACCTTTTTACAGAAGGGGACCTAACAACCGGCGACTGCTCCCCATTTATTATAAGCTGATGACAAACAAGAGACCAGCGTTTCTTTCCAGAGAGATCTATGGGAGGTCCCGAGGACCGCTGTCGGCCGGGTTTCAGATCACTAAAAATTGAGTCAACAATAATTTCACTTGTGTGCGGAATTCGAGGCAACATTTATTGTTATTTATGTGCGTACGCGCGCGGGCCTACGTGTCTGTGCATGTGATTCACCATAGCCTTGGATAACGTGTTGCACTCGTGATTGACAGCAATTACCTACTCGGATGAGGGCTGAAACCATCTGTGGACAATGGTCTGACCTCACACACACACACACACACACACACACACACACACACACACACACTGTCCCCTCGCTCAAGGTAATAAGTAACAACGCGCGCGTGTGTGTGTGTTTCTCCAGGTGAATAGAACCATCAGACCTCAGAATAATTCTCTATTGTGTGTCAAATGATTGGAAATGGGTTCTCCTAAAGTACCTCCAGTTCTCCTCATAGATTCACCACTTTCCCCGCCATTGTCCCAATGGCATCGTGGCTTGCCAAGACATTTCTCCACCATCCCCCACAGAAAATACACTTTCCCCTAAACAAATTTTCTCTCGACACCTCTTCCAGTCGACGCCCAGTCTTATTTCGTCTCGAATTTCTGGAAGTTTCGTTCTCTGTGCCCTCCTCTCTTCCCACTCATCTGTTCCCTCCATTTCCCTCCCACATACTCCCAAGCTTCGCTCCTCACCGCATTATTTCTTCCCAGTCCGCTATGGTCCCGGGAATAACCGTTTTTGGCAGAGCACCTCCCATTGTTCAGCCGCGTGTGTGTGCCCCCCCCCCCTCCACCACTACCACACCCTCATACATCGAGTGAGGAACTTTTATCTCTTTCAGAGGCACGTCGGGGTGTCAAGTAGTCACTGGACTAAGTAGCGAACGATAAATAAGCTACACATCAAAGCTCACAAGGAAATCAGTGTCAGAGTTCAAAGATGTTATTTATTTTTTCTTGCAAGTTGGTTTAATTATGAGTGAATAAGTATTCATCTCACGTCTTACCGTCACTAGAAAATCCCCCACGTCCACAGAAGTAGAATTACAAACACTCGTAACACAGACCGCAGTGTCCCCAGCATCCTCCATGTTGGGTAGCCCTAGGTTCTTGGTCGTACGGTGTTAGCTGATGTGTAAAAGAATTTATTGTAAAAAAAAAAAAAAAAATCGACTAAGGGAGAAAATTGTATAAACTTGATTATCAGAGATCATATGTTTTATTAAAATCAAACGTGGTTGAACTATGTTCAAATATGTTTAGTTCGAGGTCATTGAGTTCAAATATTTATATATGATCATATAGTATAATTGTCATGCGCGAGCTGTGCAGTAGCGTGGTCCAGCTGTGTCCCCCCCCCCAAAAAAAAAAATATATATATATATATCAAAGCTAACAGTTGGGGGGAATTGAATTGATACTGATTTTGGCAAAACTGGGAGAAAATTCGGGCATAAAGGAACAGCTTGAAGTGAATTTTTCTCTTCCTCATTTTGCTTTTCAGTTAAGATTTTTTTATTTGGGGGGGATGGTATAAGAAATTCAGAAAAAATATTGTCCCTCTTAAAAGGAAAGTGTCCCATACCAATTTATGAATACAAAGCACGTTAGTAGAACATAAGTAAAGAGCTCTTACAAAAGACGGCATAGCCAAGATCCTATATAGTATAAGAAAACATGTCGCATATTGATATTTACTATAAAAATTCCCCATCATATGGTTCGCAAGGCCAAGTTACAACAGTGCAATAATTGATATAGGCTGGCGGGAAATATGCTACTTAAACATTTACGTTGAAAAAAGTATCTGGCAACGCGCTTTCTGTTACCATGCAACCACACATTCACTGCCGGCAGACTTATTAAGCTCGGTCAGCTTTGTAATATTCATTCACATTATTCCCCCTTCGTAACCATTACTTCATAAGTGCTTTGTGGAATATTTTCCCTTTTTTTATTTTCACAAGCCACGTTTAAAGGCATTTTAGTGAAAATAACTTGGTGGGCTTATGGAAAACAACCTCTAAACACAACGACAGCTTCCAGTTTCATGCATGAGCTAGTGCTCGGGTTGGTACATTGCACACACATATACATGTAAGACTAAGCCAAATGGCGCTAGCCGCGTGGTTCTTTGCCAGGCTGGGGACATTTTTCTTGTTAGATTGAGAATCGCTGTCCATTAATTTCCTGTGATGTATCTTCTGGCGACTGAACGACGTAAGCAGTTCGATTGTCTTGTGATCATAAACAATCGCGCCTTCCTGCAGTACCGCCCCCCACGCGCGTGCGCACACATACAAACACGTGCGTGCGCACACACACACACACACACACACACACACACACACACACACACACACACACACACACACACACACACACACAGACACACAGCATTCGCAACAAAATCATCCGTGAAATTAAGACTGCCAAAGTGTCATATTATCCAAGTAAAGTAAACTATCTCAAACCCTCTGTTTATGAGTTTGAAATCGTTAAGAAATTAAAAAGCTTCAATCCTAAGAGATCCATCACACCAGTTGACCTCCCACTAAAGCTCTACCAGGAATTTGCCCCTGAACTTGCCACTCCTCTTTGTTCGATAATTATCAATACCTCTCTAACTCAAAATAAATGCCCCAGAGACCGGGAGACTTCATATGTCTTCCCCATCCCTAAGGTCCCCAGCCTCTGTCCTTAAATGATCTGAGGCCAATTGCCATCACGCCCATCCCCAGTCTCATCTGTGAGGACTTAATAACTTAAACAATGAAATAGATCCCCAGCAATTTGGCAACATCAAAACTTCATCCACTACTCACTACTTATTTGACCCACTTGATTTTATTTACTGAAATTTAGACAAATGTAACACATCCTTTGCTCTCACTTGCATTGCTTTTAGAAAAGTATTTGATCTGGTCGACCATACGAACATGATAAGGAAATCAATAGAAATTGATCTCCATCCCAACCTAGTAACATGGGTGTCGGATTTCCTGATTGAGCGTAGACAGTGTGTCAGGTTTAAAGGCTCGATCTCTACCCCACAACAACCTGTAGAGTCCCCCAAGGGAATAGATGGGACCGCTGCACTTCCCAGTGTTAATTAACGATGCTCTAGCTGACAGTTCCCATCACTGGAAATACTTTGACGACTCAACTGTTGTCATCACCGCTCACAACACAGCTCCTGACTAATCTCCACTGCAGGCTACTATTGATAAGTTACAAGCCTGGACGACTGACAACCATGTGACCATTAACAGTACGAAAACGGTCACCATGCACTTCTGCACATCCAAATGTCACAAACGGCACCCAACCTCTCCAAGTAGTCAAGTCCACTAAATTGCTGGGAATCACTATTGATTAACAACTGGACTAGAAACAGCATGTGGCAAACACCGTCAGAGCAGCATCTTATCGACTATACATGCTGCGAAGGCTGAGATCACTTGGAACACCAGAGGAATTGAAGAATTTGTATTCCATCTTTATTCTGCCTAAACTGTTATGCATCTCCAGCCTGGACTCCTTCCATCGACCCCTCTCGAACGCCAGCTAGAAAAGGTACAGAAAAGGGCATGCAAAATCATCCAAGACTCCTCAACGTTTTCAATAACCCGTTTATTATTATTATTATCATTACACACACACACACACACACACACATACACACTCGATGGCGCAAGTGGTAGTGTTCCCGGCCGCCACTACGGGGGGTCCGGGTTCAAATCCCGTCCAGGGCTGAAATAATTTCAGTATCTCTGCGCTGCGAGTCGTTACTCCAACTGTCGTGGGCGGGGAGTTGATGTGTGTGCGTGTAAGGTCACAGCATTACCCATAGATCGGTCATATATGAGCTCTGAGCTCTTCATCCGGGAGGGAAATAGCTGTCGATCACGAGTCCAACACGTGATCCAAGACCGTAGTGAATCACACACACTCACTCACTCACACACTCACTCACTCACTCACTCACTCACTCACTCACTCACTCACTCACTCACTCACTCACTCACTCACACACACACACACACACACACACACACACACACACACACACACACACACACACACACACACACACACACAGCTTTCCAGCTGTCGTCCTTCCGCACATGCAGGCTCCACTGGTTTTTATCTTCTTCTTCTTCTTCTTCTTCTTCTTCTTCTTCTTCTTCAAATGGATTATTCATTGCATACAGTAATGTGGTTGCATGAGTGGGTGTGCAAGATTGTTTGGATGTGTTCGTGCAAGTATGCGTGCAGTTATATACCCGTGCTCGTGAATAAATGTGTGTGCGTGAATGTGTGAGGGAATGCATGAGTCACCATTACAAAGGATTACAAAGGAGGAGCATGTCGACAGGAGACCTTTTGGTCCATAACTAGGTCGGATGCAAAATATATATATAATGATAAATAATTAACTAATTAAAATGATAATAATATAAATAATAATAAATAAAATAAATAAATGCATAGGTATAGTTAGATAATAAACAAACAGGTAAATAGCAAATGATAATAAATTGACAGATAACTGATATAAGTGAAAAACAAACAAACAATAATACAGACAAATAATAACAAACAAATATTATAAAACAAATGGCAGGCATTACAGCATCTTGTGTTTATCTAAACGAATCTTAAAGCATCGAACTGAAGTACATTGCACTGCCTCTGCAGGAAGTTTATTCTATTCATTAACTACTCGGTTGGCGAAGTTGTTTCTACCCACTTCCAAATTAAATCTATTTCCCGACAGTTTGAGACCATTATTTCTTGTCGGATTCTCATTTAGTGTGAAAATGTTGTCACTTTTGATGTAAATTCCCTTTAGAGTCTTAACAAGCTATATAAATCACTTCGTCCACATTTGGAATATGATGTTACCAAAGCTCATTAAAGACATTGACAAATTGAAAAAAAAAATACAAAGGCGAGCCACAAAACTGATTCCAAATATCAAAATTAAATCATACGAAAATCGACTAGAACAAATGAATCTGTTTTCCCTAAAAAGCGTAGACTCAGGAGTGACTTGGTACACGTCTTTAATGAGAGATGGACTTTTGAAGTCAAAAGATCGCGAAATCTTATTTGCTTTGTCAGAGGCTGATGCACTGCTTAGATGATTTGAAATCGTTACTGATAATTACACCAAGATTCTTTTCATAATCCACGTTATCTTGGTGATGACAGTTCTTACTCTCCTGGATGAAAACCCTAGAACTCTATATAGGCCCCTCTATGGCCAGTGCTGTAACACGTACACATGCACACCAACGAAAGCGGTATCACATTGCCAGGCTGGGATTGGACAGATAATGGCCTTCTTGCCTGGAAAGGTGGATGGCCTAAACGAGGTAATGGGACCTTTCGCAGTGAGCAAATTGATACCAGACACCGCCAGATTTTGTAATTCTTGCCGGAAAATAAATACTTTTTTGGCCAAGTTTTATAAGCTTACAGAGGTGTATCGTTGTGCATTATTGTGTCTGAAATTTAAGTCAATTAATTTCATGATTGCAAACGGCATATAGCATTGTTTGAGCCTCTATTTATAATCACAGATGATATTCGTAAAACAGCCTATAATTGTATCAAGCCAAGCAATTTGTCATTTTCTACCGACTTCAATGGACGTATACTGAATGCACCAAGCAATAGGCAAATCCATGTAATGTATCGAAAATATAGTTTTGCATCGAAGACTTAATTTTTTCGGTACGATAAACTTTGTCTTTCTCTTATTTTTTCTTAAATCTGACGTGCGGTTTGCCACGGCACACGTAAAATTAGTCATATATGTTTGAAAATAGCTCCCAGCAGATCTAAGAGGGTATTCTTTACAAAAATGTTAATTTCGTACGTCCGCCACCACTGTTGTTATTTTTTATCTCACTGATTATCTTCATATACAGGACGTGACAGTGATATCCATTATTTTTCAACACTCTCAGATAAAATGCACAAACCGAAATCAACATCCTCTTATTTTTACTGCTCATAGTTACTTCAGTAAAAATAATTACCTATTTTTAGTTTTACCTTATAATTAAATTAACAAAGCCTTATCACACACCAGTAAGTAAAAATTATAACATTAAGAGTCATGTTTTTAATTTTAAATACATGTATGCAGCAATTTGTGGCGTATCTTTTTTTAAATATCGGTTTCCAAATTAGCTAAGTCACCCCTTTGCCTCGTGAAATCCGAGACAATTGAAAATTCTAGCGCTAATAGGAATCTACGAGCCTGACTGCGAAAGGTCCCATTGACGCCAGCGATGGACGGACTATTGAGGTCATTCATCGGTAATGCAGAATTACAATCCAAGTTTTTCAATGTGTGAATATGCACATTGAATGTTACTCGTATAGTAACCATTAGGCAAAATTAAGCTGCATTGTTACATGTACATAACATGCACCCAGTTGAATTGTTCACAGTGTTCAAAATAAAGATTGGGGAGGAAGTGAACCGAGGGATGAAGTTTTCTACCAGAAAATAATTATCTTCTTGGCACAGAAAAAAGCAATTTCGAAGATTTTATGTCTTACAAAATCCACGGTTACTAAAACTAAACACTGAATAACATCTACGTGAACAGAATTAACCGTATTATTGATGATACCGGTAACTAATACATATGTGTACTAGAGATGCCATCACCTCATTTCTGGAAAGTAACCTCGCTAAGCCTAAGCAGCGTCCACTGGAGCCGGTATACATGTACCCTAGATCACACACACACACACACACACACACACACACACACACACACACACACACACACACACACACACACACACACACACACACACACACACGATTGGTCCTGAAACGCCGGAGGTGTTTGGTTAAGCCGAGTAACCTGGTGACAATGAATATATGTAAAAACCTCCACTATATAGTGTTTAAGTAAATAAGAAAAGGAATATATATATATATATATATATATATATATATATATATATATATATATGTATATATATACTGTATATATATATATATATATATATATATATATATATATGTGTGTGTGTGTGTGTGTGTGTGTGTGTGTGTGTGTGTGTGTGTGTATGTATGTGTGTGTGTGTGTGTGTAAGTATGGGATAAAAAATAGAAAAGGGAGAAAATAATACAAGGATAAAAAAGAAGAAATAGGGCCCCCGCCACCGCCGCCGCCGCCGCTGACTTCGGGTCAGAGTATCCTGGCCATCTCCACTGTCCTCCTGTCTGCTGACGGCGGTCCCGACTCCAGGTTTTCAACGGCTGGGAGCTGCTGAACAGAAAGAACAGGAGGCCGGCGGGCAAGGAACGTAACCAAGAGAATAGGCCGGCCGACCAGGATAGCTGGACCGAAAAGCAGAAATGATTATTTTTGGGAGGTTAGTCGGTCTGGAAACTAGAAGAATGAGGCCGGCCGAGGATGCTCGACTCTAAAGCTGAATGGATGGAGGTCGGCCGGTCACGTAAGAAAGCAAAAGGAACTGATGACCGACCGGTCGGCCGGGGTAGAGGGAAGGAATGATTGAATGAAAAGGAGGTGGGCTGCCCGGGAAGAAGTAAAAGGACTGCCGGCCGGGAAATCTGTATGGAAAAGTATAAAGGAAATTTAAGGAGGTCGGATGGCCGGCCGGGAAAGAGGAGACTGAAAAGTTGATTGGACAGGAGACCGGCTGGAAAAGAGGAAAGGATGGTAAGCCAGCCTGCCAGCCGGGAGCGCGGACAGGATTGGAAACTGGCAACTCCTTTGATCTAAAGAATAATTTAGTTTTAGCCAAAATTAAATCCTCAAAAGATGTCATCATCGTACTTCCTCAGCGGATAAAGCATCCTGGCCAGAATGAAATCTAAACAGACCGACACCTGGACAAGGGAAGTGAGTAATGGATACGTCGATTAGGGCTCTATAGTTGATTAGAATCACCTGGCAAAAAAACAGAATAAACTATATGTGAGACTGTCTTTGTAGAGAGACGCACTAATGAGGTTTATTCTGACTACAAAGGATTACAAAGGCGGAGCATGCCGACAGGAGACCTTTTGATCCATATCTAGGTCGGATGCGAAAAAAAATCATATTAATAAAATAATAAATAAAAACTATGATAATGTAAATAACAAATAAAATACATAAATAAATGCATAGGTATAGTTACATAATAAACAAACAGGTAAATAGTAAATAATAATAAATTGACATATAACTAATAATAAATGAAAATCAGACAGACAAATGATAACAAAACAAAAACAAATAATATAAGATAAATTATAATCATTACAGCATCTTACTTAGGTATTTATCTAAATGATTCTTAAAGCTTTGAACTGAACTACATTGCACAACCTGTGCAGGAAGTTTATTCCATTCATTAACTACACGGTTGGCAAAGTTGTTTCTACCTACTTCCAAATTGAATCTATTTCCGGACAGTTTGAGACCATTGTTTCTTGTCTGATTCTCATTCAATGTAAAATTTTTGTCACTTTTAATGTTGTCAATTCCCTTTAGAATCTTAAAGACCTGTATCAAGTCACCTCTGAGTCTACGCTTTTTTAGGGAAAACAGATTCATATGTTTTAGTCGATTTTCGTATGATTTATTTTTGTTATTTGGAATCAGTTTTGTGGCTCGCCGTTGTACTCTTTCCAGTCTGTCAATGTCTTTAATGAGATTCGGTGACCATACGGAAACAGCATATTCCAAATGTGGACGAACTAACGATTTATATAGCTTGTTAATGAGTGATGGACTTTTGAAATCAAAAGATCGCGCAATCAGTCCTAGAATCTTATTTGCTTTCTCAGAGGCTGAAATACACTGCTTGGATGATTTGAGGTCGTTACTGATAATTACGCCGAGATCTTTTTCACTATCCACTTTTGTTAACGAATTTCCAAATAACTTGTAATCGTACTTACTGTTATTTTTATCTATGTGCATTACCTTGCATTTACATGTGTTAAATTTCATTAGCCACTTTTCAGACCATTGCTGTAATTTATCTAAATCTTCTTGAATATCTAATTGGCTTGAGTGATCATTTGCCACTCCGCACAGTGGAGCGATTTTATTCAGTCTGGGAAGGACACAAAGATTCTGGTCATAAACTGAGATAGCAAAGGTGATATCATTCTCACCATCAAAGACGTATGCAAGATCGTGGAAAGGTCGATCACAGGACGCAAGAATACGTCAAGAATCAAGATGGTCAGATATACACAAAAGAGACGTCCATCTGGATTGTATACATTGTTCTCTGTCAGATAAGATGAAAAGGCTTTTCTTCGTGTTCTTGGTGTGGCAGTGCACAGTGCAATACCCCGGTATTCAGGAAACTCCATTACAACGTTTTATACCAGCGTCCTGGAAGGTATGGAGCAGAAACAAGCACAGGTGGACTTAGGCGTGTACATCGGGCAAATATGTCATGTAGTATTTACTCCCAAATCCTCGGGGGAGGTCGGGAGATGTAGCATGTCTTTTTTCAGACGTATGGCCATCAATACAAAAAATATAATAAAGATAATAATTGTGATATGCCACTTTCCCTACTGCCCAGTTTTAAAGAATATCGCAACCTGATAGACTATTTGATAGTAAATGTACAGTAAATTGTACATCGTGTAAACCAAGGAAATGAAATAGGTAATGGAAAAATATAAAAAGAAACATCCAGTTGAAGGGTATTTGTGAATGATTCTTTGAAAAAGTTTGGTATTTACAATGATCGATGATACATATGAAATAAGATTTAAAGAAACAAGTACCCCCAAATATATATATATATATATATATATATATATATATATATATATATATATATATATATATATAATAAAAATAAATTGAGATCTTTCCAACCTGTACAACTCTTCCTGAATGAGACTGTCAGCATGAGATTTTATCTTACTGCGCAACAGTTTTTACATCACCTCACAGCCACAGGACTCCAATGCCGTGTGTTTTATCATTGCATTTTTTATGATCATCTAATGTTTTATCTGATCATGTTTGTATTCTGAACACATGATTTTATCTTAACCTTGTTTATTTGTTTTATTTATTTATTTATTTATTTATTTGCGCAAGAGAGTAGCATTAAATTGTTATTGTGCAGTTAGGGCAACTGTAGGAATATGTTATGAATATGACTCCCCTGAAGAGCCCCAAATGGTTCATTGGTAACGCGCTCGCCTAACTCATGAAAGAATAGAATTCACAACTCGGGGCGCACACAGAAATGCTTTCAGACGTAAGGCCTTATGGGTACGCATGTTTGCACCCGGTTGGGATCGCCTGATGCGTCATTCAGACAACACGCACACATACACACATACGCAGTGGCGCAGTGATTAGAATTCTCGGCTGCCACTCCGGCGGTCCGGGTTCGAATCCCGCCCAGGGCTGAAATAATTTCAGTATCGCTGCGCTGCGAGTTGTTACTCCAACTCGTGGGCGGGGAGTTGGGTGTGTGTGTGTAAGGTCACAGCATTACCCATAGATCGGTCATATATATGAGCTCTGAGCTCTCTTCCGGGAGGGAAATAGCTGTCGATCACGAGTCCAACACATGATCCAAGACCATGGTGAATCACACACACAAAGCCAGTACTGCAACACCTTTCTACCACATGCACAGTCTCCCCTTACACTTAAGCGCTAAGTTTGCCGAACAAGGTTGGGGGGGGGGGGGCTGGATCATGATGAAATGTTTTCGTTTCATTTTGACACTCCGCAACAAAATAATTCGCCTTGGAATTCACGCCACCTTTCCAGGTCAGCCCGCCACCACTGACATCGATTGTGTAGTCCAACACCGACTTGTCGCTTCTTTTCCTCATTTTTGTAAAACTGTATATCAGTACTTCCTACGTTTCCTTCTACATCTTGTAATGACGATGGAGAAGTTGAGACCCTACGCCAGGAGGCCCTGTGTGTTCGGACTGTTTAAGGTAACAGTCACTGCTGAGAATCGGAGAGAAGCGTAGATTCGAACCCACAACGAAGCGAATGCGAGACGACCAGCACCCTTCCGATATAACAACCATAATAATAGTAGTGATTATTTTCATATTTTGTTCTCGCTAATATCGGACGATTTCATTCAGCTAAGACATGGAATTAAGCCAGAAAGGGATCATGAGTGGTCTAAGAGAAAATAGGAAGAGGATAATGATAATGATGAAAGTGATAGAAAAGGAGCTGATAGTGGCGAAGGAGGAAGAGGACGAGAAGAAAAAGGAAATAGAAGACGAGTCGGTAGTAGAGGAGGCGAGGAGTAGCAAGTGAAATGACGGATGACTGGGAGCAGGGTCGGGGTGGGGTGTCGGAGGCACCAGCCAATACGCGATAGTTCGACTTGGTGATACACTATCGCACGACTTCGACTGTCTGGGCGATGGTATACACAGACATCGAAC
>NC_134777.1:59295185-59455185 GCF_046742065.1 Oratosquilla oratoria
CCGCGTTGTCAGTGAGTCGATGAGACCGGTAGAGGAGACGGCTTGTAATTTAGTTCAAGTTTAAAAATTAATTTAGTAAAACAAATCAAACTACCGAGATGTCCGTCATTTATTTTGTTTACTTAACCGTTCATGTTTGTTATTTTGACATTTTTCTGCATATGACCTAAGAACGGATCGAGTGGTCATCAGTCGGTATGTTTTACCAATAGTAAATCCTCCTCCTCCCCCTCCTGTAATTCCTTTTTCGTCCTCCCCAATCCACTAGCCTCCTCCTCCAGTTCCATCACCTTTCCCTCCTCATTCTTCTCTTCCTACTAATTCGGTTTTTCCTCCCTCCTCTTTCTTCTGTTCCTCCTTTTCCTCTTTCCCTTGCCTATTGAGTCATGCAAGTTGTGCGCCCACCCCCCACCCCACCCCCATCAGAGGCGAAGAGACCCGCCGCCCAGACTGTTTGAACAGCAGGTGCATAGGTCGACGTTTTCGTGAGTCGATACTGGGAGAGTTGTGTTGATGATCGCTATCGTGCCACACCCGTCTCCCCGAAGCTGATTAAAGTCGTCGCACAGTAGACAAATCCAAGTTTGTGTACGTATGCCACGGGGTTGAAAGGGTTAATTGATTTTTTAAGACCTTTTTTCCCCACACTACCCCACCCCATCGGTTGAGCGAAATAATTTGACATAAGACGAAATTGAAATATTTGAATTATACAATCGAGGTGCAGCCCTGATGGTGAGGGTTACAAAACATTAGAATTAGCCATGGTTGTATTTTGTTCTTACTCTTGTCAGCATTCATTTTTAGACATATTTTCATCACGTGGAATTTTATTGTAAATACAGGTTGTTTGTTGGTACTTGTAGGTCACGTAGCATGTGATGGGATTGCATAAGAATCCTTTGCCAGTTCAGTTTCAGCTCTTGAGTTGACACCGTGTCAAAAGTGGCATGTATTTTATTTTCTTTCTCCCCCTAGGTCCCAGGAAGACGTTTGCGTAGCGAGCCATTCACAGTGTCCCACCACTGCTCTTACGTCATGCGCGGTGCAGAAGGGAAGGACGGGATGGGGGACGGAAACCGGTCCAATGCGGTTATCAACCGGTTCGTTCCGGTTCACTCGAAGTTCGTACGAAACCGTTGCAACCCCACGATTTTGTTTACGTTATGTTCATGAACTTAGCTGTTGCAGGAACTAGGAAGTCTTGGAGAATGATGTAAAGGTGTTTGGCGGGTGAATGTGATATGCAGTAATTATACTGCATGGATTTGAGTACGTGCGAGTGCACAGACCCGCCCACCCACAATAATGCAATAATACTTGTAAACAACAAGAAATAGGTAACTCAGTCTGTTTCCACAAGATCGTTTGTCCATACGTATTAGCCACAGAGGGTTGGAAAGCTGACCATAATTGATTTTGAAAGAAGAAAGAAAAACATGGAAAGCTGTTGGGAGTTAAAAAAAAAATTATTCCATGATGAGAGCCTTTGTTCTAAATATCCCCGTGCTTGTTGTTAGTAGTGCCAGAAATATATTTTCATATATAGCAACTTTAAGTCGAAGTCACACAAGTCACTGAAACTGCTGGTGTGGGGATTCACAACAGACAGAAGGGACACCCACACCATGCGTAATGGACTCATTGCTGTGTTGAAACCAAAACAAAGTCAGCTACGATTGACCTAGGAAGTGTTAGATGAGCTTTGTCAGCACTGTCGGAAAGCTGAAGTTTGTGGGTCTGTATGTACTGGGACCTACGAGAAAGACAAAAAAAGGAGAACGGCTGGGATGAGTTAAGTAAATTGCCATTAAGGAGAGGGGCAGGTTGATAAAAATTGTGAAAGTAATACGAATACGAAAATACTCGTAAATGTGAAGGTGATGGAGGAAATGAGTAGGTTTATGATAGTGAAGGTTGACGCAGAAATGCGAGTTTGATTATTATTATTGTTATTCTTATTATTGTTATTGATATTATTACCATTATTATTAGTAGTAGTAGTAGTATTATTATCATTACCACCATCATCAATATGATTATTGTTATTGTTTCATTGTTATTATTATTATTATTATTATTATTATTATTATTATTACTGTAAGCACTGTACAATATATTTGGAAGAGTACATAAGTATTGTAAGATAGCGCAATTGCAAGAGACAATAAGAAGCAAAATAATGGAATGAAAAGTGGGAGGTAAACAGAAAAGAACGAAAACAAATACATAACCGATCAAAGCGAACGAGGGACAGTGAAAGATAAAGTTTAGGTAACAAAATAGAAACAGAATAAGTACATGTATCACAATACAACACTGCAGAACATAGGAATTACGTTATAACTTGGCAGTTTCAACATTATTGACATGTCATATTTCAATTTACAAGGTGCTCTAGACCAAAGAGAGCGCTTTTGGATCGTATATTTTCGAGAAAAAAAAACAATAAATGAGAGAGCTTATGAGATCACTGAATGGAAAAAAAATATTCATAGGTTTGTTTGGGCATGTGAAGAGACTGGAGGACGGAGAGGTGATAAAAGGAATATATATAGGGAAGGTAGGGGAATACGAGAAGGAGACAAAGAGTTAAAAGAACAGAGAGGAAAGGGATGGGCACGGAGGAGGCGAAGGCCAGGTGCAGAATTAAAGGGAGTGTAGAAAGCGATACCGAGGTGGGAGGAAAGAGGTTTGGAGCTGAAGACGAGGAAAGGGAGATGAGGGATAGATAGGTGAGGGTGAGGAGGAACACTAAAAGATCGCGTACTCTCAGGGGAGGTGTTGCTCAACGGAAGAGGGGGGGGGGGACACCACGGGGATGAATCGAGTGATCTATTGGCAGCAGGAACAAAAGGAGAAGTGCTACCTGGTAAGGAAGGAGTAATGGTGATGTGGTAAGTTTAATGGCATTATTCTTTGCGTCTTTATAACGCAAGCATAACATGGAAGGGGCAAAAAAATGGTTCCATCATTTCCTTGTTTAAGGTTAAGGCTTCTTTTTTTTGGGGGGGGGGATAGAGGCGTTCATCATATTACAAAAACGTATCGTACATATACACTTTGTACATTGTTGTGCATTTACCTCGTTGAAGGAGAACCGCTCGTGAGCTCGGGTGTCGTACATAACTTCAGATTTATTTTATGTGTGTGTCCGCATATTTGTGCCTGTGAACGTACGTGTTTGCGTGTACCTGAGCCGTCTTCATTATGGACCAGCAAGGAAAAGGCGGCCGTTTTCGTTTCTCTATCTCCTGTCGTGTCGTCATGCAGGTTCTCGTCGCTGTCGCATCCCCTGAAAGAAGCCCTCCAAGGCATCACTGAAATCTCGTTTTCAAGGTCAGGGGGAAAAAAATCTCACAAAGAAGACGACGTCGGGTGAAGTGCAGGTTGTAAAGATGAAAAATACAAATCTTCCCCGTGACAGTAACACGAATGAAAAAAAAAAAATCTGTATAACTTCTACAGGCAGGTTTGAAACGAAGGTTACAAAGTTGAATGCAAAATTATTTTGTAGTGACGTAAAGGGAAACTTAATAACCAAATATTTATATCTTGTATATATGATTTAATATTTATATTTATATTTTGTTTTACCTCCACTCCCACCCCCATTACCATTAAAAGGTATTCGTTCAATAAAAGGAAAATATTTATGAATATATTTTTTTTTAATCCGGCTATCCCCAGACAGCTATACTTCTCTGTTTGGCGCCCTTTGGCAGCAGACACAACAAAGACATATGTCAGCCATCTTGAGTCAGAAATAACCCGAAATCGTCTTCACTACACGTCTTTTGTTATTTACACACAATGCATGTCTTCAGCGTGGCAACCACGTAGATGTGTACAATAGTGATTGTGTGCATGTGTGTGTGTGCACGTGAGTATGTATGTGCGTGTGCGCGAGTGTGCGTCTTTTTGTGGAGTAAGAGGGGGGCTAAGCTGTCACATAGCATGATATGTTGCCATGAAGGGACGGGGTGGAGGTTAGGGAGGGGAATTGGACGAAGAAGCTCACGGGCGATAAACTTAAATTGGATGTCTAGTTACATCATGAAATCGTTTGCCATATTAGTTATACGAAGGGACTTAATAATTTCTTATCTATTTTCATGTTTACTTATTCTTGTTCATATATATTTCGTAACTGAAATGCTGTGGGTCCAATTGTGAAGTCTGAATTTGTCGTTTTTTATTTTATTTATTTATTTATTTTATTATTTGTTGCCTGCGGGAATTCCATCTTTTGGTTTCCCACTGTATTTTTTTTACCAAAAATTATATGCAATGAGAACCTTATATATATACAAGAAAGTATATTAGTATACAAGAAAGCGAATCAGTCTTTTCCTTACAAAATCGAACGTACAGTTGAACCAGGAGTTTTGGGAAAGTTATTTTGTGTTCCGACGATTTTTTTTTTTTTTTTTTAGGGGGGGGGGGGTCTGGGCAGGGTCAAACAAGGATTCCTCAGATTTGGGATGAAGATCTCCGGCAACCCACGATATCAAGATTTACAAAAGTTCTGTTTTCGGTACCTAGTGTCCTTCCCTTCTCCCTACTCCTCCCTTCCTTACATTCCTGCCTCATCTCTGCAGTTGTTATCCTCTCCCTTTATTTGTAAATCTTCTTAAATTTCTTTCCTCGCTCCTCCTCCTCCTCTCCCCCTATCTTCTGTAATCTCTCCTTCGCTCCTCCCATCTCTTCTTCCATAACCTCCTCTTCACACTAATGCCCGTCCTCCGTTCTCCATCTAACGTCTCTCGCCCGACCTTTTGTCCCTCCTCTCCCTTTCCCGACTCCATCACTCCCGCCCCTCATCCCTTTCAACACACCTCACACTCTGCCGACATAATCTTGAAAGAACTCTCAGTGTCCTCTGTCTGACTTTGTAAATGATAAACCAGTATCGACTGAAAACACTCCTTGAAAGGATTTGAGGACCACTCGGAAATGGTGTGCACCACACGTTGAGTTGGAGAATGAAATGGAGGGGGAGGAGGAAGGGTATGGGGATAATGTTAACGAAGGCTATTGTGTAGCCCGTCTTGTAAAACAGTTGTGATATGAAGCTAAATGGGCGTTTTCTGTTGATGGTGGGTACCGTGAGCCACACTTTTCTTGGAAATTAGGGGGAGTGTCGGGGGGTGGGGAGGAGGAGGAGGAGTCTGTGGCGGCGTTGAGAGAACCCTCAAGGGTGGTTGTGCGTTTGCCGTCTGTTGCCGGCATTGTCTATCTGTGACTTCGGGGAGGCGTAGAGCGCGGAAGTAAGAAAGTTCTTCTGCGAAGATAGAGCGAGAAGAAGCAGACTGTTCCGAGAAGTTTCGGGTTCAAATGACCTCCTCCTCCTCCTCCTCCTCCTCCTCACTTCCCCCACCCTTCCCTATCTCCTGTCCACCTCTCCCTCCTCCACCCTCACCCTCTTCCTCCTTCCCCACCCGTCTCCATTTCTCCCTTCCTCCTGCCTCATACCCACCTCCCCCTCCCACCCCCACCCCCACCCTTTCCACTCCTCCCTTGACTCCCTTTCCTTTCCCCCCTTCCCTCCCCCACCTCTTCCACTCCTTCGACCCCCCTTTTCCTTTCCCTTCCCCTCCCACTCCACCCACTATCCAACTCCCTTACTACTCGTCTTGTTTCACTTTCGCCTCCCATTCTTCCTCTTCTCTTTCTGTTCCTTCATATCCACTTGCTTAGTCTTGTTTCACTCTTCCGCTTCTTTATCCTCACTTCACTTTCGAGTTTTAGTATTCTATCACCAATAACTAGCGCTTTTATCCCTGTGACAGTGTCGCCCCAGTCACAGAAATGGCAAAGGAGGGCAGCCGAAAAAAGAGTAGAAGTTCGGTGTTTCCTTCTCGTATTTTTCCTTTTATTCGTTGACGTGGTCTTCATTATCATCACATTCATCGTCATTTCCATCATCATCATCATCATCATCATCATTAGTAACTTCGCTATTACCATCCTCATCATCATTGACACGACATTCGTAATTTCCATCATCATCATTATCCTTACCATCACTACTCTATCGTCATTATCGCTGCCTTCGTCATCATCATCATTATAATTAACGGAATCATTAAGCTTTGCGGAATTGTGGAGGACTGTAGCTGTAGATGTCTGCGTCTGCCGAGCTCTTATCGAAGTTTTCGGTACCTCTCGCCATCTGACACGTAACCAGCAGCAGTAGTGTCAGGGTAATGACAGAGAGAGGGAGGGAAAGAGTGCCAGGGGCCATTGCCCTCCCTCCATGCTGTATTTTGGCCGTGTGACTTCAGCATCCAAACCGTCGTCGCTTGGGTCGACCCAGGAAGACGCCGAAGGTTGGCCAGTCGATGTGGATGGTCCTGGCAGCTGGTGAAATGTGTAGGTCGGGTTATTCAGAGGGTGACGAAGAGTTCGTCATTTCTAGACAGAGGCTGATACATGGAAGTTAGGACCATTGGGATAGTAGGGGACCAGGGGGCTGCCGTCAGTTGCCGAAGTCTCGATGGAAGCTGGTCAACAACCAGCAGCGTCAAGTCAGCTGGCGAAAGCTGTCAGTCGTTTGGCACATGGAGGAGTTGGGTGCTTGGGACCGTGGAACCATCTGACGACGAGGGTGAGCCAGCTGGCAGTTTTCTGCCTTATCAGCTGGCCGCGAGGCCGGAAGTTGGCGCCAGGAGCTCCCTCCCTGAGCCGGCCAGTTGCCAATTGGCTGTGCAGCAGCTTCTTTGGTCGTGCTACTTGCAGCTGACTTGGAAAAGTGTTTAGTTGGCTCTAGTCGGGAGTCTTGTCGGTTCCAACTTGAGAAACGCTCCACAAACGAACGGGAATTTCGTCGTCGTGTAAGTGACACTTCGGGGAAAGATGATGATTATTTGTTGCAGAAGCGGAACGAACGAACGAGCCACACTAAGGCCTATCTGGTCTGCTTTGCGCGAGTCTGCATCATGCCAAGGCCATCGTAACACACACACACACACACACACACACACACACACACACACACACACACACACACACACACACACACACACACACACACACACACACACACACACACACATCTCAGACCTACCCAGAGATCGGCTAATAAGGAGCTCTGAGCTCACTGCCGTAGGGTGGTGTCTGGCTGTCTCGACGTAGACTGCAGCAGATCCGAGGTGAATACACACACACACACACACACACACACACACACACACACACACACACACACACACACACACACACACACACACACACACACACACACACACGTTCTGATCACGTGAACAAAATTTGTAAGCACATGCAGCAAAATACTTTGTTTCATAATCGTGTTTCCAAGAAGCCAGAACGGGTGAGAGGGAGATGGAAAAGCGAGGAGGCCATAAAAGCGGCGTCACTGTTTCGTCCGATGTGTCAGAGATGGTGTGGGTGTAGAAGGGGGGGGGGGGGAGTTGGCTGCTGCCACTGGCAGGAAACAAATGGGGGTCCTCCACTAGTTTGGGGCAACTTCGTGGTTGATGCTTTATCGTTGTAACCATTATCTCCATCGTCATAATCGCCGTTTTCATTATCACTGTTATTGTTATTATTATCATCATCATCATCATCGTCATCATTAGTAGTAGTATTATGTTGTTGCTGCTGTTATTACTATTGTTATTATTATTATTATTATTGTGTTCTCTTTATTGATATTAATAATTTTTATTATAATATTGATAATAAAATGTTGAATTCGTATATCATGCAGTCAGTACCTCATACTGTGGTTGCATATATTTGTCGAAAACTGGTGGTTTATTGTACCTCATTGGATGGGTTTTAATCACCGTTACTTCCCAAAAATGGGTAAATTACCCCACGCTTGACAATTTTGTATTTATTTGCAAATTTTATTTTGTTGATATCAGTGGTAATACAAGTTTCGTATTGCTATTGAAATTAATACGGATTTGTTTTAATAAAAATATTGTATGTAATAATATTTATCTATAAAGTGATAAATCCAGCCGAATATATTCATACAAACACATATGCATATGTGGAAAATTCACTTCGTCTTGACAAAACCACAGTAGAAAACAATGAGTAGACTGTAATATATTTCGTATATATATTTAGATAATACGTAATTACATAGTAATGGAAGCGGAGTGGTATACTCAAACTCAAGAAAGAGATGGGGCGTGGATAGCTCTGACCTAGGTCATGACCTGACCTTGACCCCCCCACGCATCCTCCATTATTAATCCGAAACGTTTCCCTCCAAATTAATAATGGAGGAAGCTTGGGCAGGGGTGGACAATTCGGTCTGACGAGCGCCAGGGACACCCAGATTTCGTCTGGGGAACTGCTGTAAAACTGGAGATTGTATGAAGGAGTGATTGTGCCGACAGCACTGTACAGGGCAGAAACATGGAACATAAGAGAGGAAGAGAGAAGGAGTTTGAATGTGTTTGAGATGAAATGCCTGAGAAATATGATAGGGTCGCTAGGCTAGAGTGAAAAATGAGGAGGTGAGGAGGAGAACAGCGGTGGAAAGGGAGTTGGGAGATAGGGTGGATGAAAGGGTATTAGGATGGCTTGGACACATGGAAAGATTGAGTGAAGAAAGATTAGTAAAAGAGGTGTGGAAGGCAGAGGCGGAAGGGGGCGTCCTAGGATGAGATGGATGGATGGGGTAAAAGGGGGCATTGGGAAAGAGGGGAATGTTTGTTGAAGAAGGACGGGAGAGGACTGAAGATAGGGGTGAATGGAGAAGGGTTGTATATGGATGATGCTGTGATGCATGAGGGGGAGTGGGTGGGGGATGGGGGTAAGGGAGTATGTATGAGAAATAAATTGCTAGGAGGTACTAAGATAAGAGGGAGGGTAGAGGGGAGTGGAGTATGTAGGGGATGAAATGGGTGGGAGTGGTTTCTTCGCCTTTGTCTTTTGGCTACCCTCCGTGTAAGGGGGAGAAAAGCCTTTGGTATATGTATGTATGTGTGTGTGTGTGCGTGTGTGTATATATATATAACATGCTCATGTTGAGGCTAATACAGCTACGAGGAAAAATCTTAGCAATTTTTTTTTTTTAATATCTCAGGTGGATTTCGTTTGCGGGCATAAGTTGCGGGCATAAGTTGCTCCAGAGGATCCCACTGGGCAACTTGTGTAAAACTGGAATTGCCCACACCTGTTGGATAGACCAGAACTTACTCAACGGCCCTTCTCTTTTGTTAGAATGTAAATATGTTAATCTGCATCTATTTCTGATTAATTTTTTATCGTCGAAAACGCATGTGATAGGAAGGAGTTAAGAGTAAATGTGTGTAAAAATAAGGTGATGAGATGTAAAAAGGGTGAAGCTAGAGGAGGTGGGTAGTTTTAAATATTTTGCGTTACATGTGGCAGGGAAAGGAGTGGGGTTGGAGGTAAATTGTGGTGAGGGAAGCAAGGTAAAGTCTTGGATACTACTACCTACCTGGGAGTCTCAAACAGAAATTGTGCTTCTCTCGTGTGACGTCATTTCGCCCCCATGAAATGATCATTCCATTGATATTTACTCAACCTTGAGTGGATTGACCAGAAATCCCGTCGACAGTCAGTCTTCGAAAATGACGCCGAGGTCGACATGACGTTATATAGCTTTTAGATTTCGAACTCCAATAAAACGATGTGGCGTCGCTCATAACCCCCCCCCCCCCCGCTGTGGAAACTGCTGAGGTTTTCATTGTCGTCTGCAGGATTTTCAAGCCTCATCCCACCCCACCCGTCTTGATCATCTCCCAAACAGAGCTGCTCGACTTCCTCAGCCTGCAGGATGATGAGAGCTTCTTTGAGGAGTTCTTGTGGAGATTATTTGCTGCGACTAGTGCTCTGTTTATCAAGGCCGGAAAATGGGATAACCTTTAAGTGTCAGAAAACAAAAAATAATATTCCAGTGATTTATTTACTTATTTATTTATTTATTTTTTGGCCTTTATCCAAAATACAATTTGTATATCAGTTCTGGAGTACTGTGCTTATATCCGCCACATATTTATGTACATTTTATAACTGTTTATACTCATTATATTAATTTGTTCGGTTAATTTATGTATCTGTTTATTTGTATTTATTTATCCATATATTTTTGTTAATTGACTGATTGATTAATTGCCCCTCGGAAATACTCACCCTTGGTAGACGCTAAAACGGGCTCTTAGGTCGTGTTCGCGCCAACCCTGTGCGTTGTCGCCGCATTGCAGGTGTATACGTACCCCGCCCAAGTAACTCAGATGTGGCGTCCTAACGGGACTGCGGAGCTTTTCAAACTCTGGCGTTTGCCAGAGGTGCAGTGGTCAGTCAAGGTCTCGATGATGGTGGAAGTTTTCTCCCAGCTGAAATATAACCTGGTATCAGAGTAAACGAGTTAAACGCAGAGATTCATCGAGATACACTAGAAAAAAATAAACCCTTTCACTGCAGAGAGGATTTCTCTCAGCCGAATAAAATCGACAAAGCCGGCGACAGTTGAAATAAACTTAAGTAAAACCCAGCTAAAATGTTAAGGGATAAGGGTGGGGTGGGGGCCATAATAAAAGTGCAAGGTTGATAGTGTTGTGCTGCTGAGTAAGGCTCGTTTCACATGTATCGACTTTTCGCTCTGCGCCGTCCACGACACGACGTCGTGCTCTCAAATGACCATGGGTGTCTGTGAAAGCGTCCATAGAGACCCTTGGTTATTTGAGAACACGACGTCGTGTCGTGAACGGCGCGCAGCGAAAAGTGGATACGTGTGAATCGAGCCTAAAGTGAACGTTTAGAAACAATGAACACACGCACGCTCGGGCTGCGTACTCTGACTCAGCGTCCAGATTCCACATTCCACGTGGCTGCCGATCTGGCTAGCTTCTTTCCGTAAATACAGATAACCCCGACCCCACCCCACTCACCCCACTCCTGTTACTGACTCCCGTGTATATCTGAGACTAAAATAGAAACCAATTTGCAAATGGGGCCACCAACTGAGGTCGCATGAGAAGACGAAGAAGGTTCATTGTCAATGACTCTACTGGGAGGGGAAGGATGATTTATTTATTTATTTAATCATTCTGTACACAACTGAATCAGATCACCTAGCGACAGACAGTAGAATGATGAGATTCACTCAGGACGGAAGAGAATGAGAACATTTGCTTCACTTCGGAGGGTGTTGCGATACCACCCGCAGTTCACCGTGACGAATTCACCACCAGGAAGCACATTTCCCGTTCCTTGAAATCCCCCCCTTTACCATTACCATACCTTCGGCAGACCTCGTGTACTCACAAATGGCTTTTGAGAAGCGGCTTAACATTAAACACGACTTTTTTCCTCGACAGGTACAGGTGGCTGGGGGAAATGACGTCAACATTGATTTACGGAATGTCGTTGATAACAACAGTCCTCCCAGCACTCCTCACGCCTGCTCAATTTACTCAAAGAATGCGGGTGGTCGTTCTTACATTTATGAATAAAAGGGCCAAAATCCCAAATTTAAGGATAACGAAATCAAAATACATACCCACACTAAATGATTCACTCACCCACCCCTCCAACCTCGAGATTGTCCTGCTACCTGGCCATTCTTATATTTAATTCTGCCACCTTCTTGACGATGTAATTTTTTTTAATGGAAATTCCACCTTCTTGGTGACGTTGTAGCATGTAGTATATGAATTAAGTGCCACGGTCCTCCCTGTCGACTTCCTGGCGCCAGCTTTATTGACCCCAGGGCCGTTTCCCTCACCTAGTTCCTTTACTTTCCTGACCTCTTTCGTAACGTGTTGAAGTAGGAGGGGATCTTCACTTCCTCTTCTCCCTATGGGACATTAATAGCATGTATATTTTTTCAGTCACGATTATGGTACCAGATCCTCGCAATATTGTTTTATGATTGCAGACTGATTCCCACGCAAGGATTTTTGGTCACTTTTGACTTCTATACATTCCTGCTACCCTTTTTTGAATTCTCTCTCCCACCTCAATGACATTCCCTCTTCGGCGCGAAATTGCACTCAAGGGTAGAAGCGCTGGTTGTCGACCACGAAATCCAAACTCTTTTCCTTTAGGTAAACCTTAGCCGTTTTCATATTGCCTATGATGAGATGACGGGGAGAAGGGAAAAGAGCGAAAGGTTATGACGGTGAGTGGTGAGCCGGTGGCGTCTAGGTCCGCCCCCTATTTTTTTTTTTTTGTGTGTGTGTGTGTGTGTGTGTGTGTGTGTGTGTGTGTGTGTGTGTGTGTGTCTTCTGCAGATGCCCTCCGCCCTTCTTCGTGGAGAGGCAATAATAACCAGCAAATTAAGATATTTTTCACCCATCTCAGCAAAACTGTTTTTTAATCTTCGACAATATACTGTATAAAACATGGATATATACAACGCCTCTTGCTTGGCAGCATTTCCATCCAGCGTATCGGCGAAATGATACATACCACTCACTGCCGTACCCAACCCCAACGCACATACACACGCACACACACACACACACACACACACACACACACACACACACACACACACACACACACACACACACACACACACACACACACACACACACACTTTCATCCATTATTCAGTATCAGATCAACTGGTAATTAAGTAAGGTAAAACGTTATTGGAAAGGTCTGCCATCCTTTATGTCAAGTTAGGTGAGCCAGACGGGGCTGCCGGGGTGCCCTTGCAACTGAACCGGTTCAAACTGGACTCACCCTGAATCGGTTCAGACCGAGCACACCCTGAGGCCGTAGCCACCTTACCCTAAATTTTTCTGCGAAATCGATGATTCATAATGACCCACGACGTCGACGGCCGACCATCAAAAAAGAAAAAGAACAAGGAAATGCTCTGAAGGTCAGTAGGTTGATCACTCGCTCTGCACCGAGTTCTTGAGCATTTTTGTGGCGGAAGGGGGGAGAGTTTTTCTCAAAAAAAAAAAAAAAAAAAAAAAAAAGCTTGGCGGCAGCTAGAATTGAATTATGATACAACGAAAGGGTTGTTCTGTCCGATGGCCATCACACGGCTAAACGAAGTACTCAGATCTTAGCCAGAACAAAAGATATAAGCTATTACATCTCCTTTAGAAACATGATAAATTCGTAAAAAATAATAAGATGTATAACTAAAGCCAAAACTATCACTGAAACCACATGGCAAAATGTGGCCTTATTAGAAATATGCATTTTGATAATTATTTGTTTATATGTCAAAATTAGGTTCCCATAGACAATAAATGCGACTTTAGAAGATTAGATTAACATGATACCCAAGCAAACATTAAAATAATGATAATATGGGACCTTCCCCATCACCCTCCTGAATTCCTTTCTGGTATAATATTCCTTTGGGAGTCAGCACTGCAGTGCTGACGGCCAGAGACCCTGTACGAGGTCCACTATTTTGACCCGGATTCAACCTAAGAGATACATAACGAGATTTTGTGCACAGCCACGTAGCCTCACCAGCAGGAGACAGTGATCCTAATCCACCTTGACAACAACCAAGAACACCATCAGTACCATTATCGTCAGGATGCATTACCGGCATGGACTTTGGAATCTCGGTGGGTCCTCACCCATTTGGTCAAGTCCCATTTCTCTTTATCTTCCATCTGGTGTTCTCCTTTTGTTTATTTCGTTTATGATGGTGAGCAGGATGACTCCACATCCCTAAAGTTCTGAGATGGGAGGGGTGGTTGGAATTTGAATGTGTTATAAGGAGCTAAGATAAAAGAATGGGTGATGGATGGGGTGGGTGCATGCCTTGGCTGGTTACTTGCCTTACAAGGAGGGGGGGGGGCTTTATTGGTATATAGATAGAGATTGTAATGAGAATGTTCTTTACTTCAGCTACCCCTCCCTCATATTAACATTAAAGGGCCCTCGGTACAAATGTCGTTTATGAAAATCAGCATGATTTTATCTGTTGTTATAAGCTACTGGACGAATATACTATTCCATTTTGATAGATATGAATACTTCGCAGCCCCGTCCGCCTTCCTTGGCCGGGAAGAGCGTACTTGGTCGAAGGCCCTTGATCAGAGTAAGGGTTCTCGAAGGATAAACTAGGTCGTATCGTCTTGTATTTTTCGTCTCAATTTACCAGAGAGAGGGCCAATTTCCCTACGTGGAGGATGAACCAAGGCAGTCTGAGTAACACTTTGATTTAGTGATGGAAAAATTATTTCTTACATAGAAGTGGTCTTCAGGTCCCGTGCTACACTTTGTTGCAACGTTATTGGTTAGACGCATACACGCGCATACACACACGACTCGATGGCGCGGTTGGTAGAGTTCCCGGCTGCCACTACGGAGGTCCAGGTTCGAATCCCGCCCAGAGCTGAAGCAATTTCAGTATCGCTACGCTGTGAGTCGCTACTCCAACTCCCGTGGGAGGGGAGTTGGGTGTGTGTGCGTGTACGGTCACAGCATTATCCATAGATCAGTCATATATGAGCTCTGAGCTCTCTTCCGGGAGAGTAATAGCTGTCGATCACGAGTCCAACACGTGATCCAAGACCATGGTGAATCACACATACACACACACACACTTGGTACTTAACGCAAATGATTTGTATCATCGTCAGCTGAACCCGTCTCCACGTCAGAGCAACCTAACTCAGGTTCCTGTACTGTAGGTCCCCGGAGGCCCTCAGTAACTTTTTTTTTAGACCGAAAACAAGTAGCTGTTAGAAGATGACATATTATTTAACTCTGTGTCAAAATAGTCTCAACTAGGTTAAGGAAGAGTGTTGCAAAAGTGGGGGGGGGGATGTATGAGAAACAGGTTTGGAACCAGTGGTCTGTATAATGACAGGGGCCTTCCTGGTTAGTCGATGCTGATGCGATGAGTGGCCGCGGGCTTTCTGCTCTCGTACACTTCTCCCCATAGTCTTCCTTGCGTAGGACGGAGGAGAAATATATTAGATAACTTTGAGTAGGTGCTTAATGGGAGAGGCGAAGCCGGGTGGATAGCAGATTTAACAAGTGACATTGGTTTTAGTGGATGCGTATGTAGTAATGGAAACTTGAGGATATAGTTCTCCCCTTACGTATTTTCCTTTTATCATGTTCGATCTTGATACTAGTGGAGACATTATAATTTCAGAGCAGAAATGAATTTCCATCATTGTATATATGTTACAAAAGGGGACTGAAGGTGAATACAAAACGTGTTCGTATCCTACACGTGAATTCCAATGGGAACTCGAGCTACCACTGTCAAGTGCTCAGCGATGCGTGCGCTATTATGGGACAGGATGAGGGATCAACTAAATGCAAAGGGAAAGGGGAGGGGACAGGAGAGGAAAAGGGAGTGTGTAGCTATTTGTATGTATTAGAATGCTGAGAGTGGAGGTGGAAGCGTAAACTATAGTGCGTATCTCTGTATATATTTATGTATATTTATCAATACATTTGTTCTTTATTTTCATCAGCTGTATTGAACAACTTGGGTTACACTGTACAAATAAAAAGCGTACTGCGTTTATCTGTTCATGTAGTCATGAGTAGAAGTTTTAACCACCCAAAATTTTTCATAATACAAAATTCAAATCCTTTTCCTGATCACTTTCTATTTACAAAATGATATTACTAAGCTAGATATTAATAGGAAATCACATTAGCATTGGATAAATTTGTTCACATGGGATGTTTTGTGAGCAAATTATATGTTGCAATGAACGTATTTGTGTATATAATAATTCCTTCTTTTTGTGGAAAAATTTTGGAAACCCAGATTTCCTTATGGGAATTTTGTGGAAAAAATCTCATTCATTTGTGGAAACTGGCAGAGGTCACAGTGGCAACACTGAACTACAGCGTGGGTAAAAAAATTTGCTCGTGACTGTAAATTGTGTTGAGAGATAGGAATAGAGGTGGGGAGTGGAAGACGCTAACCATTAGTTTGAAAGGTAGGGCAGCAAAATCAGCCGGAGGATGAGGCTGCAACCGTCGAAACTATATATGGTTACGAAAAATAAATCTTCCCGTCGCTTTCAGCGTTCCTTCATTCCTCTGCTCACATATTGTAAGAGGCTAGTAGAAGTTGGTAGAAAGTGGGGTACATGTTAATGGTTGTATTTTTATGGTTTGGGTGTTTGTAAACAGCACAGTTCGTAGGAGAGGGATTGCATAATTTCGCTCTCAGCGTTATATTTTATAAACAATGGCCGGGGGCCTGATACCCATTGATGACGTATATGTTTTGCTGACTTGTAAAGTGAGTTAAGCAGAGATTCGAGATTGCTTAAGTAAACAATATTGCATATAGACTTATAACAACGAAGGGTAGAGGAGGAAATTCAATTGGTTCACGATTGTCAGATCACGCCCTTTGGAGAGGATCTTAGATATAAAGTTAAAGATCATTGGACTAAATAAATAACTATATCACTGCAAAACTCACTTAGGACCTGGTTTCCGTTTTCTCTGGTGATTCCTTGATACTCAGAAAGCAGAAAGCAAGTGTACAAAATTGAAGAAGAAAATCAAGAAAATTCTTCACCAGTTTAATTTAACTTCGATTGAAGACTAAAACTGAAGTAAAAGAACTTTAAAAGTGGGGAACAAAGGCAGTGGTGAAAGTTGGGAGAAAGTGAAGAGGTTGAAACATATTCGTCCTGAACTGTTGTCTCATTCAAAATAGTTCCACCGTTACTTGTAGCTCAATGTTTGGTTTAAAGCTAATAACATCAAGTTACGACTAGCAGTTCTCCGTAGATACTATATTTTATTGATTACACCAAAACAATATTAAATACAAAATTACAAAAAGATGGCCCAACAGAAATTATACGTAAGATAGATGATTTTCTAAACTGTTCATGCGACTCAGCAGTGATTAGTATATATCATCCTATTAGAACATATTGTACAGATGAAAAATTAAATTCCTGCCACTTTTTAATGTGCAGTCATGGGAACTAGCGAGGAAAATCGTAGAAAACTATTGTAATACAATTTGTCAATTGAACAAATTGCTGTCGTTGTTCTGTAAGGATTAAGAACCTCTATAATACCAATACATACTAGCAAATAGTCGAAATACATGTTTTCCCAACTGAAGATTGATCAGTTCTACAGTGACTGTTACTAGACATATTTCCATTTAATCAGAGTTTTATTATGACGAATTCCCCCGCGTGTTCGATCTGACAAACCTTGTTGAACTTTGTCTCATTCTGACTACACTCGCGTTATTTATTTGGCTAGTTGTACGCGCAATCAGATATATATATATATATATATATATATATATATATATATATATATATATATATATATATATATATATATATATATATACATATATATAATATATAAATTACGCTGATGCCTATTTCCTTGTCTCCGTTGTTCTGCCCCCTCCAGGGGCCCCTATTACTCTCACTCCCCACAATTCTCCCTTTATCGAGATGTGAAGCTCACTCCGTCTACCTCCTTTCCCCGCGCTCCCATTCCTCCTGTTTGGACGCCATCAGATATTTTACAGGGGATGTCGGGTGGGAGATCCGTTAAAGATATAACAATCAAGAATTATGGTGATAGTTATAGCAAAATTATTTTCATGTATATTTTCATCTTCAGTGGAGGAAACGATGAAAACCCACAGATCTCACGGCTAGTGTTAGTCAATTGATCCTGCTTCTTCTTCTTCTTCTTCTTCTTCCTCTTCTTCTTCTTCTTCTTCTTCTTCTTCTTCTTCCTCTTCTTCATCTTCTTAATGAGATGGGTAGCTGCATGTAAGCGTACTCGGACCTTGGAGATGGCTTCGGCGTGCGGATGAAGTATTTTAAGTTATCACATTAATTTGGCCTTAATATGAACACTGATGAATTACATGACGTAATGTGAGGGATAAACTTTGTCTTGAGTGAGGGTGAGGACTAGTAAATCAGATCTAAGTGGGGAGGGAAATCTCCCGTTGTTGACCTGTGTTGTATATGGATATTTCCATTTGCATGGTACATAACAAATATGTCTGTTGGTGTATTCACCTTGGTCTTTGGATCACGTGTTGGACTCGTGATCGACAGCTATTTCCCTCCCGGAAGAGAGCTCAGAGCTCGTATGACCGATCTATGGGTAATGCTATGACCTTTCACACACACACACCCAACTCCCCGCCCACGAGAGTCAGAGTAACGACCCGAAGCGCAGCGATACCGAAATAATTTCGGCCCTGGGCAGGATTCGAACCAGCTACTGCGAGCACCACCGTACTTCCCAGTCCAGTGGTCTACCAACCGCGCTACCGAGTCGTGGGTAGGGTTGTGTTTGCGCGCACGTGTCCGTATGTCTGTCGGAGATATCCGTGAATTACATATAGTTGTGGCTTAAACCAGTCAAATTAATACCTTCAGCAGGAAGATCCACTTTTGGGAAGAACTGTGGGCAGGAGGAACCTAACTTGTCGTTGAGAGTATGCAATGTAGAGGAAGGAGGTCTCCCTGACGTCCCGGCAGATGAAACAGATCCACAAGCGAACTTTAGCCTTTGATCCTCAAACAGGACGTGGACATTCGATATTCATACCTTTGTCCTTCGGCCCGTTGGCCTCTGTATTTTTTGTCCTCCATTATTTTTGTAAAGTGGACCCGTACATAGAGGACAATAATATAACATCCCAACAAGACACCTTTTGGTTAATAACGGGGTCGGATACATAAAGAAATGAAAAACTAGGTGGATAAATTCAGAAGATATTGCTTACATGTTTATCAAAGTGAATTTCAAAACGTCGAACTGTATTGCATTCCATCGCTTTGACTCCATTCATTGACGGCGCGGTTGGCGAAACTGTATCTATCAATTTTTATATTAAATTCACATGCTTATAGGTTGATGGTATTATTTCTCCTCCAGTTAGTATTGTGATTTTTTTTTTCAACTTTAATATCAGTTCCCTCGAAAATCGTAAAGGTTTGTATTCAGTCGACCAGTCTTCGTTTTTTATTACCATGGCTATTATTATTATTGTTATTATTACTATTATTATTATTGATATTATTATTAATAATATTAACAAATAATTATGAACGCTTGTGTGTGCGAACTGTGTTTTAAACTAATCAAGCTAAGCTTAAACTCTCCTACCCAAATATCGGAAACGATAAGATTCAATTACTCTAGAAATATGCAGACCTGTTGTACAGAAACCAGATATGTGGAAACCAAATATACCAAATTCAACACCCACTCCTCACCCCAACCCCACAACTCAATATCCGGAGCGCACTCTACGGACTCTGGTGTGGCCGACTCAGAACTCTCTCTCTTTTTCTCTCTGAAATTCAAAACTCTCCATAGTACACAACGAGAAGTTTCGAAATCGAGAAAGTTTTGGATACCAGAGGCACTTTCTAAAATTGTTATATATTTCCCCAAAAGTGTAAATTTCATTCTGAATGTTGGGTACTTCTTAAAGTAACTGAGTCTGATAGAGGAATCTGTACAGCTGAAGGGCCGGGTCCTGAAGGAGATTGCGAGTTTTTGTGGCCCCTCTCAGGTCATGTCCGCCCGCCAGAAGATTCTAATCAGTAAAGGGTGCCATGCCATTGGAAGGATGTGCGTGTGTGAGAGAGAGAGCGTTGGTACCCAGATTACCCCTTCTCTCCTTTTCTCCCTTTTGAGTAATTTTCTTCCCTTAGCATTTCGTCGCCGATAACCAGCGTTCCTATCCTTAGCGACAATACCGCGCAGAAAAGATGGAGTCAGGTGGTAAAAGAAATTTAAAAAGGGATTGTAGAAGTTAAAAGAGATCAGCATTCTTCTGTGGGTACAGGTTAGGCTGGTCTGTAGGGGTGCCACTGAGCGGTCGGCGGGCGATTTGATCAAACTTGAGGACTCCCCTCCCCCCACCGTACGCACTGAAAAGTTGAACAAAACCAAGCCTAATTGTTGTGCGGTTGCATGTGGGTGTGAGCAGCGTTTTTTTTTTTCTCTCTTTTATCTGTTTATCTATTTGTTTTTACCCATTTATTGTTTATTTTTAGTATATTTATTAATTTATTTATTTATTTACTTGTTTACTCATCTATTTTCCTATTATTTTTATGTTTAGATTTTTTATTTATTAATTTACTTATTCATTTACTTTATTCATCTTACTCGCGCACGTCTTCTCCGAACACATGATTCTTCCGTATTTTAGCACGTGTATAGAGTTGTACTGAGGTTTCCTTTGTCGTTTGCAATTGTAGTGTTTGTACGCGTCATAGTATTCTTGCGCGCGCACGTCCGTAGAGTAAAATTGTGTGTTTACTCCATGCTTATGTCTGCTTGGAGACGCGTCAACAAAGGCTATCGAACCTCTGTGCAAAAGGCCAAAGTGGTATTGACGAGTGAAGCCTTGCCGGTGCTTAAGGGCGCCTGGATGTCAGGCCGTGAGAGTGTTGAGTGTATGTATGGGTGGGGGAGGGCAATTGTTTCATACATGCAATACATGAGTAGTGGACTGGGCAATTCTGGTTTACAGTGGTAAATTGGGCTTTCAACTCGACCGTTGGTTTGCTGACCTTTTGTGGCGTAAGGAGGTAAGGTTTCTTAGGGGAGAGGGACGGAGGCAAGGAGACGGTCGTAAGCAACACAAGCGGTACACCGCAGGAATAGAAGGACGAGGAGGGGCAAAGTCAACAGGTTAGTTTACTTCAGAAAGAAAATAAATGAGATGATGTCATGAAGATATGAACGTCAACTGACTCGATTTACATTTGTTGTCTTGCGCACCGCCTCATGACGTCATATCGGTAGAATTCCTTTCTGAATTGAACTAACCAGTTGTTATTTTAAGTATTCGAAGACGTGGCCAAACATATTGTTATTTTTATTCATCTCCCTTTTCCGTGTTGGTGTTTGCCAAAATGGCGAACAAGGAAGATAGACGCTGTTTTAAACCACGAAGTATGTGGCTCGCCAGACCAAATTGGCCATCAAAATGTTAAGTTACAAGTCAACCATTTCATTTCCTGGTAAAAATCAAAGGACATTTTGTCGTCTATGGCGATGTGCCAAGTTTCTAGTCGTTTGACCACAGACCAGACAGACGTTCACACAAGTACACGTGTCTGCGACAATCGATTTGTTCGTATTCATGCTCTTCTCTTTGCGCCTTACAAGAGGTACATCGAATTATTTAAGGCGTTAGCCAGCCTCCCATTGATGCCATTGACATCTTGCGCTATCGTTTAGGTAGCCGTCGAGTTGTTTTAATCAGCCGTTGGAAGCCCCCTACCCTCCCTGCGCAGCCGAAGGGTGTATCTCGGTTGCTTAGATCTGCGTGATATAAAGTTGCTCCAAGTGTCTGCATATGTTGTAACCTGAACGTCACGTCATTGCTAAGCCGTGTATGTAAAGCAGACTTGAATTTTGGCTAATGTTTCAGAAGGAGATATTGCCTAATTTTCAAAAATTGGTCTTCGATCTGTTTTTGTTTTTGAATGTATGTTTTTTTTTCTTCAGAGTTTGAAATGACGTACCTCTGCCGCGCCAACGTCAGTGTACGCGCTGAACTAACCTGTTTCATTACATTGACGCAATTCAAGAATTTTATTAACGTCAAATAGTTTTATTCAGCTTTGGGGGTGTTAATGTAGGGAAAGTAAATGTAGGAAATTTAATTCGCGTGCAACCTGTGTTATCACGTGTTTGGTAACCGTATCGCTTTCAGAAACGAACGACATGAACTTGTTGCTCAAACTCGCCAGCCAGCTTTACGCATGTGCTTTCATGTACTAAAGATAATTACAGGGACGAGGCTCAAAGGATACGCCGTCTATGGAATCTCAGCAGGTTAGATTGTAGAGTTGAGCAGTGATTCAAGACGTTGGCTTGTGGATGCTTGATAGAAGTTCTCTCTTTATTTCATCAGATTTTGGACATCCGCTCCCCGTGTCCATCTCTCGAGCTTTCTCCCCTGCTCCTGTAATGAAAGATCCGCTGAAAACTGGATTTATCCGGTTCGTTGTTGTTGCTGCTGCTGCTGCTCACCCATCGCCGTGACGTTCAGGATTCCCTCGATTTCAGGATAGCAAGGCAACATTTTTCTGTTCCGTATCCCGCACTTGCTGTTCTAGATAGGAGAATCATAAATGTCCTGGCCTGTCCTGTCTAATCAAGCTTCTACGGGTACAGTAATAAAATTTATTGAAGCCAGAAGCTGCACAAGGTCACACTGACTCAGATACTTTGTAAGATAAACCATATCAGGGTGAAATAGACGACTGACGTCACCAGTCTTTTATTTCAGTTGGCAAGGACTTCGATTCCGGTTAGGAACATAAGGGCAGTACTTGTATCTGTTTACCTAGTATTCACTAGTTTAATTGTCTGTTAAGCTTCGTTGTCGATTCCAAAAGAATTGTCAGTGACTACTTTCAGTTGTCCCCAGGTAAGCACATTTGAGAGCCCAAGAGACCGTTGTCATATGTTATTAAGATACGCCATTAATTAACCCTTTTTGGATTTGGAATTGAGCTCGAAATATCATGGACGGAGAAGGCCTTCATGTGACCCATGCACGTATCGGAGCAATTGGGGCAGAGAATACGGGTAGGCTTTGACATCATCGAAGCGCCCACCGTCACGGTCGACATCAAGTCTTAAAGAGGATGTGCAACGGGGCTGGGAAAGTTTGCGAAAACTGCTACTCATGGTCCTCTTGACTGTGGCGACATGCAAGATCGCGTACTTGTTTCCATTTTTATCAGGTTTTGTAAGGCTTCACAACATTCTAGTGGGATTTCCTGGTTTGAAAATTGCATCCATCGCAAGATCATGTACTCGTAGAAGGTGAAGTGGGCGACGCGCGCGTGCGTCTGTGTAGCTGTATCTAGCTGTATATTACGGGAAGGGGAGCTACGCTTGTGGTGTCCCGCCTTTGTATCTCGCAGTCTAGATTGCTCTTAAATCCGTATATGGTTTTTGCACACACTATTGTTTCGTCCAGTTGTTCCAAGTGTCCACCACTCTGTGTGGAAAACTGTTTTTCTTCATATCTCTACTTTAACTATCCTTTTTTGAGTTTCCATGCGCGTGTGTGTGCAGCATATACACATCAGTGACAATGGCAAAACATATCGACAGACCTTTCGGTCCATGAAAAAATCGATGCAGAAAAAATATGCTTGAATAAACAATAAACACGCGAACAAGTAAACAAATTTCAATGCACGCTACTGACGGGGCGAGTGCGTGGGTTTGTAAGTCATTTCACCGGTACTGTAATGAGAAAAGGACGTGGAGGACTGAGCTCCGCGCTTTTTCAAAAGTAACTCTGCTGCATACTTTGCCATACCCGATCGTCGGGGTAGACAAGGAATTATAAAATCACCCCCCTCCAAAACCCGAAAGAGAAAGTAGAAAAAATGAGACTATAAGCAAAAATAATTTGATTTTCTCCATGTATACTCTGAAACGGCATTGTTTGCTGATGAAGGATATGCGTGTATCCACGATTCCATTCACGTTGAAAATGGCCAACGTGAACTTTGTCACGAAGAACAAACCCTACAAAGCTCAATTTGGCAAGCTAACATAATTTTCCTAAGTCTCCCGACAAAGACAAGTCTGTGGGTGGGTGTCACACTCAGATCCTCAAGTAACACTAAGACTTGTAAATTTATTGTGAATATGGTCATCTATAGGAGCTGCTGCTGCAGCAAATTTAATATTAAAAGTAATGATAGACTGAAAATTCGAGATGCCTAAGACAACTGTTCAATTTTCATATTAAGGTTTGACTAAAATAATAAGCGAGATATTCGAAGCGAGAGCGGTGCTGCGGAGGGGCTAGAGAAGAGAATGGGAAGGATGGATGTGGGTGGAAAGTGTTATATAACACGCACACATCTTGTGGGCCTCACTCTCTTCAGTTTTTATTTGCTTCAATTAAACCGAACACTGCTGCTGTCACTGTAATAATTTATTTTATTAAAGGAGCCTCAGTAAAAATAGCAGACAATGTACATATGCAAAAGGGATGATGTACCTTTTACATGTGCTACGTACTACAACTGTGGTCTGTACACATTAAATGGTCGACGCCGGAGCCCCCAACGCGACGCGGCATCTCCATAGAAAGCAGTGGCGTGCAAATTGCGGTACCAGGAGGATCAGTATGCACCGAAGGAGACAAACTTCTGTAAAGGCTTTTGCTGTTGCGTGAATGTTAGCTGTGTGTAGAGTAAATGGGATTTGGGATAAAGGGGAGTTGGAACTTTAGGAAGGCTGTTGAAACATGGGAGAGGAGTTAGGCCAGTGGTTGTTAACCTTGTGGGAGGTACTGAACCCCGCAAGTTTCATACATGCATTCATCGAACCCTTCGTAGTTGGAAAAATAAAATGTTTTTTTTTCCTTCAAATTCAAAACATAGGAACTATATACTGTATTATTATTATTCTGCACGAAATCACTGTGTTCAAAGAACAAAACCAACAAAACATGAATTTCACATAAAACAAAAACATAATGAATATTTACTGCAAATCAATGTGACTTTTGCTGTTGCCTCTCAGAGACAATTTCAGAAATGAGCCTAACCGCCGAACCCCGGGAACTGATTCACCGAACCCCTGGGGTTCGATCGAACCCAGGTTAAGAAACACTGGGTTAGGCTATATATATATATATATATATATATATATATATATATATATATATATATATATATATATATATATATATACATATATGTATAACAAATAATGAGGGTAAGGGTGGATATTCTTAGACAACTTTTGTGATATGGCGTCCTGCGTGACAATAAAATAAATTATTTAGGTAGCTGTGAACATCTGATTATGAATCAAAAGGAGAGAGGCAGAAAATACCAAAAGGATTTAAAAGGCTGTAACTGATTTGGAACATCTTACAGGCAAGATGGACATGATCAGATATGCCCATTGTGAAGAGTCCATGAACTTTAGAAGTTTATAGATTCCTCTTCACTCCTTCGTTTCCGTGTCAACTTCTCAATAGCGGATGGGTCACATTCATTGTTGCCCTGTGTCTTGCGACATTGCCTCTGAGCCAGGGCAGTGGACAAGGCACAGGGATGACTCGTCATCCAGGAGGTGGAGGGGGTGGAGTGTATTTAGGGATGGAATGGGTGGGAATGGTTTTATGCCTTTTTCTTTTTGGCTACCTCCCTTGTAAGGGGGGAAAAGCTTTGGTATATGTATGTATGTACTTGGTATAATAAAACTTAGATCGTTACATTTCCATGCAAGACGTTCAAATAGAGATATACGTAAATGGAAAGACACGAAGAAGGAAGAAGAATAAATAGATGATAATAATAATAATACAAAAACGATTAAAAAAAAAGTAAAATTAACCCCTGGCTCCGGACCTGATACCACGGTAGCGAAGGGGTTGAGATGCGAATGTTTTTAAGTCTTTTGAGTAGGATAGGCATGCCACGTACTGATCTGCCCAATACGACTTTATACTTGTATTCTTTGTGAATTCTTTTGGGTACTGAGGGGAAAGAAGCAGATTATTTTAAAGGTTCGAAGAGGTCTTGGCCAGACGTAGTCCAAGCAGCACGTCATAGTCGTCTTGCCCGGAACACTCCGTCTGTATAGCAACAGTTTAACATACAATGGTTATGCGCAGGCAGGGGCGAAGTACAGGGAAGCAGATTGAGACGGATGAGACACCTTGCATTCTCGAAGGGATTAGCGGAATTTGGAGGGTGGGTGGAACAATGGGTGAAGGGCGGTGAGTAGACGTTTATGGGTAGTTTTGCTGCCAGGGATCAGTTTTAGGAATTTGGTGTGCGCATGAGTAGGATATTTTCCCCGCGAAATATGGTGTAATATTTAGGTATGTGGCACGTTTATAAACCGTAGTGGAGGTTTTTCAGAAACTTTATTATGGCAGTAGTATTCTAATGGAATTGTCATTGGGAAGGGGTGATTGCACAAGGACAGGGAATTGCCTAAAAGGGGACTTAATCCCTTCAAGAGGTCTGGTTAGTTGTGCGACTGGCGCCACAGAGTATCCTTGACTATTCGTGGAGTTGTCGTTGGTCAAGAGTCGTGGCGGGCGGCGGACATCACGCACGGCGCGCCTTTCTTTATCCTTATCACTCACACGACTGAAAGTAATGGTACTTAGGTTCAGACTTGTAACCAAGATGGGGAGGAATTAACCTCCCCAAAAAACTTATTATCCACCTAGTAAAGATTGTAAAGATAATAATAACGATAACAATGCCTCAATAAATAAAAACGCATTCGGCGCAGAACAGAACTGGATGGAAAGATTGGGTGAAGCTGATTTGCTGTACGCGCCCAGGTGTACAAAAGGATTAATGATAATAATTATATGTTTTAGTAAATGTTATACTGTATACTACCACACAGTATATATATGATAGAAATTAGTATACATGTTCATACAAGACATAGTTCCTGGAAGGAAACTTATAAAAAGTATATCACCCTCACCTACGATAAGAACACCCTTCCCCCTGGCTATGCACAACCTTATGGATCTACTACAGGACCGTCAGTGTGCAAACTGGAGGATAACAGTGTTTATATGTACTTCACGTGGTTTAATCCGGCTTGATAAGGTGATGGAGGTGCCTTACTCCAGCGGTCCCCAAAATGTAGATCGTGGACGCCATTGTATTGGGTGGCTAATAATACTCGGCGTATGAATAAATTAATATTTTGTAGCACTACGGAAGCGAAGCGGACGCTCACTTCGAGAGCAAAGTCAAGACGCCAAGCCAAGATCTATATAGATCTTGCGCCAAGCTAGGCGGGAACTCTCGAATGAGCGAGCATAATATTTGGTTCTTATTACATGCATATTTATAAAATACAAATAATATATACAATGATAATAATGTATAATAGACAATAATAAGTGAATGCTACAAGTACGGATGTTTAATATACAGGAAAAGTACAATGCTATAAGTACACCATTACACTCAGAACTCAATCATGGTGCCCGGGAGATTTTTTTTATACTTATATCTATCATACTTATTTTTCCTATTTGCTATAGTATTATTAATATTGCTTTCCATTGGCGCTCACCATTATATGTAAAACGAGGGAAATGATCCGCAGCTTACAAAATTTTGGGGACCACTACCTTTGTAAGAGGCTGGTAGAGAAGTGGGGTAGATGGTGAGAATTGCATTTTTATGAATGGTGTTTGGTAAACAACTGTTCGTAAGCGAGCAGTTGTATAAGTTTGCTCTCCGCTTTGAGTAATAAAAATGGCCGGGGGTATGTATGATGTGTGTTTTGCTGACTACTTGTAATCTAAGTGTGTTATGCAGAGATCTGAGATTGCTTAAACAAACAATATTGTATATAGACGAATCTGATTGGAGAAAGGGTGGAGAAAATTCAATTGGCTCACCAGTATAAGATCACGCCCTTTGGGGAGGATCTTAAATATAAAGTTAAAGATCATTGGACTAAAATCACAATGTCACTGCAAAACTTACCTGGGACTTAAATGCGTGTTCTCGAGGGGAGTCCCGTGCTGTACCCTAGAGAATAAAGTGTAGTAAAATTCGTGAAGAAAGGAATTTTTTCTACAAGTTTCATTGCCAAATACTAAAGATTAAAACCGAAGGAATAGAATTTTAAAAGTGGGAACAAAGGCAGTGGTGAAAATTGAAAGCGAAAGACGTACGGAACGGAACACAAGTCGAGAGTATATTTTTTTCTCTCCGTTAGTCCAATGATCTTTATATTTAAGATTCTCCCCACTCATGAATCAATTTAATTTTCCCCTCCACCCTTTCTCCAATCAGATTTGTTGTTACAAGTCTATGCGCAATATTGTTTACTCAAGCAATATGAAATCTCTGCATAACCTAATTAGTTACAAGTAATCAGCAACACCTCATACAGACCCCGGCCATTTCTATGACTCAAAGCGGAGAGCGAGCTTATACATCTGCTCACTTATGAACTGTTGTTTACCAAACACCCAACTCATAAAAATGCAATCCTCAATATCTACCCTACTTTCTACCCACTTCTCTACCAGCCTCTTACATCCTAACGGGATTAGGAAAGGAGAGCTAGGGTGGGGGAGGGGGAGCGAAAAACAAAAAAACAGCAATGATATGCCCCACTGTAGCTCGGTTGGTAGAGTGTGCTTCTGGTAATCGCGCGGTGAATTCGGCGCCTGTTCGAATTCTGGCCGCGGCGTAGAGGTTAGGAAGGGCATCCACTCTGATTAATGGCCCCCAACTGCTACTCACCTCGGACCTGAGGTGACTTGGACATCACTATGTGTGATATATTATCATTAGCTCCCGGGCATTGTCACTGCAGTGGCATACTTTGCACACATCTCCTGTATGAACAGTTCCAGACCACCTACAAGGATGAGGTTCGTGTGGGTACCAGCCCCACAAAAAATAAGTAAATAAATAAGTAAAAATAGATGAATAAATAAATAATAAGTCATATATATGGTGAGATCGTACCAAGTTGGCGGGTGAAGTATTATGGGGTAGATGTGGTTGCACATAATGAGCAGCCCCCATTAAAGTCTTGCGCTTGGAATCTGTTGTGTCTAATGTGAGCTGCCGCAGAAGAGCAAACTCACCTCGGCTGTAGCACATACATTTCAATACTCCATGATATTTGTTTCAGCATGACATTAGATACTTTTGTTATGTAGGATTTTTCCAAGTTTTCCTTCTAGTGAATAAAATCAAATGTTGTTAGCTGAAAGGAATAGTCATAAAACACAAAGAAAATTGACATATTGTGAACCCTCTCACTGCTAAAGCTGTTTTTCCTCACAGTTGTGTGAAATGGCATGTCAGCATTTAGAACAAGTGGCATGTCATTAAATGAATTTATAAATGTCCAAAAGAGGGTAGAGTGCTGGAGGATTGGAGGAATGCCTGTATATAAGGAAAAAGGGGACAAGTGTGAGTGTAGTAGTTTCAGACGGATCAGTTTGTTGAGTGTAGTTGGGAAGGCTTATGGGAGGGTTTTGATTGAGAGTATTAGGAGAGGAACAGAGGGAATTGGTGGTGAACATTGTGGGTTTAGGACAGGTAGGGGTTGTGTGGATCAGATTTTTGTGATAAGGCAGATATCTGAGAAAGCTTTAGGAAGAAGTAAGGATGTTTTCTGGACCTTTATGGGAAAGGCATATGACAAGGTAGACAGGAAGGCACTGTGGGAGGTATTACAGATGGGATAGGAGGAAAGCTGTTAAGAGCAGTTGAGTTTTTACAAGAGTAGTAGAGCCCTTGTTAGAATTAGAAATGGAGAGAGTGAGTGGTTTGAGCTAAAGGTGGGACTTCACCAGGGCTGTGTTGTGTCACTTTGGTTGTTCAATTTATACATGGATGGGGTGGTGCGAGAAGTAAATGCAAGGGTAATGGGCTGGGGATTGGAGATGGTTAAAGAAAATGGAGAAAAGTGGAAGAAAAGCCAGTTGTTGCTCGCTGACAAAACTACACTTGTGGTAGGATCAGAGGAGGGATTAAGGAAGTTAGTGACAGAGTTTGGGAAGGTGTGTGAAAGAAGGAAGATGAAGATAAATGTGGGTAAATGAAAGGTGATGAGATGTAGAAGGGGAGAATGTGGTGGCAAATTGGAAGTGAATATTAAGGGAGAGAAACTGGAGGAAGTGGATAGCTTTAGATACTTGATGTGAATGTGGCGGGAAAGGGAGGAGTAGAGGTATAGGTAGAATGTAGATTGAGAGAAGCAAGTAAATGCCTTGGGAGAAAAGTGTAATGAGAAATAGACATTTGGGAATGGATGCTAAGAGGAGATTGTATGAAGGAGTAATTGTGCCAACAGTACTGTATGGGGCAGAAACATGGAACATAAGAGAGGAAGAGTTTAAATGTGTTTGAGATGAAATGCCTGAGAAGTATGGTAGGGGTTAATAGGCTGGATAAAGTGAGAGATGAGGAAGAGAGTGGAGGTGGAAAAGGAGTTGGGAGATAGGGTTGATGAAAGAATATTGGGATGGTTTGATACATGGAAAGAATGAGTGAAGAAGGATTAGTAAAAGGTATGGAAGGTAGAGGTGGAAGGAGTGAACATGAAGGGGCGACCAAGGATGAGATGGATGGATGGATGGGCATTGGGAAAGAGGGGAATATCTGTTGAAGAAGGAAGGAAGAAAACAAGATTGGGGTGAGTGGAGAATGGTTGTGTATGGATGATGCTGTGATGCATGGAAGGGAGTAGATGGGGTGAGGGAATATGTGTGAGTGATATTGTGATGCAGCCTGAAGGGATTTCTCCCCCCCCTTTTTTTTTTTTTTTTTTTTTTTCTCCACATGAGGGGATGTAGTTGGTGGGTTGCTAATTAATTAAATAAAGCAGCCTTGCTGTGGATGTGCTGTGTCATGCTGCTTCTGACCCTGGGCAGTGGGCAAGATGCAGGGATGACCTGTCATCCAGGAGGAGCCAAGATAAGATGGAGGGAGAGGGGTTGTATGGGATTGGAGGATGTTGGGATGGAATGGGTGGGACTGGATGTTGTGCCTTTGTTCTTGGGTACCTGACTTGGAAAAATATTTTTTTTTTTTTTTTTTTTTTTCTTATACAGATGGTTTAAACATTTTTTGACTCAGTACAAAGGAGGGATAATATATAAGTTCCCTGAAATATTTAATGCATAAAACTGAGGCAGTCAATGCTCCATACAAGGTTGTAGTCTTGATGAAACTAATATACGGAGGAATGGGCAGCAACAGGCTGTTTTTGTGAATGACATTCTGTGAAAGCAACATCACAATATAAATCAGGGTCAGTATTTTCAAGAAGAACAATATCTAGGAGCATTCTGTTTATTATGCATTCACTTATCTGTGTATCTTTATTCTTTCTCAAATGAACAAAATCATCGTTGGCTGCAAACATATTAAAAGACAAATTCAGGATGGTAAATTCTGATGGTTCAATCCATCAACTTTTGAGAGGGCTTCTCATGTCTGAGTAGAATAGTCTGGCAACAGCCATAATTAGCATCATAGACAACACCACTCCCAAACACAGCACAAGGGACTTACCCCTAAACTCCAGCGATGCCCCTCATCTGAATGGAATCATCTGTCATAACAATAGTATTCTCCAATGGGCAACACAATCCTGAAGTATAAATTTTCTTGATATGATAACACCCCTGCAGCTGGATTGACTCACATGGCATTATCCAGAATAAAGATTGTAGATGGAGACACTACCCCAAGATTATTCACTCGCACCCACTTCATTGGATCTTGAATCACCACTTGATTCTGTTCATCAGCAATCTTTTTCTTTTATGCTACAGCACTTTCATACAGGTTGATTTATCTATAAATTTTCTGTCCAACTCTGATTCTACACCATCCATCTATCCACAGTTCTACTTCTGTCTCCTTCCTGGTTTTGTATCAGTCATTACTCGTTTTGGAACAATATGGTCTCTCCACCAGGCTTGTGTTGGTAGTTTAAACATGCTGAAATAAATGTTTTTGGGTAATGGAAGCAGGGGTGTACAGAGTGTTTTGGAGGTCTCCTTATTTTGATTTAGTCTTCTTTTGGGGGCCAGTGATTCACCTTTTATGTAGGTGTACTAGTCACTAATTACAGACATTGTTTTTGCAGGACGTTTGAGGGCGTCGCTCTCCACTGCCAGCAGTTCACAGACCTAATCCCTGTGTCGTTTGTCCTCGGCTTCTATGTGAGCATCGTCATTCAACGGTGGTGGGCCCAGTATGAGCTCCTGCCCTTCCCAGACTCCCTCGCACTCTACGTTTCCACCTCCATCCATGGTCAGGTGAGACCTCTCAAAATTATCAAGATGCTTATCCACCTTAATTAGAATATGCAGTTGCATTGTAGCCATTACATATGAAGACATAAAGTTTGGCAGCTAGTATGATACATAAGCTGGCTAGGAAAAAAAAAATGTACAGGAGATATTTGATAAATTGGAATTGCCCACCCAAAAAGAGAAAAGATAAAGAGCTAATATGATCTATAGCATAACTTTCTGCATTGATTTATAGAAAACAGAATAGAAGAAACATTCCAAGTGGACAAAATTGATGAATGTAAAGTAAATTTTGATAAATGGAAATGTAATGGCGGGGACTCCAGAAGTGTAGCTCGAAACCTGTATACTATGTAAGGTATATAAATAAACTCCCAAGAGTAATTGACACTTGAATAATTTGTGGGAATTTTTTATTACAAGAAAAATTAGATATATTATTTTCTCTTTTCACAATTACTTTGTTGGTGTCAACTGTGTAATTAATATTGTGTTTGTTTTTTCCCTTCTCTTGCCATTTACTAGTGGGAATACAACGAGGATATATAAACTTTTGATTATCACGGCTTGTCTGTGTTGTCATTATATTTAGTGTATACTGCATGTAGTTCTTGTGGACTCATGGTAAACAATTGCAGGCCTATGTGATATAATTCTGATATACATAATTATTTATTTGTTTATTAATTTTTTTATTTGTCTGTGTTTGTTTGTTTATCATTCATTCATATATTTATTTTGGCCTGCATACATATCACCAGGGCCCTCCACATTTAATGAGTTGTGCACCCAAGAAGACATTGAATTAAAATTTATAGTGAGTCTGTATTATATAACCTCCCTTAGATTTAGTGTCATTAGGGCACCAAATGTCATACAGTCTGCCATCTTGTGAAAAATCTCATCTGCAGATTTCGCTCTTCATGGAACTTTTGCTGAGGCCAAAGATAAACTATATGTTTAGCAATATATAATTATTAATACTCCTAAAACAGCATGAAAACTGAGGGTAGAGATGTACAACTCCAGTTATAGCTAATTTTATGGTGTAGTTGATTAATTCTCTTTTTGGTAAGGTCTTGTGTCTTTGGTGGTCTTCAATTACTCCAAAAGTCAAAATATATGAAAGGGACCTCTTGGAGATCACCGTTGAACAAGCCTCTCCCAATCATTCCATGAGTCATTTGACTGTTCCAACTGCCATGTCACTTCTGCAAACATCTCCGTCATCTTTCAATCTTCTGCCTGATCCTCCCTAATCTCTCTGTATCACGGCGTCCAAATGGTAACATACTTGCTCCATGTGCAATCCCCCTTTCTGGCTACATGCCCAGCCCAGTTCCACTTCTACTTATTCATTGTTTCTATAGCTTCTTTCACTCCAGTCTCACTAACTTGTCCACTCAATGTTTCTGTATTATTCCAAGCATTGATGTTGCTGTACTAGTTTCCTACGTCTCCATAACCTTTTTCAATTAGATTTATATTATACAGCCATATATAGATTGGTGGGTGGGTTGTAAGGTCTTTATGGTTGCAGATATATTTGTAAAAATGTGGGATGTCTGTAAACTATCCTCCATCCTTGTGTTGTACAATTTGTTCAGTAGTAAAATATAAACCCAAAATTTTGTCATATTCTCTAGCATTAGATTTGGAAGATACTTTTCTTATCCTATATTTTTATTCACTGCAGTACTTTACAACAAATATTCGTCAACCTACCTGGTCATTATTCTTAAGTTGTGACCAAAAAATATGATCATGTGTTAACAATAGGTTTGGAACAGTTATGATTGTATTATAGTTTTAGAAAATGAATACCATGTAAGGCCAGAGTTCCAGCTCAGGGTTCACCTCTTGTGAGATCCTATTTGATATAGTAGTTATCTCATATTTCTTGCAAGGTGTCTCAAGTAAAACCTAATGTGTCTGTGCATTTTCTTTCCAGTTTATCAACACCAATTTCCAAAGACCCAGATACTGATGGATGGACATTAGAAAAACTACAAATTTTGTATGTGTTTTTCTACTTTTAGTATTTCCCTAGTGCTTCAGGTGTGATTACATGGTTGCACTCAGGTTTCAAGTGTAGGTTGTGCATTGCAGGATGAAAGATCTCGCTTGATGAGACGCACAGTGTTGCGCTATGTAAATCTCACCGAGGTCATCACGCTGATCATGATTAGCCCAAGGGTCAAGAAACGGTTTCCAACACTTGAACATCTGGTTGATGCAGGTAAACTTTGTTGATTTGTAGGTTATGTCGATTTCTTTCTGTGTGTCACACACTGTGCATCTGTTCCTAGATCTCTGCATCAACATGACCAGTTAGTTTCAGCCAACATCATTTCATAATTCTAAATGCCTAGTTCCTTGTTTGTCTGGAAAATTATGTTCTTATTATCATTAGTTGTGTGTTAGAATGATAGTATAATGTGATTCCTCTTACTTTTGTTATGTACAGCAGTTGTGAAACTTGACAGTGCTGCCTTTGTAAGACATAAAGGAAAAATGCCTTCTAGTTTTACTTTATCTTGACTTTTGTAGATTCTCTTGGCCTTTTTCCACCAAAGATGCTTCACATGGCTACCCTCAAACAGCGATTACATTAATTAAGTTTATATTTGTCTCTAATACATTTTTCCTCTATGTCATAACAGTCTTCAGTCTTTCTTAGATATATGCATAGTTTCTCTAACTTTTACATTGTAAGGTAATTTGTTAGAAAAACTTGTACACACAAAGGCTCTAAAACCTATTTCCAAATTAAGTCTTGATTCTTTCAAAACATCCAGTCTTCCATGAGGAATATTTAAATGTTGTTCAGGCAGTAGATTTTTTGTATTAGTTTTGGTAGTGTCATTTGCCACTGTATTATGAATGCGTGGGTCATTACTATGATATATTTGATTCGGTGAGTTTTGAATCCATGATTTTTTCTCACTCATAATGTGTGATATACTGATAAGGTTGTGTCATTTTTAATGCCTACCTAAACATTTTCCTTTGATCCATTGGTATCTTCCATTACTCTTGATCATATATTAATCTATCAAACCTGAAAAATCATTAGAAATGTAACATTATTTCTTGTGGTAAGATACATAAATCCTCTGTTCTTCTATCACTAAACTTTAGGAAAATTCACCCTTAAACTGGAATCTCATATGCATCAGTAGTAGTAAGAGTCACAGGAAAAAAATAAGAAAGCAGGTCTACTCACTGGTCCAAAGAGTAAATTTTCTGGACTGCCAGATTAAGTCTTAGAACTGAATGCTACATAAGTGTCTACCAAATTTGTGTCTTGATAAGACACCATCTCATCATACAGGCTTTTGGCTGAGATCAACACCAGCCATAAAAGTGCCTTATTTTTCTTTGGTGACATGGTAATGTCTCACTGTCTAGTGGACAGTGTCCTGGCAATTTTTAGAAAAAGAGTAGTTCATTTGTTGTAGGATACATAGTTTGAATGCTTTAATGGAGTCTAAGGTCATACAGGTCTTTTTGGAGAATCTTAACTTTGAATATGATGTTGTTTGGTTGTGTGGTGGACAGAATGTTCTTGACTTTGGGTAGGACATGTGAAGCAGAAGAGTTCATTGTTTGAAGAGGCTGAACTTGGTACTGCAGTCAAGATTTGAATGTAGGGTCATTGACTGTGGTGTATGTAGTCTCAAAATGCAGTGGACAGTTGAAATACTGCTAGAGCTAACATGATTTTTTAAATTATTCTCTAGTTGTTGTTATTATAGATATCTTCTGAAGGTCATACATAACTGTAAAGCATGAGGATATTGCCTCAATGTAGGAAATAACGTGGGAAAAGTTGATTTTGTTGCAGGAGGATGCAAGCATTTTGCTGAGACGCACAATACTACGCTACGCTAACCTAGCCTTTGTTATGACTGTTTCAATGATTTCTCCTCAAATCAAGAAAAGATTTCCATCCCAAGATCATTTAGTAGAAGCTGGTAATTCAGAGTTTAGTTCTCTGCATGGCTTAACCATGACATGATAGGCATGGCTGAAAGAAATTCAATTAGAATGCAAGTCATGGAAGGACAATTTTTTAGTCACTCATTTGGCACCACTAGGCTTCTTTTTATTTTTATAGAAAAAACAAAAGCTATAAAGAATAGTGTAATCACAAACTGCTGGGTTCTTATGATGGCACCAACCTGTAAGATCAAATTGGGTTATTAATACAGAATAGCATTTCATGTTTGTACAACTTGTGACAGTGGTTCCAGTATTTTACATTTTTCTGTTACTACTGACCAACACATATCTGTATGACAGCACTTATGATCCTTAAAAATGAGCACATCATTACCTGTATTTTTTACTTCTTGTTGTATTCCAAATGCTGCCTCATAGTATAATCAGGCTGATACAATACCCATGAACTGCATTAGAGAGAAGGTGGTTTTGTGGCTGTCATAGTGTTCACTCACTTGAATTTCATCATGACTTTATTGCCTACATTTTTGTCTTTTTCTATTTTTCTTTTATATTGGAAAAATGTAATCATGTTAGTTTGATGTGGTTGAGATTTTTATTATACCATAAAAATCTTTAAGACAAGTGCTCAGATAGGATGTGTTCACTTGATTACAGAATTGGGACATCTGTATTAGTAGCACAAGAGTTTCAGACATGAAGCTGATGATATATGTAAGAAATACAGGTAGTTTAAATTGTGTGATAATGTTCAGTAAAGCCAATACTAGTCATTGTTGTTATGTGGTTCCTTAGCTTAACTAACTTCTATAATTGTACACATTTTTCTGTGCAGATGCATCAACTCCTGGAATAGCATAAAAAGTTATAGTCTAGTCTAAAACCATACACAGGTATGTTTAATCAAAGGAGAAAAAGAGACTCCCCATGGACATGGTTCCTTTTATGTATCGTATTTTTCAGACCATAAGGCGTGGGCAAAATCCTTCAAATTGGCCAAAATTGGGTGGTGCGCCTTATCGTGAGGTGCGCCTTATGTGTGGCTTCAGTGCAAAAAAATGCCTCGGACAGTGACGAATTATTTTGACACGTTTCGTAGCTAGCCTGCCGACGGCGACAGTGCATAGGCCTAGCAAAGGTTACAACCAAGTTATAACTAAGATGCATGTATCTTGACAAGAAAATTGCGAAAACTTCGACAGTTTTCGAGTCCATGCCACCGCATTCATTCACGCTATCATGGCTATGATATGATAGCGTCCACAACACAGACAGCCATTTTGCATTGGTCTAGTCTCGCTCCACTCAGACTGTAGTCATTTAGGTATTTTTTTTAGTTTCGACCATGGGCGCAATATGGCAATGTAGTGCCGTCTCCAGAAATGTAGCGGCGTGCAGCGTCTAGAATGACTTTTATCAAGGTCTTATAACTGAGGGGTGAAAGGGCGAGGTGGTTGAGGCGCCTCGTCTGACTAGGGTTCAACCAAGAGCTCCTCGAATGAGAGTGATCAACAATACCCATATAAGGACGAATTGGGAATTAAAAAAAAAGGTATACGCTGCCACCTCCCAATCGCTCATAAGGATATGTGTGATCAATGGAGGAACCATTAGTTAATCCTGCCCATCAAATGTCTCCTCCCTCTCAGGTCGTTAGGGGTTGGTTCTGGGTAGCGAGTAGCCTCCCGTGACACTACAACAACGATGTCCCAGTTGGGTAATGAAAGAATGTAGGGTAGGTTTTTCTGTGAATTAATTATTAAACTGTAGAAAAGTAAAAACATACAAAAATATATTGTGGATATTTTCCACTAGACAATATTGAATACAGATTGAATGCAGATTGAAATGTATAAGTACCCGAACGTGCGAGGTAGATATATGACGTAGTTGTGGAACTACGAGTCGGTGGGTATGGGAAATCTTAAGTAGGTCACGAACGCGTATGGGGGCGTGGTTATTACGCTCCAACCTTCTGGCCACAGTCTGTCTATCTAAATCTATTATAGATATCGTCCTCAAAATACGTATTCTTACGAGAGGACGATCTCAGTCAGAATTGCACTCGAAAATAAAGAAATGGCTTCTATTAAATATATGTGACACCTTCGCCTAACCCCCCCCCCTTTCTAAGCAACAAGTGGTCTGTGTTTACACTCCCTTAACAACCCTTTTCTCCCTGTAAATGGGAGGAGGTAGGGCATTACACTCGTCTAAACTCCTTAATGCTAATGTCTATCTACTATATTATCAATATTTCATATAAATCTCAGATATCGCCACTTGATTTTATTACTCTTACAGAGCGTACTCACGTACCTGTAAATGGGAGGAGGTAGGGCGTTACACTAATCTCAGCTACGCATAACGGGACTAGAGAGACGGAATATGTTCGTATCCCTGCGTAATCTACCAACTCCCCCTCTTGTGTTATATAGTGAAACTTCATTTCACTTCTTGATGCATCCCATAGCGGCCGAAATCTATCCCTAACTATCCCTCAAGTGGGATCCTGACCTGGAGGTTTTGGAATTTTTCCTAATCCTCTTAATGTTAATTGCTCTAATCTACGCCTCCGTCCGAACGCGTCTTAGTGACGTCACGGGTGGGCGGAGCTACATTACGCTCGTACGCACTACACTAAGAATAAAACGCAATTACGAAAATAATATTCCTTAAAAAATCCCTGGCCTTACAGCAATATAAAATTAATTATTAATTTTGTAAATTAAATGTATCAACGTAATATGCAATTTTGTGGGTGGAAATGAAAATAAAAAATACCTTGCTACAAGCAAATATGCTAATGAACGAAGTCGGTAGCATAGGATCGGGACGCCAACGTCTCTCACGACGACGACAACGAGGACGAGCCGGATGGCATTTAATTTGCAGGTAATGATTTATTACATGCAGGTTAGGTTAGGTTAGACGAATTTATCACCCTTTCATTTCTTCAACGTCGGCATCTATCATAACAAACATGGCGTACCATTCGTCTGACACGACTTCGTTACTTACGAAATCAGTTTTCACACCTTTTTTTTTTATTTCTGCTCACAAAATTGCATATTACGTTGATACATTATAATTTACAAAAAATTAATAATTAATTTTCTATTGCTATATTGCGCCCATGGTCAAAACTAAAAAGTACCTTCATTTGTAATCTTGTGTTTTTAAGTGAATAGAGAATTCCGGGAATAAAATGTGTTTATGTTGTTTTTTAGGGGTATTGGCAGGGCAGACCATCCATGGAGGTGGTCTGATTTCACTGACCCAAAAAAAATATATATATATAATTTATTTTTGTAATTTTGCTAAATCCCAACCGATTTTTCTCATTCAACAACGAAAATGTTCAGTTCTGAATGCACTCACATATGCATGATTATCCGATGACGAGACCAGGTGCGCCTTATGTAAGGACGGGGAATAGCAAATTACAGGTGCGCCTTATGGTACAAAGCGCCTTATGGTCCAAAAAATACGGTATGTTAAAATTAGGTAAATAGAACTCACGCACACTCATGAGCCATATTTCTTTCGTTTTCTCTCTTTTGCTTTCTTTTTTTCTCTTTTTTCTTCTTTTTCTCTCCCTCTCTCTTTTCCTTTCTCTCATTTGTTCTCTTTTTCTGTTTTTCTCTTTCTCTCCCTCTTTTTCTCCCTCTCACTCTTTATCTTTTCCTCATTTTTTCTCCCCTTTCCCCTTTCTTTCTCCCTCTTTTTATCTTTCTCTTTCATTCTCTCTCTTTTCTCTCCCCTCCAACCCTTCTCTCTTTCTTCTCTCTTTCCTCTCTCCTCTCCCTCTCCTCTCTCTCTCTTTCTCTCTCTCTCTCTATCTCTGTCTCTCCTCTCTCTCTCTATATCTCTTCTCTCTCTATATCCCTTCTCTATATCTCCTCTCTCTCATCTATCATCTCTCCCTGTCTCTCCTCTCTCTCTCACTCTCTATTTCTCCTCTATCTTTTCTTTCTGTCTATCTCTCCCCTACCCTCTCCCTGTCTTTCCTCTACCTCTCTCTCTCTCTCTCTCTCTCTCTCTCTCTCTCTCTCTCTCTCTCTCTCTCTCTCTCTCTCTCTCTCTCTCTCTCTCTCTCTCTCTCTCTCCTCCCTCTCTCTCTCCTCTCTCTCTCTCTCTCTCTCTCTCTCTCTCTCTCTCTCTCTCTCTCTCTCTCTCTCTCTCTCTCTCTCTCTCTTACTCTCTCTCTCCCTCCTTCTCTCTCTCTCTCTTTCTCTCTCTCCTCTCCCCCCTGTCTCTCTCTCACATCTCTGTCTCTATCTCTCTCTCTTTTTATCTCTCCTCTCCCTCATGCTCTCCTCTTTCTCTCTCTCTCTCTCTCTCTCTCTCTCTCTCTTTCTCTCTCTCTTTCTCTCTTTTTAGATGTGTTTGAGAAATATGACAATTGTTTCAAGAATGGATAGTGAAAAATGTGGAGATGAGGCAGAGAATGAGTGTTGAAAGGAAGCAGTTAGATTGGGTAGACATCCATCATTTGTTCCAAGGGTCAATCAAGATCACCTTCACTTTATCATTGTGGGCTCCTGCCCTCAGCTGAATATAAGTGCTGGGTATTAGCTAGAACAAAGTCTAAAGTATTTCATCATGATAAAAAGTTTAAGGTACAAGATCACACCTCAACCATGCCCACTAGCTCTTTGGTCTGCTGTAATTTAATAGCATTTGTTGAATATTTCTAAATACCTACCAATATTAGATACTTTTTTGTGGTATTGAAGTTTTTTCTATCTGTCACTATTTTATGCAGTTTTGGACTTGGTTGCAGTCCATATGGGAATAAGCATGGTGTATAAATGTAGTGTTTGTTTCACATATATATGTTCTAACCAGATACACCTTAATGTAAAGTTCAGTGTAAGTGTAGGCCTGTAGTAGCAAAGACTGTCATAAGTATTGGTGGCTGTGGTACATGTACAATATTCTGAGTTACTTGTTCAATATGTCACATTGTGGAAAAACATTTAGATGATTAACCTCTTCAGTACTACTCAAATATTTGTGTGCACATCATGTTGCACGATGTATGATGATATATCACAATATCCGCATTACAAAATATAAAATTACTCCTGTTATGTTCATTCTCTTTCACCCTGAATAAATATAACTTCACAAAAAATATGAACAAACCTGTTCACAGAATGCGGGGGTCACTCAGGTACAACTACAAAATAGATATAATCAGGAAGCTGATGCCAGCATCCTCATATACCCCACTCGCGGCTGATAATGCATACATATTCAGTATTTTGAATTAACATTTTCAATTTGTTTCATTGCCATACTATGTATATGAGTAAATCCATTGCTTCTTTTTAAAGACTGACATGATATATAGGGAGTGGATAAATTTAATTGTCCTTTGGTGCATTTCTTTCAGCCTTTCTATATGTTTCAAAAGTAAGGGCACTAGAACAGCACCATATACCTAAATGAAGCTTCACAAGGGTTTTTATAGATGTTCACATATTTATTTTATTTGTGCATCTTTTGATGAGGTCAAATGCACTTCTGGCTTTATTGAAGTATGTTTTGCAATATGTTTTTATCTTGACAAGAGGCTGTTTGAAATGACCATTGTAATTGTTATTTCCTCCTTTTATTGAGTAGTTTTTACTGTTATTGTTATTCAATTTCTATTTCTAAACGCTTGGCTTTGTTTCATTTTTTTTCTTTTTTCCGCTCCAGGAAACATATAGAGAATATGAATCATGTTACAAAATTTTAGATGCTAGTGTTATGATTATGAGCATGCAGTAGGGTCAGCCTTAAGATGATTGGACTGATTGCTCCTAATTGAGGAGGCCCCATGTTATGGGTAATCCACTGTAGTCAGGAGCATCATGCCCTTGATTCCTGGGACATAGATCCACCAAATCCTCTTAACTGATTGATATTCTCCTTTGTTTTAAAAGTAGTTATTAGTAGAAGCAGATTTGAAATTATTGAAGTGATCAAAGCCAAATTTTCTTAGTTTTGAATTTTTATAGGAATGCACCATACATGACAGGATGTTAGTGGCTTCAGTATACTTTGCAAGATATCATATTTTTAGATTTCTTGGATTGTCACCACTCACAAGTTGTGGAATTATGATTTTTTATAGTTAGATGTAAATATTCTGATGTATTGTTTTTCCTCTCTTGACTTGGTTGACCATTTTTCCATAATTGTAATTCTAGTTAAATTTACATTTCTTCCCATTGCTTTTCAAAGTCGGTTATTAGTGTTGCATGAGCTTCTGTAGATTTTTTTTTATTACATATCAAAGAAACAAATATGTTTCAGTAATATATGATACCCAGGTTCTCAGATCTCTGCTGAGAATATGGGAGGAGCCCCCTCACAAAAATATAAATAAAGGTAGATAAAATCAATAGATGAATAAATAAATCATTCATATAAATCCAATTGGGTACTGTTGTTTTCAAGGCTAGCCCTGGCATACATAATGAAATAACATACACTAATAGTTGAAAAAAAAAATCACTTTAGAATTTGGTAATAGTCCTTACTAATTCAATTGGTAGTAGTGTGAACAAGATATTAATTGAAGGCTAGTTAAACAAATTTGTTTATCCAACCTCCCATGGTGTAATCAGGTATTTGTGTATATGAAATGTAGCAATGTAAAACCCATACTTTTGTTTGACACCCTCCCCCTTACACACAACACAGATTTCATCCCAGCTTTTCTTTCATGAGAGATGTATGAGAGGCACCAAGTAGTTTATGCTACTTTGGGGCTGCATGTTTCCATTCAGTGAAACACTAACAGTTATTTTATGTGTGGATAGATTTTGTTGAAGGTGATGTTGCATTCTGCATTTTTATTTTCTTGCAGATAGATTCTTTTGTTATAATTATTTTCTGTTGGATAGGGTCTAATCTCTGTAGAACTTGTCTAAAGATTATCATTTTCTCAGATCCAGATTTTGGCTTTACTAACCCATTTTCAGGGAATATTCTATTTCTGATCCCCTCTTTCGGCAATATATATCTTCTAGCTGAGCGAGCTCTAGGAAGGTATTCCTGGTGACAGAGAGAACTCACTAATTGGCTGGAAAATATTTCCTTGTGATACAAGGTGGTCATTATCACTGAAGCAGTTCACATTCAATGTACCCCTAGAATTTGCAAGGTTTTGATGTTACTTGGCAGTTGAGACCCAAATTCAATAGGTCATTTTGTATTTTCTTCATTAGGTTCACATCCTTAGATCATGGGTATTTTAGGTTATTGCCCATGACTTTCACAAGCTTCTATTAGTTTCATGTGATGATGGTACTTTTTTGTGTTAATCAGTCATTGAAATGAAAACAGCATCTACAGTGCCCCTCACCTCCCTAATTATATCAGATCTTTCCCACTATTCTCAAGTACAGTACTACTGTCTTCACAGACTGTACTTACTTTGGCGGTGAATACAGTATTTCGATTCACTCCTCCATATATTCTGTTATATTTGGGGAGAGCATCCTCTTTCCATAGGGTTTGTTGCTTGTGCCATCACTTGAAGGTCACACTATTCTGCATTGTGTATTTTCTTGCAGGTAGCTTCATATGTCATAATTATTCTCAATTTGGCAAAGTCTGTGTAGAATTTGCCTAAAAGTGTTCATTTCGTCCAATCCAGATTTTGGCTTTATTGAACCTTCTTCAAGGAGTATTCTGCCTTTTGTATTCTACAGTACTTATATGGGTGGTATTTATCTCCTGAATGAGTAGGCAATATTGAAGTACTCATAGTGACTAGAACTCAGTGGTTGGTAGGAAAATATTTCAAATCATTATTATGATTATATACATATACTAAAATGGCCTTTCCTCCATGTGAGGGAGATGGCTTAGTCAAGGCATACACCCACCCTTCCCCTATCCCAAACCAATCCAACTCCCACCCACTGCTCAGGTTGGAAGTAATTCAACAAGATACAGCACATCCACAGCAAGTCCTAGCAACCAAAGCTGGTTTTCCTTCACTACTTTATTACATGGTTAACCCTCCCACCTCATTTACTTGAAAATTTACAGAGTATACAAGAAGAAATCCCTTCAGGCCATCTCATTTTCTCATCCACTCACTGCCACTCCCACCTGTCTCTTACTTTCTCTGTCCCCTGCTCAACAGGAGACCCCCTTCACTCCATTCATCCATTCATCCCATTCTTGGTTTCCCCTGAAGTTTATTCTTTGCACCTGTGCTTCCCCCTCTCTTTGTTTATCTTCACTCATTTTTTTCCAAATGCCCAAACCATCCCAATATTATTTGATCAGCTCTGCTCTCTGCCTCACCTCCATATATCTAATTTTTTCCATCTTCAAAACCCCCACCATATTTCTTAAACACTTCATCTCTAAAACATTTAGGTTCCTCCTATGTGCCTCCCTTAAATCTATGCCTCATATCATGGATACAATCACCCTTTTATATAGTCTTCTTTGCATTTGTCCCCATGTACCTATTTATTATGACATTTCATGTCCCCCAGACATTTACTTCCTTCCCACTTCCCACTTTACTTACTTCAATCCCCACTCCTCTCTTCCCTACTACATGTGATTCTAAATACTCTAAGTTCTTTACTTCCTCCAGCTTATTTCTTTTAAGACTCACCTCCAACTCACTACCACCCTCTTCCCTGATACATCTTATTACCTTACTTTTGCACACATTTATTTTCAGCTTTCACTTCTCACATACCCTCCCAAACAGTCTGACCCAACCGCAGTATTATCTGCAAACAACTGGCTCACCTACTTCCTTTTATTCTCATTATTATTTTTGAATATAACTGATTCCATTGTTCTGTGTCCTCATGCTGGGTAGTGCCATCAAATATTGTGCTTCCACATTCAGATTAGAAAGTTAGTATTTAGTACTGTATGTGGTGCCTCAAGTGTTTCTGAAACTGGTATTATTCCCTAGATCTTCACATGTAAAAATATTGTATAAATTTTGAGTGCTTATGTGTACCTGTGTCCTACCAGTGTAGGTTGAGGCTTCATCATCCTTTAAGTGCATTTGTATTTGTAGATGGTATGAGACTTTTGCAGTTTAGACTATCAACTTTGTAATTGCATCTCCAGAAGAATTTGATGGTTTTGATGGGTTTTGCAGATGAGTAGTTTTCATGAGGGAGAGATGGTGGGTGGAGTATGGAATTTGGTGTCTTGGAGTGCTTGTTTTATGATCTAAGTATCTGTTTTTTTGTATAAATGTGTTGCTAGGTATAGGTGGTAGATTGTTGTAGATATTTAAGTAGTATTCTGCTGGAGTAGTGTTTTTGTTGCATTCAGTTGGTTGTGCTTGTGTCATGTAATGGGATGGTTCGGTGGGACTAAATGATCTTGCATTGGACTACATGACTGTCATTTCCATGTGCTGCTGTATGAGGAATATTTTAGTTTCTAAATGTAGATATTCTATTGGGGTGTAATTTGTAGGGTATGTATCCACAACAGTATACATTATCAAGCATTTGTGACTTACCAATGATACTGAAAGAGTTGAGGCAAACAAATAATAATATATACCTCACATCCACAAAATTTTATGTTTTTTCACTGATTAGACCATTCAACTTGCTTTGTATATATACATAAAATATGCACTGATTGACTTCATTGTTATTAAGTGGAAGGAATGAATCAACTGTATGTGATCTGATACACTATCTATGTACTAAGGGCTTTTTCCACCTTCAAAGGCGGTAGCCAAGTCAAAAGGCAAGTACCCACTCCCACCCATATCACTCCCATCCACCACCCCTTCCTCCTAAGGAAACTTTAGTCAAGTCATTGAGACTTGACAAAACTACCATCTATGATCATTTTTTTGACAATCCTAAATGCGTCTACACATTTGTCATCTTACTTAGTCCCTTCAAAGACAGAAGGGACAAAGCTTGGAAAAGGTGGAGAAAAGACAAAAAACAAAGCAAATGGCAAATTTATATAAACTATAGAAATGAGTATGTTAATGTGAGAAGAGAGGAAAAAAGGAACCATGAGAAGGATATTACAGATAAATGCAAAGATCAACCCAAGCTATTCTATCGGTATGTGAATGGTAAACTCAAAACCAAACAGGAAATGGTGAAACTACGCCAAGGAAATATAGAATACACAGAAGAATTAGAGATGGCCGAAATCATGAACAAGCACTTTAAATCTGTCTTCACCAGAGAGAAAATACAAAATTGGGACGTAGATAATAACAAGCAGTCTCCCCACATGAGTGAGTTCACAACATCACAAAAAGAAATATCAGAACATCTATCAAAACTGGACGTCAGAAAATCACATGGCCCGGATGGTATTGCAAATTGGATTCTAAAGTAATGCAAAGAAGAACTAACAGACATCATAATAAATAGCTCACTCAAAGAAGGAAAGATACCTAATGACTGGAAAAATGCTAACTTTTTACCAATATATAAAGGAGGAAACAAGGAAGAACCCACCAACTATAGGCCAGTATCACTAACAAGCAATATAGCCAAAATTTGTGAGAAAATCATCAAAAATAGATGGGTAAAACATCTGGAAGACAACAACATATTAAACCCAAGACAATTCGGGTTCAGACAAGGAAGATCATGCACCACAAACTTAATATGCTTCTACTCAAGGCTAATAGACATAGTGCAAGAAAGAAATGGATGGGCTGATTGTGCGTTCCGCAAAAAGCCTTTGACAAAGTACCACACAGAAAATTACTAAAAAAAACTGGAACACATAGGAGGAATACAAGGGAACCTACTAAAATGGATGGAGGACTTCCTGACTGGTAGAAAGATGAGAGTAGTGCTCAGAGAAAAATATTCAGATTGGAAAGAGGTGATCAGTGGAGTACCGCAAGGATCTGTACTGGCACCAATAATATTTGCTATCTATATGAATGACATGGACGAGGATGTGAACTGTTACATGAGCTTCTTTGCTGACGACGCCAAACTGTTAAGGAAAGTAGAAACTGATAAGGACTGTGAAGCACTGCAAGAAGACCTGAATAAGGTATGGAACTGGAGTCAGAAATGGGAAGTGGACTTTAATACTAAGAAGTGTAGCATAATGGAGTTTGGAAAAAGCAAAAATAGAATATCAGGAAGATATGCAATTGGAACCAAGGAAGTAAAGAAAGTAGGATCCGAAAAAGATTTGGGGGTAATTATCACAAACAACTTGTCCTATGATAAACAGATTAACAAAATTGTTGGGGAGACTTACAACTTGCTAAGATCAATAAAAGTGGTATTTGCATACTTGGACGAAGACATGATAAAAAGAAATATTGGTTACATTGATAAGGCCTAGACTAGAGTATGCGGCGACATTGTGGTCCCCCAGTACCAAAAAGAATATAAAGAAAATAGAAAGAATCCAAAGAGCAGCTACAAAAATGGCACCTGCACTTGCAAACCTATCATACGAGGAGAGATTGGCTAAACTGGAGTTACCGACACTGGAGCAAAGAAGAGAGAGAGGTGACCTATTGACCATCTACAGAATCATGAAAGGCACAGAGATACTTGATAGAGAGGACTTACTTAACTGGGACAAGAGAAACACAAGAGGACATGGAAAGAAAATAAAAAAACATAGGTATAGAAGAGAACTGAAGAAAAACAGTTTTCCACATAGAGTTTTAGACACTTGGAACAAACTGGATAATGAAATAGTATGTGGAAAAACCATTCATGAGTTTAAAAGCAAACTAGACACTGCGAGATACAATGGCAGGACACCACGATCATAGCTCCCCTTCCCGCAAAATACAACTAGGTAAATACTGGCACTATTATTCACTCTTTTGTATCAAATCCAACTATTGAATTTGATAGACAAAAATTAATAAAGATGTCAGATGTGTGGACACATTTAGGATTGAAAAAATTGTCATAATGGTAGTTTTGTCAATAGCCTCAATGATTTGACTAACTATTCTAGTGAAAGAATGTATTCCCTAAATTAGGTCATTGCTTGAGGTAATTGTATTGTGATGAGATTCTTGTTTTTCATTGTGGTCATGTAAAACAAATTGTGTTTTTGTAATGTTCTTGGACACAAGAATGACTACTAAGATGAATGTTAGTAAAAAGTATTCCATTACTGAATATTTCTAACTGATTTTGTCAACAGTAAACCATAGAATACTGAGTGTTTTCATTAAAAGTGCCAATGAAGACCTATGAATTACACAGAAACTTCTTTGTTTTTTAAGGTTTCCTAACACCCAATGAAAAGAAAATATTTGATGACTTGGATAGCAAAACTGCCCATCCTAAGTATTGGATGCCTTTGGTGTGGGCAGGAAGTATTGTCACAAGGGCACGCAAAGAAGGAAGAATCCGTGACGACTTTGCTGTAAAAACAATCATAGATGAGATAAATCGCTTCCGAGGATTGTGTGGGGGATTATTGAGCTATGATTGGATTAGTATACCCCTTGTGTACACACAGGTATGGACAGCTTATGTAACAATTAACCTTCTCATTCTTGCTTAGTTTTGTTCAGTAATAAGTGCTCCTCTTTGATTTTCAAAATGTATTAGTTAAATGGCATAATTTTTAAGTGATATGTGCTTTATATAAAGTTCAATGATACCCTTATTGTATCTATAAGTATTTTATTGTTAAAATTGTTACTATCCCTAACCTCTGTTGAAATACTGTTTCTTGTTACCAGTCATCCCTTTCCACACTCTATCCCAAGTCTAATTGATTACCTTAGATGAATTCTAATCTTTTGCTTCTGCTTCTTCATGACAGGTTGTGACACTCTCAGTGTATGTGTTCTTCTTGGGAACTATAATGGGACACCAGTTTCTAGACACCTCCAAGAACTACCCAAACCATAGGACAGATCTCTATGTTCCCATGTTCACTTTTCTGCAATTCTTTTTTTACATGGGTTGGCTCAAAGTAGCAGAGTCTCTTGTCAATCCATTTGGTGAAGATGATGATGATTTTGAAGTGAACTGGCTGGTGGACAGGAACCTCCAAGTTAGTCTAGATTGAATTTTGTAATGCAACTCAAAGTTCATCTTTGTCAGTATGATGGGTTGTCTGCATTTAAATGAATTTTCAATAAATTCCTTTTTTTTTTTTTTTTTCTTTTTCTTCATCTTTTAGGTGTCATACCTCATAGTGGATGAAATGCACTGTGAGTATCCAGATTTAGTCCAAGATCTGTATTGGGATGAAGTTTTCCCACAAGAACTTCCTTACACAATTGCTGCAGAGCAATATAAGCGGGAACCACCACAAGGGAGCACTGCTAACATTGAGGTACCTGAAATTGAACAAGAGTTTTTGCCACTCTTGGAGGAGGAAAATGAAGAGAATCTCTTAAATATTCAGGTATTTACATGAAACTAGAATTTTCATTTATATCATGTACCAGGAATAATGATGGTGGCAGGTTGAATGTGAAAGTTGAGAAGCTGGAGGGACTTGAAGTCAAATGTTACAGGGAGTGGAGGAGTGAATGTAAATTTAATTATAAAAATTAAAAAAAGAAAGCAAGTAGATGTCTGAATGCACTGAAAACTTTTGTTAGAAATAGGCATTTGGAGATGGATGCAAAGAGGAGGTAGTGTGGAAATGATTGTACCTTTGGCACTATAGGGTACTATATGCATTTGAGAAATCTAGTAGAATAAATGTGGGGGTGAAAAGAGAATTGTTGGATACGGTAGATCAAAGAGTGCTTAAGTGGTTTGGGCATATGGAAAGAATGAATGAGGAAAGACTAGCAAAAAAAAAAGTGGAAAGTAGAAGTGGATGAATGAGCTTGATAGGCACTGGATGCACATAGGATGTATGTCACCCAGAAATTAAACCAATAGGGAAATAAATCTTAAGATAGACTAGAGTTACACTGGCATGCCTTCATTCAGGTCACCACCCCATACTAAAACATCAACATAGAATCAGCCTGGTAACTGACACCAGTTGTCCAAGATGTGACCACCACATGGAAGACTCAGAGCACCTAATACTACAGTACTTCACGCACTCATTCATTCCTGACAGCAATATAAAATCTCATAGATTAGTGACATATGGGCTGAACCACCATCCATAACCAGTATCCTAGGAGCTCCAGATCTCCCTCAAGAGAGAAATATGGCAATGGATTGATTCCTTGACTGATTACTTCCTTATATTTGCAAATTAGTTTCTTAAACACATGCCACCAACAAAGCACTATGTATTCATAGCACTATGACTTTCATTCTCATTTCAAACAGTTCAGTGTATTCATTCTGCTTCAACCAGAAATTTGTTCAGTTCCCTTTCTCTTGTGCCTACGGTACATGCACATGCATTTATCAGTTTCTTACCTTGAAATTGGTTGTAGCATCATGTTATCCAGGAAAAGGAACCGCTCTCTGGTTAAAAGACTTCCAGTAACATATATTTTGTAAACAAAGATAGTGTTTGACTAGACAGAGTTATAAATGATGACATTAGAAAACAAAAAAGAAAATATCTCCTTTTATCATTCTTAGAAGCCAGATACTTTAGACTTAAAGCATGTCCTTGCTTTATATATTTCTTTTGTGTAATGACAGTATTTTTTCTGATTGTAGGTGAATGATGAAAACAACAAAACTACTCCAATTAATATTGCATCATCCAAAGAGAGGACAGGAAGTATTTTGTCATCTCGTTCAGGGATTGGAGCTTCGCTCTCATCTGTACGCAAAAATTCTATGCTTTCTATGATCTTAAATCGCATCACATCTGGAAGTCAAGAGAGAGAAAGAAGAAAAAGTGGAAGGCTCCAAGGTGAGTTGTTCTTCATAACATTTTGTCTAGTACATATTCACATAATTTTTTCATCTACAGCATCTTTCCCTGTGAAGAGGACTACAAATCTATCACTTGTAAGTCAGCTTTTAGTACCAAATTAAATTGGGATGATGAAGCTAATTTTATTACCCTTGATAAATAACAGCTCATCTTGGCTGAATGAATTTATTTTTCACCCAATTTCTTGAGGTTTAATTAGTGATGAGAGTCTATGGATGTCACAATAATTCTGCACATGAATGTAGTTATAGTTATTTGGATGATAATGTCACACATGTCTTAAGTATCTTGTGCCAATCAATATTTGAAGCTTCAGGGTTCAAAAATGTAGGTCTGCCATTGCCCATCACATGTGCCCCTTGCACTCCTCACTTAAATCATGGGAAGGTTTCACATTATCACTTTCCTAGCAATACTACCAGGTCATGCATTACACATTTTTCTTCATAACAGGAAGCACACAGTCCATACGCAAGAATCATTCAGGTAAACCTCATCGGGGCATCAACCGCTCATCCTCAAAAGTTTCATCATTTTCGCGTGTAAATAGTCACAGTCCAGGATCAGTCACTCGCAACCGTACCAATGTTTCCATGCAGGTAAGACATTATTTTAAAAATGTATCTATATTTACCTAGTGGTATGTTACAGGAAGGAGAGCTATGCTCTTGGTGTCCCGTCTATCTCGCAGTGTCTAAATTGCTCTTAAATTTGTGTATGGTTTTTGCACACACTATTGTTTTGTTTAGTTTGTTCCACACATCCACCACTCTAAAGATGTTCTTTTTCAGGTCTCTTCTATAACTGTCCCTTTTGAGCTTCCTTCCATGTCACCTTGTATTTCTCGTATCCCAATTTACTAAGTCTTCTTTATCAAGGACTTCCATACCTCTCATGATTCTATAGATTGTCAACAAGTCACCTCTTTCTCTTCTTTGTTCCAGAGTTGGTAATTCTAGTTTTGACAATCTCTCTTCATATGACGGTTTTGAAAGTATTGGGCCATCTTTGTAGTTGCTCTCTGGATTCTCTCAATTTTTCCTTATATTCTTTTTGGTACTGGATGACCATGGTGTTGCTGCATACTCCAATCTGGTCTTTTCAGTATGACTAGTATTTTCTTTACCATTTCCTTGTCCAAGTAAGTAAAAGCCACCTTTATTGATCTTAGCAAGTTGTAGGTTTCTCCTACAATTTTGTGTATCTGTTTATCAGGGGACATGGCCTTTGTGATGATTACTCCCAGGTCTTTTTCAAACCCCACTTTATTTACTTCCTTTCTTCCAATTTCATATTGTCCTGATATCCTTTTTTTACATTTTCCAAATTCCATTATGCTACATTTCTTAATGTCGAAGTCCACTTCCCACTTCTGACTCCATTCCCAAATCCTGTTCAGATCTCTCTGCAGCAACTGACAACCTGTTTCAGTACTCACTTTCTTCAACAATTTTGCGTCTTCTGCAAAGAAGCTCATGTAACATTCTACACCCTCATCCATGTCATTCACATAAATAGCAAACATTATTGGAGCCAAAACTGATCTCTGTGGAACTCCACTAATCACCTCTTCCCAAGTAGAACTCTTATCTCTAAGCACTACTCTCATTTTTCTTCCATGCAAGAAATCCTCCATTCATTTCAGTAGTTTACCTCGTATCCCTCCTATGGTTTCCATTTAGTGTTTTGTGTGGTACTTTCTCAAAAGATTTTTGTAGGTCTAGGAAAGCACAATCTGTTCATCCATCCCTTTCCTGTATTATATCTAATAATCTTGAGTAAAAAACAGATAAAATTTGTGGCACATGATCTTCCCTATCTAAATCCAAAGTCTTGGATTTAGTACACTGTTCTCCAGATGTTTTATCCATCTGTTTTTGATAACTTTTTCACAAATTTTAGCTACCATGCTTGTAAGGGAAACTGGTCTGTAATTTGTTGGGTTTTCCTAGTTTCCTCCTCTTCTGGTATTTTTCCTTCTTTGAGTGAGCAACTTATTATATTATATATTTTTCTATATATATATATATATATATATATATATATATATTTTTTTTTTTTTTTTTTTTTTTTTTTTAGTATCCAGTTTGCAATTCCATCTGGGCCATGCAATTTCCTGACATCAAGGTTCGTTATTTGGTCCATTATTTCTTTTCGTGTTACTATTATTATTTCCCTCATGGGGGGGGAGGATCTCACTTCTTGCCCTTCATCCCGATGCTGTACATTTTCTCAAGTGAAAACTGACTTGAAGTGTATGCTCATGACTTCAGCCATTTCTGTGTTATTCACCATGGTCTTGGATCATGTGTTGGACTTGTGATCGACAGCTACTACCCTCCTGAAAGCTCAGAGCTCATATATGATCAGTCTATGGGTAATGCTGTGACCTCACATGCACACACACCCCCAACTCCCCATCCACTAAAGTTTGAGTGATACTGAAATTATTTCAGCCCTGGGTGGTATTCAAACTCGGAATGCCATAGTGGCAGCTGCAATCACTACCATTGAGCCATTGAGTGTGTGTGTGATTCACCACCATGGTCTTGGATCACGTGTTGGATTCATGATCAACAGGTATTTCCCTCCTGGAAGAGAGCTCAGAGCTCATGTAAGACCGATCTATGGGTAATGCTGTGACCTTACACACACACACTCTCCACCCATGAGAGTTGGAGTAATGACTCACAGCACAGCATTACTGAAATTATTTCAGCCTGGGCAGGTTTAGAACTCGGACCACCGTAGTAATGTGTGTGTGTGTGTACATATTTACCTAGTTGTATCTGACAAGAAGGGAGCTATGCTTGTTGTGTCCCATCTTTGTATATCACAGTGTCTAGTTTGCTCTTAAATTTGTGTATATTTTTTGCACACACTATTATTTTATCCACACACTGTATTTTTTTTTTTTTTTTTTTTTTTCCAGGTCTCTTCTATAACTATCCTTTTTGGGTTTCTTTTCATGTCTCCTAATATTTCTTTTATCCCAATTTAGTAAGCCCTCTCTATCAAGTACTTCCTTGCCTTTCATGATTCTGTAGATGGTCAGCAGGTCACCTATTTCTCTTCTGTGTTCCAAAGTCAGAAATTTCAATTTAGCCATTCTCTCCTCATATGACAGGTTTGAAAGTGTTGGGGCCATTTTCATGACTGCTCTCTGGATTCTTTCAATTTTCTTTATATTCGTTTTGGTTCTGGGTGACCATAGTATCACAGCATACTCCAGTCTAGGCCTTATTAGTGTGATTAGTATTTTTTTTAACCATTTCTTCATTTAAATAGGTAAAAGCTGCCTTTATTGATTTTAGCAAGTTGTAAGATTCTCCAACAATTTTGTTGATATATTTATCAGGGGACATGTCATTTGAGATAGTTACTACCAAATCTTTTTCAGATCCCACTTTATTAATATCGAACATTATTGGAACCAACACTAATCCCTGTGGAACTCTACTAATCACCTCCTCCCAAGCTGAACTCTGTTTTCTGAGCACTACTCTCATTTTTCTGCCATGCAAGAAGTCCTCTATCCAGTTTAGTAATTTAGCTTGTATCCCTCCTATGTATTCCAGTCTGAATCCTAATTGTCTCAGTTTTATTATATTGTTGTCTCCCAGGTGTTTTACCCATTTATTCTTGATCATTTTTTCACAGATTTTGGCTACAGTGATTGTAGGGGAGACCGGTCTGTAATTTGTTGGTTCTTTTTTTGTTTCCTTCTTTATATATTTGTACAATATTGGCATTTTTCCAGTCCTTTGGTATTTTTCCTTCTTTGAGTGAGCAACTTACTATGTTATATATTTTGCCCATTAATTCTTCTTTACATTCTTTTAGTATCCAGTTTGCAATTCTGTCTGGGCCGTGTATTTTCCTGACATCAAGGTTCGTTAATTGAACCATTATTTCTTTTTATGTTATTGTTATTTCCCTCTTGGGGGTGGGGATCACACTTCATTTCCTTCATCCCAGTGCTGTACTTTTTCTCTAGTGAAAACTGACTTGAAGTGATTGTTCATGACTTCAGCCATTTATAAATCTTTATATTCTATATTTCCATAGTGTAGTTTCACCATTTCCTGTTTATTTTTAAGTCTATCATTCACATATCTATAGAATAGTTTAGGTTGATAATTAAACTTTTCTCTGATGTCTTTTTCATATTTTCTTTTCTCCTCTCTGTGCACTTTTACATATTCATTTATATGGTTGATATATATTTGCCACTTTCCTTTTTTTTGTGTTTTTTTTCCCATCTTTTCCAAGCTTTATCTCTTCTATCTTTCACCTCACTGCATCTTCTTTTGAACCAGCACTTAATGTAAACCTTTTCCTGTTTCTGTTTATACATATTTATTCACTCCTTCATTATAAATTTCCATCAAAATAATCCATTTCTCCAGAGGGCTCTGTGTTTGTGTCGACATCTGACTCAAACTTGTCGCTGTTTTCTCTTGATCCATCATGGTTCCCATGCATTTTCTCTCAATAGACACATTTAACACTGCACAGAAATCATTTTGGGCAACTACAAGTGCTCCCCTCCCACTCAATGCAACCCAGGCCTCTTGCTCTCCTTGCACTATTGAGAATTTTCATCTTATTCGGCAGCCTACAGAGTTCTAGTTGACAGCTGTTGACAGCTCAGTGGTTCGTGTGTGTGTATTTTACCTATTTTACCTAGCTGTATTTACCTAGTTGTATTATATGGGAAGGTATCTATGCTTGTAGGGACCCATCTTTGTATCTTTCAGCATCAAGTTTGTGCTTAAATTCTTGTATAGTATTTGCACACACTGTTGCCTCATCCAATTTATTCCAGATATCCACCCCTCTAAGTGGGAAGCTATTCTATTTCAGATCTCTTCTATAACTCTTTTTTGAGTTTCTTTTCATGTCCTCTTGTTTTTCTTTTATCCCACTTTAAGAAATCATCTCTGTTGTGGACTTCCATCCCTTTCATAATTCTATAAATGGTCAGTATATCTCCTCTTTCTCTTCTTTGTTCTAGTGTTGGTAGTTCCAATTTGGACAATCTTTGTTCCTATGTTAACTTGGAGAGTGTTGGTGCCATCTTTCTTTATATTCTTTCTTATTGGTATATGTATTCTTTCTAATTTCTTTATATTCTTTTTAGTACTGGGTGTCCATAGTGTTGCAGCATACTCCAATCTTGGTCCTATCAGTGTAACTAATATTTTCTTTACCATTTCCTCATCCAAATAGTCAAAAGCCACTTTCATTGATCTTAGTAAATTCAGGGTTTTTATGAGTATTTTGTTGATATGCTTGTCTTGTGACATGTCTTTGCTAATAATTACCTAGGTCCCTTTCCAAGCTAACTTTTATAACTTCCTTTGTACCAATTTTATATTATCTGATATTCTATTTTTACTTTTTCCAAACTCCATTATACTACATTTCTTGATGTTGAAGTTCACTTCCCACTTTTGACTCCATTCCTAGACTTTATCCAAGTCTTTCTGTAGTGATTCACAGTCTTCCTCTGTGGAAGGGTGGTGAGGTAAACATCAAAAACCACTGGAGTTTTATTGCTAATGTTTCTTCCTATAAGGACTTCCTCAGAGTGTACACAAGCATTTCATTGACAGCTTATAAACTCCCAACTTAACCCATTTCTTCTTGATCAACGTAGCTCCTCCCACACATTCGTCCAGCTTCGCAAAGAATCATGGTGCTCACTAACCTCGTCAACTTGATAAATCCATCTTGGTGGTTGCTACATGGATATAAAGTAATGTATGCTGTCTCAATTCTTCTTCTTTTCTTCTTGGGTAGTCCTCTATGGAGCACCTCTGTTTTTTCCTAATCTAGTAGATGGCCTAAGTTGTCAAGGTAGACCACTAACAAGTTTGAAGTATGGTGGGCTCTGACAAATTAATGATTCACCTACCAGATTGTGAAAAAACAAAAGTCCTCCATAGAGGAGTACCCAAGAAGAAAAGAATGATAATTAAGGAAGTATACATTGCTTGACATCCACATAACAACCACTGAGATGGATTTATTAAGTTAGCAAGGTGAGCAAGCAGCATTTTTTGCGAGCTGGACAGGTGTGTGGGAGGAATGACATTTATTGTGAAGGATTGAGATAAGCTGGGAGTATATAAGATCAATGAATTATGTGTGCACTGAAGAAGTCATTGCATAACAAAACATTAGCAATGAAATTCCAACGGTTTTTGGAGTTTACCTCACCACCCTTCCACACACATATATAAAAGGAAGACTGATGTATAACAAAACAGATTTTGGGGAACTCAGAAAATTCTTTCAAAAAGTGAATTGGTAAAACTTCTTTAATGAAGAAACACAGGTGGAAGAGAAATGGACAATATTAAAAACAGGAAAAGGTGTACATTAAGTGCTGGTATAACAAAAAATGTAGAGAGACAAAAGATAAAAAGACAAAGCTTGGAAAAGATGGAAAAAAGAAAGAAAAAAATGTAAAATGGCAAATATATATCAAACTAAGAAATGAATATGTAAAAATATGCAGGGAAGAAAAAAAAAAACGAAAAATACATTATAGACCAGTGGTTCTTAACCTTTTTACTACCACGCCCCCTCTAGGAACTGTTCTTTTCCTCCACGCCCCCCTTGCAGGGAGGGGGGGGTCAATACATTGGAAAATTTGTATGGCTGGGAGACTTTTGAAAATAAAGTTAGTGACGACGATACTTCTGCATTATCTCATAAACTTACCTCTACATTACTGACCCATTTCTTCTCAAGAAAATAACATGTCAAATTTCTACTTTTCTCCTGAGCCTCGCGTGCCCCCCCTGAAAATCACTTACACCTCCCTAGGGGGGGGCGCCCCCCAGGTTAAGAATCACTGTTATAGACAGACAAAATATGTAAGGAAACAAGGAAGACCCAACAAACTATAGACCAGTCTCCCTTATAAGTACAATAGCAAAAATTTGTGAGAAAGTCATCAAAAGTAGATGGACTAAACATCTGGAGAACAATATAGTAAATCCAAGACAATTCGGTTTTAGACAAGGAAGATCATGTACTACAAATTTAATCTGTTTTTATTCAAGGCTAATAGATATAATGCAAAAAAGGGACAGATGGGCAGACTGTGCTTTCTTGGACTAACAAAAGGCATTTGATAAAGTACCACACAAAAGAATATTAAGAAAACTCAAAACAACAGGAGGTATATATGGAAAACTATTTAAATGGATGGAAGATTTCTTGCGTGGGAGAAAAATGAGAGTGGTGCTCAGAGGTAAAAACTCTACTTGAGAAGAAATGATAAGTGGAGTCCCACAGGGTTCAGTACTGGTTCCAATAATGTTTGCTATATATGTAAATGACATTGATGAAGGTGTAGAATGTTACACGAACTTCGTTGCAGAAGACGCAAAACTACTAAAGAAAGTAAGTACAGATAAATATTGCTACAAAGAGACCTGGACAAGGTCTGGAAATGGAGTCAGAAGTGTGAAATGAACTTCAATATTAAGAAATGTAGTATAATGGAAATTGAAAAAAATAGAAAAGAATATCAGGACAATATAAAATCTGTGCAAGGGAAGTAAAGAAAGTTAGTTCCAAAAAAGGACCTAGGAGTAATCATCACCAAAGACATGTCCCCAGACAAGCAGATAAAATAGAGAAACCTACAATTTATCAAGATCAATGAAGGTAGTGTTTTACTTGGATGAGGTAATGGTAAAGAAAACACTAGTCACACTGATAAGACACTATGGACACCCAGTACATAAAAGAATATAAGGAAAATAGAAAGAATCCTAAGAGCAATAACAAAGATGGCCCCAACATTATCAAAATTAACATATGAGCAAAGATTGTCTAAACTGGAACTACCAACCCTGGAACAAAGAAGAGAAAGAGGCGATCTATTGGTCATTTACAAAATCATGAAAGGCATGGAAGTCCTTGACAGAGAAGACTTATTAAAGTGGGATAAATGAAAAACAAGGGGACATGAAAAGAAACTCAAAAAGGACATTTATAGAAGAGATCTGGAGAAAAAAAAATTCCACACAGAGTGGTGGATGTCTGGAAGAAATTGGATGAAACAATAGTGTGTAAACACCATACAAGAACAAACTACCGGTAGATGTTGTGAGATAATAAGATGGGTCACGACAAGCATAGCTCCCCCTCCTGTATAATACAACTAGGTTAAATGCACAAACATACACACGCATCAAACTAACAGCAAAGATTGGAACTCCGGAAAGAAACACAATTATCATGGATTATAGCGATGAGGGAGTACCTGGGTTGTATTAGTAGGGAAGGGGAAAGCTCGTGGTGTAATGGGCAGGTAAAGAAAAAGGAGAAGAGGAGACATTATTGAGGAAAATTGAAGGAAATGAGGAAGGGGATGAATGGGCCCCAGACATCAGAAGGAGTGTCAACAAAAGATGTGCAGAACACACAGATGAAGTAGAACAGGGGAGCAGAGGTATCAGAAGTAGAAATATAGATAATAGCAGCTCAATGGAAAGAGAAGATAACTGCTTTTATGGATTTAATGAGGGAGGAAATGACAACCTCCCCTGGCTAGTAAATCTAGAGGAGAAACTAAAAAAAAAAAAAATGAACGAAGCATGGGAGGTTAGGTTTAACCAATTAACACTAGTTACACAAAGAATTGATAAACTGGAAGAACTAAAGAAGGAGAATCAAAACCTAACTAAAGAAATAGAAGAATTAAAAAGACAGTTAAGAGAAGTAAAGGATGAGAATGAGGAATTAAAGAGGAATAATAAGGAGAATAAAGAGTCCATAGCAAGAGAGGTAGGTCGTTGGAAAAAAGTACAAGAAAACAATAAAACTTAATTTAGAGATATTGTGAAACAATAGATGAAAGAACAAACTAAGGACACATTTATTAAAGTGATGAGGGAGAAGGAGAATATAGTATGAGACTTAGCTGATAAAAAGAAATGTATAATTATATTAGGGATGGAAGAGAAGTATAATCCAAATAGGACTACAAGAGTAAAGGAGGAGAAGAAAAAAATAAAAAATATATTAGAATCAGTTCAAGAAGATGAACCATAAACAGGGAAAGAAATAGAAGAAATATATAGAATAGGGAAATACAATACAGATAAGACCAGACCAATTATGGTTAAATTCAGGTCACAAAAGACAGCAGAGAATACCTTAGGAAAAACAGGGAAACTAGCAAAAAGTTATCAATATAAACAGGTATGGATAAAAAGAGAGATGAATAAAGAGGAAAGAGAGGATGAGAAAGCAAAAAGACTAGAAGCTAAGGAAAAAAAAAACGAGAACAGAACAGAGTCAGACAAAGAGAAATTCTATTGGAGAGTAGTGAATATGAAAGTGAGGAAATGGTTCATAGCAGAGAAAAACGGAAGGAAAAGAGAAAACAGGATGGAAATAACAGAAAATTAAAAGTGTCTTACACAAATATGGATGGCTTAATAACAGGTTTGAACGAACTGAATGATTACCCGAAGGAAAAAGAACCGGACATAATGGGAATTGTAGAGACAAAATTGAAAGGACATGGTGCATATAATTATTGGATTAGAAACAGAGAGGTAAAACAAGGGGGTGGAGTTATGTTCCTGACTAAGAAGGATATAAATGTGAGGAATGTCACATATGGAAAGAATAGAGTAGAGATGCTTATGATGGAAGTGGAGGACAAGGATGGGAAGACCAGGAAGTTTGTAGTAAATTTTGTGCCTCCTAAAACAGCTTCGTTGGAAGAAGAAGAACACAAAAATATGTTAGAAGACACAAGGATAACTCTAAATAGGATAATGGAAGATGGAGGAAGAATAATTATAATGGGTGACTTTAATTGTAAAGAAATCTGCTGGGAAGAGATGACAGTGAAGGGTGGAGATGACCTATGAGGAAATGTACTACTTGATATGATTATAGAACATACACTGATGCAATGGATACAAGAGAATACTAGGTATAGAAATGAGGAAGAACCATCGAGACTGGACCTAATAATCACATCAGAAACCAAAATGGTGGACAAGATTGAATATAAGACACCAATAAGTAAAAGCGACCACATATTGGTTGAACTGGAACTAAATGAGGAAAAATACATGGAAAAAATGAAAAATATAGAAAAGGAAGATTGATGTATGATTTTTTTTTTTTTTATCAAATAAGAGAATTCTTTCAAAAAGCTGACTGTGAAAGAATACACAAAGAGGAAACAACAGTAGAAGAGAAATGGAATATTTTGACAAAAATTTATAAAGGAGTGGAAAAGTATGTTCCAAGACAAAAACAAGGAAAAGGATATGTAAAGTGTGGGTACAACAAAAGATGTAGGGAGTTAAAAGACAGAAGGTATAAAGCTTGGATAAAATGGAAAAAAAGACAATAGACCTGAAAAATGGAAAATATATATTAGTTGTAGAAATGAATATGTACAAGTGTGCAGAGAAGAAAAGAGAAAATATGAAAAAGATGTCATAGAAAAATGTAAAGATCAACCAAAACTATTTTACAGATTTGTAAACAACAAACTGAAAAACAAACAAGAATTAGAGAAACTATGACAAGGAGAAGTTGAATTCACAGAGGAAATAGAAATGCCAGAAATTATGAACAAGTATTTTAAATCGGTGTTTATGAGGGAGAACATACAACCTAGAGATATCAAGTGGGAGGAGAAAGTCCCCCCTATGAAAGAGATAGAAGCATCAAGGAATGAAAAAATGAATCACTTGAGTAAGCTCGATGTCAGAAAATCGCATGGACCAGATGAAATGGCAAACTGGATTTTGAGAGAATGCAGGAATGAACTAACAGACAGAAGACATAGTCTAATAAACAGTTCATTGAAAGAAGGAAAAGTTCCAGATGATTGGAAAAGAGTAAATATAGTACCAATATATAAAGGGGGAAACAAGGAAGACCCTGCTAACTATAGACTGGTCTCTCTTACAAGTACGATAGCTAAAATTTGTGAAAGAATGATCAAAATTAGATGGGTAAGGCATTTGGAAAAAAAACAACATACTAAATCCAAGGCAATTTGGATTTAGACAAGGACGATCATGCGTCACAAACTTAATGTGTTTCTATTCAAGGCTAATAGATGTAATACAAGAAAGAGATGGATGGGCTGATTGTGCATTTCTAGACCTGATAAAAGCTTTTGATATGGTGCCACATAAGAAATTGCTCAAGAAATTAGAAACTGCAGGAGGAATACAGGGCAAACTACTGAAGTGGATGGAAGACTTCTTTCATGAAAGAAAAATGAGAGTGGTGATAAGAAAAAGGTGACAAAAAGATACCAAATAACTACAGGCCTATAAGTTTGACTTCAATCGTAGGAAAAATAATGGAAACTATCATCAGAGATGCTATCGAACATCATTTAGAAAGTAACCGATTGATAAATGATAGCCAGCATGGTTTCAGACGGAAACGTTCTTGCGTGACTAACTTTCTCAAATTCTACAACACAGTTATCTCGAATTATGACAAAAGAAACAATATAGATTTAATATATCTAGACTTTGCAAAAGCTTTTGATACCGTCCCACACGAAAGACTACTTACTAAATTAGCTTTGCATGGAATAAGTGGTAGCCTATTAGGTTGGACTAGTAATTGGTTGAATGGTCGAAAACAGAGAGTTGTTTTAAATGGAAAAACTTCTGGATGGAAAAGTGTTGCAAGTGGAGTTCCTCAGGGTTCCATTCTTGGGCCACTTCTATTCATAGTATATATAAATGATATAGACCATGGACTAAAATCTACTGTTTCCAAATTTGCTGATGATACAAAACTGTGCGGAGTGGCAAATGATCACTCAAACCAATTAGATATTCAAGTAGATTTAGATAAATTACAGCAATGGTCTGAAAAGTGGCTAATGAAATTTAACACAAGTAAATGCAAGGTAATGCACATAGGTAAAAATAACAGTAAGTACGATTACAAGTTATTTGGTAATTCGTTAACAAAAGTGGATAGTGAAAAAGATCTCGGCGTAATTATCAGTAACAACCTCAAATCATCCAAGCAATGTATTTCAGCCTCTGAGAAAGCAAATAAGATTCTGGGACTGATTGCGCAATCTTTTGATTTCAAAAGTCCATCACTCATTAACAAGCTATATAAATCGTTAGTTCGTCCACATTTGGAATATGCTGTTTCTGTATGGTCACCGAATCTCATTAAAGACATTGACAGACTGGAAAAAGTTTAACGGCGAGCCACAAAACTGATTCCAAATATCAAAAATAAATCATACGAAAATCGACTAAAACACATGAATCTGTTTTCCCTAAAAAAGCGTAGACTCAGAGGTGACTTGATACAGGTCTTTAAGATTTTAAAGGGAATTGACAACATCAAAAGTGACAAAAATTTTACATTGAATGAGAATCAGACAAGAAACAATGGTCTCAAACTGTCCGGAAATAGATTCAATTTGGAAGTAGGTAGAAACAACTTTGCCAACCATGTAGTTAATGAATGGAATAAACTTCCTGCACAGGTAGTGCAATGTAGTTCAGTTCGAAGTTTTAAGAATCATTTAGATAAACACCTAAGTAAGATGCTGTAATGATGATAATTTATCTTATATTATTTGTTTTTGTTTTGTTATCATTTGTCTGTCTGATTTTCATTTATTATTAGTTATATGTCAATTTATCATTATTTACTATTTGCCTGTTTGTTTATTATTTAACTATACCTATGCATTTATTTATGTATTTTATTTGTTATTTACATTATTATAGTTTTTATTTATTGTTTTATTAATATGATTTTTTTTTTCGCATCCGACCTAGATATGGATCAAAAGGTCTCCTGTCGGCATGCTCCACCTTTGTAATCCTTTGTAAGAGACAAACACTAAGGAACAGTTCTGGCCGCAATAATGTTTGCTATATATATTAATGATATGGATGAAGGAATTGAAAGTTATATGAGGTTCTTTGTGGATGATGCAATATTGTTGAAAAAAGTGAACACTAGAAGATTGTGAGTCACTATAGAGTGATCTCAATAAAGTATGGGAATGGAGTAGGAAGTGGGAGATGGAATTCAATATTAAGAAGTGTAGTATAATGGAATTTGGAAGTAGCAAAAAAAGAATAGTGGGATCATATAAATTGGGAGAAGAAGAAATTAAGAAAGTAGAAAATGAGAAAGACCTGAGAGTCATTATTATGAATAATATGTCCCCCGAGAAACACATAAACAAAATTTTTGGAGAAACTTATAATTTAATAACAATCAAAGTGGCATTTACATACCTTGACGAAGAAATGGTGAAGAAAATACTAGTCAATTTGATAAGACCAAGACTGGAGTATGCAGTGATGACGTGGTCACCAAGTACAAAAAAAATGTATAATAAAACTTGAAAGAATACAAAGAGCAATTACGAAATTGGCACCAACACTCTCAGAACTATCATATGAAGAGAGACCAGCAAAACTTGAGCTACAGACATTAGAACAAAGAAGAGAGAGAGGAGATTTGATAACTATTTATAGAATCATGAAAGGCATAGAAACTATTGATAGAGAGGATCTAATAAAATGGGATAGTAGAAATACAAGAGGACATGGAAAGAAAATCAAGAAAGACAGTAATAGAAGAGACCTGAAAAAGAACAGCTTTCCCCTTAGAGTAATAAAGGTTGGAACAAGTTAGATGAGAAAGTGGTGTGTGCAAAAACAATACACAAATTTAAAAACAGTCTAGGTAAAACGAAATATGAAGACTGGACACCATGAGAATAGCTCCCCTTCTCGTAAAATACAGCTAGGTAAATACACACCAAGGGCTTTTAACCTGATGACACTGCTCTTGTGGGAGGGTCAGATGGGGGATTAAGGAAGTTAGTGACAGAGTTTGGGAAGGTATGCAATAAAAGAAAGTTGAAGGTAAATGTGGGTAAAAGTAAGGTGATGAGATGTACAAGGGTATAGGATGGCAGTGGGTAGGAAGTAAGTCTTGAAGGAGAGAGGCTGGAGGAAGTGGATAGCTTTAGGTATTTGTGGCAGGAAAATGATGAGTGGAGGTGGAAGTAAATTGCAGACTGAGAGAAGCAAGTAAATGCCTTAGGGGATTAAAAAGTGTCATGCAAAATAGGTATTTGGGAATGGATGCAAAGATGAGATTATATAAATGGGTGATTGTGTCAAAGGCACTGTATCGGGTAAAGACTTGGAAAATCTGTTTGAGATAATATGGCTGAGAAGTATGGTAGGGATTACAAGATTGGATAAAGTGAGAAAAGAGGAGGAGAGTAGGGGTTGGAAAAGGAGATGGCAAATAGGTCTAACGAAATAATAGTTTGGACACATAGAAAGAATAAGTGTAAAAAGATTAACCCCTTCCATATGATGATGCCTACGTAGACATCATGAGGCATAAGTGGGTATAAGAGGATGCCGGCATCAGCATCTTCATTATATTTATTTTGTAGTTGTAGCTGAGTGACCCCATATTATATGAAATGGATTGATCATATTTTCTGAGAACAATTAATACAGATGTAAATTTATATTTCATAATGTGAGAATTGTTATGCATCATCGTACATCAGGTAGTTGATGCCGCCCACAAGAATTTGACTCATTGAAGAGGTTAATAAAAGAGGTGTGGAAGGCAAAGGTGGATAGAGTGAACTTGATGGGATGACTGAGGATGAAATTGATGAATGGGGTGAAAGGGGCATTGAACAAGAGAGGAATTTCTGTTGAACAAAGAAGGGAGAGGGCAGGAGATAGGGGTGAGTGGAGAATGGCTGTGTATGAATGATGCTGTGATGCAAGGAAGGGAGGGGATAGAGTATAGGAGGGGAGTAGGATGTGGTATGTATGAATGATATTTTGACGCAACCCAAAGGGGACAGAGGGGGGGGTCACCAATTAAGTGAAGCAGCCATGTTATGGATGTACTGTGTCTTGCTGCATTGCTTCTGACCCAGGGCAGTGGGCAAGATACAGTGATGACCCATTGTCCATGAGGAGGTAAGATGAGAGGGAAGAAAGGGTGGTAGATAGGCCAGGAATGGGTTGAATTGGGTGTGTGCCTTTTGACTTGGCTATCTACCTTGTAAGGGGGGAAAATCCCTTGGTATATAGATAGATTGTTAGTTCTTCCCATAGCCAATTATGAAATAACTTCATGTTATATATATATATATCCAGGCTATGACCCCAGGAGGTTGCGAACTTAGGTTGACACTAGTGTAAGAGAACAAACCAGCTGTGTATGATTCTTTGTTTATTAGATATGCTAGAGTGTGTGTATAATGTTTGTGGGAGTTCACTGTTGCTACTTGCATTGCATTTACCTGATTTTAGGGCAGCTGTCTCAAGACTTCTTCTTTTTTCAAATGTTAAGAATACCTCAGTACTGCTAGGCACCTCCCTCTAGGGCTGTACTTCACATCTTAGGATTTACATGATTGGCTATGGATAAAACACTAAAACACATTTGACCAATCATATTGCAGTAAGGGGTCGCTGGTGTCATAAGAGGGCTTTCAACAGGGTTTTTAGAAAAGGCCTTACCTTAGCACAATTTAATTTTGTTTTGGTTTGCTCCTCTCGAGAAGGGGCCACCCACGCTATGCTAGTACATCTTAAGCAGTGAGAATCAGTTTCTCATAGAACCGCCCTTCCAAGAATCATGTGTCCACACACAACAAGTGGCACATGAATGCCCACTCTCACAAAACACATAAACACAATAAAAACACATGGGTTTTTTTTACACTCTGGGACCATTCATTCAGTATTGCCTCATATGTTAATGGATGAATGGCACTTTAACATGTGGTAAATAGTTTTGGCAAACCTCCTCTTGAGTTTGGCATCAGCAAGATGTAGACCTGGATCCAATTTTTTAGATTAAACCATGGTCTCAAATCATTAAAAGAATCCAAATTATGACACTGGTGTATCTTAATGACATATGCAGAAATTAAGTTGATCTCTCACGGTCACACCTCCCGGATACCCAGCAATGGATACATCTCATTTCAGTTTCATAATCAATATTTTTTATTCCATTTTTATGTACTATAGATATAGCTCTTTAATGTTTGGCTAATAGTTTCTTGAAATTGATCCTGCTGTTAAGACATACAGTGCACCTCTTCACAATTCCATTTTGATCGTCATTCATATAAGTTAACACGCAAACTACATAAATTAATACATTTCATCCATAGCAGAGGAGAGGGAAGGCAAAGTGCAAGATGAAACTCAGTCTTTTTTGATACAACAATTTTGTACTCTTAGCATTAGTGCTAATTATTTGTAGAGCATCATCCATACATACATACATATACCAAGGCTTTTTCCCCCTTACAAGGGAGGTAGCCAAAAAGGAAAAGGCATAAAATCATTCCCACCCATTCCATCCCTGAATACACTCCACACCCCTCCACCCTCCCTCTTATCTCAGCACCTCCTGGATGACGGGTCATCCTTGCACCTTGTCCACTGCCCTAGGTCAGAAGCAGTGTCGCAAGACACTGCACATCCACAGCAAGGCTGCTTCATTAAATCGGCGACCCCCCCCTGTCCGTCCCCCCATGCATAAAAGGAGAAGACGGGGAGAAATCCCTTCGGGCTGTGTCAAATTTTGCTCACTCATACTACCTCACCCCCCATCCCCCCGTCCATTCCACCTCATGCATCACAACATCATCCATATACAACCATTCTCCATTCACCCCTGTCTTCTGTCCTCTCCCATTCTTCCTCAACAGACATTCCCCTCTTCCCCAAAGCCCCCTTCACCCCATCCATCCACCTTATCCTAGGACGTCCCCTCATGTTCACTCCCTCCACATCTGCCTTCCAAACCTCTTTTACTAGTCTTTCTTCACTCATTCTTTCCATGTGTCCAAACCATCCTAATACTCTTTCATCAACCCCATCTCCCAACTCCCTTTCCACCCCCGTTCTTCTCCTCACCTCCTCATTTCTCACTCTATCTAGCCTAGTAACCCCCATCATACTTCTCAGACACCTCATCTCAAACACATTCAGACTCCTTCTCTCTTCCTCTCTTATGTTCCAAGTTTCTGCCCCATACATTGCTGTTGGCACAATCACTCCTTCATACAGTCTCCTCTTAGCATCCATTCCCAAATGTATATTCCTCATTACACTCTTCAATCCACCAAGGCATTTACTTGCTTCTCTCAATCTACATTCTACCTCCACCATCACTCCACCTTTTCCTGCCACATTTGCACCCAAGTATCTAAAACTATCCACTTCCTCCAGTCGCTCTCCCTTAATGCTCACTTCCAGTCTACTGCCACTTTCACTCCTTGTACATCTCATCACCTTACTTTTACCCACATTTATCTTTAGCTTTCTTCTATCACATACTCTCCCAAATTCTGTCACCAACTTCCTCAATCCCTCCTCCGATCCTGCCACAAGCGCAGTGTCGTCCGCAAACAACAGCTGGCTCACCTCCCACTTTTCTCCATTTTCTTTAACCATCTCCAATCCCTGACCCACTACCCTTGCATTTACCTCTTGCACTACCCCATCCATGTATAAGTTGAACAGCCAGGGCGACATAACGCATCCTTGACGAAGTCCCACCTTTACCTCGAACCACTCACTCTCTCCATTTCTAATCCTGACACAAGCTCTACTACTCTCATGAAAACTCTTGACAGCTCCTAGAAGCTTTCCTCCTATCCCATATATCTGCATAACCTTCCACAGTGCCTTTCTGTCTACCCTATCGTAAGCCTTTTCCAGATCCATAAAAGCCCAAAAAACATCCTTCCCCTTTCCTATAGATTTCTCACATATCTGTCTTACCACAAAGATCTGATCTACACAAACTCTACCCATTCTAAATCCACACTTTTCCTCACCAATTACTCCCTCTGTTCCTCTCCTAATCCTCTCAATCAAGATCCTCCCATAAGCCTTCCCAACCACACTTAACCTCTTCACTCCGGGGCACATCACACGTCTGGCAGCATTAGCTGTCCGATGTGCGATGTTGCGTCATACTAATCGCATTATAAAAAATAAAGTCAGTGCTCAATTGTTCGTTCTCTTTCACCCGTGTATTTTGATAACCATAGAAAATATGATGAAGCCAGTTTAGAGAGAATGAAAGGTACGTAGGTACGACTACAATAAATATAATCAAGATGGCAACGTCGGCATCATCGAGTATCTACTTGCTCCTCATGCCGCCTACATATGCGTCACTGTATGGAAGTGGTTAACAAGCTAATCCCTCTGAAACTACTACATTCACACTTGTCCCCTTTTCCCTTGTAAAGTGGAACTATACAGGCACTCCTCCAGTCCTCCGGCACTCTACCCTCTCTCCAGCAAACATTAAATAACCTCATCAGCCAGTCCACCATCACTGTACCTCCTTTTTTTAGACATTCTGCATGGCATCCATCCAGACCAGGTGCCTTACCTGCTTTCATCATCTTAACAACTGCCTTCACTTCATCCTTCCTTATTTCTCCTCCATTCTCCTCACTCATCACGGTCATTTTCTTAGCATTTCCCACTGCAACTATCTTTCCCTCCCTATCCTCCTTCACATTTAGCAACTCCCTAAAATATTCTGCCCATCTTCCCCTTACTGCCTTCTCTTCCATTATCATCCCTCCATCTGCACCTTTTACCTTTTCTTCTCTACTTGATTCACCTCCTCTTCCTCTCTTAATTTCTTTCCAAAACATCTTTTTATTACTTTCAAAATTTTCTGTCATACTCTTACCCCACTTCACATCTGCTCTCCTCTTTGCCTCCTTTACCTTTTGCTTTACTTCTCTTTTCTTTTCTTTGTACCTCTCATATGACTCCCTTGTCCTATTTTGTAACCAATCTGTAAAAGCTCGCTTCTTCTCTTCTACAACCTTCTTTGTTTCCTCATCCCACCATTCACTACCCTTCCTTCTATTTCCTCCCATCCTTCTTGTTCCACAGACCATCCTTGCACACTTTGTGACTCCCTCCTTGAACCATCCCCATTCCTCCTCCACACCTAGCTCTACTCTATCCTTCACTCCCTCCCACTCCTCTTTCAGCTTCTTCTTTTACTCCTTCTCCTTTTCCTTTTCATTTAAAGAGTTCACTCTAAGCACTTCCCTACCTTTTGTCCCTTTCCTCTTTCTCCATCTATCCTCCACTCTCAACTTATCTTCCACCAAAAAATGATCTGATATTCCCCCACCCTCTCCCCTTAGCACATGTACATCTTTAACTCTTCCTATCATAGTCCTATTTACCACTACATAATCCATCAACGCTCTATCTACCACCCTTCCATCCACCACCCTCTCCCATGTGTACTTGACTTTCTTCCGAAACACTGTATTTGCTATCATCAACTCTCTAGACACATTTCCACCATCAACTCTCCACTACGATTCTTTCCTGGAACTCCACATTTCCCAACCACTCCATCAGTTGGACCATTTCCTACCCTAGCATTAAGGTCTCCCAGTACTATTACATTGACATTTCTCCCTAAATCCTCTATGCACTCATTTAAATCTATCCAAAAGGCCTCTTTTTCTTCTACACTCTTCTCACTGCCAGGTCAATATGCACTTACAAAGACCCACATCTCCTTTCCCAGTTTCACTTTCATCCACATTATCCTTGAGGAAACCTCCTTCCACTCCACTACACATTTACCTATCTCTTCACTTACTAGAATAGCCACCCTTTCCCTCCCTTGCCCTCTCTTCACTCCTGATAACCTCCCACTTACACTCCCAAACTTACACTCACCCTTCCCTTTCAGCTTAGTTTCACTCAAAGCCAACACATCCATCTTTCTTCTCACAAACATACTACCTATCTCTTCCCTTTTACTCTCATCTGTACCACATCCACGCACATTAAAAGACCCAAACCTTAGGGTGTTGGTCGGAAAACTCCCAGACCCTCTTATGCCTTTACTTTTTTGTTTAGGAATGTCCCCTGTGGGGCTACAAGGAGAAGGATGCCTAGTCCCAATCCCCATCCCTTTCTTCTTGCCTCTTACGATCCAAGTGGAAATACTTGGTGGCAGTATTCTTTTCCCCCACCACAGGGAATTCCCCCACAGCAGAAAATGAATACTCAGAGGAATGGTACAGGACAGCAGCAAGGGGTTGGGGGACAGCATAACGGACGGACAGTCGTAGTATAAAAGTGTCATAATTTCTCTATGAAGAGTTTTCCTCTATCATAGACAAAATGGTGTGTGGCTCTGGTCCATAGAGGCACCCCATATAGACCCTAAAGTATCAACTGCATGCTACTTTTCCACAATAACAAGCAGCCAATACCTCAACTCTGGAACCTTATATTATTTCCACAAAAGTACCACTTAACATTCTCACTTTTAATGGGAGCTCAAATTTTTTATTCTCATTATATTCTATGTATCCAAATATCTATTTAAATGCATATATGTTATATATCTATATTATACATTTATATATTTAAAAGGCAGCTGTGTAGTAGTCTGTAAGGTGGCCTGTTTTTTCACAAGTCTGAGACAATGCATCTGATATGTACACTTATACAACCCGGTATGCACTATTCTGATATGCATTGTTTTATTGCTGACTGTAGTGGTCATTTCTGTATAGAAATCAGTCACCGACGGTTGCCATTAGGACATAAGCAATTTAATTTGTCACTAAACAAGTTCAAGATTTTTGTATCACGTGTGCACCTGTTTCACTTCAATTTTTTAACAGGAACTGCACTTGTCCAGTTTGAGGGAAATGTCTATCTCAATAAGCAAGTTTATTTGGCATTGCATCAATATACATGAAGTGCAGATAATGAAAAGAACACATAGTTTGAAATAACAATTACAATTGCCAAGGATAACACAAAAAAGCATGTAAGCTTATTTCTGTTGTTGTTCTCAATGTTGAAATATCAGAAATCAGAATGTAACTGGAGGACTCAATTTTTTTTTATAATCACACAAATCTCAATTACAGGAAAAACTTATTCGTCGTCCTTATTTATTCGCAGGGCTTTAATTTACCAAGGATTTAACTTCAGCCTCATTTAATTCTTAACACACGAGGATTCTGTGCACAGATGAAGTTATACAATTTCACTTATATATTTCCTTTCACATGTAGGACATTCATTTGCTGAGGGGTTAGCTCAAAGTCGCGGGATTTAGATTTGCCAAGGCATAACTTAATTCATGGGATTTTGGTTTATTGAAGAATGACTTCAATTTAACTATTTGACTCACATGAAGGGCTTTATCTATTGAGGGAATGTTTCTTCCTCATTAATTTGTATCAACATGTGGAATTATATTCAATGAGGGAAATGTTTCAACCTCAAAACCTCATTTACTGAGGAATCATTGTATTTCACATAGTTCTTTTTAGAGAGATCTCATATACCAAGGGAATTGTTCATATGAAACATTTGTGACTGCGCAGGCTTCATGTACCAAGGATTTTTTAATTTCCACGTTTTTAGATAATTTCCTGGCTCCTTTCATGACAACCGTGCATACGTTTTTCATTTTATTTTCTGGCGGGACTTTCATTTCACCAAGGAAAAGGTGTAAACCTTGTACGGACAACTGTGCATACCTTTTTCATTTCATTTCTAGCAGGACTTTCATTTCACCAAGGAAAAGGTGTAAACCTTGTATGGACAACTGTGCAAACCTTTTTTATTTCATTTTCTAGCAGGACTTTCATTTCACTAAAAGAAAAGGTGTAAACCTTATATGGACAATTGTGCATACTTTATTCATTTAATTTTCTAGCAGGACTTTCAATTCTACATAGCCCTTTTCCCTAGGAAAAGGTATAACCTTGAAGCATCGTTTCACAAAAATAAGTTTTGAAAATATTTTCTGGCTCTTTTTCCAATTTTATATTGCGACACTTTTGTTTTCAAACCAAGGTAATTTTCTTCCTCAATATATAGATCACATTTTTCCACACAATTTCTTCATACATAGGTAATTTTGTCTTTTCTTTCAACGGATGTTATTTCCTTTTGTGGTTGAATTTTCAAGCCAGAGGGAACCAACTTTCTCATTGATTTCATACTTCTCATTTAATGTCATTGAACCTTAGCCTCAATGACTCTTGTTATTGATTTGCCTGCTTCTCTTCAATTCGAGGGAACCAACATCCTCATTGGTTTTGTATTTCAGCCCACTGTTTTATTCAATTTTGAGGGAACTGACATCCTCACTGGTTTTGCATTTCTGCTCACTATTTTATTCAATTTTGAGGGAACTGACATCTTCACTGGTTTCTTTCAATATTGCCCATAGGTTTCTTTCAATATTGCCAGCTTATGAAACATAAGGAAATAGATATACTCATAGGTTTCTTGTGATATTGCCCGTTTATATTTTCACTAAACCTATGGAAATAGATATCCTCATAGGTTTCTTTTGATATTGGCCATTTATATTTTCACTAAACCTAAGGGAATAGATATTCTCATAGGTTTCTTTCAATATTGCCCGTTTATATTTTCACTAAACCTAAAGGAATAGATATCCTCATAGGTTTCTTTTGATATTGCCCATTTATATTTTCACAAAACCTAAGGGAATAGATATTCTCATAGGTTTCTTTCAATATTGCCCATTTATTTTTTCACAAGACCTAAGGCAGTGGTTTCCAACCCCAGGGTCGCGACCCAAACTAGGGTCGCGAGGGTGTTTTTGAGGGTCGCCAAAGGGTATGAAATAAAGTTTCCTTTCTTTTTAACTTTTTTTTTCATTCAAGTTTCAAATGTATTTAAATTTATTGTGCTAGTAAATATAAACTGAACTATAAAAACGAAAGTTTATAAACATTATGCAAGTACGTAGAAATATAACATGAAATGGTTGAATTTATTATTACAATTAGGGTCGCGACTCCAGGCTGAGAGTGGATTTAGGGTCGCAGCCAAAAAAGGTTGGGAAACACTGACCTAAGGGAATAGATATCATAAGTTTCTTTCAGTATTGCCCGTTCATATTTTCACTAAACCTAAGGTAATAGATATCCTCATAGGTTTCTTTCGATATTGCCCATTTATATTTTCACTAAACCTAAGGGAATAGATATCCTCATAGGTTTCTTTTGATATTGCCCATTTATATTTTCACTAAACCTAAGGGAATAGATATTCTCATAGGTTTCTTTCAATATTGCTCGTTTATTTTTTCACAAGACCTAAGGGAATAGATATCCTCATAAGTTTCTTTCAATATTGCCCATTCATATTTTTACTAAACCTAAGGGAATAGATATCCTTATAGGTTTTTTTTTCAATATTGTCTGCTTACCTTTCTAAACCTTGAGGAAACCGACATCCTCATTTATTTCAAAATTCATATGTTAATCACATTGGACACCCTGTTTTTAGGAGAGTACGCTAGGTATACATAACTTTTTACAACTTCACTAACACAATTTTTTCTTCATGTCACTAAACACACATTTTGCACAACATAAATTCATACATTTGTAATTAAATTATATATCATATTTTTCACAAATATCTCATACATGCTCATAAACAATGTCCTTGTCTCCCGAGTGTCATGTTATTGTTTAGCAATGTATTTGTGGTTAATGTATACAGGGTGATTTAATCCCACCGCGGGGCCACCAATGTCGTGCTCCCCTGTTTATGTATATAAAGTTAAATGCTAGCTGTGGGCAAAATGGTTGGATCAGGGAAGTAAAAACAAGTGTATGAGTAGTTTTGAAATCTCATATTATCATCTCTCAAAATGGTGGTGTTGAATGAGACTAAATTCTCCTATCTATGACTTTTATTTGTTGTTTTAGTATTTGCAATTAATAGTGTAATTGAGGGTACAGGGTGTAAGAGCCTGGACTTATATTTAGTTATATTGAGATGCAGACCTATGTGGTGACTGATAATTGGAGCGGTTGCCTCAAGACTCAAAACAAGACAAGACAATACTGTTCTCCTTTTCTTTTCAACCCATAAGGATACCTTGGTCCTGCTAGGCACCTCCCTCTAGGGCTGTACTTTTTTATCTGAGGATTTACATGATTGGTTATGGACAAAACTTTCAAACACATTTGACCAATCATATTGCAGTAAGGGGTCACTGGTGTCATATGATGTTTTTCAGTCCTCCTCTAGGGACCTTCAGCAGGACTTTTAGAAAGGGTCTTACCTTAGCACAAATTAAATTATGTTATGGTTGCTCCTCTCAAGAAGGGGCCACCCATGCGTGCAATGCCAGTGTGCGATGATAAAAACTAGTATCAAATAGTGGTGATGTTGTCGTCGTCAAACCAATCACCACATATACAGACGCTCCTCAACTTACATTTTAGTTACGTTCCGAACGGCCGAACGTAAGTTGAAAATGAACGTAAGTTGTTACTGTACTATACATCGGTAAATTCTATTACCGTATCTTATAAAACACCCCTAAATCATTAATTAAACACATAACATTGTAAAGTAATAACATTAATTTCAAATAGATTAAATTCAAGCAACATAAATTGAGATGGTGGAGGAGGAGGGGAGGAGGAGGCAAGGCATTTTCAGTTTGTCATCTGCGCAATGTAAACAATGGACACAGCGTCGTGCGCAAGTATCCTTTGAACTACGGAGAGCGCAGTAAACTAAAAGATTCACTAAAAAAAAAAAAAAATTACAATTTTATTTTTTTTTACCGTCAGTTCAAACGTAAAATTGAAAAAACGTAAAACGAATGAACGTAAGTAGAGGAGCGTCTGTATATACAGTCAACTCCCCGTTAACACGAGGGTTACGTTCCTGGAGATGTCGAGTTAATGGACATCATGTTAACGGAACATAATTTCTCCATAAGAAATAATGGTAATAGTGGGGGCTACATTCCTGGACAACGGGAAAGTCCATCTATTTTGGGATTTTATTACTAAAAATCCTAAACAAACACACTATTAATAAATTTGAAGGTTACAGAAACAATAAAAACACACATTCTTACTATATTGGTATTTATTGTGCGGTAAAATAAAAATTTTAATGCATGTAAACATTACGACGCATCACTACCATCACTGTCGCTTGCCATGCTCCCATCCTCAACCTCACTCCCCTCTCCTTCCTCACCCCGCTCTTCCTCCTCACTCTGCTCTCCCTCCTTGCCTCGCCCTGCCTCCTCACTTCCCTCTCCCACCTCGCCTCACCCTGCCTCCTCTTCCTTGACTGTCTTTTTTTGAAAGAAATAGTGGACTTTCGTCTGTGTCGTCTTTTTCTTCTTTTGATCTAACATCAATTTGTAACAGTTCAGCTCCGACATAACTTTTCTGGCCACTGTTGCACTTCTGTTAATATTCGGATCTTTGGCTTCCAAGATATCCAGTCCTTCTCGTATAAACGAGAGTGCTTTTTCGAGATCACTTTTGGTCAAGACTCTCTTGGGCTCTGGGGTTTCTGATATAGGCCAAGGTGCAGCTGCCTCCAACTCTGCATTCTGTATCGTCTCCATCTCTAACAGTTCTTCGTTAGTCAGCTCCACTGTGTGCAATTCTAGCAGTTCATCAATGTCCTTCTGCTCAAGTTGGTCAAACCCGGCTTCCCTGGCCTTGTCAAGACTTTCCTTGTTAGCTTTAGAGACATTTTCTTGAATGTCAAAGCCGACAAAATCATACACCAACTGAGGACACAGATGTTTCCAAACCCTGTTTAGGCATTTCCTTGGCACTTTCTCCCAAGATTCTTTAATGAAGTGGAGAGCATCTTTGATGGTAAACTGCTTCCAATATTCCTTCACGGTCATCTTGTCTTTTTGTGTCCTCTCAACCATGTCAGTCAGGGTTGAACATAGATAATACGACTTGAAGGTTTTGATAATTCCTTGGTCACATGGCTACAGAATGGAAGTGGTGTTTGGCGGCAAGAAAGTGAGCTGGTTGTTGTTGGAGAGATTTTCTATTGACGGGGGATGGCTGGGAGCATTATCCAAGATCAGGAGAATCTTGAATAGAATCTCTTTATTCTCGCAGTAAAGTTCTAACTCTTTCTCCAATTTCCCAAAGTAGTCCTTGAATATGCTCCCCGTCATCCATCCTTTTTTTGTTGGAATACCAGTAGCGGGGTAGGAAGGTCTTGACGTAGCCCTGTGAAGACACAAGAACAAGCAAAATTAGTTTAGTTTGCTTTAAATTGTGAGTTGGTGACACAATTTTCTTTTTTGTTTTGGTGCATGAAAAAAACCCAGCAAACTCGGTAAAAAATTCAAAGCTTTCATGACTAATAATCAACATCCATACATACACACCTTCAATGCTCGTGGATTTTCCAAGTGGTAGACAGGAGCAGGTTTCAGCTTGCAGTCTCCCTCTGCATTGGCACCAAACAAGAGCATAAGACGATCCTTGGAGGCCTTAAATCCAGGTGCAGTCGTCTTCTCAACCGAGATATAGGTCCGGTTAGGTAGTTTTTTCCAATATAGACCTGTCTCATCTATATTAAAAGTCTGCTTGGAAGTGTAGCCACCTTCCTTGATGATGGTCTCGAGGGTAGCCGGATATGTTTTGGCTGCTTCCACATCGGCAGATGCAGCTTCCCCAGTCATTTTGAGATTGTGGAAGCCATATCATTTCTTGAACCTGGAGAACCACCCAGAACTGGCATTGAAGGTCTTGGCTTTGTCTTTGTCTTCCTCATTCTCGTCTTGCACATCCTGGTAGAGACTTAAAGCTTTAGCTTGTATGATGGCCATGCTGATAGGGACACTATGCTTGTTTTGGTTTTGGATCCATTGTGCCAATAACTTCTCCATCCTCTCCATCTCCAAGGATCTTGCTCAGGAACATTGTGAAGAGGAGGCTGATGTACCAGCAACAGAACTGGCTCTGATCTTGTCAGCATTCACCCTGATGGTCCGCAAAGTGCTCTCATTCAGTCCGGTAGCATGAACAATATCAGAAGTTCTTTCACCCCAATCATAACGATCCAACACTTCTAACTTCTTTTCTATGGTCACAAGTTTTCTTGACCTCTTTGCTGCACTCCCCTTTGGGGTACCAGGATGCTTGGGTGCCATAGTACATGAATTTATGTAACACAAAACTTTGATAAAATTGTTTATGAGTTCCACACGCTGTGAGGGCTGGCTTCACATTGAGGACAAGAGGCAGAGACGCGGGAGTCAGAGCATCTCTCCCGTGCTCTGGTGGCGGGAAATTCAACTCACATAACATCGAACATTTCATGTTATCAGAATATATATTCATAAATTTTAAGTCGTGTAAGATCGAAATCGTGTTAACAAAACTCGTGTTAATGGGGAGTTGACTGTATATATATATTATATTATATTATATATATAAAATTGTTGAAATAGAATAAGCTAGTCTTCTTATAAGTCCTGAAACTCATGTTGACTGATGTGGTGGCTGGTTATCTGCCTACAGGAGAGTGACATCTTCCGCATGTCTGGCCTATCCCTTGATGCTTTCAATGAAAACCAGGGCCTCAACAATCCTCGCTCATCCATTGATGAAGAGGGACCCATTATCATCAAGATAAAGCGCAGAGACAAAGATGGTAAGTAAATGACTCTCTCTCTCTCTCTCTCTCTCTCTCTCTCTCTCTCTCTCTCTCTCTCTCTCTCTCTCTCACATTTACCTTGATGCTTTCAATGAAAACCAGGGCCTCAACAATCCTCGCTCATCCATTGATGAAGAGGGACCCATTGCCATCAAGATAAAGCACAGAGACAAAGATGGTAAGTAAATGACTCTCTCTCTCTCTCACACATTTACCTCTGGCAGGGCAAAACAGAATTTTAACAATGTTGTTTGTTAAAAAAAAAAAAAAAGACATTGGTTTAAATAATTTCTGTATTATGGAGCCCCACTGCCTGAGGAGAGCAACTTGCTTTGATCTTCTTCAGTGTTAAGCAAAATTGGAATAGGGTAGGCTGCTGATTTTGGCAGATTAGAAACCTCTCAAATAAGTGGTATCAGATCTCAGGTTTCCACCAGTTGGTCAGATAATTTTTACAATAGAAGAAACCTGTTAGAGGGATTTCTCTCAGCTGATTCAAATCACTTGTTGAAACCAAATAAATCAAAAGTACAAGTTGTGAATGTCAATGAAAGAGTTGAATAGATTCATGAGAATATTATTAAATTATTTTATTGTTATTGCCATACTACATGATTGAAATAGTGACACAACTGTGGATTACAGTTGGTTTTATACCAGGAGAGGAAGTAGCAAGCCTACTCAGGTAGGGGAACTTGCCAACTGTCCAGACAGGGTTGAATGGCTGGCTGATCTAAACTGACCTAACTGTGGCAGGCTATCTGTAGACCCAGAAAAGAAAAAGGAATGCAAGACTAAATGTGAGCCTATATGACAGGCCCATACATGATTTCCACTTACAAGAGGGCATTTGAATTGGTCCAGGAGAATGGGCATTCCAATGTCTGTTTTATATGAACATGAAACCTGTAACATTAGACCTGTAAAAATTAAAGGAAGATAATCATATAAAGTTAGGAGTAAGGCATGTGCAGCTCAGAATCAGGAATGTTAGAGTCAATGTTATTGTGATCTCCAGTACACAACTGAGAAAGCAATGGAGTGCAGTGCATATGAGTGTACCTGAGCACACTACACTATGTATTTTAATAGGCTATTTTGATCACTGTCTTTTATTGTGATCTTGTTAATATGGCTCTAAAATAAGTACAACTGAGATCATTAACCTTAAAAATCAGCAGAAAACCTATTCAAAACACACATACAAAAAGCTTTTGACAAAGTACCACACAGAAAATTACTAAAAAAAAACTGGAACACATAGGAGGAATACAAGAGAACCTACTAAAATGGATGGAGGACTTCCTGATTGGAAGAAAGATGAGAGTAGCGCTCGGAGAAAAATATTCAGATTGGAAAGAGGTGATCAGTGGAGTACCACAAGGATCTGTATTGGCACCAATAATGTTTGCTATTTATGTGAATGACATGGATGAGGATGTGAAATGTTGCATGAGCTTCTTTGCAGATGACGCCAAGCTGTTAAGGAAAGTAGAAACTGATAAGGACTGTGAAGCACTGCAGGAAACCTGAATAAGGTATGGAACTGGAGTCAGAAATGGGAAGTGGCCTTTAATACTAAAAAGTGTAGCATAATGGAGTTTGGAAAAAGCAAAAACAGAATATCAGGAAAATATACAATTGGAACCAAGGAGGTTAAGGCAGGATCCGAAAAAGATTTGGGGGTAATTATCACAAACAACTTGCCCTATGATAAACAGATTAACAAAATTGTCGGGGAGGCTTACAACTTGCTAAGATCAATAAAAGTGGCATTTGCATACTTGGACGAAGAAATTATAAAAAAAATATTGGTTACATTGATAAGGCCTAGACTAGAGTATGGGGCAACATTGTGGTCACCCAGTAGAGAGATTGGCTAAACTGGAGTTACTGACGCTGGAGCAAAGAAGAGGGAGAGGTGACCTACTGACCATCTACAGAATCATGAAAGGCACAGAGATACTCGATAGAGAGGACTTACTAAACTGGGACAAGTGAAACACAAGAGGACATGGAAAGAAAATAAAAAAACATAGCTACAGAAGAAAACTGAAGAAAAACAGTTTTCCACATAGAGTAGTGGACACTTGGAACAAACTGGATAATGAAATAGTATGTGCAAAAACCATTCATGAGTTTAAAAGTAAACTAGACACTGCAAGATTCAAAGGCGGGACACCAGGAGCATAGCTCCCCTTCCCGCAAAATACAACTAGGTAAATATATCTATATATATATATATATATATATATATATATATATACACATACATATACATGCCAAGGGCTTTTTCCCCCTTACAAAGGAGGTAGCCAAAGTTAAACACATAAATCCACTCCCACCCATTTCCCTACGTACTCCACTCCCATTCCTCCCATTCACCACCCCTCCCTCCCTCTTTTCTTGGCTCCTCCTGGATGATATATATATATATATATATATATATATATATATATATATATTTGAGAAATTCGCTAGTGAACAGCGACATCAATCAGACAATCTCCTTGACAGTAGCGCACGGGATTCAAACCCGCTGCATCTGGAAGTAAACTTCCAAGACACACTCGCCTTAGACCGCTCGACTACGTCAAGTGGTCGAGCAGTCTAAGGCGAGTGTGTCTTGGAAGTTTACTTCCAGATGCAGCGGGTTCGAATCCCGTGCGCTACTGTCAAGGAGATTGTCTGATATATATATATATATATATATATATATATATATATATATATATATATATATATATATATATATATATATATATATATATATATATATATATATATATATATATATATATATATATATATTGCAAATAAATCACTTGAACACGTGATCAGAAATATGCTGGTAACCACTTAAGAAAAAGAAGCATAGAAATCCCAAGCGCTTTCGTGTATTCTCCCCTGAGGATGTGGATTACACGAAAGCACTTGGGATTTCTGTGTTTCTTTTTCTTAAGTGGTTACCAGCATATATATATATATATATATATATATATATATATATATATATATATATATATATATATATATATATATATATATTATATATATATATTATATATATATATATATATATATGGAGTTGAAAACAACAGTATTTTTGCGGTTATTTAATTTTTTCTTAATGTTTCTGATGATAGTCTTTCCTTTGATCAGATGAGCATAATGTAAATTTGTGTAATCTTCCATTTATTCAATATTTCGTATTTAATAAAATGTCTTCAGGCTTGTCTGTACTTACATGAGAATTGTAGATGGTACATACAAGGGAGGTTGCCAAAGTCAAAAGGCATAATTCCACTCCCACCCATTTCATCCCCATCTACTCCACTCCCATTCACCACCCCTCCCTCCCTCATTTCCTCCTTCTTTTCTTGGCTCCTGGATAACAGGTCATCCCTGGATCTGAAGCAATGCATTAAGACACAGCACATTCATAGCAAGGCCGCTTCATTTAATCAGCAACTCCCTTCTTCGTCCCCTTGTGTAGAAAAAGAGAAGACGTGGAGAAATCCCTTCAGACTGCATCAAAATTGCACACATAACCACTCTTTAACCCCCCATCCCCACCCACTCCCATGTATCACAGCATCATCCATATACAATCATTATCCACTTACCCCTATCTTCTGTCTTTTCCCTTCCTTCCTCAACAGATAGCCCCCTTTTTCTCAATGCCCTTTTTACCCCATCCATCCATCTCATCCTCAGTCACCCCCTCGTGTTCACTCCATCCACCTCTGCCTACCACACTTCTTTTACTAATCATTCTTCACTCGTTCTTTCCATGTGTCCAAACCATCTCGTTACTCTTTCATCAATCCTATCACCCAACTCCTTTTCCAACCCTGCTCTCCTCCTCACCCTCACCATGTTTCTCACTATCCAGCCTAGTAACCCCTTCCATGCTTCTCAAACATTTCATCTAAAAAAGTAGATATATGTACCTACCATCAGATGCATTAACCCTGTTATATTATTTGTTTTCATGACACCATTTTGTGATTATTTGTCTTATGTCATTACAGACAATCCTGAAGATATTTTAATAACCTAATCAATACAAGTCAAATACTCACATGCACATTAGGTTGTCTTTTGTACAATGATGCATCACAACATGCACTTTATAAAATATAGTTACAACTGTTTTACTCGTTCTCTTTTACCCTGAATGTTTATAACTACAGAAAACACGATCAGTCCTATTCACAGAATATAGGGGTAACTCATAACTGCAAAAATGCTATTGTTTTTAACTCCACATGTTTTACAGAAAATCTGCTCCCCTCTTTTACATATACATATATATATATATATATATATATATATATATATATATATATATATATATATATATATATATATATATATATATGTATATATATATATATATATATATATATATTTTTTTTTTCTTTTCTTTTCTTTTCTTCATGGTATAACATTACAAACTCTCCTGATGGTGCCCCTTCCTGAGAACTTAGTAGCATGGAGTTTAATGAACAATGCCCTTAGTTCAACTTTGCCAGTGGTAGGGTTTAAACCGCCATCTCGACTGTTGCCACAAGTATCAATGCCCAAACCCGCTCAGCCAATAAGCTTCATATATATGATTACCAAAGGTCTTTATGATTACCAAAGGTCTTTTCCATCTTGCAAGGGTTTGGCTAAGTCAAAGTACATACCCATTTCACACCTTTAGTAATTTTAATTAACAATAATAATTTCAAATATATATATATATATTTTTTCATCTTAATGCAGGAAATGTTCTCAGTTCACCAGCACATGATGAGGGTGACACAAGAAGTGAATCAAGCAGAACAAAGCTTTTGCCTGCAAAGGTAAGTCTAGTTTATGACAATGAATGTTCTCTGTATTCTGTGGTACTGTCTCCTAATATCATTGTATTGTGTTGGAATATTTCATAACATAATTGACTTTCCAGCACTATTCCAATTTATCCATAGTCTGATGTATTGAATGTTAACTTAAGGTGTGTTTACCACATGGTTTTGGAGTGCGTTTACCTAGTTATAATTTACAGGAAAGGAGTTACACCTAAGGGATCCCATCTCTTTTTCGAAATTGATCAAACGGTTCAATTCAGTTCAGTTCAAGAATTTATTCAACAAAAGAAAACAAAATTTATACATATACCGTATACAAAATTTTACAAAAATAACTTGTTGAAAAGGGAGTGTGAAGCAAAGCTTATGGGGAAATGCTCTCCCTTTAGGGAAAGAATTATTTATATATATGTGTATATATATATATATATATATATATATATATATATATATATATATATATATATTTTTTTTTTTTTTATAATTTAATGTAATATATATTTTTTTTACAATGAGATGAAATAACATTCGCAGACATGTGACACACCTGCTAACTCCAACCTCACATGGGAATCAGGGTCACATGTGGGCATCGCATCTTGTGGGGGTCAGGCGAAGTTCTGGTTTCGCGGTGGGGAGAGGTCAGGTCAATCGTTGACGGGACAATAATTGCTCACTGCGTGGATCCAGGTCACATGTAACCGTCACCTGCAAGAACAAGAAAAAAAGATCGGCAGACTTGGGCAGTACATGACAGTTTCTCCATGAATACAATCATGAAATGGACCTAAAATGTTCAATATACTAATACTTATAGATTAATAACTTTTTGAAATATTGTTTGAATGTTATGTGTTTGTCTTATTGTTTGAATGTTATGCAGATATACTGGATAGGAGGAAAGCTTCTAGGAGCTGTCAAGAGTTTTTATGAGAGTAGTAGAGCTTGTGTCAGGATTAGAAATGGAGAGAGTGGGTGGTTCGAGGTAAAGGTGGGACTTGGTCAAGCATACGTCATGTCGCCCTGGCTGTTCAACTTATACATGGATGGGGTAGTGCGAGAGGTAAATGCAAGGGTAGTGGGTCAGGGATTGGAGATGTTTAAAGAAAATGGAGAAAAGTGGGAGGTGAGCCAGCTGTTGTTTGCGGATGACACTGCACTTGTGGCAGAATTGGAGGAGGGATTGATGAAGTTGGTGACAGAGTTTGGGAGAGTATGTGATAGAAGAAACCTAAAGATAAATGTGGGTAAAAGTAAGGTGATGAGATGTACAAGGGGTGAAAGTGGCAGTAGACTGGAAGTGAGCATTAACCACTTCCATACGGTGATGCCTATGTAGGTGGCATGAGGAGCAAGTGGGTACTCAATGATGCCGATGTCGGCATCTTGATTATATTTATTGTAGTCGTACCTACGTAATTTCCATTCTCTCTAAACTGGTTTCATCAATTTTCTATGGTTATCAAAATACACGGGTGAAAGAGAACGAACGATTGAGCACTGACTTTATTTTTTATGCGATTATTATGACGCAACATCGCATGTCGGGCAGCTAATGCTGCCAGACGTGCGATGTGCCCCAGAGTGAAGAGGTTAAGGGAGAGTGACTGGAGGAAGTGGATAGTTTTAGATACTTGAGTGCAAATGTGGCAGGAAAAGGTGGAGTGATGGTGGAGGTAGAATGTAGATTGAGAGAAGCGAGTAAATGCCTTGGTGGATTAAAAAGTGTAATGAGGAATAGACATTTGGGAATGGAGGCTAAGAGGAGACTGTATGAAGGAGTGATTGTGCCAACAGCACTGTATGGGGCAGAAACATGGAACATAAGAGAGGAAGAGAGAAGGAGTCTGAATGTGTTTGAGATGAGGTGTCTGAGAAGTATGATGGGGGTTACTAGGCTAGATAGAGTGAGAAATGAGGAGGTGAGGAGAAGAATGGGGGTGGAAAGGGAGTTGGTAGATAGGGTTGATGAAAGAATATTGGGATGGTTTGGACACATGGAAAGAATGAGTGAAGAAAGACTAGTAAAAGAGGTATGGAAGGCAGATGTGGGGGGAGTGAACATGAGGGGACGTCCTAGGATGAGGTGGATGGATGGGGTGAAGGGGGCTTTGGGGAAGAGGGGAATGTCTGTTGAGGAAGGACGGGAGAGGACAGAAGACAGGAATGAATGGAGAATGGTTGTATATGGATGATGATGTGATGCATGAGGTGGAATGGGTGGGGGGATGGGGGGTGAGGTAGTATGTGTGAGCAAAATTTGACGCAGCCCAAAGGGATTTCTCCCCATCTTCTCCTTTTATACATGGGGGGACGGAGAGGGGGGGTCGTCGATTTAATGAAGCAGCCTTGCTGTGGATGTGCTGTGTCTTGCGACACTGCTTCTGAACCAGGGCAGTGGACAAGGTGCAAGGATGACCCGTCATCCAGGAGGTGCTAAGATAAGAGGGAGGGTGGAGGGGTGTGGAGTGTATTAGGGATGGAATGGGTGGGAATGATTTTATGCCTTTTTCTTTTTGGCTACCTCCCTTGTAAGGGGGGAAAAGCCTTGGTGTATGTATATATGTATTTATGTTTGAATGTTGATAAACATTTTGTCCTAGGTAATTCCTTTTCAAGTTTATTCCATGTGTTAATACCTATAATAGACAAGCATTGGCCTTTTTTGGTTGTTCTGTATTGAGTTTTAAAGAAGTCATTTGTATGCCTGTTCGCATAGCGAGTTTTGTAAGTTGAGTAAAATTTCAATATGTTTTGAGTCATTTGCTTATTGTAGATTTGGTGCATAACAATGGCAATTTTGTACTTTATTAAGTCCATGAATTTCAATAGATTTGTTTTTTCAAATAGAATAGTTGTATGTTCTAGATGACCTACATTGCATATTATATGCAGTGCTTTTTTTTTTTTTTTTTTTGTGAGGTAATTATGCGTTGAAACATAGGTTTGAATTTGTTTATGATTTTAGATTGGACTATGTCTTCAATTTGGTCATTCCCAGAGTTGGCACATCTGCATGGAAAAATGTTTTTCAGTATTCTTTAAACATGTATTTTTCCCATGACCTCATGATATCCTCCCATCTCAGACAAAGAGATTTACTGCAAATTTTATCCACTTTACTACTTACAATCAAGATACCTAACAAACCACACAAGACATTAAGATTAAAAATAGGATGATGACTAAAACCACCCCAATAGAAACCAAGATCCTAACCACTGATTTCCAAACTCCTGCAGACATTTGCCCTACAGAGAAGTCCCTCTCATGACAAGCAAGATCCACACTAGCACAACTCAATTCCAGTCACTATCCAGTTTAGAAACAAAACAAATGTAGTATAGGCCTGGCCTGAGAAGTAAATTACTATAGATGCAATTTCCACACAGAAAACACTCAGTATCTCTTCCATGAATGACCTATGGGCCATTGCAGTGGCTGTTGGCAGCTACCTGAGAACCATGAAAAGACCTAGGGCAACATACTGATTAATTGACCACACCACTATTTCATATTCTAACCAAGGGCAGATTTGGTTCTCTGAGTTTTTTCATCATCATCCATGTAGTGTAAAGTCCCTCTAATGTTTTTCAACATTTTGTCTTGATGGTCTTGCTAATGTGTTTTGTAGAACAAATTATCCATGACCAAAAATTCCTTAATTCTCTCCTGTTTTTGTAATTGTTTTTCTTCCCATTAAATGAATCATTGATGGTCTCTTTGTTCCAACATATCAAACATACATACATGCTTGCATATACCAAGGGCTTTTTCCCCCTTACCAGGGAGGTATCCAAAATCAAAAGGCATAATTCCACTCCCACCCATTTCATTCACACCCATTCCACTCTCATTCACCACCCCTCCCTCCCTCCCTCTCATCTTGGCTCCTTATGGACAATGGGTCATCCCTGCATCTCGCCCATCACCCTGGATCAGAAACAATGCAGCAAGACACTCCTCCTTAGGATGTAATGTCATAGGACAAAATGTCGCAATGGGATGTAATGACAGTGAAGGACAAAAGATTACGATGGGAAGTAATGATAGTGGAGGACAAAATATCATGATAGGATGTAATGATAATGGAGGAGAAAATATCACAGTAGGATATAATGTCAGTGGAGGACAAAATATAATTTTAGGAAGGGATACCGGACAGAATGTCAGTGAAGGCCAAAATACCATGATGGGATGTAATGACAGTGGAAGACAAAAGATCACGATGGGATGTAATTATAGTGGAGGAAAGAATATCACGGTAGGATATAATGTCACTGGAGGACAAAATATAATTTTAGGAAGGGATGCCGGACATAATGTCAATGAACGACGGGAGGCTGGCGTGAATCACGGTGACATAGGGGGACAAAATGTACAAAAGAGATCGGATGACCATGATTGACCAGATGTCCGTGATGGGGGAAATGTTGATTTTGATGGGAGAAATGTTAATGAGGCATTGAATGTCAATGAAGGACCAAATAATAATATAGAGCAAGGTATAAATAGAAAACAAAATGATAATGTAAGACATGATATTGAAACTCAAAATGTGTCAAAAAGAAATAATCACAAGTTTCTTAAAACCATGTACTTTAATGCTCATAGTATTAGGAACAAATTTCAAGAAATACAGACATATGTCAAAAGCGAAAATCTCGATATGATAGGAATAACTGAGACATGGTTAATTGGTACAGAGTTCGAAGCTGAATTTAATATTGCGGCATTTAAACACTTTCATCAGGATAGAAACCACAAGAAAGGTGGGGGTGTTCTGTTGTACGTAAAAAACAATGTTCATGCTTGTTTTTTAGAGAAAGTGAAACAGGATGCATATGACAGTTTGTGGGTTAACCCAAACGAATGGACAAAAAATGAATGTAGGTGTAATATATAGGCCAAAGACATTATCATTAGCAGACGACAAACTGTTATTTCAAGAACTGTCTAGTTTCTGCAACCGGGATTTATTGATAATGGGTGATTTCAATTTTACTGACATTGATTGGATGACCCTTGAACATGGCCATATAGGTAGTCGCTTGATTGATTTTCTTGGTGACAATAACTTAATTCAGCATGAAAAGAGCCCACAAGATATGGAAACTTACTCGATCTATTGATCACTAACCGCGAAAGCATGGTAACTGATGTAGAAGTCAGTGAATCTGTTGCAAATAGCAATCACAACTTAGATTCAAACTCCTAAAAATTTTAGAATAGATATTTGTGTTTCTAAAATACCCGATTTCAGTAAAGCTAAGTTCATAGGACTACGTCAGGAGCATCAGCTTACAGATTCGGAGGAAAAATTAAACAAAAGACCTGTAGATCAGATGTGGGAAATATTTCAAAATACGCTCACTAAGATGATTCAAACTTACATTCCTTTTAAGGACAGACATCCCCCAAATCAGGCTCACCCAAAGTGGCTCGACAAAGAAACTGAAAAAAAGTATTGCTAAAAAGAGACAGGCTTATAAGAAATATAAGTGCTCGGGTGCATCTAATGACTATGAAAGTTATGTATCAATACAGAGAGATTTAAAAAAGACAATAAGAAAAAGAAAACGACACTACGAAATGAACATCGCTGATAAATCCAAAGAGAATCCCAAAGAATTCTATAGTTACATTAGAGATAACAAGGTTGTTAGGAATCACATTGGTTCACTATTATCTGCTGACGGTCAACTTGAATATTCAAATGAAGGAATGTGTAATATCTTAAACAATTATTTTAGCTCGGTGTTCATAAACGAAACACCTCAAAGTGAACTCCAAACTGAAACCTGTGAAAAGTCTAGGGTAAATTTACCATGGTAAATATAACAAAAGAAAAAATTAAAAGGTGTATAGATAAACTCAAAGTTAATAAGACACCAGGGCCTGACGGTTGGCATCCAAGAATCTTAAAGGAAATGAAAAATGAGATTGTTGTTCCATTAGAAATTATTTTCAAGAAATCCATCATATCCGGAGATGTCCCAAGAGAATGGAAGCTAGCTAACATTACTCCCATATTCAAAAAAGGTGACAAAAAGAAACCAAATAACTATAGGCCTATAAGTTTGACTTCAATCGTAGGAAAAATAATGGAAACTATCATGGTTGAATGGTCAAAAACAGAGAGTTGTTTTAAATGGAAAAACTTTTAGATAGAAAAATGTTACAAGTGGAGTTCCTCAGGGTTCCATTCTTGGGCCACTTCTATTCATAGTATATATAAATGATATAGACCATGGACTAAAATCTACTGTTTCCAAATTTGCTGATGATACAAAACTGTGCGAAATGGCAAATGATCACTTAAACCAATTAGATATTCAAGAAGATTTAGATAAATTACAGCATTGGTCTGAAAAGTGGCTAATGAAATTTAACACAAATAAATGCAAGGTAATGCACATAGTAAGAATAACAGTAAGTACGATTACAAGTTATTTGGAAATTCATTAACAAAAGTGGATAGTGAAAAAGATTTCTGTGTAATTATCAGTAACGACCTCAAATCATCCAAGCAGTGTATTTCAGCCTCTGAGAAAGCAAATAAGATTCTAGGACTGATTGCATGATCTTTTGATTTCAAAAGTCCATCACTCATTAACAAGTTAGATAAATCGTTAGTTCGTCCACATTTGGAATATGCTGTTTCTGTATGGTCACCGAATCTCGTTAAAGACATTGACAGACTGGAAAAAGTACAACAGCGAGCCACAAAATTGATTCCAAATATCAAAAATAAATCATACGAAAATCGACTAAAACATATGAATCTGTTTTCCCTAAAAAAGCGTAGACTCAGAGGTGACTTGATACAGGTCTTTAAGATTCTAAAGGGAATTGACAACATCAAAAGTGACAACATTTTCACATTGAATGAGAATCAGACAAGAAACAATGGTCTCAAACTGTCCGGAAATAGATTCAATTTGGAAGTAGGTAGAAACAACTTTGCCAACCGTGTAGTTAATGAATGGAATAAACTTCCTGCACAGGTAGTGCAATGTAGTTCAGTTCAAAGCTTTAAGAATCATTTAGATAAACACCTAAGCAAGATGCTGTAATGATTATAATTTATTTTATATTATTTGTTTTTGTTTTATCATTTGTCTGTTTGATTTTCATTTATTATTAGTTATATGTCTATTAGTATTTACTATTTACCTGTTTGTTTATTATTTAACTATACCTATGCATTTATTTATATATTTTATTTGCTATTTACATTATTATAGTTTTTATTTATTATTTTATTATTATTATGATTTTTTCGCATCCGACCTAGATATGGACCAAAAGGTCTCCTGTTGGCATGCTCCACCTTTGTAATCCTTTGACACATTACATCCACAGCAAGGCCATACTTACATGTACCAAAAGGCTCTCTCCCCTATATAAGAGGGATGGCCAGCTAAGTCATGCAGCCACCTTTCACCCATCCTATACTCATTCAACACCCATTTATTTTCCTTGTTATCTTAGATCCCAGTGGAGACCTCAAATTGTCAAGTACTGTGCCCATTTTCAATATTTTGCATTTTTTAGCATTAAGTCCATTTTCACACTTGGCTCAAGTCATATTCTGTCTAAATCTTTTTGAAGCAGTTTGCAATCTTGATCTTATATTTTCCTCATAATCATTGATCATCTGTAAACATGTAAGTGTAGCTTGTTCCATTCATGTTATTTTCTTAGACAACACAGTACCTCTTCCTTGAGTGACTTGTGGGCTACTCTAGTGCCTGTTGCTGGTTACCTAGTATCCATGGGTTGCCTACAGGATAGACCTGAGGCAGCAGATTGATGTATTGTCATTTACATGAATTATATTGGGTTCCGTTACCAGCCCCTGCAGGACTCTAATAGCCTCTTTCCATCCTGACATCTTGTTCTTTATAACTGTTCTTTATGTATTGTCTTTCAAGAATCCTCTCATCCAGTCCAAGAGTTTTCCATCAAATCTTTCCATATACTCTAGTTTCTGCCCTCAGGTAATTACGGTATCCCCTGTCTGGGATATTGGCTGCATGTTATGTGGGGGTTAAAAGTTGCTAAGTAGCATGCAGCTGATACTTTAAAGTCTATATGGGGTGCCCCTATAGACCAGAGCTACACATTTTGTCTGTGGTAAAGGAAATCTCTGTTCATAGAGAAATGATGATACCGTATTTTTCGGACCATAAGGCGCAGGAAAAATCCTTAAAATTGGCCAAAATCAGGTGGTGCGCCTTATCGTGCGGTGCGCCTTATATGTGGCTTCAGTGCAAAAAAAATGCCTCGGATAGTGACGTACTATTTTGACACGTTTCGTAGCTAGCCTACCGACGGCGACAGTGCATGATAGGCCTAGCAAAAGTTACAACCAAGTTATAACCAAGATGCATGTATCTTGACAAGAAAATTGTGAAAACTTCGACAGTTTTCGGGTCCATGCCACAGCATTCATTCACGCTATCATGGCTATGACATGATAGCGTCCACAACACAGACAGCCATTTTGCATTGGTATAGTCTCGCTCCACTCAGACTGTAGTCATTTGGGTATTTTTTTAGTTTCGATCATGGGCGCAATATAGCAATATAAAATTAATTATTAATTTTGTAAATTAAAATGTATTAACGTAATATGCAATTTTGTGGGCGGAAATGAAAATAAAAAATACCTTGCTACAAGCAAATATGCTAATGAATGAAGTCGGTAGCATAGGATCGGGATGCCAACGTCTCTCACGACGACGACAACGAGGACGAGCCGGATGACATTTAATTTGCAGGTAATGATTTATTAAACACAGGTTAGGTTAGGTTAGACGAATTTATCACCCTTTCATATCTTCGACGTCGGCATCTATCATAACAAACATGGCGTACCATTCGTCCGACACGACTTCGTTACTTACGAAATCTGTTTCAGCACATTTTTTGTTTTTTATTTCCGCTCACAAAATTGCATATTATGTTGATACATTATAATTTACAAAATTAATAATTAATTTTTTATTGCTATATTGCGCCCATGGTCGAAACTAAAAATTTACCTTCATTTGTAATCTTGTGTTTTTAAGTGAATAGAGAATTCCGGGAATAAAACTGCTAATGTTGGTTTTATTCCCCACAATTCCCATAACGTGTTTGTTGTTTTTTAGGAGTATTGGCAGGGCAGACCGTCCATGGAGGTGGTCTGATTTCACTGACCAAAATAAAAATATATATCATTTATTTTTGTAATTTTGCTAAATCCCAACCGATTTTTCTCATTCAACAACGAAAATGTTGTTCTGAATGCACTCACATATGCATGATTATCCGATGACGAGACCAGGTGCGCCTTATGTAAGGACAGGGAATAGCAAATTACGGGTGCACCTTATGGTACAAAGCGCCTTATGGTCCGAAAAATACTTTATTATACAGTGACTGTCCTTCCATTATGCTGTCCCCCCATTCTTGTTACTGTCCTGTTCCATTTCTCTGAATATTCATTTCACATTTTGCTAAACCCTGTGGTGGAGGAAAAGAATACTGTTATCAAGTCTTTCCACTCGAGTCATATGATAGGGTAGGAAATGAACCAATAGACTGAGTGGTTGGTAAGTGTGGTGTTCCAGGAAAAAATCTTAGTGGAGAGTCGATGGTGATGTGTCTAGAGAGTTGATGATAGCAAATACAGTGTTTAGGTAGAAAGTCAAGCATAAGTACTCATGGGAGAGGGTGATGGATGGAGGGGTGGTAGATAGAGCATTAATGGACTCTATAGTGGTAACCAGGAGTACAGTAGGAAGAGTTAAGGATGTACATGTTCTAAGTGGAGAGAGTGGGGGAATATTAGATCATTTTTGGGTGGAAGGTAAGTTGAGAGTGGAGGATAGGTGGAGAAAGAGGAAAAGGACAGAAGGTAGGGAGGTGCCTAAAGTGAACTGCTTAAATGAGAAAGAAAAGGAGGAGTACAAGAAGAAGCTGAGAGAGGAGTGGGAGGGAGTGAAGGATAGAGTAGAACTAGGAGTGCAGGAGGAATGGGGATGGTTCAAGGAGGGAGTCACAAGGTGTGCAAAGATGGTGTGTGGAACAAGGAGGATGAGGGGAAATAGAAGGAAGGGTAGTGAGTGGTGGAATGAGGAAACAAAGAAGGATGTAGAAGAGAAGAAGCAAGCTTTCATAGATTGGTTGCAAAATAAAACAAAGGAATCATATGAGAGGTACAAAGAAAAGAGAAGAGAAGTAAAGCATAAGATAAAGGAGAGCAAATGTGAAATGGTGTAAGAGTATGACAGAAAATTTTGAAAGTAATAAAAAGATGTTTTGGAAAGAAGTTAAGAGACGAAGAGGAGGTAAATCAAGTAGAGAAGAAAAGGTAAAAGGTGCAGATGGAGAGATGATAATGGAAGAGAAGGCAGTAATAGGAAGATGGAAAGAGTATTTTAGGGAGTTGCTTAACTTGAAAGAGGATAGGGAGGAAAAGGGAAAGGTAGTTGCAGTGGAAAGCACTAAGAAAATGACCATGATGGAGGAAAATGGAGGAGAAATAAGGAAAGATGAGGTGAAGGCAGTTGTTAAGATGATGAGAACAGGGAAGGCACCTGGGTAAAAAAAAAAAAAAAAAAAGAGAGAGGTACAGTGATGGTGGACTGGCTGGTGAGGTTATTTTACAAAGGATTACAAAGGCGGAGCATGCCGACAGGAGACCTTTTGATCCATATCTAGGTCGGATGCAAAAAAAAAAAAAAAAAAAATCATATTAATAATAAATTAAAACTATAATAATGTAAAAATAACAAATAAAATACATAAATAAATGCATAGGTATAGTTGAATAACAAACAAAAAGGTAAATAGTAAATTATTATAAATTGACATATAACTAATAATAAATGAAAATCAGACAGACAAATTATAACAAAACAAAAACAAATAATATAACATAAGTTATAATCATTACAGCATCTTACTTAGGTATTTATCTAAATGATTCTTAAAGCTTCGAACTGAACTACATTGCACTACCTGTGCAGGAAGTTTATTCCATTCATTAACTACACGGTTGGCAAAGTTGTTTCTACCTACTTCCAAATTGAATCTATTTCCGGACAGTTTGAGACCATTGTTTCTTGTCTGATTCTCATTCAATGTGAAAATTTTGTCACTTTTGATGTTGTCAATTCCCTTTAGAATCTTAAAGACCTGTATCAAGTCACCTCTGAGTCTACGCTTTTTTAGGGAAAACAGATTCATGTGCTTAAGTCGATTTTCGTATGATTTATTTTTGATATTTGGAATCAATTTTGTGGCTCGCCGTTGTACTCTTTCCAGTCTGTCAATGTCTTTAATGAGATTCGGTGACCATACGGAAACAGCATATTCCAAATGTGGACGAACTAACGATTTATATAGCTTGTTAATGAGTGATGGACTTTTGAAATCAAAAGATCGCGCAATCAATCCCAGAATCTTATTTGCTTTCTCAGAGGCTGAAATACACTGCTTGGATGATTTGAGGTCGTTACTGATAATTACGCCGAGATCTTTTTTACTATCCACTTTTGTTAACGAATTTCCAAATAACTTGTAATCGTACTTACTGTTATTTTTACCTATGTGCATTACCTTGCATTTACTTGTGTTAAATTTCATTAGCCACTTTTCAGACCATTGCTGTAATTGATCTAAATCTTCTTGAATATCTAATTGGTTTGAGTGAGCATTTGCCACTCCGCACAGTTTTGTATCATCAGCAAATTTGGAAACAGTAGATTTTAGTCCATTGTCTATATCATTTATATATACTATGAATAGAAGTGGCCCAAGAACGGAACCCTGAGGAACTCCACTTGTAACATTTTTCCATCCAGAAGTTTTTCCATTTAAAACAACTCTCTGTTTTCGACCTTTCAACCAATTACTAGTCCAACCTAATAGGCTACCACTTATTCCATGCAAAGCTAATTTAGTAAGTAGCCTTTCGTGTGGGACGGTATCAAAAGCTTTTGCAAAGTCTAGATATATTAAATCTATATTGTTTCTTTTGTCATAATTCGAGATAACTGTGTTGTAGAATTCGAGTAAGTTAGTCACGCAAGAACGTTTCCGTCTGAAACCATGCTGGCTATCATTTATCAAACGGTTACTTTCTAAATGATATTCGATATCATCTCTGATGATAGTTTCCATTATTTTTCCTACGATCGAAGTCAAACTTATAGGCCTATAGTTATTTGGTTTCTTTTTGTCACCTTTTTTGAATATGGGAGTAACGTTAGCTAGCTTCCATTCTCTTGGGACATCTCCGGATATGATGGATTTCTTGAAAATAATTTCTAATGGAACAACAATCTCATTTTTCATTTCCTTTAAGATTCTTGGATGCCAACCGTCAGGCCCTGGTGTTTTATTAACTTTGAGTTTGTCTATACACCTTTTAATTTTTTCTTTTGTTATATTTACCGTAGTGAGTAAGTTTACCCCAGACTTTTCACAGGTTTCAGTTTGGAATTCACTTTGAGGTGTTTCGTTTACGAATACCGAGCTAAAATAATTGTTTAAGATATTACACATTCCTTCATTTGAATATTCAAGTTGACCGTCAGCAGATAATAGTGGACCAATGTGATTCCTAACAACCTTTTTATCTCTAATGTAACTATAGAATTCTTTGGGATTCTCTTTGGATTTATCAGCGATGTTCATTTCGTAGTGTCGTTTTCTTTTTCTTATTGTCTTTTTTAAATCTCTCTGTATTGATACATAACTTTCATAGTCATTAGATGCACCCGAGCACTTATATTTCTTATAAGCCTGTCTCTTTTTAGCAATACTTTTTTCAGTTTCTTTGTCGAGCCACTTTGGGCGAGCCTGATTTGGGGGACGTCTGTCCTTAAAAGGAATGTAAGTTTGAATCATCTTAGTGAGCGTATTTTGAAATATTTCCCACATCTGATCTACAGGCCTTTCGTTTAATTTTGCCTCCCAATCTGTAAGCTGAAGCTCCTGACGTAGTTCTATGAACTGAGCTTTACTGAAATCGGGTATTTTAGAAGCACAAGTATCTATTCTAAAATTGTTTAGGAGTTTGAATCTGACTAAATTGTGATCGCTATTTGCAACAGATTCACCGACTTCTACATCAGTTACCATGCTTTCGCGGCTAGTGATCATGTTATATGATGTTTGTTTAAGAGTGCCAGAGGACTAGAGGAGTGCCTGCATAGTTTCATTTTACAAGGGAAAAGGGGACAAGTGCTAGTGTAGTAGTTTCAGAGGGATCAATTTGGTAATTGTAGTTCGGAAGGCTTATGGGAGGGTCTTGATTGAGAGGATTAGAAGAGAAACAGTAATTGATGAGGAACAGTGTGGGCCTAAGACATATAGGAATTGTGTGGATCAGATTTTTGTGTAAAACAGATATGTTTTTTGGGCTTTTATGGGCTTTTATGGATTTTATGGATTTTATGGATTTTATGGATTTTATGGATTTGGAAAAGGCTTATGACAGGGTAGACAAGAAGGCACTATGGGAGGTATTGCAGATATATGGGATAGGAGGGAAGCTGTTAAGAGCCATCAAAAGTTTTTACAAGAGTAGTAGAGCTTGTGTTAGAGTCAGAGATGGAGAGAGTGAGTGGTTTGAGGTAAAGGTGGGACTTTATCAGAGATGGTTTATATCACCTTGGCTGTTCAATTTATACATGGATGGGATGGTGCAAGAGGTAAATGCAAAGGTAGTGGGTTAGGGATTGGAGATGGTTAAAGAAAATGGAGAAAAGTAAGAGAAGTCAATTGTTGTTTGCTGACAACACTGCACTTGTGGCAGGCTCAGAGGAGGGATTGAGGAAGTTAGTGACAGATTTTAGGAAGGTGTGTAAAAGAAGGAACTAAAAGATTAGTAAAAGAGGTGTGGAAGGCAGAGGTGGAAGGAGTGAACATGAGGGGGCAACCAAGGATAAGATTGATGGATGGGGTAAAAGGGGCATTTGGGAAAGAGGGGAATGTCTGTTGAGGAAGGACGGGACAGAAGATAGGGGTGAATGGAGAATGGTTGTGTATAGATGGTGCTGTGATGCATAGGGGAGAATGGGTGGGGGATGGGGGTGAAGGAATATGTATGAAAAATAAATTGACACAGCCTGAAGGGATTTCTCCCCTTCTCCATTTCTGCATGAGGGGACAGAAAGGGGGGTCGCTGATTTAATGAAGTGGCCTTGGTATGGATGTGCTGTGTCTTGTAACACTGTTTCTAACCCAGGGTAGTGGGCAAGATGCAGGGATGACCTGTCATCCAGGAGGAGCCAAGATAAGAGGCAGGGAATAGGGTAGATGGGAGTGGAGTATATGAGGATGGAATGGGTGGGATTGGTTTTTATGCCTTTATTTTTTTGGCTACCTCCCATGTAAGGGGGAAAAAGCCTTTGGTATATGTATGCATGTATGTCTTTTATAATGTCCGTTGAATGTCTGGAATGTTTGTTGAGCAAGGAATGGAAAAAGGCATGAGATAGGGGTGAGTGAAGAATGGCTGTATAAAGTACTAGTTATGGACCAAAAGGTCTCCTGTTGCCATGTTTTTCCTTTGTAATCGTTTACTGTCCTGCAAGGAAGGGAGAGGGTGGGGGATGGGGGTTAAGGAGTGGCTATATGTGAATTATATTTTGATGTAGCCCAAAGGGATTTCTCCCCCATCTTCTCTTTTTCCGCATGAGGGGACAGAGGGGGGGATCACTGATTAAATGAAGCGACCTTGCATTTTATGTGCTGTATCTTGCTGCATTGCTCGTGACTCAGGGCATTGGATGGGATACAAGGATGACCTGTCATCCATGAGGAGCTAAGATGAGAGGGAAGTAAAGGTGGTGGATTGGAGTGGAATGGGTGGTAGTGGGTACATGCCTTTTGACTTGGCTACCTTCCTTGTAAAATGCAGGGATGCAGGGATGACCCATCATCCAGGAGGAGCCAAAAAAAAAAGAGGGAGGGAGGGAGGGCTAGTGAATGGGAGTGGAGTATGTGGGGATGAAATGGGTGGGAGTAGATTTATGCCTTAGACTTTGGCTACCTCCCTTGTAAGGGGAAAAAGCCCTTGCTATATGAATGTCCTCCCTTGTAAAGGAGAGAAACCCCTTGGTATATAAATAAATAGTCTTTCTAAATCCTCTCTCACAATTTAACTATCTTGTTGGTCAGAGAAGTCTATAATTCCTTACTTACTCCTTTATAAATGTTAGCTCTTCCAATCCTTAGGTACTAACTTGTCTTCTAAAGAACACACAATTAGGTCATGAAACATGTATTCCAGTTGTTCTCTATACTCCTGAAGTATCCAATTTGAGATTTTATCAGACCCAGGAGCTTTCCTCATGTTAGTGCTGAAAATTATTGTATACTGTACATCCTTCACTTCCTTTTTCATACAACTTGAACCTATACTGGGGCAAGCTATTTAGTCATAGAAGAGAATGTAATCAAAGGCAGTATATTAATTAATTTCAAACTGTAAAATGGGCTGCACCGCTGGAATAAGGAGAGTCTGTTGGCTGGTTGTAATTATTTTTTCTTTTGTGCCAGAAATGGTGAAAAGGTTAAATTTACTTTTTGTGTGAGAAATGTTCTAGAGAGCAGTTTATAAAATTTGGAAGTGGAAATGCACCATTGTTTGATTTGAATCTCTAGAAGTATTAAGAAAAACTGGTTTCATGTTTACCCACTGAATTCATATTATGTTTATCTAGGTTATACTGTACTTACATATTGTAGTCTTCTTTGAATATTAATGTGCACTTAAGTATTCTTAATAATATTGAATTGTACATATCACATTCTACAGATGAGTGGGACTGGAACTGGTGCTACAGCTGTCCCTAGTATGAAAACTGCAGAACAAACTAACATGGGAAGTAGCTGTTCCATCAGAACTTCAATATTTCAAGGGGATGAAGATGATTCCTACAGTACTGGAGAAATGGACCCTCAAGGTGAATAGTATTTAATTAGCTATTAAACTGATTGTTCATAAGGGCATCTGTTAGCTCAGTGTGTGGGCGATGTTAACAAAATTTGTTGCCAGAGTAAGAGGGGAAATTAGGCTTTCCAAGAAGAATAGAGGAAACAAAAGAACAGGTAAATTATTTCACAATTATGTTGGATGAAAATTTGTGAGAAGAAATTATGTTTGAAACTTGATGTAAGAGAAGGGAAAAGCATTTTTATGGAGTACGTGGGGATGAAATGGGTGGGAGTGGATTTATGCCTTTGACTTTGACTACCTCCTTTGGTCATTGATGCATGGAGTGTGAAATGTGAAACTAAAAGGGAGAATGGATGTATAGGTTAAAATTGGAAGTGGAAATTTAGATGACAAGATGGAAAATTTAAACCTAACATTGGGAATGGCCAACTTGGGAAATAGAGCTTGACTGAAATTTTTTATGAATGTCACGAATCTAGGCTCTGTGTTTGAGTTGATACATCGAATCGAGACTTAGGATTCGAGTAGTTCCTTCAATCCAGAGTTTTAGATTCAAAACGTAGCCTCGTTTTGGATATTCTTTCTCTATACGGGGATAAATAAAGACGATAAAAACAACAACAAAGAATGATATATTAGCACAGTATAAAATATATATACATGTCTCTTACCAAATGGTGAGCGAGAACAGAGAGCGGGCGCAGGAACGGGAGTGGGCCTAAGGACCACTGCTCCCCTTCTTATATACACAGGCCGCACGACACCGGTGCCATAGCACAGGTGCCAACATGTACTTAATTAACTTATCCTATTTCTATTTGCCCAACTTCACATCATTCACCATCTCCTTTATTTTTGTGTGGAGAGGGCTCACAAAAATGTTTCTACCTAATATCTTAATTCTACGATACAATGTGATCAGATATATGTTGGCTCTACGTTGCCGCCTGGTTTTGGCGAGCGTGCCCCTTAACCTCGGTCGGCGGGGGCACCGATTTTGTACTCCTCTGCTGCAGGTCCATTGGCACCTTCGCGCGCACTTCTAGTCCATAGCGTCCTTGTGCACAAGGGGCCCATTGTTTCTTTTGGATCCGGGCTCCTTCGCTACAGGCCCGTGAGTACCTTTACACGCATTAATCACCCTAGGAGGGTCACACTTGCACAGAGGGTCCATTGTTTCTGTTGCGTCCCAGACTTATGCCGCTCCAAGTATGGGCCTGTGGCATGTAGGGCACGGCGGGGAGGTGCGTAGCAACATGCGTAGCACGATACTGTCATGGTCGAGGTATCGTGAACATGATCAACATGACCATGACAATGAAAATATTTTAAACGAAATTGAAAATATGGATCAGCAATCAAAGAATGACACAGATTAGTAATTTATTGAAAATACTTGTGGATTACATGAAAAGGTCAAAGAAGACCATCACTATGCTAAATTATAGTTTTAGACCTGACAGAAAACCTCTTGGTTTGGGATGAGAGGTAATTGAAATTAATTAATTAATTAGTAGACATTTGGGAATGGATGCTAAGAGGAGATTGTAAGAAGGAGTGATTGTGCTGACAGCACTGTATGGGGCAGAAACATGGAACATAAGAGAGGATGAGTTTAAATGTGTTTGAGACGAAATGACTGAGAAGTATGATAGCAGTTACTAGGCTGGATAGAGTGAGAAACAAGGAGATGAGGAGGAGAGTCGGGGTGGAAAGGGAGTTGGGAGATAGGGTTGATGAAAGAGTATTGGGATGATATGGACACATGAAAAGAATGAGTTAAGAAAGATTAGTAAAAGAGGGGTGGAGGGAGTGAACATGAGGGAGTGACAAAGGATGATATGGATGGATGGGGTAAAAGGGGCATTGGGAAAAAGAGGAATGTCTGTTGAGGAAGGAAGGGAGAAGACAGAAGATATGTATTAGTTGAGAATGGTTGTGTATGGATGATGTTGTGATGCATGGAAGGGAGTGGGTGGGTGATGGGGGGGATGAGGGAGTATGTGTGAATGATATTTTGACACAACCCAAAGGGATTTCTCACCATCTCTTTTTCTGCATGAGGGGACAGGTGGGGGGGTGGTCACAGATTAAATGAAGTGGCCTCACTGTGGACATGTTGTGTCATGGTATATTCCTTCTGACCCAGGGCAGTGGTCAAGATGCAGGGATGACCCATCATGCAGGAGGAGCCAAGAAAAGAGGGAGGGAAGGGTGGTGAATGGGAGTGGAGTATGTGGGGATGAAATGGATGGGAGTGGATTTATGCCTTTGACTTTGGCTACCTCCTTTGTAAGGGGGAAAAGGCTGTTAGTGTATTATGTATTATCCTATTTTATTGATTTATTTGTCTATTTTTATTCATTCATTTTTTTTAACCTCTTCAATATAGGTCAAATATTTGCCTGCACATCAGGTTGCCTGATGTATAATGAAGGATCACAATATGCATATTACAAAATATAAAGTTACTGTTTCTATACTTCCATCATCCAGGAGGTGCTCAGATGAGAGGAAGGGTGGGAGGGGTGTGGAGTGTATTTAGGGATGACATGGGTGGGAGTGTTTTTATGCCTTTCTCTTTTTGGCTACCTCCCTTGGAAGGGGGAAAAAGCCTAGGTATATGTATGTATGTATGTATTTACCTAGTTGTATTTACCTAGTTGTATTTTGCGGGAAGGGAAGCTATGCTCGTGATGTCCTGCCTTTGTATCTTGCAGTGTCTAGTTTGTTTTTAAACTCATGAATGGTTTTTGCGCATACTATTTCATTGTCCAGTTTGTTCCAAGTGTCCAAAACTCTATGAGGAAAACTGTTTTTCTTCAGTTCTCTTCTATAGCTATGTTTTTTTATTTTCTTTCCATGTCCTCTTGTGTTTCTTTTGTCCCAGTTAAGTAAATTCTCACTATCGAGTACCTCTGTGCCTTTCATGATTCTGTAGATGGTCAATAGGTCACCTCTCTCTCTTCTTTGCTCCAGTGTCGGTAACTCCAGTTTAGCCAATCTCTCTTCGTATGATAGGTTTGCAAGTGCAGGTGCCATTTTTGTAGCTGCTCTTTGGATTCTTTCTATTTTCTTTATATTCTTTTTGGTACTGGGGGACCACAATGTCGCTGCATACTCTAATCTAGGCCTTATCAATGTAACCAATATTTTTTTCATCATGTCTTCGTCCAAGTATGTAAACGCCACTTTTATTGATCTTAGCAAGTTGTAAGTCTCCCCGACAATTTTGTTAATCTGTATATCATAGGACAAGTCGTTCGTGATAATTACTCCCAAATCTTTTTCGGATCCTACTTTCTTTACTTCTTTGGTTCCAATTGTATATTTTCCTGATATTCTGTTTTTGCTTTTTCCAAACTCCATTATGCTACACTTCTTAGTATTAAAGTCCACTTCCCATTTCTGACTCCAGTTCCATACCCTATTTAGGTCTTCTTGCAGTGCTTCACAGTCCTCATCAGTTTCTATTTTCCTTAGCAGTTTGGCGTCATCGGCAAAGAAGCTCATGTAGCAGTTCACGTCCTCATCCATGTCATTCATATAGATAGCAAACATTATTGGTGCCAGCACAGATCCTTGCGGTACTCCACTGATCACCTCTTTCCAGTCTGAATATTTTTCTCTGAGCACTACTCTCATCTTTCTACCAGTCAGAAAGTCCTCTATCCATTTTAGTAGGTTTCCCTGTATTCCTCCTATGTGTTCCAGTTTTTTTAGTAGTTTTCTGTGTGGTACTTTGTCAAAGGCTTTTTGCAAGTCTAGGAATGCACAATCAGCCCATCCATTTCTTTCTTGCACTATGTCTATTAGTCTTGAGTAAAAGCATATTAAGTTTGTGGAGCATGATCTTCCTTGTCTGAATCCGAATTGTCTTGGGTTTAATATGTCATTGTCTTCCAGATGTTTTACCCATCTATTCTTGATTATTTTCTCACAAATTTTGGCAATGGTGCTTGTTAGTGATACTGGCCTATAGTTGGTGGGTTCTTCTTTGTTTCCTCCTTTGTGTATTGGTACAATGTTAGCGTTTTTCCAGTCCTCGGGTATCTTTCCTTCTTTGAGTGAGCTGTTTATTAAGATGTGTATTTTGTCTGTTAGTTCTTCTTTGCACTCCTTTAGAATCCAATTTGCAATACCGTCCGGGCCATGTGATTTTCTGACATCCAGCCTTGATAAATGTTCTGATATTTCCTTTAGTGATGCTGTAAACTCATTCATGAGGGGAGATTTCTTGTTTTTGTCTATGTCACAATTCGGTATTTTCTCTGGTGAAAACAGATTTAAAGTGATTGTTCATGACTTCGGCCATCTCTAAATCTTCTGTGTATTCTATGTTTCCTTGGCATAGTTTCACCAATTCCTGTTTGTTTTTAAGTTTACCATTCACATACCGATAGAATAGTTTGGGTTGCTCTTTGCATTTGTCTATAATATCCTTCTCATGGTTCCTTTTCTCCTCTCTTCTCACATTAACATACTCATTTCTATAGTTAACATAAATTTGCCATATGTATGTTTCTATACTTGTTCTCTTTCACCCTGAATAAATATAATATCACAGAAAACATGATCAAGCCTGTTCACAGAATATGGGGGTCACTCAGCTACAACTACAAAATAATCAGGAAGCTGATGCCTGCATTCTCATATACCCCACTTGTAGCTCATGACACATACATAGGTGTCATCATATTCAAGAGGTTAATGAAAAGAACTTATCAATCAATCACTCCGTTCCCTCAAGTCTCTCTTGCAGGAGACCCACAGCCAAGTAACCAGCAGTAGCCACTGTATTGGCTCACAAATCACTCAAGAAAGACATATTGTGTTATTTTCTAGGTAAGGCTAGAGTTGGGCAGTATGGATGAGGTGTTCTGTCCTGTGTGTAGTGATTACACCTAGGTCAATTTTATTCTGTGGAGTAAAGCAGTAGAACATGGTCTCCATCTAACATTCTTAATTTAGAACCACAATTTGTTTATCTCTTATGACAGATAACACAATACGGCCACAATCACTGAGTATGAATAGTGGATTCACTGAAGGGTTCGGCAGTTTGACACCCATTCATGATACCCTATATCAATCCCCCATAGAACGAAGCACAAGGTAAGATCCAGCAGGGAAAGTATAACTTGTTATAATTGATAATGTTTTGCATGATCTTATCAGGATTTATAATAGTTTTGCATGAATTATGCAATCTCATCTGATATCCTAACTGGAAGCTGCATGGTATTAATTACATATGATAGATGTATATTCTCTATTCATGGTTTGTATGCTTATAATGATTTGTGCATGTATATCAGGTTTCTTGACTTTTCAGGATATATATATACACATTTATTAATCATATATAAATCTTTATTTTTTTCTCTTCAAGCCATATCTTAGTTATGTTACATATATTTGGAACATAACTGTATTATATGTGTCCTATTATGTGTGTCCTGAATGTTCATAGCTTAAGATCCAGCTTTGTGGTGAATAGTTACATTTCTAGGATGTATAATGGTAAGGTAAGAGACTATACATATTATCATCATAGTAGAAATTAGGAAACATCAGACTCACCATGTATAAAAAGGGGCAGAAAGATGTAGAAGATAACACAAGGTAATTTTATATATTGTATACATCTACAAGTTCAGAATGAATGAGTCAGACACCAGTGGAAGACATGATTTAATAACAGAAATATCTGTACAAACAAGTGTGTAGGGTCATATAAAAGGGGAGGTACCATGACAGGAGCCCTGAAGTCCCCCACACAAGAGACCTCCATAAGTTAGATTATTGGAAAAAAAATATAATAATAGACAAGTTTGATAATATTTTAATACAGCCACATCTGCTGCACAATCGTTCCATTGCCCCTGGTCTTTCTTGCTGAAGACATGCAACTTTCAGGCAATTGGTAACATCCTCCAGACAGAACCGTAAGTCACTAAGGGAAGATGTATTATGTTGTCTCTTGTCTAATGCACAGAATAAATACATACACATACATATACAAGGGAGGTAGCCAAAGTCAAAAGGCATAAATCGACTCCTACCCCTTTCATCCCAACATACTCCACTCACATTCATCACCCCTCCCTCTCTCTTTTCTTGGCTCCTGGATGACAGGTCATCCCAGCATCTCACCCACCACCCTGGGTCAGAAGCAATGCAGCATGACACAGCACATCCACAGTGAGGCTGCTTCATTTAATCAGTGACCCTACTCTCCTTTACCTCATATAGAAAAAGAGAAGATGAAGAGAAATCCTTTCAGACTGTGTCAAAATATCATTTACACATACTCTCTAACTGCCCCCCCCATATCCCCCACCGACTCCCTTCCATGCATCACAACGTCATCCATACACAACCATTCTCCACTCGTCCCTATCTTCTGTCTTCTCCCTTCCTTCCTCAACAAACATCCCCCCTCCCTTTCCCAATGCCCCTTTCACTCTATCCATCGTCATTGGTTGCCCCTCTTGTTCACTCCATCCATCTCTGCCTTCCACACCTATTTTACTAATCTTTCTTTACTCATTCTTTCCATGTGTCCAAAACATCCCAATACTCTTCATCAACCCTGTCTCCCAACTCCTTTTCCACCCCTGCTCTCCTCCTAACCTCGTTTCTCACTCTATCCAGCATTGTAACCCCTACCATACTTCTCAGCCATTTCATCTCAAACACATTTAAACTTCTTCTCTTCCTATCTTATGCTCCATGTTTCTGCCCCATACAGTGCTGTTGGCACAATCACTCCTTCATACAATCTCCTCTTAGCATCCATTCCCAAATGTCTATTTCTCATTACACTTTTTAATCTCCAAGGCATTTACTAGCTTCTCTCAATCTACCCTCTACCTCCACTTCTACTCCTCCCTTTTGCTCCACATTTGCCCCCAAGTATCTAATGCTATCCACTTCCTCCAGTCACTCTCCCTTAATACTCCCAATTTCCTGCCATCCTCTCCCTTTGTACATCTCATCACCTTATTTTTACCGTCATTTATCTTCAACCTCCTTCTTTTGCACACCTTCCCAAACTCTGTCACTAACTTCCTTAATCTCCCCTTTGATCCTGCTACAAGCAGTGTCATCAGCAAACAACAACAACTGGCTTATCTTCCTTTTTTATCCATTTTCTTTAACCATTCCCAATCCCTCGCCCATTACCCTTGCATTTACCTCTTGCACCACCCCATCCATGTATACATTGAACAGCCATGGCAACATGACACATCCCTGGCAAAGTCCCACATTTACCTCAAACCACTCACTCTCTCCATTTCTAATTCTAACACAGGCTCTGCACTCTTGTAGAAACTCTTGACTGGTCTTAACAGCTTTCCTCCTACCCCATATATCTGCAATATCTCCCACAGTGTCTTCCTGTCTACCCTGTCATAAGCCTTTTCCAAATCCATAAAGGCCCAAAAAACATCCTTAGCTTTTCCTAAAGTTTTCTCATATATCTGTCTTACCACAAAAACCTGATCCATGCAACTCCTCCCTTTCCTAAAACCACACTGTTCCTCACCAATTACTCCCTTTGTTCCTCTTCTAATCCTCTCAATCAAAACTCTCCCATAAGCCTTCCCAACTACACTTAACAAACTGATCTCTGAAACTACTACACTCACACTTGTCCCCTTTTCCCTTGTAAAGTGGAACTATACATGCACTCCTCCAGTCCTCCACCACTCTACCCTCTTTTAGACAAACATTAAACAACCTCACCTGCCAGTCCATCATTACTGTACCTCCCTTCTTTAGACACTCTGCATGACACCCATCTAACCCGTGCCTTCCCTGCTCTCATCATTTCAATAACTGCTTTCACCTCATCTTTTTTATTTGTCCTCCATTTTCCTCATCACTGTCATTTTTTTTAGCACCTCCCTTACCTCTACACTTTTCACTACCAGGCCCATATGCACTCACAAAGACCCACATCTCCTTAGTTTCAACTTCATCCACATTCACCTTGAAGAAACCTCCTTCCACTCCACCACATGCTTACCTATTTCTTCATGTACTAATGTAGCCACCCCTTCTCTTCCTCATCCTCTCTTCACTCCTGACACCCTCTCTACTACACTCCCAAACTTGCCCTTCCCTTTCAACTTAGTTTCACTTAATACCAACACATCTATCTTTCTTCTCACAAACATACTGCCTGTCTCTTCCCTTTTACTCTCATCTGTACTACATCCATGTACATTAAAAGACCCAAAACTTAGGGTTCTGGTTGGGAAACTCCTCTTAGACCCTCATATGCCTTTGCTTTTTTTAAGAATGTCCCCTTTGGGACAGAATAAGTAAAGATAGATAAAAATTAAAATAAATAGATGAATATTGAACTATCTATAGTATTCCAGGTAATGTTGATTAGACCCTACATACATGACATACATGTACCAAAAAGCTCTTTTCTCCTTTTAAGAAGGTGTGGCTCAGTCAAAGCATATATCCACACTTCACCCATCCCACATCTATCCTAAAACCTATTTATTGTCCCTTCTATTGTAGCTGTAGAAGAGAAGAACCAAACTTTCATAGATTGGTTACAAATTAGGATGATGGAATCATATGAGAGGTACAAAGTAAAGAGAAGAGAAGTAAAGCATAAGATAAAGGAAGCAAAGAGGAGAGCAGATGTGAAATGGGGTAAGAGTATGACAGAAAATTTTGAAAGTGATAAAAAAATGTTTAGGAAAGAAATTAAGAGAGGAAGAGGAGGCAAATCAAGTAGAGAAGAAAAGTTAAAAGGTGCTGACAGAGAGATGATAATGGAAAAGAAGACAGTGAGAGGAATGTGGGCAGAGTATTTTAGGGAGTTGCTAAATGTGGAAGAGGATAGGGAGGGAAAGGTAGTTGCAGTGGGAAGTGCTAAGAAAATGACCATGATGAGTGAGAAAAATGGAGGAGAAATAAGGAAAGATGATGTGAAGGCAGCTGTTAAGATTATGAGAGCAGGTAAAGCACCTGGTCTGGATGGATGCCATACAGAATGTCTGAAAAAAGGAAGTATAGTGATGGTGAACTGGCTGGTGAGGTTATTTAATGTTTATCTAAGAGAGGATAGGGTGCCAGAGGACTGGAGGAGTGCCTGCATAGTTCCAATTTACAAGGGAAAAGGGGACAATTGTGAGTGTAGTAGTTTCAGAGGGATCAGTTTGTTAAGTGTAGCTGGGAAGGCTTATGGGAGGGTCTTGATTGAGATGATTAAGAGAGGAACAGAGGGAGTAATTGGTGAGGAACAGTGTGGGTTTAGAACAGGTAGGGGTTGTGTAGATCAGATTTTTGTGTTAAGACAGATATGTGAGAAAGCTATAGGAAAAGGTAAGGATGTGTTTTGGGCTTTTATGGATCTGGAAAAGGCTTATGACAGGATAGACAGGAAGGCACTGCAGATATATGGGATAGGAGGAAAGCTGTTAAGACCAGTCAAGAGTTTTTACAAGAGTAGTAGAGCTTGCGTTAGGATTAGAAATGGAGAGAGTGAGTGGTTTGAGGTAAAGGTGGGACTTCATCAAGGATGTGTTATGTCACCCTGGCTGTTCAATTTATACATGGATGGGGTGGTGAGAGAGATGAATGCAAGGGTAGTGGGTCAGGGATTGGAGATGGTTAAAGAAAATGGAGAAAAGTGGGAGATGAACCAGTTGCTGTTTGCTGATGACACTGCGCCTGTAGCAGGATCAGAGGAGGGATTGAGGAAGTTAGCGACAGAGTTTGGAAATGTGTGCAAAAGAAGGAGGTTGAAGATAAATGTGGGTAAAAGTAAGGTGATGAGATGTACAAGGGGAGTGGCAGCAGACTGGTAGTGAGTACTAAAGGAGAGAGACTGGAGGAAGTGGACAGTTATAGATAATTGGGTGCGAATGTGGCAGGAAAGGGAGGAGTTGGGGTGGAGGTAGAATGTAGATTAAGAAAAGCGAGTAAATGCCTTGGGGGATTAAAAAGTGTAATGAAAAATAGACATTTGGGAATGAATGCTAAGAGGAGATTTTATGAAGGAGTGATTGTGCCAACAGCACTGTATGGGGCAGAAACATGGAACTTGAGAGAGGAAGAGAGAAGGAAATTCAATGTGTTTGAGATGAAATGCCTGAGAAGTATGATAGGAGTTACTAGGCTGGATAGAGTGAGAAATGAGGTGAGGAGGAGAACAGGGGTAGAAAGGGAGTTGGGAGATAGGGTTGATGGAAGAGTATTGGGATGGTTTGGACACATGGAAAGAATGAGTGAAGAAAGATTAGTAAAAGAAGTGTGGAAGGAGTGAACATAAGGTGGCGACCTTGGATGAGATGGATTGATGGGGTAAAAGGGGCATTGGGAAAGAAGGAAATGTCTGTTGAGGAAGGACGGGAGAGGACAGAAGATAGGGGTGAACGGAGAAGGGTTGTGTATGGATGATGCTGTGATGTATGAGTGGGAGTGGGGTGGGGGATGGGGAGTGATGAAGTATGTATGAGAAATAAATTGACACAGCATGAAAGGATTTCTCCCAGTCTTCTCCTTTTCTGCATGAGGGGACAGAGAGGGAGGTCTTCTATTTAATGAAGCAGCCTTGCTATGGATGTGCTGTGTCTTGAGACACTGCTTCTGACCCAGGATAATGGACAAGATGCAGAGATGACCCATCATCCAGTAGATACTAAGATAAGAGGGTAGAGGAGAGTTGAGTATGTAGGGGATGGAATGGGTGTGAGTGGTTTCTATGCCTTTGTTTCTTGGCTACCTCCTGTGTAAGAGGGAAAAAGCCTTTGGAATATGTATGTATCCATTGTAGCACCTTGTGGATGAAATGTCATCCTTGTCCCTCACCCACTGCTCAGGTCAGAGGTAATCAAGCAAGACACAGCACTTCCACAGCAAAGCCTGACAACTGAAGCTGGTTTATACCCTCACTACTCCTTTACATGGCAAACCCCCTCCTTACCACTAAGAAAATATACAGAGAAGACAAAATCCTTTCAGCCATGTTTTCCATTTGTTTTCTTTTCAATATAAGTCCATCTCTCCTCTTTATTTCATTTTCTACTTTCCCTCTGCTCCATCTAGTGGCTTATTTTTTCTAGCATTGAGATCCCACCAACACCACTATATATGTATTCCTCCCAAAACTCTCTACACACTCATTCAAAGAAATCCACAACACTTCCCACCCCTCTATTTTTCTCATTACTAGAGCAGTATGCACTCAAAAAAGCCTATATTTCCCATCCCAGTTTTACCTTTGCCCACATTATCTTCAATGGCATTTCTCCACACACTTATGCCTCATCACTTAACAATAATGTCACTCCTTCCCTCCTTCACATTTTTGCCAACACTGACACCCTACCCACACTCCCAATCTCCAACTCACCCCCTTTTTTTACAGTTTTGTTTCATCCATGTTTCAATTTGTCTTATAAACATACTGTCAATCTCTTTTCTTTTACTCTCAGCCATACCACATCCATGCATATTTAATGACCCAGTGATATTTTGTAGGAGAAAAATACTGAGTGGGGGATCTCTAGTTTTTTCGATGCCATATGGTTACCATTTACAATGTGAATGGGAACATGGTGGTGGCATTGTCTTTCCTGCCTTTACTATGAGGATCAGAGAAAAGGTAAATTAAAAAAATTGGTAAAGAATAAACTCATAGAAACAGCATAAAGGAAGGACAGCAGTAGTGCAAAAGCATCCCATCATTCCTGTATGAGTGGAGATTTTACTCACACATAAATGTCAATGTATTGGTACTGAGAGATCTCAATGATACAGTAGGAGATGAACCAATAGATGGAGTGGTTGGGAAGTGTGGAGTGCCAGGAAAAAATTGTAGTGGGGATGTGTTTAGAAAAAGAGTTGATAATAACAAACAGTGTTTAGGAAGAAAGTCAAGCATAAATACACATGGGAGAGGGTGGTGGATGAAAGGGTGGTAGACAGGGCTTTAATGGACTATATAGTGGTAAGCAGGAGAAGAGTAGGAAGAGTTGGATGTACATGTTCTTAAGAGAGAGAGTGGGGGAATATCAGATAATTTTTTGGTGGAAGGTAAGTTGAGAGTAGAGGATAGAGGGAGAAAGGAAAATGACAGAAGGTAGGGAGGTGCTTAGAGTAAATTGCTTAAATGAGAAAGACTAGGAGAAGGAGTACAAGAAGAAGCAGAGATAAGAGTGGGAGGGATTGAAGGATAGAATAAAACTAGGAGTGGAGGAGGAATGGAGATGTTTGAAGAAGGGAGTCTGAGACTGAGGAAATGGTACATCAGAATGGGCGAACCGAAGACAAAAAAAAAAAAAAATGAGGAAAGGAAAAAATTGAAAGTGGCCTATACTAACATCGATGGATTAATTTCAGGACTGAACGAACTTTATGATTACTTGCTAGAAGAAAAACCAGACATAATGGGAATTGTGGAGATCTAAGAGGTGAAATACCATCCATCAATGTTGGACATGGACTATACAATTACTGGATTAAAAACAGAGACAAGAAACAGGGAGGAGGAATCATGTTCTTGGCCAAGAAGAACTTTGCAGAGGGTAAAGGTAATGTAGAACTGATCATGATAAAAGTCGAAGACAAGGACACGAAAAGTAGAAAGTTTGTGGTGACTTATGTACCCCCAAAAATGAATGCTTGGAAAGAGAATGAGCATACGAAAATGCTAGAAGATACAAGGTAATCATTAAATGAGATACTAATGGGTGGGGGTAATCTGATAATTATGGGGGGCTTGAATTGCAAAGAAATTTGTTGGGAGAACATGACAGTGAGAAACAGAGAAGACGTGTGGGTTAATGTACTACTGGACATGACCATGGAATATATAATGACTCAGTGGGTCAGTGAAAACACCAGATACAGAAATAACGAGGAGCCATTGAAACTAGATTTGATATTTACAACAGAACCTGAAATTGTGGATAAAATCCAATACAAGACACCAATTGGAAAGAGCAACCATATGCTCATTGAGACTGAATTAAAGGAAGAAATATACATGGAGAGAAATGAAAAGCATAGGAAAGGAAGATTGATGTACAACAAAACGGACTTTGGGAAACTAAAATTCTTCCGGAATGCAAATTGTGAACAATTTTACATGGAAGAGACAAAAGTGGAAGAGAAATGGGATATCTTGATGGATAATTACAATGAAGGGGTGAATAGGCATGTACCAAGACACAAGCTAGAGAGAGTGTACATTAAATGCTGGTTCAACAAAAGATGCAGCGAGGCAAAAGATAGAAGGGACAGAGCTTTGAAAAGATAAAAAACCTGGAAAATGGCAAGTATATATAAACTATAGAAATGAGTATGTTTAAGTGTGAAGAGAGGAAAAAGGAACCATGAAAAGGATGTTATAGATAAATGGAAAGAGCAACCCAAGCTATTCTATCGATACATGGTGAAATGGTGAAACTATGCCAAGGGAATATAGAATACACAAAAGAATTAGAAATGGCCGAAGTCATGAATATGAATAATCACTTCAAGTCTGTTTTCACTAGAGAGAAAGCACAATATTGGGATGAAGGAAATGAAAGGCGATCTCCCCCCATGAGTGAGATAATAATAACACAAAAAGAAATAATGGAACATATATCAAACCTTGACGTCAGGAAATCACATCATCCGGACGGAATTGCAAATTGGATTATAAAAGAATGCAAAGAAGAACTATCGGACAAAATGCATAACATAATAAGTTGCTCACTTAAAGAAAGAAAAATACCAAAAGACTGGAAAAATGCTAACATTGTACCAATATATAAAGGAGGAAACAAGGAAGAACCAATTAACTATAGGCCAGTCTCACTAACAAGCACTATAGCCAAAATTTGTGAGAAAATCATCAAGAATAAATGGGTAAAACACCTGGAAGACAATAATATAATAAACCCAAGACAATTTGGGTTCAGACAAGGAAGATCATGTACCACAAATTTAATATGTTTCTACTCAAGATTAAGACATAGTGCAAGAAAGGAATGGATGGGCTGATCATGCCTTCCTGGACTTACAAAAAGCTTTTGACAAAGTACCACACAAAAAAATTATTTAAAAAAAAAACTGGAACATATAGGAGGGATACAAGGGAACCTACTAAAATGGATGGAGGACTTCCTGATTGGTAGAAAGATGAGAGTAGTGCTCAGAGAAAAATATTCAGGTTGGAAAGAGGTGATCAGTGGAGTACCGCAAGGATCCGTATTGGCTCCAATAATGTTTACTATTTATGTGAATGACATGGATGATGATGTGAAATGTTACATGAGCTTCTTTGCAGATGATACCAAACTGTTAAGGAAAGTAAAAACTGAAAAGGATTGCAAATCACTGCAGGAAACCTGAATAAGGTATGGAACTGGAGTCAGAAATGGGAAGTGGAATTCAATATTAAGAAGTGTAGCATAATGGAGTTTGGTAAAAGTAAAAATAGAATATCAGGACAATATAAAATTGGAACCAAGGAGATAAAGAAGGAGAGATCCGAAAAAGATTTATGTGCAATTATCTCAAACGACTTGTCCTATGATAAACAGATAAACAAAATTGTCGGACAATCCTACAACTTCCTAAGATAAAAAAAAAAAAAAAAAATGGCATTTACATATCTGGACGAAGAAATTATTAAAAAAAATATTGGTCATACTGATAAGGCCTCGACTAGAGTATGCAGCGACATTGTGGTCACCTAGTACCAAAAAGAACATAAAGAATATAGAAAGAATCCAGAGAGTAGCCACAAAAATGGCACCTGCACTTGCAAAATTGTCATATGTGGAGAGATTGGCTAAACTGGAGTTACCGATTCTGGAGCAAAGAAGAGAGAGAGGTGATCTACTGACCATCTACAGAATCATGAAGGGCACAGAAATGCTCAATAAGAGAAACACAAGAGGACATGGAAAGAATATAAAAAAACATAGCTACAGCAGAGATCTGAAGAAAAACATTTTTCCACATAGAGTGGTGGACACTTGGAACAAACTGGGCAAAAAAATAGCTTGCACAAAAACTAATCATGAGTTTAAGAGCAAACTAGACACTGTGAGATACAAAGGCGGGACACCACAAGCATAGTTCCCCTTCCCGCAAAATACAACTAGGTAAATACAAGGTGTGGAAAGATGGTATGTGGGATAAAGAGGACAGGAGGAAATAGAAGGAATGGTAGTGAGTGGTAGGATGATAAAGCAAAGAAGGTTGTAGAAGAAAAGAAATGAGCATTCACAGATTAGTTGCAAATTAGGACAAGAGAATCATATGAGAAGTACAAAGAGAAGTAAAATATAAGATAAAGGAGGGCAGGTGTGAAATGGAGTAAGAGTATGACAGAATTTTTTCAAGATAATAAAACAATGTTTTGGAAAGAAAGTAAGAGAGGAAGAGGAGGTAAATCAAGTAGAGAAGAAAATGTAAATGGTGCTGATGGAGAGATAATAATGGATGAGAAGGCAGTAAGAGGAAGATGGGCAGAGTATTTTAGGGACATGTTAAATGTGAAAGAGGATAGGGAGGAAAAGATAGTTGCAGTGGAGAGCGCTAAGAAAATGACCATGATGAATGAGGAAAATGGAGGACAAATAAGAAAAGGTGAGGTGAAAGTAGTATTTGAAATTATGAGAGCAGGTAAGGCACATGGGTTAGGTGGGTGTCATGCAGTGTCTAAAGAAGGGAGGTACAGTGATGGTGGACTGGCTGGTGAGGTTGTTTAATGTTTGTCTAAAAAATGGTAGAATGGTGGAGGAGTGCATGTATAGTTCCACTTTACAAGGGAAAAGGGGACAAGTTTGAGTGAAGTAGTTTCAGGGAGATGAGTTTGATAAGTGTAGTTAGGAAGGCTTATGGGAGAGTTTTGATTGAGAGGACTAGGAGAGGAACAGAGGGAGTAATTGGTGAGGAACAGTGTGGGTTTAGGACTGGTAGAGTTTGCTTGGATCAGATTTTTGTGGTAAGCAGCAAAAAAAAATACACGGGAGCGACGAGCGATTTCGCTCGGGAAAGTTCCAATGTCGCTCTCGCAAATCCAATAGCGGGAGTGATCCCCCACAAAAAAAAAATCACTCCCACGGCAAGATTCAACGTTTTTAATGCATTATCCATCATTTGGCAATCCCTGAATCCCATCACCATTGATGAAAGGATCAGAGCAAACACAACTTACCCATGATCAATCATTGCATTATCAATCGATATCCTAAACGCAACGCATCAATCAACTTTATTTTTTGGATGCATAGCTGCTTGAGTTCAATGGCTTACCAGGCCTCACTTCGTATCAGCTGCATGTGCGCATATACTAGTACATGTTGACTAGACTCTACACGACTATCGTGCTACATAATGTCTCTAGTTTTTAATTGCATAGTACCTGTATGCAGGGAAGTTCATTGGTTGCATGCAGCTAGCTGCCCAATCAAAGCGCTGACTACATGTACAATGCACCATACCCAATACCACATCACTGCATGCATACGTACACTGTACATATGTAAGCTTGCTCGAGGCCTAGGAGGGAAACTGGGAAATCCCATTTATAACCTCGTTCGCATATTTATGAGAAAACAAAATAGAATCAAATGTTTGGTTAGTAATTGAAAGTAAATAAATTTAAGTATAAATATGAACATTTGATCATTATATATACATGGCTCTGGTAATTAAAAAAATGGCTCTGGTGAAATTTAAAAGAAAATGAAAAATGGCTCTGGAAAAAAAGAAGGATTTTTTCCCCTGGTGGTAAGGCAATGTGAGAAAGCTATAGGAAAAGGTATGGATGTTTTTTGGGCCTTTATGGACTTAGAAAAGGCTTATGACAGGGTAGACAGGAAGGTGGTATTGCAGATATATGGGATAGGGGGAAAACTGTTAAGACCAGTCAAGATTTTTTACGAGAGTAATAGAGCTTATGTTAGAATCAGAAATGGAAATGGCAAGTGGTTAGAGGTGAATGTGGTACTTTGCAAGGCATGTCATGTCACCATGGTTGTTCAATTTATACATGGATTGGATGGTGTGAGAGATGAATGCAAGGGTGGTCAGAGATTGGAGATGGTTAAAGAAAATGGGTAAAAAAGGGAGATAAGCCAGAAGTTGTTTACTGACGACACTGTGCTTGTAGAAGGATCTGAGGAGGGATTAAGGAAGACAGAGTTTGGGAAGGTGTGTAAAAGAAGGAAGTTGAAGATGAATAAGGGTGGAAGTAAGGTGATGAGATGTACAAGGGGAGAGGATGGTAGCAAATTGGAAGTGAGAATTAGGGGAGACTTGAGGAAGTGGATAGCTTTAAATACTTGGGAGCAAATGTGGAGCAAAAGGGAGGAGTAGAGGTGGAGGTAAAATGTAGATTGAGAGAAGCAAGTAAATGCCTTGGGGGATTAGAAAGTATAATGAGAAATAGACATTTGGGAATGGATGCTAAGAGGAGATTGTGAAAGAGTGATGGTGCCAACAGCACTGGGGCAGAAATGTGGAACAAAAAGAGAGAAAGAGTTTAAATGTGTTTGAGACAGAATGGCTGAGAAGTGTGGTAGGGGTTACTAGGCTGGATAGAGTGAGAAACAAGGAAGTGAGGAGCAGAGCAGGGGTGGAAAAGGAGTTGGGAGATAGGGTTGATGAAAGAGTATTGGGGTGGTTTGGACACATGGAAAAATGAGTAAAGAAAGATTAATAAACGAGATGTGGAATGCAGAGGTGGATGGAGTGAACATGATGGGCCGACCAAGGATGAGATGGATGGATGGGGGTAAAAAGGGCATTGGGAAAGAGGGGAATGTCTGTTGAGGAAGGAAGGGAGAAGACAGAAGATGGGGGTGAGTGGAAAATGGTTGTGTATGGACGATGCTGTGATGCATGGAATGGAGTGGGTAGGGGATATAGGAGTGTGAGGGAGTAAGTGTGAATGATATTCTGACACAGCCCGAAGGAATTTATCCCCATCTCTTTTTCTGCATGAGGGGAAGGAGAGGGGGAGTTTCCGATTAAATGAAGCAGCCTTGCTATGAATATGCTGTGTCTTGCTGCATTGCTTCTGACCCAGAGCAGTCCGTCATCCAAGAGGATCCAAGAATTGAGGGAAGGATGGTGAATGGGAGTGGAGTATGTGGGGATGAAAGGGGTGGGAGTGGATTTATGCCTTTGACTTTGGCTACCTCCCTTGTAAGGGGGAAAAAGCCCTTGGTATATTTATGTATAAACAAATGATATGTGGTCCATAGGGGTGCTCCCAAAATAGCCCCTAAAGAATGATTGCATGTCACTATGCAGTTTGTACCCTACATAGAATACAGTAGAATTGTAAGATAGAAAATTTAAGCAATTCTGTCTGATTGTCTGACCATTCAGATGCACAAATTAATAATTGTGAAATTAAAAACACATCACAGCAACAATTTAGAATGTTGTGATTATGTACATACATACATATACCAAGGCTTTTTCCCCCTTCCAAGGGAGGTAGCCACAAAAGGAAAGGCATAAAAACACTCCCACCCATTTCATCCCTAAATACACTCCACACCCCTCCCACCCTTCCTCTCATCTGAGCACCTCCTGGATGACGGGTCATCCCTGAACCCTGCCCACCGCCCTGGGTCAGAAGCAGTGTCGCAAGACACAGTACATCCACAGCAAGGCCGCTTCATTTAATCGGCGACCCCCCCTCTCCGTCCCCCTTTGCATATAAGGAGAGGACGGGGAGAAATCCCTTCGGGCTGCGTCAAAATTTACTCACACATACTACCCCACCCCCCACCCCCCCGCCTATTCCTCCTCATGCATTCACAACATCATCCATATACAACCATTCTCCACTCACCTCTGTCTTCCGTCCTCTCCCTTCCTTCCTCAACAGACATTCCCCTCTTCCCCAAAGCCCCCTTCACCCCATCCATCCACCTCATCCTAGGACGTCCCCTCATGTTCACTCCCTCCACATCTGCCTTCCATACCTCTTTTACTAGTCTTTCTTCACTCATTCTTTCCATGTGTCCAAACCATCCTAATATTCTTTCATCAACCCTCTTTCCCAAATCCTTTTTCACCCCTGTTCTCCTCCTCACCTCCTCATTTCTCACTCTATCTAGCCTAGTAACCCCCACCATACTTCTCAGACACCTCATCTCAAACACATTCAAACTCCTTCTCTCTTCTTCTCTTATGTTCCACGTTTCTGCCCCATACAGTGCTGTTGGCACAATCACTCCTTCATACAGTCTCCTCTTCGCATCCATTCCCAAATGTCTATTTCTCATTACACTCTTTAAACCACCAAGGCATTTACTCGCTTCTCTCAATCTACATTCTACCTCCACCTTCACTCCACCTTTTCCTGCTACACTTGCACCCAAGTATCTAAAACTATCCACTTCCTCCAGTCGCTCTCCCTTAATGTTCACTTCCAGTCTACTGCCACTTTCACCCCTTGTACATCTCATCACCTTACTTTTACCCACATTTATCTTTAGCTTTCTTCTATCACATACTCTCCCAAACTCTGCCACCAGCTTCCTCAATCCCTCCTCTGACCCTGCCACAAGCGCAGTGTCGTCCGCAAACAACAGCTGGCTCACCTCCCACTTTTCTCCATTTTCTTTAACCATCTCCAATCCCTGACTCACTACCCTAGCATTCACCTCTCGCACCACCCCATCCATGTATAAGTTGAACAGCCAGGGTGACATAACGCATCCTTGACGAAGTCCCACCTTTACTTCAAACCACTCACTCTCTCCATTTCCAATCCTAACACATGCTCTACTACTCACATAAAAACTCTTGACAGCTCCCAAAAGCTTTCCTCCTATCCCATAAATCTGCATAACCTCCCACAGTGCCTTTCTGTCTACCCTATCATAAGCCTTTTCCAGATCCATAAAAGCCCAAAAAACATCCTTCCCCTTTCCTATAGCTTTCTCACATATCTGTCTTACCACAAAGATCTGATCTACACAACCTCTACCCGTCCTAAATCCACACTGTTCCTCACCAATTACTCCTTCTGTTCCTCTCCTAATCCTCTCAATTAAGATTCTCCCATAAGCCTTCCCTACTACACTCAACAGGCTAATCCCTCTGAAATTACTACATTCACACTTGTCCCCTTTTCCCTTGTAAAGAGGAACTATACAGGCACTACTCCAGTCCTCCAGTACTTTACCCTCTCTCCAGCAAACATTAAATAATCTCACCAACCAGTCCACCATCACTGAACCTCCCTTTTTCAGACATTCTGCATGACATCCATCCAGACCAGGTGCCTTACCTGCTTTCATCATCTTTACAACTGCCTTCACCTCATCCTTCCTTATTTCTCCTCCGTTCTCCTCACTCATCACTCTCATTTTCTTCGTATTTCCCACTGCAGCTCTCTTTCCTTCCCTATCCTCCTTCACATTTAGCAACTCCCTAAAATATTCTGCCCATCTTCCCCTCACTGCCATCTCTTCCATTATCAACTCTCCATCTGTACCTTTTACCTCTTCTTCCCTACTTGATTCGCCTCCTCTTCCTCTCTTAATTTCTTTCCAAAACATCTTTTTATTACTTTCAAAATTTTCTGTCATACTCCTACCCCATTTCACATCTGCTCTCCTCTTTGCCTCCTTTACCTTTTGCTTTACTTCTCTTTTCTTTTCTTTGTACCTCTCATATGACTCCCCTGTCCTCTTTTGTAACCAATCTGTGAATGCTCGCTTCTTCTCTTCTACAACCTTCTTTGTTTCCTCATCCCACCATTCACTACCCTTTCTTCTATTTCCCCCTGTCCTTCTTGTTCCACACACCATCCTTGCACACTTTAAGACTCCCTCCTTGAACCATCCCCATTCCTCCTCCACACCCATCTCTGCTCTATCCTTTACTCCCTCCCACTCCTCCTTCAGCTTCTTTTCGTACTCCTTCTCCTTTTCCTTTTCATTCAAGGAGTTCACTCTAAGAACCTCCCTACCTTTTGTCCCTTTCCTCCTTCTCCACCTATCCTCCACTCTCAACTTACCTTCCACCAAAAAATGATCTGATATTCCCCCACCTTCTCCCCTTAGCACATGTACATCCTTAACTCTTCCTATCATAATCCTATTTACCACTACATAATCCATTAGCGCTCTATCTACCACCCTTCCCTCCACCACCCTCTCCCATGTGTACTTATGCTTGACTTTCTTCCGAAACACTGTATTTGCTATCATCAACTCTCTTTCTAGACACATTTCCACCATCAACTCTCCACTACGATTCTTTCCTGGAACTCCACACTTCCCAACCACTCCATCGATTGGACCATTTCCCACTCTAGCATTAAGGTCTCCCAGTACTATTACATTGACATTTCTTCCTAAACCCTCTATGCACTCATTTAAATCTATCCAAAAGGCCTCCCTTTCTTCCATGCTCTTCTCACTGCCCGGCCCATATGCACTTACAAAGACCCACATCTCCTTTCCCAGTTTCACCTTCATCCACATTATCCTTGAGGAAACCTCCTTCCACTCCACTACCCCTTTACCTATCTCCTCACTTACAAGAATAGCCACCCCTTCCCTCCCTCGCCCTCTCTTCACTCCTGATAACCTCCCACTTACACTCCCAAACATACACTCACCCTTCCCTTTCAACTTAGTTTCACTCAAAGCCAACACATCCAACTTTCTTCTCACAAACATACTACCTATCTCTTCCCTTTTACTCTCATCTGTACCACATCCACGCACATTAAAAGACCCAAACCTTAGGGTGCTGGCCCGAGGCCCGCCAGCACCCCTTATGCCTTCACTTTTGTCTTTAGGATGTGTGCCCCGTGGGGCTACAGGGAGAAGGATGCCTAGTCCCTCTCCCCGTCCCTTTCTTCTCGCCTCTTACGATCCAAGTGGGAAAACTTGGTGGCAGTATTCTTTTCCCCCACCACAGGGAATTCCCCCAATCAGAAAGAGAATACTCAGAGAAATGGTACAGGACAGCAACAAGGGGTTGGGGGACAGCATAACGGAGGGACAGTCGTGATTATGTAATCTATAGATAACAATGACCATATTGCACTGTGCTATAATAAAACAAGATCACCAGATACAACATGATACAACAGTATATATGTTGTAGTTAGTGTACCTCCCTAAGCAACCAACTTTGTACACTGTGCAGGCTAGTAATTTAAAGATCTTATTCATTGATGAACAATTTTTGTATATGATCCACTGCATGTGTGTCCTTGTCCAACAAATTTCACAGTCTGTCTGAATTTGGTATGAAACAATGCTGAAACTGACCACAGCAACACTTGATAACTTGCAAGTAGAGGGGCTATGAGAGAACCCAGTCAATGAGACAGAGGTGGGATGCAACCGCAGATGACCACACCAGAGCATAACACCAGAACATTGGAAGAATAAAACAGTAAAGCAGGTGACAGAGATTGACCTATCACCTAATATGCAGAAAGGTTTCCTCATTATGCCAACATTTTGTGAAGCAGAACTGAAAAGACACCTAATATGTCTTCTGAAAATTAGTTTCAAGTCCGACTTAACTCCCAGGATATCAAACTTGTCATCTAAAGGTTATGAGGAAGATTCAAGGTTGAAGAGCACAAAATGCCTAGTTTCATGTTTCAGGAATTACACTAGTCAGACATTTTGCAGAGATCTTCACTCACTGATTCATTCACAGTAGGATGTGATTTTGGTGAGTCAACTATCTCCCTTCAACATATTCTTATGCATGTCTTTCCATCATGATTGTCACTATGTTCAACAGCTTTCTTCTTGTTCCTGATATCTCCTAAGCTATTTTCGACATTTTTGTGCTTGATTCTTGTAGATGAATAGTTGCTGCTCTGGTGTAGATCTTATGTATTTGCTTTTGCTTGGGATATTTAATTGACTCTTCATTGGAAATTATACACTAACATGCATAGACATTTGTCACAAAAACTAGAACTGCTCTATAGTGCCATTAGTACTTATTGAAGTCTTGCGCTAGTTTTCTTTAGTTTATGCAGTAGTACAGTATAAATTTGATCCTTGTCAGTATTATGTTAAGTAGTTATTTTTGTATTTGTTTAACTTTTATTTAGTTTGTAAAGGTAACAGCCATACCATTATTTATTTGGTAGATTAATAATAGCTTTCACCACATTTATAATTGAAGTCACAAATACTAAGATTTAGTGTTTAATTGCAGAGCTGTATTTCTCTTAGTCATTAAGTTACGTTCTTCCTAATTCACCCGAGTGTTTTACATTAACACATTTGCACTAGATTGTGTGTATACTGAGGAGTATCCTTGCCCCAACTCCTCATTTTGGCAGAGCATGTTTCTTTAGAATCCCTTTTGTACACCTTTGCAGCACCAGTTCTCAAACAAGTACCCACGAAAATGAACCTCTGATGAAGGATATTGAGGTAAGTCACTCCCAACAATGTATATTTTTATACAAATATCATTTTTTTTGTTGCCTCATTTATATTCCCCAGAGTATCTTTTAACTTTTATCATAACACTGGTTCTGCTTTATATTTGCTTCCAAGTGGTAAATTGATTCCATAAGTCAGTTTGTCATATGGTACTGTGGTAACCATTATGATATTTAGGATTAGCTACATTTTGTATGGGTAAATCATTGTATTTTAAGGAGTATAAATACATAAATTCATTGTCTTAGTTATTTCCACAGATTTTCTGTAGAATGATATTTGGACAGTTATTATTGTTTTCATTATTTTCAGTGCTAAGACAGGCATATACCAGAAGCAGGAAAGTGGAGTGAGCAGTAGTGTACCTGGCTCTCCAGCCTACTTAGCATCCATCCCCCCACGCCCCAGCAAGAGTATGGTCACTCTCGTACGCCCTCCTCTTCTCTCTTTCTATCCTCATTCCTCATCCTTCACTTCCCCTCACAGGATAACGACAGCGCAGCAGGACCCTCCAAAGGATCCGTTCAGCTGTGATTTATCCATGACACAAGGAGTGAGTTCACCTGAAACTGAGGAACAAATCAATCTTAGTAGTCCAGGAATAGCTCACAGGGAGACTATGGGTCGTCGCATAAATAGTACAGAGAAAGAACTGGAAACCATTTCAGAAGATGTATTAGAAACTAGAACGGATGAAATGCCATGAAATCCTAGCAAAAGGATATGTACTGGTCAATCAGTATGAATTGGTTGGAATCCTATTCATACCAGTGAATTAAGTAATATGAATTTACAGTGTCAGCCATGTAAAAACAACATTTAGAAATAAACCCAAATTAAAGAAGTTAGATTATGGAAATAATTCATTAAATCATGATATCAACTTTGGGGAACTTAAGCACAAAAGTGAATAGTACATCATATACCAAAAGGCCTTTTCCCCTTGGTAGGGGGGTGGCCATGTCAAAGCATACATCTACCCTACATCCATCCCATACCCATACTACACCCAACCAAAAAGTCATTCATTACCAAATCCCATCTTAGCACTTTGTGGATGAAAGGTCATCTCTGTCCCCTGCCGCAATAATCAGGTTAATGACAGTGCAGCAAGACACAGCACTTCCACAACAGCGTCATGGAAGAATGCATTATACACAATCATGCACTCCATAAAGGATTTGTGGGAAAACCCCGTTTTGGCCATTGCATTCCTTGGGGATACGGGACTGCTCAGGTAAACAGTCTAGGGAACAACAACAAAAACTGAAGCTGATTTGCCCCCACCATGCACATACACACAGATTGGATTAATAAATTGGTGTAATAAAAGAAAATATGAAGAAACTAAAAAGTCAGAGATATAGCTTTGGGGAAAATGAAAGCAGACAAAAAATATAACAAGGAAAGAAAGAGAGCTACAAATGAACACACAAAGGAAAGAGGAAAAGTTATTTGAAAAAGGTGTTGATAAATGTAAAGATGAACCTAAACTGTTTTAAAGTTTGTCAATAGTGCACTGAGACACAAGGAAAGAATCTGAAAGCTTAAAGTGGGAGGGAAGGCCTATGAAAATACATGAGTTTATGCTGAAATAATATGAATATTACAATCAGTTATCACCAAGGAAAATGACTGTGGAGAAGGATGAGAACAGCAAAAATTAGATGTGAGGAAATATACAGGGCTTGGCAGAATCACATACTAAATACTTAAGAATGTGGCAGACAACAAATGACAGACACTACTGGACAGGAATTATGAAGAAGCATATAGAACAGAATATCCAGCAGTGGTGTGGTCACCACACCCATTGAAAGATATAGAGAAAACTGAGAGAATACAAAAAAAAAAAAAAATGCAACCATATTGATCCCCAACTTAAAAGACAAACAGATAAATATTGGATCTACCATCATTAAAAGATATAGGAGAGATACGTGATTATGGTGTTCAGATCATGAAAAGGAAGGGCAGGAGGGAATCATGAGGGCATGGAAACAAGGAATATATAGAAACAGTTTTCTGTATAGATGTCAACTCATGAAGCCTCCCATAGATCTCTTTGAAGAAAATTTAGGGTACATTATGTTAGTGTGGGACTGTTTCTATGTCGGTTGGCATTTGTAGTTGAAAAAGGTGATTTTTGTCAACAGGGTGGTTTCAACACAGAAAAAGGTTAGATTGTAGCTGGTGGTAATTCCATAGAGTATGTGCTTGCTATATCAGTGAGGATGTTTTCCCAATGGAATTCTAGTTGAGGGTGTGGGGAGGACAGGGATCCTTAAACATACTCAGAAATTTTGGAGAGATATGAAGTGAATGTGCATCCCTCATTAATGAAGATGACCATAACTCTGGCTTCAGATTAGAATCTGTGATTGTGGGTCTGGAGGTGGCTGATGAGACCAGCCCAGCCCCAGAAGGCTCACCCACATGTGGGACATGCATGGGTGGGTGCTGTAGTGGATATGGAGGTGGCTCAAGCCTTGTGTGCAGTGCGTTTTCTCTGAGCCTCAGAAGTGTGTCTAGTCTCTGATGCACAGATTCCAGCAGTGATCTTGCTTTGCCAACCTGGACAATCCTGGGCAAGGGGTTCCCAACTGCTGAGACATGTCCAGGGCTTTGAGGGACACTTTGAGGCAGTCCTTGAAGACTTTCTTCTGCCCCCAACTGAACATTTGCCCTGGAACAGCTCTCCATACATCACCTACTTTGGTAGTTTGCTATCAGGTATTCTGGTGATGTGTCCAGCCCACTGAGCTTGAGCTTTCTGTAGGAGGGTGTGAACACTGAGGATGCTGGCCCATTCCAGGACCTCTGTATCCAGGACTTTGTGGGTAGAGCACCAGTGAAACCTATACAGAAGAGTTTACTTGAGATCCACCATCTTCATGTTGTGTCATGCCTTTTCCAAATGAAAATAGAATCTGACTAATACATTGTGGTTGTTGGTAGGTGCATTGTGAATTGTTTTTTCTATTCGCTCCAAGATTTCTATGGTGCTGTGACCAACAAGGAAGCCAGATGGGAAGGATATTAAGAGGGATTTTCCCTATACCAATGCTTCACTTTGCTTCAGGATACTGATTTTTTTTTTTTCTTTCTTTTTTGTAGCCCTGTGAAATATGTACGTTATATATATAAATATATATATATATATATATATATATATATATATATATATATATATATATCATAGAACCTAGAGTAAAAGAAAATTATGTAGAACATTTGACTTCCAATTTGACTGTGGGCTCTCCATGCGATTTTCAAATGTGTTACTACAGTTTGCTGTAGTGAATATATATATTATATATTTATACTATATATATAATGTGTGTGTGTATATATATATATATATATATATATATATATACATACATATTCATATTCATCTATATACCAAGAGCATTTTCCCCCTTACAAGGTAGGTACCCAAGTCAGTGGCACATACTTATTTCCACCCATTTCACTCCCCTTCACCCCTCCCATCTCGACTAATGTGTATATATATATATATATATATATATATATATATATATCTCAAGTGCTTTTTCTCCCTTATAAGGGAGGTACCCAAGTCAGAGGCACTGTGGGCTAGTGAGAAGAAAAGTATTGGCAAGTTCGTCTCCTTTATTTGTAAGATAAAATTGAGCTGATTTTACATGTGTCCAGGAACAGATATGTATATATATATATACCATGTGGGAAGTCACCCATGGTGCATAATTACATAATTGCACTGGATTAGGTTAGGTCAGGTCACGCAAGGTTGCACTGTCATAGGCAGGTATGTGTGGCTGGCGCGTCAGGTCTAGCCACATAGGGGAGACAATGTGTGCTCCATGCCACATGGTTTGTACAATACTCCCCTCTTAAAATGGCCTTGATTTAAAAGGGTATTCGGCATGCGAGGGGATAGCCACTGGCCATCTCTGCTAGAGACATAATGAGGTTGCCCCAGATGGTTTGATAAATGTTGGGCATAGGGTTGTCTAGCGTCAATGGTGGTGGCTGTGGTTGATTGCAATGTAGTTTGCAGTGGAGTCAAGATGGGCCATCTCTGCTGGGGACATGATGAGGTTGTCCCATATGGCTTCGGTGAGTGTTGGATGTTTAGATGTCTAGCATCAATGGTGGTGGCCGTGATTGATTGCAGTTTTGAGGGGCATTGAGGCGGGAGCTGTTGCACAGACTAGATGGCTGTTGGTGATGTTGATCAGTAACCTGTAATGAATGGGAAAATCAGCACAGAGTAGAGGCATCCTGACGTCTACCAGGATGAAGCTCCAGTAATGGCAATTCCCAGTGGTGAGATCTACGTCTGCAATGTGTCAGATTGCAATGGTGGGGGCGGTGGTCCAGCATTGTTGTTGTTGTTGTTGGCCCCTATTGGCCAGCGCTGCTGCTGTGGTGGTGATTTCATCCTTGACATTGCCAAGGATTAATTGGATGGGTGCTGGTAGGTGCAGGAGCCACATCTGTAGGAGAATGTCAATGCTCCTGCAGGTTCCGTCAGCTGTGGGCATGAGGTGGGTGATATACAGCATCTTGATGTATGCTGCTCTTAGTTTAATGTTCCCCAGTGGCTGTTGGGAGAGTTGAAGCAGTTGTGGGGGTGGCAGCAATGGGAGATGGGTCCATGGTCCTCACTCAGGTCACCAGTGTAGCTGCTGTGAGCTACAGCAAGAAGAAAAGAGTGCTGGTGAGTTCGTCTCCTTTATTTGTAAGGTAAAACTGAACTGATTTTACATGCTGATATATATATATATATATATATAATATATATATATATATATATATATATATATATATATATATATATATATATATATATATATATATGTACTGCATAGATAGTCATCCATGGTGCATAATTACACTGGATTAGGTTAGGTCGTGTCAAGCAAGGTTGCACTGTCATAGGTATGTGTGGCTGGTGTGTCAGGTCTGGCTGCATGGACAAGACAATGTATACTCCACAACATGAAGTTTGCACATTATAATAGGTGCAATTAGTTTTGAAAGTGATGAGTGCAGTTAAGACTCCTGGGTTAGATGGATGTCATGCAGTCTGAAGAAGGGAGGTACAGTAATAGTGGACTGTCTAGTGAGGTTGTTTGATGTGTGTCTAAGGGAGGTTAGAGTGCCAGAGAACTGAAGGGAAAAGGGGACAAATGTGAGTGTAGTAGTTTCAGAGGGAACAGTTTGTCAGAGGTAGTTGGGAAGGCATGTGGGAGGGTTTCAATTGAGAGGGTTAGGAGAGGAATAGAGGGAGTAATAGATGAGGAACAGTGTGGGCTTAGGAAAGGTAGGGATTGTGTTAAGGCAGATATATGAGAATGCTTTAGCGAAAGCTAAGGTTTTTTGGCCCTATATGGATTTGGAAAAGGCTTATGACAGGGTAAACAGAAAGGCCTGTGGGAAGTTTTGTAGATATATGGAATTGGGGGAAAACTGTTAAAGACTGTCAAGAGTTTTTACAAAAGTAGTAGAGCCTGTGTTAGAATTGGAAATGGAGAGAATGAGTGGTTTGAGGTAATGATAGGACTGCAACAGGGATATATCATGTTTCCATGGCTGTTCACTGTGTACATGGATGGGGTGGTGTGAAAGATAAAGGTGAGGGTAATGAGCAGGGGATTGGAGATGGTTAAAGAAAATTGAGAAAAGTGGGAGGTTAGCCAGTTGTTTTTTGCTGATGACATTATCCTTGTGGCAGAGTCAGAGGAGAGATTAATGGAGTTAGTGACAGGGTCTGGGAAGATATGTGATAGGAGAAAGTTGAAGGTCAATGTGGGTAAAAGGTGATGAGATGTACAAGGGGAGAGAATGGCAGTGAGTTGGAAGTAAGTCTTAAAGGAGAGATGCTAGAGGAAGTGGATAACTTTAGGTATTTGGGGTCACATGTGGCAGGAAAGGGAGGAGTAGAGATGGAAGTAAATTGCAGACTGAGAGAAGCAAGTAAATAACTTGGGGGATTAAAGATTGTCATGAGAAATAGGCATTTGGGAATGGATGCTGATGACACTGTATGGGGCAGAGACCTAGAATTTAAGAGAGGCAGAGAGGAAAAGTTTAAATGTATTTGAGATGAAATGTCTGAGAAGTATTGTATGGGTAGAGTGAGAAATGAGGAGAAGAATTGGTGTGGAAAAGGAGATGGCATATAGGGCTGATGTAAGTATTGGGATGGTTTGGACACATGAAAAAAATGAATGAAGAAAAATTAGTAAAAGAGGTGTAGAAGGCAGAGGTGGAGGAAGTGAACTTGAGGGGACAACTGAGGATGAGATGGATAGATGGGATGAAAGGGGTATTGAGCAACTAGGGAATGTTTGTTGAAAAAGAAAGGGAGAAAGCTGGAGATAGGGGTGAGAAGAGAATGGCTGTGTATAGATGATACTGTGATGCAAGGAGGGGAGGGGATGGGGGATTAGTTATGTATAAGTGATATTTTGACACAGCCCAAAAGGATTTCTCCCCATCTTCTCTTTTTCTTCATGAGGGGATGGAGGGGGGGGGGGGTTGCCAAGTAAACAAAGTGGCCTTGCTGTGGATGTGGTGTGGCTTGCTGCATTGCTTCTGACTCAGGGCAATGGGCAAGATATAGGGATGACCTGTCATCCATGAGGGGCTAAGATGAGAGGAAAGAAAGGGTGGTAGATGGGAGTGGGTACTTGCCTATTGGTTTGGCTATCTCCCTTGGGAGAAAAAAAACCTTTGTTTGTGTATGTGTGTACACACGCACACACACACACACAAACACACACACTTTCAACGAACGGACGGCTTGAAGAACGTTCTGAAGAAAAGTGCCGATTGTGGATCCCAACGCAAAGAGAAGTGCCTTTTTGTATTTACAGGGTGGGGGGGAATTGCTCGTGGGGTAGTGGGAAAGTAAGGAAAGAGGAGAAGGGGAGGGATTGCTGGGGAAATGGAAGGAAATGAGGAAGTAGAGGACTTGGCCCAAGCAGACTGCCGAAAAGTAAACAAACGACCGCAAGCCCAACTGGAAGACGACGAAATGTCTAATAAGAATGTAAAGATTAGAAGTATAGATAGGAACAATACAGTAGAAAGCGATGAGAATATTTTCAAGGGATTTAAAGAGGGTGGGGGGGACACAAACCCCCCCCGACTGACAAGACTAGAGGAGAAGGTTGATAAGGTGATCGAGGACTTGGAGAGTAGGTTAGGTCATATGAACACCATTTTACAAAGGGTTGAAAGATTGGAAGAACTAGAAAAGGCGAATAAAAACTTAACTGATGAAATAGAAGACCTAAAAAGACAGTTAAGAGATGTAAAGGTGGAGAATGAGGAATTGAAGAAGAATAGTAAAGAAAACAGAGAGACAATAGCTAAAGAAGCTAAGAATTGGAAAACAACCCAAGAAGGAAATAAGGTTTCATTCACTGACATAGTCAAACAGCAATTGAAAGAACATACTGAAGACTCAGTTATTAAAGTGATGAGACAAAAGGAGAATATAGTAAGAGATTTAGCAGACAAGAAGAAATGTATAATTATATTAGGAATGGAAGAGAAAACACAACAGATAGAACCACAAGAATCAAAGAGGAAAATGAAAAAGTAAGCCAATTACTAGAATCAGTTCAGGAAGATGAACCAGAAATTATGAAACAAATCGAAGAGAAATTTAGACTCGGAAAGTATAGCACAGACAAGACCAGACCAATTAAGATTAAATTCAAGTCACAAACAATGGCAGAGAATATCTTATCCAAAACAGGGAAACTAGCAACAAGTGAACAATATAAAAAGATATGGATAAAAAGGGAAATTAGTAAAGAGGAAAGAGAGGAAGAAAAGCAGAAAAGACTGGAAGCTAAGGCAAAAAACGAGAACAGAACGGAGTCAGAGAAAGAGAGATTCTATTGGAGAGTAGTGAACATGAAACTAAGGAAGTTCGACATACAAAAGAAAAACATAAGGGAAACGGAGAACACAATGGAAGTGGCAGAAAACTAAGAGTGTCTTACACAAATATAGATGGATTAATAACAGGATTGAATGAGCTGAATGATTATTTGAAGGAAAAAGAACCGGACATAATGGGAATTGTAGAAACAAAATTAAAAGGCCCACTACCACCCAACAGTGTAGGACATGATGCATACAATTATTGGATTAGAAACAGAGAGAAAAAGCAAGGGGGTGGAGTTATGTTCCTGACTAAGAAGGATATAAACGTGAAAGGTGTCATATATGGAAAGAATACAGTAGAGATGATTATGATAGAAGTGGAAGACAGAGATAAGAAGAGCAGAAATTTGTGATCAATTATGTGCCTCCGAAAACAGCCTCATGGGAGGAGAGTGAACATAAAAGTATGTTAGAGGACACAAAGATAACATTAAATAAAATAATGGAAGATGGAGGAAGAATAGTTATGATGGGCGACTTTAATTGCAAAGAAATCTGCTGGGAAGAAATGACAGTAAAGGGTGGAGACGACTCATGGGGAAACGCTCTACTTGAGATGATTATTGACCACACAATGACACAATGGATACAGGAGAACACTAGGTATAGAAATGAAGAAGAACCATCGAGACTAGACTTATTAATTACATCTGAACCTAGAATAGTGGACAAGATTGAATATAAAACACCAATAGGTAAAAGTGACCACATATTGATTGAACTGGAACTTAATGAAGAAAAATATATGAAAAGAAATGAATAATATAGAAAAGGAAGAATGATGTATGAAAAAACAAACTTTGATAAAATAAGAGAATTCTTTCAACAAGAAAACTGGGAAGAAATATACAAAGAAGAAACATCAGTGGAAGAGAAATGGAATATTTTGACAAAAATTTACAAAAAAGGAGTGGAAAAGTATGTCCCAAGACAAAAACAAGAAAAAGAATATGTAAAATGCTGGTACAACAAAAGTTGTAGGGAGTTAAAAGACAAAAGAGACAAAGCCTGGACCAGATGGAAAAAAGACAAGACCTGAAAAATGGAAAATATATACCAGTTATAGAAATGAATATGTACAAACGTGCAGAGAGGAAAAGAGAAAATATGAAAAAGACGTCATAGAAAAATGTAAAGATCAACCAAAACTATTCTACAGATTTGTAAACAATAAACTGAAAAACAAACAGGACTTGGAGAAATTAAGACAAGGGGGAGTTGAATACACTGAGGAAATGGAAATGGCGGAAATTATGAACAAACATTTTAAATCAGTGTTTACAAGGGAGAACATACAACCTGAAGAGATTGAATGGAAAGAGAAAGTCCCCCCTATAGAAGAAATAGAAGTATCAAAGAATGAAATATTGATACACTTGAGTAATCTTGATGTCAGAAAATCGCATGGACCAGATGAAATAGCAAACTGGATTCTGAAAGAATGCAGGAATGAACTGGCAGACAAAATACATAGCATAATTAGCAGTTCCTTGAAAGAAGGAAAAGTTCCAGAAGATTGGAAAAAAGCAAATATAGTACCTATATATAAAGGAGGAAATAAAGAAGAACCTACCAACTATAGACCAGTCTCTCTAACAAGTACAATAGCAAAAATTTGTGAAAGAATTATCAAAAGTAGATGGGCAAAATACTTGGAAAAAAACAACGTACTAAATCCAAGGCAATTTGGATTCAGACAAGGACGATCATGCGTCACCAATTTAATATGTTTCTATTCAAGGCTAATAGATATAATACAAGAAAAAGATGGATGGGCTGATTGTGCATTTCTAGACCTAAAAAAAGCTTTTGACAAAGTACCACATAAGAAGTTGCTTAAGAAACTAGAATCTGAAGGAGGAATACAAGGTAAATTACTAAATTGGATGGAAGACTTTTTGCAAGAAAGAAAAATGAGAGTAGTGATAAGAAACCAGCACTCAAAATGGAATGAAGTAATAAGCGGTGTTGCGCAGGGAACAGTTCTGGCCCCAATAATGTTTGCTATATATATTAATGATATGGATGAAGGAATTGAAAGCTATATGAGCTTCTTTGCAGACGATGCAAAACTACTGAAAAGAGTGAAAACTGAAGAAGATTGTGAATCACTACAGAGAGATCTAAATAAAGTACAAGAATGGAGTAGGAAGTGGGAGATGGAGTTCAATACAAAAAAGTGTAGTATAATGGAATTTGGAAAAAGCAAAAACAGAATAACAGGATCATATAATTTGGGAGAAGAAGGAATAAAAAAAGTAGAAAATGAGAAGGACCTGGGAGTCATTGTTATGAATAATATGTCACCTGAGAAACATATAAATAAGATTTTTGGAGAAACTTATAATTTAATAAGATCAATCAAAGTGGCATTTACATACCTGGATGAAGAAATGGTGAGGAAAATCCTAATCACCCTGATAAGACCAAGATTGGAATATGCAGCAACGATATGGTCACCAAGTACAAAAAAATGTATAAAAAAACTTGAAAGAATACAAAGAGCAATTACAAAACTGGCACCAACACTCTCAAAACTATCATATGAAGAGAGACTACAAAAACTTGAACTACAGACACTAGAGCAAAGAAGAGAGAGAGGAGATTTGATAGCTATTTACAGAATCATGAAAGGCATAGAAATTACTGATAGAGAGAATCTGATAAAATGGGATGACAGAAATACAAGGGGACACGGAAAGAAAATAAAAAAAGACAGCTATAGAAGAGATTTGAAAAAGAACAGCTTTCCTCACAGAGTAATAGACAGTTGGAACAAGTTAGATGAGAAAGTGGTGTGTGCAAAAACAATACATGAATTTAAAAATTGTTTAGATAAAATGAGAAATGAAGACGGGACCCCACGAGCATAGCTCCCCTTCCCGTAAAATACAACTAGGTAAATACAAATTGGATACTAAAAGAATGTATAGATGAACTAACAGGCAAAATACATAAGATAATTGATTACTCAAAGAAGGAAAGGTACCACAAGATTGAAAAAATGCAAATATTGTACCAGTATATAAAGGGGGAGATAAGGAAGACCCAACAAACTATAGACTGGTCTCCCTTATGAGCACAATAGCTAAAATATGCAAAAAAAAATTATCAAAAGTAGATGGATTAAACATCTGGAAGAAAATACTTAATCCAAGACAATTTGACTTTAGACATGGAAGATCATGTGCCACTAACTTGATTTGTTTTTACTCAAGGTTAATAGAAATAATGCAAGAAAGGGATAGGTGGGCTGATTGTGCTTTCCTAGAAGGCATTTGATAAAGTACCACAAAAAAAAAGCTACTAAGAAAACTCAAAATAATAGGTGTACAAGGAAAGTTATTGAAATGGATGGAAGATTTTTTGAACAGGAAAAAAATGAGGGTGGTACTTAGAGACAAAAACTCAACCTGGGAAGAAATGATAAGTGGAGTCCCACAAGGTTCTGTATTAGCACCGATAACATTTCCCATATATATAAATTATATACAAAACTACTAAAGAAAGTAAGTACAGAAAAAGACTATGAATTACAACAGAGAGACCTGGACAAAGTCTGGGAATGGAGTCAAAAGTGGGAAGTGAACTTCAACATCAAGAAATGTAGTATAATGGAGTTTGGAAAAGGTAAAAATAGAATATCAGGGCATTATAAAATTGTTACAAAGGAAGTTAAAAAAGCTCAGAAAAGGATGTAGGAGTAATTATTAACAAAGACATGTCACCAGACAAGCATATTAACAAAATAGTCGGAAAAACCTACAATGTACTAAGATCAATAAAGGTGGCCTTTAACTACTTGGATGAGGTAATGGTAAAGAAAATATTAGTCACATTGATAAGACCAAGATTGGAGTATGCTGTGACACTATGGACACCCAGCACAAAAAAGAATACAAAGAAATTAGAAAGAATCCAAAGAGCAATGACAAAGATGGCACCAACTCTTTCAAAATTGACATATGAACAAAGATTGTCAGAATTGGAACTACCAACCCTGGAACAAAGAAGAGAAAGAGGAGATCTACTGGCCATTTTCAGAATCATAAAAAGCATGGAAGTCCCTGACAGAGAGATTTATTAAAGTGCGATAAAAGAAAAACAAGAGGACAAGAAAAGAAACTCAAAAAGGATAGTCATAGAAGAGATCTGAAAAAGAATAGTTTCCCACACAGAGTGATGGATGTCTGGAACAAATTGGATGAGGCAACAGTGCATCCAAAAACCATACAAGAATTTAAGAACAACCAAGATGCTGAGAGATACAAGGACAAATCACTACGAGCATAGCTCCCTTCCTATATAATACAACTAAGTAAATATATATTCCAACTGATGGTGAAATCAGCCGCAGTCACCAGCTCTGCCCACAAATCACTCGGTGGAAAAATGTTGTGCTGTGCAAGTGAAGGACAGTGTAGTGGTAGGTGTTCTGTATCTCCTTTGTGTGACTCTTGTCTTTTGCCTGACCAGTTCTATGTTGGAACTTTCACTGTGGGGTAGTGACATAAAAAAAAGAGGTATGGATGTAGAATGACTTGTAAGGGGTGTAAGAAGTGGGAATTGGTCACTGGTATTGTAGACCATTCAAATAAGTTCAGGTATACATGTAGGTCTATAGAGGTACAAGAATGTGAAGGGAAAGAAAGGCTGTAGGTTGTTTGGTGTCAGAGTGAGAAGGAAGGAAAAAGCTCTACCTCATAGGGCTGTCCCAAAGGGAGTGTCAGAATTCCTCAAATAGAAAGTAGGGGGAGACAACTGGTGAAGATTAGTGTTTCTGGAAAGACATCTTCTGTAGGTGAGAGGTATGAAAAGTAAATGGTGAGTAGGGTATGTAGGAAGAATTTGGCTGTGATGGAATGGAGGGGTTATGGAGTATGAGTGGTAAAGATGTAATACTGGAATTGTTATTCCATCTTGTTTGGTTTCGAAAGGAAAAGATGAGACAGATAAGAGATATAGTCTCTAATGTGGGAAATTTTGAATGCACCCAGTTGTGTTAATTCAAGGTAGATGCAGTTGAGCTCAAATTGTTGGATCGGGAGAAAAAATTTCCAGTTTGGAACGAGTTCACAATAATGAGTTTTGATGTTGGATGCATTAATATTCAGGTTGGTGGGGTATTGAGAGTATAGGTTGTGTGTTAGGGGGAATTTTTAGAGGAACTAATAGTATATTATGAAGATAGTATCACACTTGTATCATCCAGCTCAAAAGTGCCACCAAAGTGGTGCCATCTCATGTGATCAATGTCTCAAACCATAAGGCCCAAAACAAAATACACCCCATACTCCAGATCTACTGAAGCACCTTCTATAGAAAATAAACCAGACACATACAGTCTAAGTCAATATGTTTGGCACAAGAGAGTTGCGACAATAAAAAAATCCATAATAAACCAAAATACAGGTACTTAGCCCCACCCTAGTACTTTGTTGGGCACCCTTCTCGCTTGACACACTTGTCAAGGCACCTAGGGACAGACACTGCAATGTGTTGGAGCCACTGAGGATCAGTATTGTTCCAAATATCTTGGATGGCCACCTTGAGCTTAGGGATTGATGACGTGTCATGGTCACATAACTTGTTTTTCATTAGTGCCCACAAGTTCTCAATGGGGTTTAAATCAGGCAGATTTCCAGGCCAGTCTTTAATATAATATACTTGCACAAAATCAAACTAGTTCTTAATAAGCTTAGCAGTGTGGCAAGGTGCACCATCCTGCATGAACAGGTTTGTTTGGCACATCTCAAAACAATTTTCCAAATGATCACTCAGTAGTTCCAAGTATTGGTCTGCATTCATCAAAACATTGCTCGGTAGGATCACCAATTTCCCTACACCGTGGTAACCAAAAGCACCCCAGACCATTAATTTATTTGAATATTTAACAGTCACTTGGATTCATTTTGTGTCTAATGGATCACTTCCCAGCCACCAATACACTTTCCCACCTCGGTTCCTAGTAACACTGAATATAGCCTCATCACTCCATAATACCCATTGCCATTTCTCCTTATACCACTGCAGATATTTCTTGCAAAAAGAAACCCTATTTTTCCTTTGTTTAAGGGTGACAATCGGTTTCTTATGAGCAGTGTGGTGCGAGAGCTTCCGGTCATCATGGAGATGGCACTGCACTGTCCTTACAGACACATTAGTCAGTAACAGAGGGTTCTTTTGCTTTAATTCTGATGCTGTTATACATGGTTTACTATCCACCTGCCTCCTGAGCACCTTTAAAGTACATGGGATAGTTTTATGAGTCTTCCCTGTCGACTTTTTCTGTAGCGGCGGGTCAGTGTTTCCACAGTAACGGAATTTTTTTGTCCTCTACAAGAAATATCTGCAATGGGATAAGGAGAAGTAGCAACAAGTGTTATGGAGTGATGAGGCTGTATTCACTGTTACTGGGAACTGAGGTGAGAAAGTGTATTGGCGGCTGGGAAGTGATCCATTAGACACAAAATTCATCCAAGAGACTGTTAAATATCCAAATAAATTAATGGTCTGGGGTGCTTTAGGTTACTATGGTGTGGGGAAATTGGTGATCCTACCGAGCAATGTTTTGATGAATGTAGACCAATACTTGGAACTACTGAGTGATCATTTGGAAAATTGTTTTGAGATGTGCCAAACAAACCTGTTCATGCAGGATGAACCTTGCCACACTGCTAAGCTTATTAAGAACTAGTTTGATTTTGTGCAAGTAGATTATATTAAAGACTGGCCTAGAAATTCACCGGATTTAAACCCCATTGAGAACTTGTGGGTGCTAATGAAAAACAAGTTACGTGACTGTGACACATCATCACTCTCTAAGCTCTAGGTGGCCATCCAAGATATTTGGAACAATATTGACCCTCAGTGGCTCCAAGACATTGCAGAGTATGTTCCTAGGCATCTTGATAAGTGTGTTAAGCAAGAAGGGTGCCCAACAAAGTACTAGAGAGAGAGTAAGTACCTGTATTTAGTTTATTATCTATTTTTTATTGCTGCAACCCTCTTGTGCCAAACATTTTGACTTAGGCTGTATGGTCCTATGACATGCACACACCACCTAGCTTATTATAGCCTCTTAGACCTTCCAGTGCCCCCATACCCAACTGGAATGAACAATTATTGATCATCCTCAAGTTCCTTATCCCCAGAATCCCCCTCCATTGAGGGGGAGGGGGATATGGTTCAAAATGAGCATCAGGATTAAATGGAATGCAGTGTCATTCATTGGTATGGGATAAGCCCGGTGGTTATTTTCTCCTTTATGGTGGTAAAGGGTAACTGTTATTGCATCATTGGATCAAGCCAGTTCAAGGTGTGTGTGTGTGTGTGATTGACAGCTACTACCCTCCTGGATGAGAGCTCAGAATTCATATATGACCCAATCTGTGGGTAATGCTTTGACCTAACACATACCCACAACTCCTCACTTACCAGAGTTGGAGTGCCAGTTTGCAATACAGCATTGCTGAAATTTTCAGCCCTGAGTAATACTCAAACTTGGACCTTTGAATTAATAATTGAGCAGTTCCACCACACCTCCAAACTATGTGTGTGTATGCATATGTGTACATTTACCAATGTAGTATACAGAATGAGAGCTGTGCTCATAGGGTCTCTGTGATTCCAATACTCAATTTCGACCTTAAATTGTCCCCATTTTATTTTACTATTTCTTCATCCAAACCATTCCATAAGTCAATAATCCTCTATGGAAAATTGTATTTTTTAGTGCATGTGTATTCACCTTGGTCTTTGGATCACGTGCTGGACTCGTGATCGACAGCTGTTTCCCTCCCAGAAGAGAGCTCAGAGCTTGTATAACTGATCTATGGGTAATGCTGTGACCTTACACGCACACACACACCCACTCCCCACCCACAAGAGTTCGAGTAACGACTCGAAGCGCAGTGATACTGAAATTATTTCAGCTCTGGGCAGGATTCGATCCCGGACCACCATAGTGTCAATCTGGGACTCTACCAACCGCGCCACTGTGTTTGTGTTTGCATGTGAGGAGGGCAAATCATTGTTCTGTTGATAGGGGGCACTACAAGGTAGGATAGATTAGCTGCAGCTGGGAGAACTCCCTTTCCTCATCTGCTGTTTGTGTAGTTTAATTGTTGGAGCTGCATATTAGGTGACTGTTGGGGGTGGCTCACCAGCCAGGTAAAAGGAGGTGGGACAGGTAATTTTTTAGCCCCAACTTCATGTGGGGTGAACAAAGTGTGGATCCTAAAAAGGAGTGCTCAGACATGCAGGTAGCTGCCAAGCTGTATTGTTGCTTAAATCTTAGTAATGTCTTATTGTTTGCGACTGGAGGCTTCCAGGGATCATCTTATCATACCCCCACAATAATACACCATCACTGGTGAAAATTTTTATTAGTAAAGAGGAAGAACAAAGTTATTGGTAATATAGTAAAAAGAAAAATTGTAACTGTCCCAAGGAAATGGGGTACCATGAAAATGTGGTGAAACAACGATTGCCATCTTCCAAAATGGGGAACCTAACTTACCAAAAGTGAAGGTGATACAGTTCATGGGGATATTTTGAACCTAGTCCAGAAGCAGAATGTCATCTCCTAAGGGTGGCACCTCCATATGTAGGGGAGGATGTTTACAGGTTTTGAAGATTGACAACAGGGAGATGATTCTGTTTAAAATCCATCTTGCAGGTACCCATCATTGGTACCTTTCTCAGTCTGGAGCCATTCAGTTTTAAAGGGTTTTGCCCTATGTTCCATCCATTTTTGGTACTTTTCCATATACCAGTATTTGTACTTCCCACACCTCACACACTTCCATCAGATTTGCCTCTCTACATCCTCTTTCACAACATTCAGTGTGGATCACCCATCATGTTCCTCAGTTTTTCATTAATGTATTCCCAAGACATTTTTGTGCTGTGCACATCATACCAACATTTCCAATTTTTTCACAATTCCTTATACATTGTCTTATCTTTGTCATGGCAATTTATGTAGTACATATGATAATCTACTTAAGCTTAGAAGTTAGAAAAATACAGTAGTGATGGGAGAGCATGGCTGTGATCCATTGTTACCGACATTTTATGCAACTGGCATATTCAAAGTCATTATTTTTATATTGGAAAAAAATAATTAATCACTGTTGTATATCTTACATATTAGAATCTGTATTAAATATTGTTGTCCCATAAAGTCAAGGCATGCAGTCTTGGCCACCCCTCTTATAAGGGGGAAAACCCCATTGCTATTATATATATATATATATATATATGATACCATAGCCATTTATGAATTAGTAAAGAGAACTACATTTTACATTGAATTATTACAGACTGAAGAAAGTATTTCAGGGAAATCATTAACATATTTATGTTGGAATCTCATGTTTACTTACTGTATTAAAAGTTGAAGGTCTTTTGTATGAAGAAATTGTTTGTCTGAATGCCATTGCACTAAATGGTTATGTGCACAAAGATGTACTATCCTAATCACAAGTTCATTGCTCACTTGCAAAGTCCATATTAAGTTTTTGGCCTTTCATTACAACACATGTGTTTATGCAGGTATTCCTGCTACATATTTTTAAAGATATTCATAAGAGTAATTTTCCAGAAAGATTATGTATCATAGGATTTTAGATTTCATAGTAAAATAAAAATCTTTTAATCTAAACACAAGCAATCAAAATATTATTGGTACAAGTGGTAAGGAGGACAAACATAAAAGTATTGAACCTATGTTCTCCAAGGGTAGTCCTCCATTTTCTGTCTACCTATTTGTAATGTCGATGATGACTGCCTGTTGTTCTCTCAATTTTTGGATTGTATTGTACATTGTATCACCAAAATGATGACACCCATAAGTTCTGGAGTGAAGAAGAAAGAGAAGAGGAAGTCTATAAAATTACTTTGTGGCTAATTAAAGGCGACTGAAAAAAAATAAAATAAAAAATATTATAGAGGACTTGAACATTGGCAACTATAAATTCAAACATTCTGATGGTAAGGTCTTAGATATAGAAATTTGTGACAGATGGGAAGACACTAAAGAAGTCTAAACTAGAACACCTCAAGTAAGGAAATTTCCTTTGTACTTTTGATGAGATAGGATGTGTAGTACATTATTGAGTACAGTACATAATATACCTGCTTTACAATTTTTGTGCCTTTGTTACCTCTTTACTTGGACTTGCCTACCTACAATTGCTGTTCAGCACTTCTATGCACTATTGGTTAGTAATAAAACAACCCATATCATATAGTCTTTATTTACTGATTATGTGAAAATAGGGTCACACCCAAGAATATCTGATTATTAAGATTATTGTGGTCTTTTGTCATTTGGATTGCTGAAGTTTTACAGTAGTATGCTTTACACTTGTTGATCAAACTTTAGATATAAAATCTGAAGAGGTTACATTGGAATTGAGACACCAAAGAGAAATTCCATTGGTCCATGACAGTATTGGTAGACAAGGCCTTGACTAGTAAAAGAAATGTTATTTTATATGATGATACTATACATAATTCTAAGTATTTGTATCTAACGAGAATAATTTGTGTTGAAGTGAGAGAATGGTTTTATGACTAATTTTATGAAAAGAATTAAACAATTTTAATGTAGCACTTTATGGTGAATTTGTTTTCATCGTTAACCTAGTCAGGAGTGCAGGTTTCTCTCTGTTGCATAAGAGTCCCAAGTGGAACATTTCCTAACTGGTTAAACATATGATCAGTCACATTATTATGTGAACATGTCTTGTGTGAATAGGTTTGAGGTTATTTATAATTGTGAGTGGAATAACACAATAAGGAAGCAACTAAATGTCTGGGTGGAACAAAAAGTGTTCTGGGAAGAAAGTATTTGGGGATGAATGCAGAGGTTGTATGAAGGAGTGATTGTACCCATGGCACTATATGGAGTAAACTTTAAATGTAAGGAAAGCAGAAAGGCATAGTCCAAATGTTTTCTAGAGGAAGTATATGAAAAATAGAATAGGCATTGCATGAATGGACATGAAACAGAACAGGATTGGTAACAGCTGTCAAATAGGGTACATCAAAGATTACTGAAGTGGTTTGGGTGCATGTAAAAAATGAACAAGAGACTGGCAAAAAGTATGGAAAAACAAAAGTGGATGGAGTGAACTTAAGAGAATGAGGTGGATGGATGAGAACAAGGGGACTTGGGATATGATTGAAATGTGTTGAGCAGGGAAAAGTGCAATAAGATAGGTAAATTGAGGGAGGTTGCGATTGATTGAAGGGATGACGGCCTGTTCGTCTCATCTGCTTCCTTATTTTGAATGGACGAGGTAGAGGGCTGCCACAAGTGGTGAGGGTAAACTAGCTCCAGCTCTCAGTCCCTGTTGTAAAAATATGGCTCACTATATTGGTTTTGACCCAGTATGATGAGGGATAAGAAGGACCATTCTTCTACAAAATGCCTAGATGGGAGGGATTTCAATTGGATTTTAATTGTATTTCAACAGTGTGTGTGCTTTGACTCGGCCATCCCCTGTAAAGGGAAGAAGGCCTTTGGTATATATATATGAAGTAAATACTGTGCTATATATGAAATACAATAAATTAAAGAATTTTTGTTCATTAGGTCATGATTAATAATTCTGTAGTCATTTACTTCCAACTTTTTGTTAAATCTATCACATTGCTCAGCATCATTCATGTTATTGTTGGCATTACATACATCATTATTTGTACCACCACAGTACCTTATCTTAAATATATCAGTACATGCTCTAATGGTCTTTATTAATGCCCTATGGATTTTAGGCATTTACCATTCTCAAGGCTATGAATTAATGAAGCATTGGATAAGCTAAAATTTATATTGTATTTTGTTGCTAATAAATCGTCTGCTCTTCTCTCCAAATTGATTCTGTTGCCAAGAAATATTTTGGGATCATGACATTAAGTTATCTGCAAGTCATGTCATATGTGCATAGTGATCATAATTTGAAAAGAAGGTCAATCTCTGGTAGAAAAGTGTCAAGTGGTTGTCTAGGTAGGGCATTCCAATACATACATATACCAAAGGCTCTTTCCCCCTAACAAGAGAGGTAGCCAAAAGACAAAGGCATTAAATCCACTCCCACCCATTTCATCTCCACATACTCCACTCCCATTCAACCCCCTCCCTCACTCTTATTTTGGCTCCTTCTGGATGATGGGTCATCCCTGCATCTCTCCCACTGCCCTGGGTCAGAAGCAGTGTTGCAAGATGCACCACATCCACAGCAAGGTTGCTTCATTAAATTGGTGACCCCCTCTCCATCCTCTTATATAGAAAAAAAAGAAGACAGAAATCCCTTCGAGCTGCATCAAATTATTTTTTCACACTCTCGCACCCACTCCCTTTCATGCATCACAGCATCATCCATACACAACCATTCTCCATTCACCCCGTATCTTGTCTTTTTGTGTCCTTCCTCAACAGACATTCCCCTCTTTCCCATTGCCCCTTTTAACCCCATCCATCCATCACATCCTTGGTTGCCCCCTATGTTCACTCCTACATCTGCCCTCCACACTTCTTTTACTAATCTTTCTTCACTCATTCTTTCCATGTGTCCAAACCATCCCAATACTCTTTCATCAACCCTATCTCCCAACTCTTGGCTCCTCCTGGATGAAGGGTCATCCCTGCATCTCCCACTGCCCTGGGTCAGAAGCAGTGTCGCAAGACACAGCAAGGTTACTTCATTAGATTGGCGAGCCGCTCTCCATCCTCTTGTAGAGAAAAAAAGAAGACAGGGTGAAATCCCTTCGAGCTGCATCAAATTATTTTTTCACACATACTCCCTTTCATGCATCACGGCATCATCTATACACAACCATTCTCCATTCACCCCTATCTTCTGTCTTTTTGTGTCCTTCCTCAACAGACCCCTCTTTCCCAATGCCCCTGTTAACCCCATCCATCCATCACATCCTTGGTTGCCCCCTCATTCTTTCCATGTGTCCAAGCCATCTCAATACTCTTTCATCAACCCTATCTCTTAACTCCCTTTCCACCCCATTCTCATCTCGCTTCTCACTCTATCCAGTCAAGTAACCCCCTCCATACATCTCAGGCACCGCATCTCAAACACATCAAACTCCTCTCTCATGTTCCATGTTTCTGCCCCATACAGTGCTGTCAGTACAATCACCTTTTACATACATACATATACCATAGGCTTTTTTCCCCCCCTTATCAAGGAGGTAGCCAAAAAACAAAAAAGCATAAATCCACTCTCACCTATTCCATCCCCCATCACACTCCACTTCCCTCCCATCCCCTCATGCAGAAAAGGAGAAGACCGGGAGAAATCCCTTTGGGCTGCATCAAATTATTTCTCATATGTACTCCCTCACCTGACCCACCCATTCCACCTCATGCATCACATCATCCATATACAACTATTCTGCATTCACACCCTATCTTCTGTCCTCTCTCCTACTTCCTTAACAGACATTCCCCTCTTACCCAAAGCTCCTTCTACCCCATCTCATCCTAGGTCAACCCCTCATGTTCACTCCTTCCACACCTCTTTTACTAATCTTTCTACACTCGTTCTTTCCATGTGTCCAAACCATCCCAATACTCTTTCATCCCCCAACTCCCTTTCCACCCCCATTCTCCTCACCTTATTTCTCACTCTAGCCTAGTAACCCTTATCATACTTCTCAGACACCTCATCTCATATTCAAACTCCTCTCTTCCTCTTTTATGTTCCATGTTTCTGCCCCATACAGTGCTGTCGGCACAATCACTCCTTCATACAACCTCCTCTTAGCATCCATTCCCAAATGTCTGTTTCTCATTACACTTTTTAATCCACCAAGGCATTTACTTGCTTCTCTCAATCTACATTCTACCTCCACCTCCAATACTCCCTTTCGTGCCACATTTGCACCCAAGTATCTAAAAATATCCACTTTCTCCAGTCTTTCCCTTAATACTCACCTCCAGTCTGCTGCCACCGTCTCCCCTTGTACATCTCATCACCTTACTTTTACCCACATTTATCTTCAATTTCCTTCTTTTACACACCTTCCCAAACTCTGTCACTAACTTCCTCAATCCCTCCTCTGATCCTACTACAAGCACAGTGTCGTCCGCAAACAACAGCTGGCTTATCTCCCACTTTTCTCCATTTTCTTTAACCAACTTCAATCCCTGACCCACTGCCCTTGCATTTACCTCTCACACCACCCTATCCATCTATAAATTAAACAGCCAGGATGACATAACACATCCCTGACAAAGTCCCACCTTTACCTCAAACCACTCACTCTCTACATTTCTAATCCTGACACAGGCTCTACTACTCTCATAAAAACCCGTGACAGCTCCTAAAAGCTTTCCTCCTATCCCACATATCTGCAATACCTCCCACAGCGCCTTCCTGTCCACTTTGTCAGAAACCTTTTCAAAATCCAAAACAGCCCAAAAAACATCACCTTTTCCTATAGCTTTTTCACATATCTGTCCTACCACAAAAATCTGATCTATGCAACCCCTACCTGTCCTAAACCCACATTGTTCCTCACCAATTACTCCCTCTGTTCCTCTCCTGATCCTCTCAATCAAGACCCTTCCAACTACACTTAACACCTCTTAGCATTCAAATAGAATTAAAATCAAGTACCACAGCAGCAGGTGGGAGGCCTGTCATCAGTCATGAAATAATCATGGGCTAGACAAGAATATCTTTGTAAACTTATTAATGCTATTTCAAAACACTAGACACTCTTCGGAGAGTTTACAAGTGTGTAGTCTATGTACTTCATCTTTTATATTTCTTCCAGAGAGCAGGGTCTTTTCAAGGGCTTGTTATGGACTAGTCTGTATTTCAGACTGGGAAAATTATGAGGGGACGAGTTAGGGGAGTCTAGAGGTACAGGAGAGGGGTAACCTCAACTCGTTCCTCTATGGAAGATTAAATCCTCACTGTTTATCGACCTTTTCCTATCTAGGAACACACAATATGTAAAGCAATGTGAAGGACAAAGTAAACAATTGTATGACATGAATTACATATATTCCTTATTTGAGCTACAGTATTGCATTGGCCTGGGTGAACATTTCAAAAAACTTGGGGAAATATGACAACTGGGCTGCTCTGCATTGATATCCATTTCTAATACTAGTTGATCTAAAAACTTATGAAAATACCCAAAATACAAAACTAGGTTGTATTATTTTACAGTGTTATTATGACAAGGTGATGATGATGTAACCTGACATGTTTCCATATTAGTTTGAAATGTTGATGGCTGGTCCCAAGTACCCACACTTACTTGGGGCATTTGTGACTGGTATAAGTACTTTATTCCCCATATGGGCAAGAACCAAATGATGATAAATGAGCAGTTCTTCGGCCTTATCCAAGAGTCTATGTATACCAAGGGCTTTTTCCCCCTTACAAGGGAGGTAGCCAGGAATAGTATAAAAATATGTGGCAAGCACTAGACAAGGTACCAAAATATAGGTCTGATAGGTTCTTCAATTGCCACTCTTGTTGCCTTTTTCCATTATTGGCCATTCAATCAATGTAATACTTTCCTTTTCCCAACATTGTTGATTTTATTATGAATCTGATGTACAATCATTACAATGCAGGGCAAGCTTATCAAATTCTAAACCCATCAGGTAACCCACTGGTTCTAACTGGAAGCTAAAACTTTGGCTGCTGATCAAGGAAGAAAACTCTAGAGAGGTAGAAATATATTCAGAGAATTACACTGCTACCATATACTGAAGCTCGTAATTCCCTATAAAATCTGGAATCTACCAATCAAAACATTTGCCAAACATCAGATAAAGTTCAATTCATGTGGCAAACAAAATTCTAACAGGTATTCCACTGTTAACTGGAAATTTAATTTTTGAGAAGGTCATTTGTTATGCAGAACACTAACTCGTTGAAAATGAGCCAAAAGAGACTCTACATCCTTAAAATATACATATATACATCTGTATAAAAAAGAATTAAAGAGAAGAGAGCATATGATGCATGAAATAAGCAATTAAAAACATGACAAGCTTGGAAATCTGTGCACAAATTGGGTTTAAATTAGCTATTTATAGCATTGCTTTACAATGGCTGGTGCAGGGTGAAAACAATACTGTAGATTCACAATTAACACGAACCCACTAGTACTTAATTTCACTATCAACTATTCATGCGAGCTACTGCTGCATCTGTGTGCCAGTAATTAAGCCTACAGTTTGTGCAAAGACTGCCCATCAAATTAATGCAAGAGATATGCATTAATGTGTACTCTTGACACAGGTACCCAAACAGAAGCATCCTGCAAGCTTTTTCAACATTTCTAACCCAACTGATGGGCCTATATATCAAAGTAAAAAAAAGCCTAAAGGGCCATATACATGTTAACTAAACAGAGACCATATTCATACCAATAATTGTATGTATAAATGTATAAACAATATATACATAAACACTGTACACAGAAATCTATATATTGAAACATATGTGTACTTTACATTTATACTTTGATATACTGACCCCATACCTGAAGCTTGCTTATCTGGTCTGTAACCTGAAGGAACACTGATTACCAGTGAAATCAATCACTGAACTCATTCAGTCACGGGAACTTGTTTGTACATGTCTTTTATATTAAAAAATATGGTTTCATCACTATTGAAAGGAGGGAAGAAGGAGAGAAAAAAAAAAAAAAAGCATTCATCAAACCATAAATAAAAATAATATATCTCTTATATACAAACATTGAAAAGGAGAAACAGCCCAATGACAAGAAATAAAAGCTTCATTTGTGCAAGAAACTGATAGCATTTTCCACTTATTTGAAATTGCAAAATTTTCATACAAGAAGACTCCAGACTAGTTTCCTTTTCAGATCTTTTTAAATATGGGAACTGAAACCACAAGGTTTAAGGAAGCACCACCTGTACACCTATTACTGCTCACACATTCTACTTGTTAACAGTGGTAAATACTTACGTATACAGCAACCACTTACACAGTAGACTACCTGTAATAATTCCTTATACCTACATCACATTACAATTAATCAGGTTCTTAGTGACATGACTAATCTCAAGCAGCTGCTTCTCTTTTTGCAGCACTGGCCATTAAGGACTTGCTCTGTGCTACATGGAGTTGTTTCAAGCTATTCGTACTGAATGGTCTGATAAACATAGCAGAATGCATTTGTGAGGACCAATCGTGAGTTTGTACAGGTGTCGAATACTGGCGCTGGCAGGTTTTGTTATATACTGGTAATAGTTCTGCTGCTTCACTCGACAAGGCCTGAAAAAAAAAAAAAATCTTCAGCCTATTGACTGTACATATATATTACCAAGGGCCTCTTCCCCCTTACAAGGGAGATAGCCAAAGTTAAAGGCTCAAGTCCACTCCCACCCATTTCATCACCACACACTCCACTCCCATTCAGCACCCCTCCCTCCCACTTTTCTTGGTTCCTCCTGGGTGATGGGCCATCCCTGCATCTCGCCCACTGCCCTGGGTCAGAAGCAATGCAACAAGACACAACACATCAACTCTTTTATGTTTCATGTTTCTGCCCATACAGTGCTCTCTGCACAATCACCCCTTAGCATCCATTCCCAAATATCTATCTCATTACATCTACTAATCTCCCAAGACATTTACTTGATTCTCTCAATCTACATTCTATCTCCACTCCTCCCTTTCCCACCACAATGCCCCCCCCCCCCCCAAGTATCTAAAGTTATCCACTTCCACCAGTCTCTCTCCCTTAACCACTTCGGTACGAGTCAAATTCTCGAGCACAGCATTGGCTGCCATATGTACAATTCATAACACTACTTGCTTTATAAAATATAGTCACTGCATTGTTACTCATTCTCTTTTATAGTAATAATAAACAGAAAACATGATCAAACCAGTTCATAGAATCTGGGGGTAATACATGTACAACTGCAAAAGAATATGTATATAATCAAAACGCACCCTCATGGACCCACTCACACCTCATGATGCCTACATAGGCATCATCATACCAAAGTGGTTAATACTCACTTCCAATATGCAACCATCCTCTCCCCTTGTACATCTCATCACCTTACTTTTACCCACATTCATCTTCAAGCTCCTTCTTTCACACACCTTCCCAAACTCCATCATTAACCCCTTCCATACGGTGACACCTACATAGGCATTATGAGGAGCAAGTGGGTATGCGAGGATGCCGATATCGGCGTCTTGATTATATTTATTGTAGTTGTACCTGTGTGACCCCCATACTCTATAAACTGGCTTCATCATATTTTCTATGGTTATCAAAATTCACGGGTGAAAGAGAGAACGAGCAATACAGCAGTGACTTTATTTTTTATAATGCGAGTATTATGATGCAACATTGCACGTCTGGCAGCTAATGCTGCCCGCGAGATTTTGGCCCGGAGTGAAGGGGTTGACTTCCTTAATCCCTCTGATCTGCTACAAGCACAGTGTTGTAAGCAAACAACAACTGGCTCATCTCCCATTTTCTTTAACCATCACCAATCCCCAGCCCATTACCCTTGCATTTACTCCACACACCCCCATCCATGTATAAATTGAACAGCCATGGCAACATGAGATCCCTAGCAAACCCCCACCTTTATCTCTGTTCTCAAGTCTCTTCTCTTCTACAACCTTCTTTGCTTCATCCCATCACTCACTACCCTTCCTTCTATTTCCTCCTATCCTCCTTGTTCCATGTACCATTTTTGCACACCTTGTGACTCCCTCCTTGAAATAACCCCATTCCTCCCACTCCTAGTTCTACTTCACTCCCTCCCACTCCTCTCAGCTTCTTCTTATACTCCTCTATTCTTCATCACTTAAGCAGTTTACTTTAAGCACCTCCTTACCTTTTGTCTCCATCTATCCTCCACACTCAATTTACCTTTCACCAAAAAATGATCTGATATTCCCCAACACTCTCCCCTATGAACATGTACATCCAAAACTCTTCTACTCCTATCCTGGTTACCACTATATAGTCTATTAAGCCCTAACTACCACCCTTCCATCCACCACCCTATCCCATGTGTACTTATGCTCAACTTTCTTCCAAAACACTGTTTGCTATCATCAACTCTCTAGATATCACCACCAATTCTCCACTATGATTTTTTTCCTGGCACTTCCCAACTAGTGCATCTATTGGTTTGTCTCCTACCAAGCATTGACATTTCTAATACCACTACATTTACTTTTATCCCTAAACCCACTATGCATTCATTTAAATCAATCCAAAAAGCCTACCTTTCCTCTACACTTTTCTCACTACTAGGCCCATATGCACTTATACCCACATCTCCCTTCCCATTTTCACCTTCATCCACATTAACCTTCAAGAAACCTCCTTCCACTCCACCACACGCTTACCTATCTCTTCACTTAGTAGTATAGCTTCAAGCTGTATGAAAGCTAAATCAGCCAGAGTGCCTCAGGCACATATATACATACATACTTGGACCAAAATACCTTTTACCCTTTCTATGTGGAGTGGCCATGCCAAAGCAACATTCACCCTCCACTTTACATGAATAATGAAAATGTATCCAAAAAGGAAATTTTAGTGTACAAACCCCAGAAAAATCCCAAGTAACACTTATTAACACCCTAATTTTTTTTTCACCCATTCCATGAACAGATGCTACAAAACAAGCAATGCTGTACATAGTAATTTAAGTAACTCTCAGTTTCTGAAGAAAGAATCCCCTCACCATAACATTTCCCACTGGCCAAGCAGCATCCACTAACCTTCAAGTAAATCATGGCATCTGTTCCATATCCTTCCATAGAAGTGAGCATAAGGTCCCCTTGGAAATAGCGAGCATAAAGTCTGGAGAGTGGAAGGCCATATCCATAGCCTGCAAGGGGAGGCGAATCTAAGCCACCTGATGTGGTTGGTTGTGGGGCTGTGGAATACATATAGTTGAATAGAAGGTCCATTTGACTTCTGGGAATGCCACCTCCTTGGTCAGACAGCTGAAAACCAATAAAAGACAGTGTAAGTAATATGGAAATGTTACTTTGGATAAAAGGAATAAGAGTACAGTACAAGCAAAAGAAAGAAATAGAGGTTGAAGAACAGTAAGAAGAGAAGGGAATAAGGAGAGAGATTGGGGAGGAAGAACAAAAATATACTAAGAAATATAACAGGATGAGGAGGAGAGCAGCAAGTTAATAGGCCTCCATGTAAAAGTGGTGTAAACAGTTAAGCCAGTAGATATCTTGGCCATGGTCTATAGACCAAGTGCCAATACCTCAGGGGGCCTTTTTTTTTTTTTTACAGAATGATAACAAGGAAACTATTCATTGCAACATATAGCTGGTACCAGTAAGATAATTTCAAATCAATTTGTGGTACAATTCTTTCAATAAGGAAAAAATTAAGCCTTGTAAATTTGCTCACCTTGACGGTCAAGTCCTCCTGTCCCATAACAAGCAGCACTTCAAGAGGTGGAAGATCTTCACTTGTGTCATCATGATGTTCAACAACAGCTCGCATAGAATTCTTGAAAAGCTCGAAGAGCATGTGATACAGATGGGATGGCACATAAACCACTGATATAGGTTGCTTTTCCACTGTAACAAGAATATTTTACTTACTTAAAAGTTTAAAACAAATGTAAATAAAGTTTGTCAGAGATATAACTAGGAAATATTTCATGATCTATGCTAGGTTATGGTGAATTCCCCAAACTCCCAAGGTGTGAGGTGGCAGAATTCAAGGGGAAGTGTGACATTAAACTGGTCCAAATCATGTATATATGCAGTGCAATTGTGTTCACATGTGTGAGTGACTGAGTGTGCATGCACATACCAAAGGCTCATTTCCTGAATGGGATGGTCAAGTCAGAGCAAACCCACTCCATAAACAAATCCCATTTAACACCCTATCTCAGTAAACTTCCCTTATATGGGGAAAGAGACCTTATAATATGTATGTATGAATGTATGCATGCATGCCCATCTCAGTACCTCATGGATGTGTCATCCCTGTCCTCAGTCACAGCAAGCAATTGAGAACATCCTTTCAAGCTGCATCATCCTTTCATCCCTTCACAATCCCTTTCTATTTGTTATCATTTGCACTCTTCTCTCATTCATTCACACTGTGTGTGTATTTACCTAGTTGTATTTTGTGGGAAGGGGAGCTACGTTTGTGGCGTCCCACCTTTGTATCTCAGTGTCTAGTTTGCTCTTAAACTCATGAATGGTTTTTGTGCACACTATTTTGTATAGTTTGTTCAAAGTGTCCACCACTCTATGTGGAAAACTGTTTTTCTTCAGATCTCTTCTGTAGCTGTTTTTTGATTTACTTTCCATGTCCTCTTGTGTTTCTTGTCCCAGTTTAACAAGTCCTCTCTATCAAGTATTTCTGTGCCCTTCATGATTCTGTAGATGGTCAGGTCACCTCTCTTTTCTTTGCTCCAGAGTCGGTAACTTCAATTTAGCCTCTCTCCTCATATGACAATTTTGTGGCTGCTCTCTGGATTCTATTTTCTTTATATTCTTTTTGGTACTGGGTGACCACAATGTCGCCACATATTCTAGTCTAGGCCTTATCAGTGTGACCAATATTTTTTTTAATTATTTCTTCGTCCAAATATGTAAATGCCACTTTTATTGATCTTAGCAAGTTGTAGGATTCTCCGACAATTTTGTTTATCTCTTTATCGTAGGACAAGTTGTTTGAGATAATTACATGCATAACTTTTTTGGATCTCTCCTTTACCTCCTTGGTTCCAATTTTATATTGTCCTGATATTCTATTTTTGCTTTTCCCAAACTCCATTATGCTACACTTGTTAATATTGTTTGTTTGTCTGTTTGTGTGTGTATTTACCTAGTTGTATTTTACGGGAAGGGGAGCTATGCTCGTGGTGTCCCGTCTTCATATCTCATTTTATCTAAACTATTTTTAAATTCATGTATTGTTTTTGCACACACCACTTTCTCATCTAACTTGTTCCAACTGTGAGGAAAGCTGTTCTTTTTCAGATCTCTTCTATAGCTGTCTTTTGTGTGTAGGTGTGTATGTGTGTGTATTTACCTAGTTGTATTTTGCGGGAAGGGGAGCTATGCTCGTGATGTCCCGCCATTGTATCTCGCAGTGTCTAGTTTGTTTTTAAACTCATGAATGGTTTTTGCGCATACTATTTCATTATCCAGTTTGTTCCCAGTGTCCAAAACTCTATGTGGAAAACTGTTTTTCTTCAGTTCTCTTCTATAGCTATGTTTTTTTATTTTCTTTCCATGTCCTCTTGTGTTTCTTTTGTCCTAGTTAACTAAGTTCTCTCTATCAAGTATCTCTGTGCCTTTCATGATTCTGTAGATGGTCAATAGGTCACCTCTCTCTCTTCTTTGCTCCAGTGTCGGTAACTCCAGTTTAGCCAATCTCTCCTCGTATGATAGGTTTGCAAGTGCAGGTGCCATTTTTGTAGCTGCTCTTTGGATTCTTTCTATTTTCTTTATATTCTTTTTGGTACTGGGGGACCACAATGTCGCCGCATACTCTAATCTAGGCCTTATCAATGTAACCAATATTTTTTTTATCATGTCTTCGTCCAAGTATGTAAATGCCACTTTTATTGATCTTAGCAAGTTGTAAGTCTCCCCAACAATTTTGTTAATCTGTATATCATAGGACAAGTCATTCGTGATAATTACACCCAAATCTTTTTCTGATCCTACTTTCTATACTTCCTTGGTTCCAATTGTATATTTTCCTGATATTCTGTTTTTGCTTTTTCCAAACTCCATTATGCTACACTTCTTAGTATTTAAGTCCACTTCCCATTTCTGACTCCAGTTCCATACCCTATTTAGGTCTTCTTGCAGTGCTTCACAGTCCTCATCAGTTTCTACTTTCCTTAACAGTTTGGCGTCATCAGCAAAGAAGCTCATGTAGCAGTTCACGTCCTCGTCCATGTCATTCATATAGATAGCAAACATTATTGGTGCCAGTACAGATCCTTGCGGTACTCCACTGATCACCTCTTTCCAATCTGAATATTTTTCTCTGAGCACTACTCTCATCTTTCTACCAGTCAGAAAGTCCTCCATCCATTTTAGTAGGTTTCCTTGTATTCCTCCTATGTGTTCCAGTTTTTTTTAGTAATTTTCTGTGGTACTTTGTCAAAGGCTTTTTGAAGTCTAGGAATGCACAATCAGCCCATCCATTTCTTTCTTGCACTATGTCTATTAGTCTTGAGTAAAAGCATATTAAGTTTGTGGTGCATGATCTTCCTTGTGTGTGTGTGTGTGTGCGTGTGTGTGTGTGTGTATGTGTGTGTGTGTCCCTTTTGTTATGTTATACACAAACTTCATATATATCAAAACCACTTTTATTGCACAAGAGTATTAAAACATCTCAACTAACTTGTATACTATATCCCTCCCATCAGTTATCTGTTAGGGCAACTATATTAAGACTATGTTAAGCCAGTTCAATGCATGGTAATTGCAAAAGTAACATTTTGGTCTATCTTGAACCCCTCTGTACAACCCCACTGTTCAACATTTTCCCATTATTTTGCAAAACCCATGAATTTAACAAAATCCCCAACATTCTCAAGAAGTTGGAAAAACCTTACCTTCCTTCCCTGGCTCCTTTACTGTGAAAGTGAATTTTTCCCATTCTGTATGCATGGTGTGGACAAAACAAAACCACAGTTAATATCTAAACTACAAAGCCACTTCAGGTATACATTGCACACATTGTTTCATACAATTTACAATACCACAAAAATTCATTGATACAAAATAAAAGAACTGTGCCAAGAATCGTGACATCACTATCCCATGCATCAAATCAGATTAGCAATAAGAAAAATAACTACATGATCTTTCATTTAATTTAAAAAAGCATTACCGTGAACTAAACTACAAAACATACACTAACTTAATTTTCTATCATATTAAAAGAAAATCTGCTGTCCCCACATGTATTTCAACAGTTAGCATTTGGATCGTAAGAGGCGAGAAGAAAGGGACGGGGAGAGGGACTAGGCATCCTTCTCCCTGTAGCCCCAAGGGGCAATTACCTAAAATGAAAAGAAAAGGCATAAGGGGTGCTGGCGGGCCTCGGGCCAGCACCCTAAGGTTTGGGTCTTTTAATGTGCGTGGATGTGGTACAGATGAGAGTAAAAGGGAAGAGATAGGTAGTATGTTTGTGAGAAGAAAGTTGGATGTGTTGGCTTTGAGTGAAACTAAGTTGAAAGGGAAGGGTGAGTGTATGTTTGGGAGTGTAAGTGGGAGGTTATCAGGAGTGAAGAGAGGGAGAGGGAGGGAAGGGGTGGCTATTCTAGTAAGTGAGGAGATAGGTAAAGGGGTAGTGGAGTGGAAGGAGGTTTCCTCAAGGATAATGTGGATGAAGGTGAAACTGGGAAAGGAGATGTGGGTCTTTGTAAGTGCATATGGGCCGGGCAGTGAGAAGAGTATAGAAGAAAGGGAGGCCTTTTGGATAGATTTAAATGAGTGCATAGAGGGTTTAGGAAGAAATGTCAATGTAATAGTACTGGGAGACCTTAATGCTAGAGTGGGAAATGGTCCAATCGATGGAGTGGTTGGGAAGTGTGGAGTTCCAGGAAAGAATCGTAGTGGAGAGTTGATGGTGGAAATGTGTCTAGAAAGAGAGCTGATGATAGCAAATACAGTGTTTCGGAAGAAAGTCAAGCATAAGTACACATGGGAGAGGGTGGTGGAGGGAAGGGTGGTAGATAGAGCGCTAATGGATTATGTAGTGGTAAATAGGATTATGATAGGAAGAGTTAAGGATGTACATGTGCTAAGGGGAGAGGGTGGGGGAATATCAGATCATTTTTTGGTGGAAGGTAAGTTGAGAGTGGAGGATAGATGGAGAAGGAGGAAAGGGACAAAAGGTAGGGAGGTTCTTAGAGTGAACTCCTTGAATGAAAAGGAAAAGGAGAAGGAGTACGAAAAGAAGCTGAAGGAGGAGTGGGAGGGAGTTAAGGATAGAGCAGAGATGGGTGTGGAGGAGGAATGGGGATGGTTCAAGGAGGGAGTCTTAAAGTGTGCAAGGATGGTGTGTGGAACAAGAAGGACAGGAGGAAATAGAAGAAAGGGTAGTGAATGGTGGGATGAGGAAACAAAGAAGGTTGTAGAAGAGAAGAAGCGAGCATTCACAGATTGGTTACAAAAGAGGACAGGGGAGTCATATGAGACGTACAAAGAAAAGAAAAGAGAAGTAAAGCAAAAGGTAAAGGAGGCAAAGAGGAGAGCAGATGTGAAATGGGGTAGGAGTATGACAGAAAATTTTGAAAGTAATAAAAAGATGTTTTGGAAAGAAATTAAGAGAGGAAGAGGAGGTGAATCAAGTAGGGAAGAAAAGGTAAAAGGTACAGATGGAGAGTTGATAATGGAAGAGATGGCAGTGAGGGGAAGATGGGCAGAATATTTTAGGGAGTTGCTGAATGTGAAGGAGGATAGGGAGGGAAAGATAGCTGCAGTGGGAAATACGAAGAAAATGAGAGTGATGAGTGAGGAGAATGGAGGAGAAATAAGGAAGGATGAGGTGAAGGCAGTTGTAAAGATGATGAAAGCAGGTAAGGCACCTGGTCTGGATGGATGTCATGCAGAATGTCTGAAAAAGGGAGGTTCAGTGATGGTGGACTGGTTGGTGAGATTATTTAATGTTTGCTGGAGAGAGGGTAGAGTACCGGAGGACTGGAGTAGTGCCTGTATAGTTCCTCTTTACAAGGGAAAAGGGGACAAGTGTGAATGTAGTAATTTCAGAGGGATTAGCCTGTTGAGTGTAGTAGGGAAGGCTTATGGGAGAATCTTAATTGAGAGGATTAGGAGAGGAACAGAAGGAGTAATTGGTGAGGAACAGTGTGGATTTAGGACGGGTAGAGGTTGTGTAGATCAGATCTTTGTGGTAAGACAGATATGTGAGAAAGCTATAGGAAAGGGGAAGGATGTTTTTTGGGCTTTTATGGATCTGGAAAAGGCTTATGATAGGGTAGACAGAAAGGCACTGTGGGAGGTTATGCAGATTTATGGGATAGGAGGAAAGCTTTTGGGAGCTGTCAAGAGTTTTTATGTGAGTAGTAGAGCATGTGTTAGGATTGGAAATGGAGAGAGTGAGTGGTTTGAAGTAAAGGTGGGACTTCGTCAAGGATGTGTTATGTCGCCCTGGCTGTTCAACTTATACATGGATGGGGTGGTGCGAGAGGTGAATGCTAGGGTAGTGAGTCAGGGATTGGAGATGGTTAAAGAAAATGGAGAAAAGTGGGAGGTGAGCCAGCTGTTGTTTGCAGACGACACTGCGCTTGTGGCAGGGTCAGAGGAGGGATTGAGGAAGCTGGTGGCAGAGTTTGGGAGAGTATGTGATAGAAGAAAGCTAAAGATAAATGTGGGTAAAAGTAAGGTGATGAGATGTACAAGGGGTGAAAGTGGCAGTAGACTGGAAGTGAACATTAAGGGAGAGCGACTGGAGGAAGTGGATAGTTTTAGATACTTGGGTGCAAGTGTAGCAGGAAAAGGTGGAGTGAAGGTGGAGGTAGAATGTAGATTGAGAGAAGCGAGTAAATGCCTTGGTGGTTTAAAGAGTGTAATGAGAAATAGACATTTGGGAATGGATGCGAAGAGGAGACTGTATGAAGGAGTGATTGTGCCAACAGCATTGTATGGGGCAGAAACGTGGAACATAAGAGAAGAAGAGAGAAGGAGTTTGAATGTGTTTGAGATGAGGTGTCTGAGAAGTATGGTGGGGGTTACTAGGCTGGATAGAGTGAGAAATGAGGAGGTGAGGAGGAGAACAGGGGTGAAAAAGGATTTGGGAGATAGGGTTGATGAAAGAATATTAGGATGGTTTGGACACATGGAAAGAATGAGTGAAGAAAGACTAGTAAAAGAGGTATGGAAGGCAGATGTGGAGGGAGTGAACATGAGGGGACGTCCTAGGATGAGGTGGATGGATGGGGTGAAGGGGGCTTTGGGGAAGAGGGGAATGTCTGTTGAGGAAGGAAGGGAGAGGACGGAAGACAGAGGTGAGTGGAGAATGGTTGTATATGGATGATGTTGTGACTGCATGAGGAGGAATGGGCGGGGGGGGGTGGGGGGTGGGGTAGTATGTGTGAGTAAATTTTGACGCAGCCCGAAGGGATTTCTCCCCGTCCTCTCCTTATATGCAAAGGGGGACGGAGAGGGGGGGTCGCCGATTAAATGAAGCGGCCTTGCTGTGGATGTACTGTGTCTTGCGACACTGCTTCTGACCCAGGGCGGTGGGCAGGGTGCAGGGATGACCCGTCATCCAGGAGGTGCTCAGATGAGAGGAAGGGTGGGAGGGGTGTGGAGTGTATTTAGGGATGAAATGGGTGGGAGTGTTTTTATGCCTTTCCCTTTTTGGCTACCTCCCTTGGAAGGGGGAAAAAGCCTTGGTATATGTATGTAGCATTTGAATGACATGAATTTGCCAGCAACAAGTAAATTACACTACCATGCCCTATCATATATGAAGCAGACCAGATACAATCAAACATACATGTTACACACAGTGGCGTAGCAACTGTTTTTGCCGCCCAGGGCGGGTGTAAGATTTATCCCCCCCAACAGGGGTGGGGGGTTGGGTAAAATTATTCTTTGATATAAAGCAGGAATACTAAACTTAAAACATTTTTCTTCGTTGGATATAAAACTGGGGCGTGTCTAAAGCAAAAGTTCCTAGCCTAGGATTTTTTCCTAATCTAGGAACTTTGTTTAGAACCTAGGAATATAAAATTTGCCTAGCCATTGATCCTACAACATGGTTGCTGCCATAGACCAACACAAATATTAATTTGCTAGATATTTTAGTTAATTTTGTGCCATTTTATATCAATAAATAAAATAAAGTTATATCTTACTGGTTTTGGGTTTTACCGGCACTCGTATTTATATAAATTCACATCATCGTTATGTCATATTTTAATTTATTTTAAAATAGCTGACAAAATCGCTGAAAGCTAGAATAGCGTCTAAAGCGAATGTAGGTTAGGAAAACATTCATAGGCTAAGAAAATTTGCTTTAGACACTGTCCTGATGCTACAGTTGAAAAATCTGTTAAAAAACCATATCATATTACAACCTTAAAATCTCAATTTGGTATAAAAATTTAAGATTTTTGTTAGATTTTTATTATTATTATTTATTTATTTATTTTTTATTTTTATTTTTTTATTTTTGTACCCCATCAACATTCCGCCCCCTGGGATGTGCCACCCGAGGCGGACCGCCCCTCACGCCCCCCCCTTTGCTACGCCACTGGTTACACAGCTTTGAACATGAAGCTCACCATTGTGACATCTGATTTTCAATTCTGGTGAAGCAAGGTAGTACTGGTCACAGAGGAATCTCGCATTGGAGTATGCATCTTCAATTACTCGGACCACATCACAATGAGGGTCGATGCAGCCTATGTGGTTTGGAACATCTGGTATCTCTCCAAACAGTATTGCTGTCAAAGAATTTTCCCAATTACTTCATTTGGGAGAAGTAATTATCAACAATATACAGCCACTTATACCCACATATAAACTCCTCAATATTTAGAGTCCTTGGTGAATTAATCAGTCAAATATTTCCCCTGTAGGTGGGGATTGGCCCATGTCAAATCACCTTAAACCCATGCCACATCCACACAAAAACCTATTTATTGTCCTTACCAACTTAATTCCTCACTGAGGAAGTGCCTCAGAGGCAGTAGTACCTATAAACAAACATTCCCATTATTTTTACCTCCCCTATCTAATTCCTCTTAGCTCCTCATTCTCCCATTTAACTATGTGCAATTCATGTATGAATAAACCATTTTGTGAAGCTGCAATAGATGCACACAATGTTTTACCTCCTATAAATTAAAAAAAATAATAATAACTTTCACGTCATACTTTTGTTGTCAGCGAGTTACTTAAGCAAACCAATGACTTCATATTGCCAACCAACCATTTTACCCCCACCCCAACTTCTACAAACATATCCCTACCCCTTTATACAGACCATTCCTCCTACACCCCCTTCTTCATACTATCCAACTTATACTTTCCCTACTTGTCTTTAACAGATCAGCCTATTGTTCTATGAATATATCCATTCCCTCCTGTTCTTTCTTCACTGACCAGAAACTCCCTAGTGAATCGAGAGTACCAGTTGACCAATGTCCAAATAATCAGGAGTTTACTCTATAATCATCCACACAACATTATTACACAAACTACTTACTGTGTTGGTTGATAAGCATCCTGATAGAGATTCTGTTCATATAGAAACGATCCAGAAAATACTGAACATTGGCTTCAGTGTTGGCATTCACCTGATGTGCTTCTTTCAACTCCAGCATACCTCGGGCCATGGTCATGACAACATCACTGTGCCTATTACGAATACGCACCAACGCTTCCGTGAACCTGAAAGGTCAAGACAATTTCCACAATAAGTAGAAAAAAAAAAATTCTCATCAGGGATCCATTTTTCCTAGTTACCAAGACTTAAAAAACATTCTAATTTAAAGTTACAAGGTACTTTAGATTGATAGGTGCACAACTACAAGTGCAAAACTTAATTACTATAATCAACAAGAA